>NC_142707.1:43139530-43764530 GCF_055471065.1 Atractosteus spatula | reverse complement strand
CACAGCAACACTTAATTCTGTCTTATTAACAAGCATTGCCGCTACATATCCCCCCTTTTTGAAGGTCACGAGGTCCTGAGGCATTGTTGCCTTCAAAACAAAACAGAGTTAAGTGTTTCAGGTGGGTAGCTGCGTCAGCATGCGTAGGCTGCAAAGGAACAAGTAATAGGTTTATTCCATGCTGAAAAAAAGAAGAAAGAGAACACAACGTTTCGGCCGTGTGAGCCTTCTTCCACACCTGAAGAAGGCTCCACGGCCGAAACGTTGTGTTCTCTTTCTTCTTTTTTTCAGCATGGAATAAACCTATTACTTGTTCCTTTGCAGAGTTAAGTGATGTCCCTTGTCATTAGAACATTAACCTTAAATGTCCACATTACTCCTCAAGAACTCATACAGGAACCAGCATTGGGAACAAACAGGATGAATAACATCTGGAGTATGTATAAACACGGTAGGAGACATCATCTCAGTCTAGGCATTACACATCAGGAAGTTCACTGTCAGTATCTGATACCTCTGTAGGCAGATATTTGGGAAGAAGTAACTTCCTTTCTTTTGACATGCTACCTTTGACTCATTCGTGCTACCCGGAGTACATCTTGATGTAAGAGTACAGCTTTCAGAGTACACTGTCAGTCATGATCCAGCTTCCCAGCAGCAGTTACAATAACACCGGTACCTGTTCCCAGCCCCCCTGATGAACCACAACACCTGTGTTGGGCACCTGCCAGGGTGGTTTGGAGGTTTGTTCCATTAAAAGCAAACTCAACTACCTGTACCTCTTCAGGGCTTACTGTTTCTTGGATTTCTATCCAATTCAATAGTGTGGCACCTGAAGGCATCCACGACCTCAAGTTTGGTCTTATATTTCTGGTTCTAGACAGTACAGTGTTAAGTCACCAAGCTGTACTATGGCCTCCTCGGGAACTTACAGGAAACTGTTGGTTAGGTAGCTGCATTGTGGTAGCTGTATCATGCCTGTCACAAGTCATAGTGACTGTTAAATGTGGTGTGCTGACCACCCATTTACTTCCCACCTGCTCTTCATGGGGTTCATTAACCTCCCTCTGCTCATTAGTAGCTTTACACCCTTCATTGGTGAATCTTTTAGACACAGCCAATGGATAGCTTTGGTAGCCATACCCATCTCAAGATTTGGAACCAAATTCAATCTTGGATCGCCTTCTGGGTGAGCTACGAGCGATGGGGTTAATGTCACATACTCCTCTACTGAGAAGAGTGGAATCAAGTGGGTTGGGATTTGTGCCATGGCTAGACTGGCTACAGTGGCACTAAGCTCCCTTAACAGGTCTTGTGTCACCATTCTGGCCTGTTGCACACAAGCATAAACCCACTGTATAACACCGACAATCATGTCCACTGGTTGGGGAATAAGATTTAACCCTGTTGCATAGGAAGTTGCCTCTAGGGTTTTCCCTAGGCTTTCCAACTTTTGCTGCTGTCGATACAGTCTGTCACTACCCTCTGGCATTTTTGACACCTGCCTTCTTGGGGCAGTCAGGGGGAGAGTGCCAGTAGCACACAAACCTACCAGAAATAGCAAATGTACAACAGTGGCGGCAGCAACCAGTCCTCCCAAAAATCTTTTAGGGTGGCTGATCCTAGTCATCTCCTTCTGAGTGACTGTCACCTTTCTAAGCTGGCGCAGTGTGTACATGGTGTCTTTCTCAGTATGCCATGTGGCATCCTGGGCACCAACATCCTGGAAATCTGGGGAGATCTGACGCAGCTGCTGATGCTGCTCCTCCATTTCCAGGGCATCTGCTTTTTCAATTTGTTCATGCCTGTGCTCTAGGAACCCTGCAGGGGGCGGTGCAGCGGTGGAGCATGCCTGACCCTCGGCTGAGTGGTCATCTGGAGCACCTGAGTGATCTGGGATTGTTACCCCATTCTCACTGTTCAGGTCCACCCTGCACACCTCCTGATTGAGGAATCCCTCTATCGGCATGTTTACAATCGTTCGCTGGGCGTGGGTGTTGGACACCTGCTCGCTCCCCCCTTCCCTCGCTAGGGGTTCAGGGAGCTGCCCCAGCACTGGGATAGCTAGTTCACTGTCTTTGAACTCGCTATCACCCACCAGGCCCATGTCAGTGCAGGCGGGGATTCTGACACCCCTCTTTGCGATGTTCTGCACTGGCAGGCGGGTGGCTTGACCATCCAGCTCCAGTCTGGCTAAACCACTGTTGGTCAGACTCAGACTGACAGACTGAACTGGTGGCTGTAAGAAAATCGGCTCGGCTTTCATTCCCTGTCCCTTCTGGGGGACTGGGTGTGTTGGCAACCCTGCCGTTGAGGCAGGAACAATCGGGTCAGTCTCACTCACTACCTGGTAGTTGTGAGAAATAATGTTACCTGACTGCAGGTTCCCTGGGTCACGGCAGAGGGAATCGGCATCTGGGATCAGGTGTGTCCACAGCGCAGTAGTCCCAGTGTCCAGCTGGGCTCTCTGTCTAACCTGTGAATGTTGCACCAGGGGCACCTGGCGGTGGCCCTGTGACCGCTGCTCAAGCAGATCCTCACTGATAGAGGATCTCTCAGGGCTAAGGGTGAGGGCTACATCACCAACCTGCTCTCCTGCCATCTGGATCCCTTCCACCACTGCAGGGTGGTGTTGCTGACCCCTCTTGGGTGCCAGGGTGCACAGGGAAAGCTCCTTTTCATCGCCAGGTGGGGAGATCTGCTCCTCTTTAGGGATGTAAAAGGGGTGTGCTTTACCTGGTGGATCAGGCGGCTGCTCGGAGCACTGCTCCTGTGGCAGGGAGGCTTCTGGAACCTCGGCCGGGACACGACTTCCCTGTATATCCGGGGAACAAGAAAATATTTTTATTTCTTGTCCAGAGGGAACAGAAGGAATCTTCACATAGGCTTCTGTGTTCGGTGGGCACTGTGTGAGCACAGTCTGCCTCTTGGCCCCCCTTTCCTTCTGTACAGAAGGCTTAGGAGCCTTTACCTGTTTCCACACTTTGCCTTTCTGGTGATCTACCAAAGGTTCCTCTCTAAGTTGCATGCCCTTTTCTTTTTCTACCCATTTGAGCTTGCCGTGTGACATCAAACACCTTTCAACCTCAGTGTCAATCAGTGTCTCACTGTGTAAGACATCTCCCTTGGCAGCCTTGAGGTAAAAGCTTCCTGCTTTTCCTCTCTGTTTTACTGCCTGCTCTGTGACTTCAGGGGTGGAGTCAGCACTCGCTTGGGAGTGGCTGACCTCATCCAGGCAGGAATCCTTCCGCTCAATAAGATAGACTGAGGGAGGGAGAGGGGGCGGGTCTCCGCCTCCTCCAGTGGAGAGTATCAGCTCATTCACTCTTCCGGCAGCCTTGGGGAGCGGTTGTCCCTGTCCTAATAAAGCTTGTTCAAGCCTGGCCAGGTGGGCGGCTACTGAATCCTTTTGTTCAGCTTTATCTAGCCCTTTCCCTCCCTCGGTGTTCTCATGGCACTTAGGACGCTGGGTGCGGTCCTGTGTGCCTGCTTTGGAACGGGGCTTAGCCAGCTCAGGAGCCTGTGCTCCTTCGAGCAGGAGGGAGTTAACCCTGCTGGCTCTGACGGCGAACACAGTCGCTTTAGCAGCTTTTTGCTCAGAGCGACTTTGGACATCATACTCCCAGGCTTTCTGCGCGAATCTCTTAATATCAGTCATTTTCATGGTCTGTGCATCTGTATGCATTACGATCATCTTTCTGACTGACGGGTGGAGATTCGCGATGAATAAACCCTTGAAATGTGTGTTCTCTTCGCAACCCTCATCATTTCGCCCTGTAAAATAAGTTCGTCTAAGTCTCTCGTAATATTCGCGAGGGGACTCGGCTCTCTCGTGCTTAATGTTAAGGGCAGCAGTCGGGTCAATAAACGCACTGTATTCTTGGATAAGTGCTTGACACAGCTCCTCAAAATTATTACAGACTTTCTTCATCTGCCTAGCCATCCACTCATGTTCAGCTCTGCTGGTAGTTTTCCTGACCAGAAACACTTTCTCCTGTTCTGTGGCGTTTGGCAGGTACTGCAGGGTATACCTGAGGTCCTGAATATAACTCTCGATATTATTCTCTGACACTGCGGGGTCAAATCTCTCTATGTTCTTCGCTATCTCTCTTAGAGAATGGAGATTTATTCTTCTAGCTTCTCCGCTGACGGAGTTATGGCGGAGATCGTGGTCAGACCTGTCGCTGCTAGAGAGAGTGCTTAATAGCGACTCGAATTCAGACCTTTTAGCAACCATCGTTAAACTTAAAGAGTATTACTTTTAAGTACGAAATCACAGTTCTACCACAGAAAACCACAAGATCAAATATTCAGTCAACCCTGTAGATTGCAAAAGATCACAAAACACTCAAGCACTGCTTAAAGAGCAAGGGGAACTTTTTCTTTCGGCTTTCAGCACACTGTATTATCGTGTATGAAACCCGCGGCGTTTTATATGAATTATTTCGCTTGGTTGACTCATTTCAGTCTTGCCACGCCCACCCAGGGACGCCAAATTAAATGTAGTGTGCTCTCTGAAGGCACCAGTTCTGTAGGGTTTGGGCATTTACTGGGACAATTATTAATTGTAGCAGTAAATCACAAAATTGATTCTTTTGATGGCTTTAGAATCCAACCATGCGATATAACTCAAACAACGCACACACACAGGTACTAATACACGAGGATACATTTATTAATACATAGAATATGCATATAAACCTAACAGATCTTATCGAGAGGGTTATCAGAATACAAAAGGTATATATTTAGTCAGTTACAAAGAGTTACATATATCAAGAGGACATACGTTCGGTATATCATTCATTTAGACCGTTTCATAAATAAACTTGGTTATAACTTCTACATTAGATACTCAAAACAAGTACATAACTCTTAGGAATTAAATTGATATCAACTGGTTGGGATAACAATTGAATTCTCAAGTTGTAATGCATTGAAGTTGAATACTCATCCAATCTCTGGGGATTCAGATCTCCTGCGGGCTCTCTGGCTCTGTGCCAGGCTGTGCTGTGCTGCTTGCGACGGTGCGCTGCAGATGTTCACTGACCGGCTAGTTAGTGTTGGATTTAACTAGCAAAGTTTGTGCACAGGAGAAAAGATGACTGTGGGTCCCAGCAAGTCAGGAAGAAGACCGGTTCGTTCCTGATGAAGCGCTAGTTCTGAATAGTGATTCAGCTGTCTACAGTTCCGACCTGTTCACGAGGCTTGCTGCTGATGCTAACCTCGGGTGGATCCTCTGGTTACTCTCTGGCAACCTCCGCTCTAGACTCTTAGAACAAAGGAAAGTTCTGGCACTCGGACACACTGGCCGTTCCGTGGTTGTCCGGGCTGAGGCTCAGGATGGTCAGGAGGCGCGCTACGAGAATGTCCTGCCCTTGGGAGCCTTCTGCTCCTGGGCCGTCCTGCCCTGGAATTCTCCTTTGAATTCCCTTTAGAATAGTCTTTCGAAAAAGTTCACAGAATTCTCTTTAGAATTGTCCGAATAGTCTCAGAGCTCTGTGTTGCCTGTTTTTACCTGGAGGAACTTCAGCTCGTTCATTGGCTGAAAGTTCCATGGGCATCAGTCCCACGTGGGTTACTCGGCCCTACCAGTCCCTGATTGGTTGATCAAGGTGAGATATGAGTCACTTACTCCTGACACTTAGGAATGCAATCCAGATGTCCATCTGGCACTCCCTAGACAGATAGGCGCCAATGGATGACCATTGATCATGATAGCCAGGCTTAGCTAAGTGCATCCCCATTTGGGAGCTGTCCCTTATCAAAAGAAAACATCTTTAAATCAGCCTGCATGAATAGTTTCTCTGTGGCTGCACCACAGAGATGAAGGGAGAGATGAGGCCTCATTTGGGAACGCACAGCAACACTTAATTCTGTCTTATTAACAAGCATTGCCGCTACACTGCTTTGTACAGGACGATATTATTGCATATATAATGCAAGATATTAAAATAGTAGGCAATGTTGTTAAATTAACTATTACATTTAAACAATAATTTTCTCATTTATAGCAATAATTTTCTAGTATAAAAGCAATAATGCTCTCGTATAAATGCAATACTTTATCGTATAAATGAGATAATTTTTTTCTCTATGGCACCAATAAGCTTCTGCACTTTTGAGAAAGGAAACATGATATTTAAAACATCTGCTAGTTTTAGTAGAATATGCACATCTTAAATATGAAATGCATAATATACAAACAAATTATATATATATGATTAGTACTAACACTAGTTTTATAATGTTCATGTTCAATTCTTGATTAATCTAAATGGTATTATATGTAAGAACCTATGATAAAATCCATGGTATCTAAAATTATGCAGACATATGCATAAGTGGAAGACTGATTAAATATGTAATGATCCAGATGTAGTCCTAAATTTAGAGAGCGGGTTTAAAGGAAAGTTTGATAGTTATGTCAAGTAGCAAACCTTAGCAAAAAAATCACAGAGCTCTTTGGAGATGAAGGCAGCTTCGATCAATTAAAACTATAGTTTTATTAGGCTCAAAGTTATAATGTTTAAATATTTAAACATGTAGTATGCACTTAAGTTGGTCAGATTTGTACCTTTTGTATGTTGTACTTTAGGTTTTATTTTTATGCAGCACAGAAGTGCTGTACCTTGGGGATGCTGCCTTTGAAGCCCCAGTGTGCACAATGTTGGGTTCTTTTTAGAATACAAAGTGAATTCTATCATATTTAAATATTGAATAATAAAAATAATTTTCACCACCAGTATGTTCAGAATCATTGGAAGCATCCTGAACAGTAGCACTGTTTATTGTTCTTATTGTCATACATTATATTTTAGATTTTAAGCAATGGCACACAGTATCAGTTAGATAATACTCACAGGGTATACCCTGAAAACCTTATTGATCACTTCTAGTATCTGAATTGTGTTTCATTTTTAATGTCTTGTATTTTTCTTAGCTACAAGATACAGTATGTGTACTTTCTCCTTTGATTAGGGGAGAAATCAGATATGACAATATTCAAGTAAGGCACACCTCAAGGTAGAGGTAGGGGAGGATAAGGTTGGACAATGAAGCCTGAGAGAGATTAAGTAAAACAAGTTAGGAACAGGGAATGGCAGAAGAGAAAAAAAAGAAAAGTCTTGTTAAATCAATCACAACAGCATTTGAAATCCTTTGATATTGTAACTGAAGCCAGTCCTGTCAAAACTGAGCTGCAACTGGCTTTGTATAGCTACTGAACTCCACATGTCAAGTCTAAATCTTTTTTTTTTATTATTTGCACACCAAGCAGAGATCTTTATATATTTTTTCAAATGGATGTATGTAAAAGTTTCATTTTTTTTAGGACTGTGAAATTTCCCATCACTTAATTAGAATTCTGGAGAGAAAGGTCCATGACAGAGCTCAGTCTTCTTTTTCCCAAAACATGAACTGCATCAAAAATGTCTAGAGTGTCTTAAGTTTTTTTACAGAGAAACCCTTTAAACTCTTTAAAGTACTCTCATTCACAATAAGACTAATTATTGCCCATGCCTAGAGAACGAAGTCTGTCACACCAGCATGGGTGATTAATGTTCAGGATATCCAGTAAAAATGCAGAATATAAAGAGATGATGATATGAATCTTTATGACATATGTTCCAGAAAAAGAAGCATGATAAGAAATTCAAGTGCAACATGTGGAATAATCCTGATAGGAGCCAGAATAAATATAAACATATAATGAAAGTAGATGTGAGTGACATTTAGCTAGAACTATGGAAGACAATGAATGAAAAGTAGAGTTTCCTCTAAATCTAAAATGTAGATTTCTGCTTCTGACAAATTCTGCTGAGTTGTAGTTGTAGTTGCAGTTTTAGTTGAGGTGAGTTGTGGTTTTATAAAAATAAATAAACTGCTAATTATAATTTTTTTTTAGTCACACCTGAAGAAAACACAACAGCCAAAACAATGTGTTTCTTTTTTCTCCTGTTCAGTGTAGAGTTAACCTTTCAGTCATAACCTGTTCATTTGTACCTAATGCACACTGATGGAGGTCCTCACTCAAGCGTAATTAGACTATTATGGTCACTAGCACAGTAATGTACTGCTTTTTATGCAATACAATCTTACTCTTGTAGGTTATTTTAACTTTTTGTGATTATTTTGTGGTTAATTTCTAAACTGGGAAAGAAACAACACAGTGAACAGATCTGCATTCACAGGGTGCTCATCATTTTAGCTTCTGTAAGAGTATGCCCAGAAGCCACATTCTTCTTTTGGTTTGTCTGTGCAACTATGTTGAATAATCATTCACCAGTAGGACTAGTGAAACACATGGAGTACTCTTCATAAGATCTATAGGTAAATATAAACTGGACATTGACATACCATGGGTTAAGTGTATTCTGTGAATCATCTGGTAGTTGTGTCCTGAGAGACTACATACATTACCCCAAACAGCATCAAAATACATTAATTTCCAAGAGGAAATTATTCCAATTAGCACTAATCAGAAACAGTCTATATACATTTTTTAACCTGTAAGTATTAAGCCCTATTGTTCTGCCTTTTAAGTTCGGCATATAAATTGAATGAGAGGTTAAAATGGAAGTTCAGTGCCTTAGGGAACAACATAAGTACAGTATGTGTTGAAGTTATGGAGTCAAGCTGTAAATAGAAAAAATAGGTACCTGATCAATTATAACAACACAATTTGACGTCCTAGAATATACAAAGGTACTGTAGTTACATTTCATAACATCTGCAAGGGTAGTGATTTTAACTCAGTATTCCTATTATAGACCACTTATTGAGGCAAAGTGAAGGAGCATAAAGCAGTTAAAAGGGCAGCAGTAAGTGACTTTACATTATTAACATAGTTATAAAAATATCTTTATCACCTTGGGCATATTTGTTACAAGTTATTGTACAATAATGTGAATCTTATTAGTGTTGTTATAACTTTCTCAAATGTATCTGAAACACCCCATGTACTGTACATGAAGCATCATTTATGGTCATTAGATAAAGACAAGTTGTTATTTTGAGAGTGCGTCAGACAAAAAGATTTGATTAACTATTATGGAGTGGATATTGGCATAAACCGCTTGGCTGATGGCCGACCTCCTGGCCATAGGACAAGGAGGCCAGGACCCCCATGCAGGGTAACCAAGGGGTAGCTGCAGAGGTGGAGTTGGGGTGGAGGTGGGATGAAAGGGAGAGTAGGAAATCATGTTATTTATAGAGTTTGGTGGAGGAAGGATGATGGGAGCGATTGCTAATTACTGACAACTGAGTTCGATTGAGCTTGGTTGTTGTCATCTCTCCCAAACTTTCGTTATAAACTCCATGTATATTGAAAGATCACACAAGAAACTCTAATGTTTGCAATAAGTGTTATCAGAGGTCATCCAAGGTAAACAGTAGAAGAGGATGTACAAAACTAAAGAATATAAAAACCAACATAATAAAATCACATCAAGAAGGATTCAAAAACATTGTATCTAGGTGAGAATCTCTGTTAGTACAGCACATGTTAGTGTGTGGAATAACTGTAGCATATGTTAAAAGCAGTCTGTTTTAAAATAATCAAACGGTCTTTTTAAGCGAGTGCAATGGTTATCAGAAAGAAGTGTTTTGTTATGTCCATCTTATGTAGAAAAAAAATGTATTATACTATCATAACCAATAACTAAGGTTATTTTACATATGATACTATACAGATCCACAATTGATTTGTTCTTCTGAGGCATTTGTGCTTTAAAACACTTTACTCATTTAAAGTATGATTATTTTAATGGAGTTTACATGCAGAGAAAATAAACATTGTAACATGTTTACAGAACGCATTTCTCTCCAAAGGAGGAGGTATAGTAGCATTATTTCACAGAACACAGACATAGACCTTTAAGCCTATCACCTGGGTTTCAAAACTGGTACTCTGTGTAGAGCATTAGGATTTAATTACCAGGGAACACTTTCACAACTGGAGTTCTGCTGCTGTTACATGGCTGCTTTAATTCATATCAGTAGGGGGCTTGTATGCAAATTACAAAATTATGGTAGAGGCAGAGTTTAAAAGAAAAGAGTGTATAGGGGAGCATTTGCCTTTTAAATTCTCTACAGGTAACTTCACTCCCCAACAAGGAGATATAAACCATACTGATGCCAGCTGTTCAAAGCAAGATATTTCAGAAAGCCTGCTTAGGGGCTGAGCTCTTGTTCAGAGACTTATGAGCAGCAGGTAGTTTGCAAATTTGCTTTAGGGTTTCACTGTTGTTATGGTTGTACATCATAAAGAAAATTAATGCGTTTCAATTGAATGAATACTGATTTAATTGAAAATGAAAAATTAAAAAACATTAAATTGTGAGTTAAAGTATTAATGAATACTTGGAGCTTTATTGAACTATGGGAACAAACTGAAAATGCTACTCCTGTGATTTTGAAAGAAAGGACATAAGGAACTTTGAGGTGAGATATACTAGTTACTGACACAGACTCCTGTTCTAGCGCCTGCAGCATCTAAGAACATACATACATTTGCAAAAGATTTTTTTAATTATATATTTTGTAGCTGCCTTTAAGCCTGTGGTTGGCATCTCTTTATATGAATAGCTGTACAGTAATAAAATATTAAGTAGAGGTTAATTTCATGCTGAAAAGTTAAATAAAAGAAGAAAAATAACAATGTCTTGTCTGTAGAGCCTTCTTTAGGAGTGTGGAGGAATGCTGAAGTGTGTAGGGAAACTGAATGAAGAGAAGTACGAATGGTAAAGGGTCAAAAGTGATGCAGTCAGAGAGATCTTTTGTTTGTGTTCTTTCACAAGGATTCAAAAATGTGTACTAATTAAGTTAACATCTTTCCCTAGCTCTCTGTGATTGATTCGTGTTTTTCAATATGTCTCAATTAATTTACAAATTTCTGCCTTCAACACTTACACTGGAATTAATCCAAAATCCCAGATTTTTATTCTTCATCTTCATCTTCTTCAGACACCATTACTTTTCTCCTCATATCCATTCTCATATTTTCTTTCATCTTTCATATTTTCTTTGCCTTACCCTTATACTGTATTTCTATCTTTCTTATTCCCCCCACACCTGAAGAAGGCACTACATCCAAGATATTGTGCCTTTTCTTTATAGTTTTCAGCATGGAATGAACTGCTTTTTTACAGCTAGTACACTGATGCAGCTCTTCCATGTAACCTCATCAATAAAAGATAAATTGTTATATTGATGCAGTTTTGAATTAGGAATCATTTGTATAGATCACATTGGAGAAAATAGTAGAAACAAAGCACACTAAATACAGGTACAACTGTCCTACAATATTCCGAGTATATCATTTTTTCAAAGTAAAGCATTTAGAAATATGAGACATATTTAAAGTTGTAAGCATCATTTTTTAAGCTGAAGCTTTTAGCTTTCATAAGGATTTCAGTACCGCTGGGGTCAACTGAGAATTTGAAAATTGAAGTTAGGTACTTGAAGGAGATTGGATTTTCAGAGAAAAAGATAAAGGTCACAGAAATCTTCTTGGGTTCTTGAAGCGGGAGGTATTTTTAATGAATTCTCTAAAGAACTCTTTAAAGACAAATGCTTAGTTGTGAGATATTGAGATAAAGCAAACTTCAAGCCCAGAATCAATAAGTGAGGGACAGGTAAATCACAACTGTCTCAAATTGAATAATAGAGCTTTTTTATTATGGTTCATTTCATAATTTGTGCTTCTGTATTACAAAGGTATAGTAGCCAACTCTGCTGTGCTGCAGAAGGAAGCTAATTTTAGAGGGAGCAGTTGTTGCTTCTTTAGAATAATCTATATATATCATTCATTAGTTATTTTCTTTCAAAGAACATGTTATTCTTTTTGTATATACTGTATATAATGATATGAAGTAGAGAACAGAAAGATTATTTGCGCCAACAATACCAGGACTGTCAATTACTATTTACAGATTACTGCACCTTCAAGAATTCTAATGGACCAGTTGTAGAAGATCACCAGAAGTATTTATCATTTGAAGACAGCAACATTGAATGCTGTCAAGCACTTGTCAGATGAAAAGCTCAGTGAGACTGCCTTTAGGCCAAAGTAAGATCTATTGACTGTGAAACTCAAGTCTAGACAAGAA
Organism: Atractosteus spatula; assembly: GCF_055471065.1. Lineage (NCBI taxonomy): Eukaryota > Metazoa > Chordata > Actinopteri > Semionotiformes > Lepisosteidae > Atractosteus > Atractosteus spatula. The sequence continues at coordinate 43,752,420 of NC_142707.1, read as the reverse complement.
AGTCAAACTCATTGTCGTTTTGCAGCCAAATATCTTGTGTCATAAAAGACTGGAAATATTGTAAAGTCTAGTAATGAATTATTGGGATTTTCTTATTTTTTCCTGCCTGATATTGTAAACAAATAGGATGATGATGATGATACATGCAATAATCTAAGTCCCTTTCATTGTACAAGGGTTCAGGTTAAAACAAAAACATGCACTGTACTGTATGTACAATACATGGCAAGGACAAAACAGAATATTTTAAATAGATCTTATACATTTTGTTTTATTAATACATTTTATTTTATCAGACTGACAGTTCGTAATGCAGAAAAAAGTATTTTTACTTATCAAAGTATTATTGCATTGTAGAGTAACACATACAAATTTAAACATAGATAAAGCTGTATAGCAAAATACATAATATTCTTATTACAAAAATAAGACATAAATGTTTCCATAATTCCAATGTTTTAAGTATGGATAGATCTATACTTAGTTGTAGGTAATTTTCAGAAAGGTGTTTTGAATGGAAGGAAACACAAAGGGGATTTTTTCATAAATGGCAGGAAAGTTATATTTATCTACACAAACTGCACCCAGTGGGAAACAATGTTTTGAATATCCCAAAAAACTTCAAGATATATCCTGTCAAACAAGAAATAAAAAAGTTAGAAGAAGCTGGCCCTATGCATTGGATGACCTCCAGATTAACAGAGCCACTGGTAACGATTCTCTTTTATGTTATTGCTAAGGTTGTTTGGGAAAGAAAATAATCCGGGTCATAATAACAAGCCTTCATTAGTAATTTGTATAGTAGTTTTCATTTTTCCAGGTTTCAGAATCCAAAATGTAACTAGTGCAAGCACATTAATAGGTTTAATAGGAGCATACAGTAAATGGAATGAATGTACAAATTATTTATAATGGGACCAACCATGCTTTATTATGTGTATTCTTGTATTAGTCAACTAAAAAAAGTTGTTTGTTCCATCGAGTTAATGCCCAATGGATAAAAAGTTAAAAGAAAAGTACAATTCATTCCAATAAATACATTATAACTATTTACCTTATATTTTATTAGTTTGGTGACATAACTTGCTAGAAAAAGAGAAAAAAAATGGGAAAAGAAAAACAATAGCTTGTATTCTATTCTCTATATTGTATTCTCCATTACTGTTTTCTCTCTTTCTGAAAATTCTAGTTTAACTCCAAAATAAGATAAGTATAATTTCAAGTGGCAAAAGTGTGTATTTTGGAGCTATATATAACAGCCTCAAAGGGTTTATATAAAGCCTTTAACAGAAAAAAAAGATAAAAAAATAAAGTGAAACTAATCCCTTTGTTTTGCCCCACAAGTAAAATAGATTATGCACTGAATGTGTAGACAGGCCAACCCCCTGGGGACTTCATAGATAAACTTTGCAGAGTGGGGGAAATATTATATAAATAAAAGAGGGGCCAGGTAACACTGAGATTGCAAATCCTATAATGAATGAAGACCAAAGTCTTCATTACAAATGTGTTCTAGAATTTGACTAAATTTTTCACTCCAAGAAGAAGCTCAGAAAGGGGAATGACCTGTAAGGAGTTTATGATTATGGAAAACAGGAAAATGGGAATGTCATGTTTTCTAGGATTTTGTGAGTCTTGGCATTAAACACCAGGTCATACAGTATGTAATTTCATAAATATGAAGAAAAAACAACATTTGTGTTACCAAATGTCTAATGCTAACATAAATTAAATGCTGAAGACTTTATGGAGAGACTCTCTTCTAGTGGGCATCAAGATGTACTGTAAAAGATCAGGAATGGACCAAACAGACAGTGAAAATAAAACTGAAAGTTTGGCAGAGCTAGCCCTCTTGCCGATTGTTCACACTGATGCGGATTTATGTATAATGAAGCCTTTAATGAAAACAGTGCCCCATAGGAAACAAGGATCATCGACTCAACTACTGTTAACATCAAGTAAACCATTCAATTTACATTTAAATTGCATGTGAAACATCTCAGTTTGTTAAAGCATGGTATTAAAATGCTAGAAGTGGGCATGTGAAAACAGTTCACACATATCTCTAAAAATTGAGATCTGATACCAACACATGTAGTATCTAAACATTTTATATTACAGAAAAAAAGGCCCAAAGTCAAACATATAGGTAAATTTAAAAGTAAATTATTTGATAGTAAATTTTGTAGTCAAAAACGTAGTCTTTACTATTGCTTTAGCTGAGAGCTTAAATATACACCATAGATCTACCACAACAAAATGAACCTCCTATTTCTGAAACAATAGACCTCAGAGACTGGATACTTATCACTTAGTCTACTGTATCTTTAAAGTATATGTAAGTCATGACTGCCTTCATATTTGTACATTGGATAATACAGAAATTTTCACAGCAGAAATTTTAAACAAGTTTTAAAAATTCAGATTCAGATGCCTTGGGGGGCACAAACTGAAAGAAAATAAACAATTTTTAACTTCATTTGTTTTCAAATGTGCCAGTCTCACTATTTCGTCACTCCTTAACCCAAATAGAGAGATGTGAAAATACCATTGTAATACAATTAAAACATTTTATTTTTCAGAAGTTGTTTTTTCATACTGACAGTTATATGTTTTGGCAATTCTACAGGTATCTTGTTGTTTGCAATGAGACTCCTGTATCATGGCATTAACTTTTTTCATCATAATAAATATCAACAGTATGTTGAGTAGAAGAATTGAGTCTGCATACAGTATATTCCATGACAAAAATAAAAACATTAATCATGGAAAAATATCTTGAATGAATACACAGTCCCTGCTAAATTAGAAAGGTCCCCCCCCCAAAAAAAAAAATTAAGAAACTGGTAAACTCAAATCCACTCCCTGAATCTATAATGCTTATACTTTTATGACACAGAGCCAGTTGTTCACTATATTTTATTGGAAAAGAAACATGTGGGGCTTACTGCATCCTCCATGTGATTAATTTGCATATTTTCTTTGTGCTATTTTTATGCCCTGGTCCCGCTGTGCTAAAATTTTTCAAAATTCCTACTTGATAGCTATGTTCACTTCTCTTTGGCAGTCCAATATTACTGTTTACTGTATGTATTCCTATGAAGGAAGCAAAATACAATTTCAGTATCAGTTTAGCCTGCCCCTTCACTTACTCCTATTGCATTTTAGCACCCCAATCCATGTTTATAAGCAACTCCTGATGTTCCAATGACTGCTGCAACAGAGCAGCCATTTCTTTCAGTTCTGCTTAATTTGGGAAACAGGGAGAATCAACTGTTAAGAATCAACCTTCTTCCTTGCCATTAGAAGGAATCACAAACACAAAATGAAAAAAGATAAGGGGGATCATAAAAATGGATGAAGAGTGTTTCAGGAACTCTACAGGGTTGCCATCCTGACATTCTGGTCGCAAGATTTTCTTCTCATTAAAATAAGATCACTTTATTAGCCATATACAATTTCTTGCATTAGGAATTTGTCTTTTCACATACCCCAGCTTGTTCTCCATGAGACACACAGGCACACAGATGGGGAGAGAGAAACTTGGTGTCTGAACACAGGGTCAGCCATTTATATGGCACCTCTGGAGCAGCTGGGGTGAGGGGCCTTTCTCAGGGACCCAGTGGACTAGGATTTCTCTTCTGGCTGCAGGATTTGAACCAGCAACCTTATAGCCACAGGCACAGAGCCTTAGCCACAGTGCCACCACTCCAGCCATTCTTTCAAATGTTGAATATACAGTATATTCCTGCCTAGCAAGCATATATTGTAGTTTAATGCATGTTGTCATGACTTACTCTAGTACAACTGGAGAAAATTTGCAGTGGACATCATTATATTGTGCATGCTCTGGTTTCTGTTTTCTTTGAGCTAAACACCCAAGTGTAAAGCTTTGTTCTGGAACAAATTCTGGAACAAAACATATCTGAATTGTAGTGGAACAATTCTGTAATGCAGGTGTAAATGCACCCAAGTGTCTTAGCAATATATTGCCTGCAAGTTGACTAGTTTGTCAGAAATGTGCCAAAAACATGTGGTCCAGATGCTGTCATTAACAAATGTTGGACTTTCTGTTGCTGGAAATCCTTAGGAATAATAAAAAACAACAAATACCGAGTTCAAATACTAAATTTTAATACTTACTGTAATGCTTTTTAGGTTATTTATCATCCTTATTGCAACATGGAATCTATTAGGCCAGTGAAATTCACTCCTGGTCCTGGAAGGCCACAGTCCATCAGGTTTTATACATGGCTTAGAATCTTTAACACATACCCATTTTAATAAAGAATAATTAAGTGAACAACGCCTTGAAATATCCTATTCTTGGGATAGATAGTGTTCCTTTACTTGTGTTCTATGGGCCAAGAAGATTGCTGCCACAAATACAGGAGCTGTATAGAAGGAGAGGTTATAGTTTTTGTGCTTATTTTATGAAAATAAGTTTAACTTTTATTTTCTGGTTTACAAGTCCCATCTGTAAGTACTATTATTATTTTAGGTGGGTAGCTGCGTCAGCATGCGTAGGCTGCAAAGGAACAAGTAATAGGTTTATTCCATGCTGAAAAAAGAAGAAAAAAAACACAACATTTCGGCCGTGGAGCCTTGTTGATGTGGGAGCCTTCTTGAGGGCCTTCTTGAGCCTTAGAAGGCTCCACGGCTGAAACGTTGTGTTTTCTTCTTTTTTTCAGCATGGAATAAACCTATTACTTGTTCCTATTATTATTTTGCTTTAAAACAGCATTTCAAAGTAGCAATTCAATAACAACACATTTGGAAAAACTGGCTTATGAATATTGGCCTACATTTATCTTTCTGTTACAGGTTTTGAAACAGCTAAAAGGATATAAGTACACTTTCAGCAAAGCACAGGCAATTTTTGAGGAGGCATAATATAACTAATAATATTTGCAAATTCTAAATTCTTAGATTAGTTCAGTGGAAATGTATTATTGACCAACTCTCATTTTGTATTATAAAAATTGTAGGGAAATAAATTATGATAATATTTATTAATTGATCCTTTACAGTTAACAGTTTTAAAGTCTTTAGCATTGCGTGTACTGATTTTGAGAATAGTTTGTCATTTAGCTTAATCATCTATTCAAAGTAAATAATTTGATATTGGCAGATTGGAGCCATTTTGCTCAATAGGTTGATTAGTCAAGGATGAGCAGAAAGGTATCCAATAGGCAATTCACAAATTAGCTGGTTGATCTAAAATATCGATCAGTTCCACAAAGTCATTACACAAAATAATAAGAGGTGGACACATAAATGACATAATTGGCTTTAAAATAACTTTTAAAGGTCCCTTGCAATCCACACAAAGACTCTTTTTCTGATTTATATTGTACTGATTGTAGAAGAAAGTTGCAGAAGAATAAGTTCAACATAGATAATGCCAATCATGTGTACTTCAAAAGAAATAGAAAAGGCTCACTTGATTTCTCTTTAGAGTCTCGCAAATGCAGGTGTATTTTCACTTTGTAAGAAAGGTAAAGCAATAGTATAGATAAGTATACAGTATACTAGAGCTTCCTTCTTTACTAGTCATAGGGGGTACTGCCCTCTGAAAACTTGCAGTATATAAGGAATTAAAAAATGCATAAAAGAAACAGACAGAATATTTTGTTTTGAATTCAAATATTGAATGTGTGTTTTGTGCTGTTTATTCTGTTGACATTAGATTTTGCCTTTTTAGTGACATTTCATCCAATGTCTGGCAGATAACATGAACAAATGCAGATAGAATTATAATTATATAATTATTAAATGATTATATAAATATAAGACTGAAAAGAATTTAAAGGATCTTATTATGGAAAAGACGATAAGAGAAATCAACAGAATTTTGGGATATGTATATATAAACTTAAAATTTGTAGAGTTTGAAATCAGTGATGTCATTTTAAAATTGCATGGTGAACTAGTACAACGTCATTTACAATATTATATACAATTTTAATCAACATGTTGAAAAGAAGTAATTGCTGTTCTGGAATACAGAGTAAGTGACCAGATACATTCCTGGGTTTAAAGAATTGTCCATGTTCAACATACTGAAAGAACCAAATGTACTTATAAGTTTTAGTACAGATGACTAAGAGGGGAATTATTCATTTATTCAAAATTCTTAAAAGCTTTTACAAATTAAACCCAACAGTATTCTTCAGAATCAAAAGTGAAACCTGAACCCGAGAGAAACAAGTGGAAAGCAAGGGGAAATGCATTTAAACTGAGAAAAAAAGGCACAGTTTACACAAAAGGTTGTGGGAGGCAGTAACAGGTTTCCTAGTCATATTGTCAAATTTGATACCCATAGCTTGTTTCAAGAAAGGACTGAATAAGATTCTCAGGTCAAACTGTTATTATTAGCAGCTACATGGGTGTGATGGACTAAATAGCCAACTTTCATTTACAACCATTCTCATGTGTTGAGTTTAAACAGCTGTAGAAAGTTCTTAATATTATTTATTAGCATTTACCCTATTTTGCTCACACTATAATTATTACAGTATATTCTTGGTTAGATAACTGCAGATAAGAACATTTTGGTACTTGAATTTTAAATGGAAAATGTAAATAATCATTTAAAGACAAAACAAATAAGTGTTTGAAAATTAATGTTGTGTTCAAATTTAGCAACTGAAAGCATGCTTTAAATTTTAAATGAAGAAAACAGTTTTTGTTTAATGTGATTTTAGACATGCTTTTATTATTAGTGTCTGGCATCTTGACAGCAGTGAAATGCATTGTAGTTTTGCAATGCTAGTTTAGATATTGACAATGTTGCCAATTTTTCTTCTATTGTACGCTAAATAATGCACTGGATTGAAGATGTTTTCACACATTTTCCATAAACAGAAAAGTTGGAAATTATGTGCTATGCTGCACATCCAATGCTCTCAACAATAAGTAATGTTAAAGATTTAGAAAATTATCTTAATTTCTTACAATAATCCTAATGATTACATATATTATAGCCTTTTTGTGATATAATTAATCAGTTCCTGTTGTCATATGAGATCCTTATAGCGCAGATTTATTATAATTATTTTCTTTCTTTCAGAAAACCAAAATATCAACTTATGACAAGATGTGGGAATTTATGAGCAGCCGAAGACATTCTGTACTTGTCAAAAACAATGAAGAAGGTATCCAGCGTGTGCTCACCTCTGATTATGCCTTCTTAATGGAGTCAACGACCATTGAGTTTGTTACACAGCGGAACTGTAACCTGACACAGATTGGAGGCCTTATAGATTCCAAGGCGTATGGAGTTGGCACTCCCATGGGTATGTCATATGTCAGACTTTTGAACTTCCTACATTAATCATTGTTAGTACTAATAAAAGAGGCAGTGTGGCAACAAAATGCCATTAGCTGTTTGTATAGGCTTTTTAGCAGAACACACTTGCTGGGGTTTAATTGAATTTATGCAACAGCTCAAATTTCTAGACCCCTACTATGTATTCATTTTCTAAATGTTTGACCAAGGAAGGACTCCAGGCAAGAAAATATAAAAGAAAGATTGGATCTTTTGTCTTTAATAGTTTTCAGAGAAAACTAGTTTGATTATTCCTCACTGCAACAGATTGTTTAATCGCCTTATGTAAGCAGCCCCGGGCAGTGTCAGATGCAGACAAAAATTATTTGTATGCTGTTTTTTTTAGCATGGTACCTTTCAGAAATGATATTCTAAGTATTACTTGCAGATATCTTAGCACAACTAGTCTAGTTTTAATCTTTGGGTTATATTGATTCAGACTGAATTTGTCTTATTATTTAATTATTAATTATTAATTATTATTATTATTATTACTATTATTATTATTATTATTAATTATTAATTACTTAATTATTCTTACAAAGGAACCAAAGCATATGCAAGATAAATATTATTTCTTCTTTATAGTTATAAGATTTAATGAGACAACAGGAAAAAACAGAACCAAACAGAAAATGCACTCAAATGCTAAGTGCATTTTAACAAATTTACAAACATTCATACTAAATGTTTTGAATAATCAGATTATACAAAACAGAACATTTTTTTTATATTAAGCAGATTGCATTTCTATGTTCAGACTCTTAAGAGTCTGGTACTTATGGCAAGTAAAGAACAAATATCCATTTCAGGAAATGCTTGTTCAAAGAAAAAGTTGAATTGGAGTTTTGTTTGTTGACCTTTTAAAAGACATTTCATGAAGGCAAGTGGCCAACCTTGTGTATGAGGGTCAAAATAATGTTTGCTCAGCAAACACTTAAAAAATCCAATTTATCTAAAAAAAAATAAAATTACAATTTAACATCATCACATTCTGCATTACTCATGCTTTAAAGAAAAGCAGCATCGATGGAAGTGAAAGACAAAAAAAACCTAGAGTCGTGTATCTCCAGTATACTTAACAGTAATGGACAGCTTTGGCCCATCTAAAATGGACATTTTTTTAACATTTTATATAATATGATACGGTTTGCTAAATTTAAGGAGTTCCTAGATCTGAAGATGCTGTAATGTTCAAGATAATAAAAATGTATACTGTACATATGCTGAATTAATTAGTACAAAACAGTTCCAAATTAGCTGTTCTGTACAGATGCAGAAGAATACATTATATTTTTAAGGAATGTATAGTTTGGGTTTTTATTTTTTTTTCCTTCGGGCATAATTAGCGCCAATAAAAGTCGTTGTCAATACTGAATTATTGAATTTTGGGCATATTTGTTTTTGTTTTTAACGATTTGTGGCTTAAGTCATTGTTGACCCATCACATTCAATTGTTTAAGTACACGCCTTGTATTGTGACTTTAATTGTTCCTGAGAAATATAATTTATAATGAGAAATATACTTTAATTACATAGGAACTGTTTTTTGTGAATTACTTATTTTTTTCTTTAGATCTGTTATGTTGGAGTTGGATGCTTAACATCTTATAGGTTGGAACTGAAAACAAGGGTACATAGATTGTTCCAATTTACGTAATTTCTAACTATGAGTTTAACTGGAAAAGGTGAATCCAGATAAAAAAACAACTTATCTTGACTATTTACAAAAACACATTATGAAAAAGGGTGAAGACAGCCAATTCTTTCTGACACTCATTATGACCACAGGACATTGGTAACTTCATCTTGACTGTAGGCTGTGACTACCCAACTCCAGCACTAGAAAAGGGAGATGACAGCCCTCAAAGGGTTGTTATGCAAAACAGCACTGATTATATTTCCTCCTCCCTTCGCCGTAAAAGCTTGTTTTCTACTCCAAACAGAACAAATCAAACCCATCTAATCGAGCAATGCTATATGTCAGTCCAAGTGTTTGCATTAAACAACTCCCACAACAAATTATAGATCATTAAACAAGCACCTGCATCTAATTAAGCAAAGGAAACTCACCGTCAGTTTCTTATGTTGAAGTATCTTTACAGCCTATGCAAATGGATTGAACCACACAGTCAAACCACAAAGCAGACAAGTGTTGACTGTTTTTCTCCTCCTAGTGCTCATGTTCTTTACTGGGGAGGGTTATCCCCAGCATGTTAAAATGTGTTATCGAACAAGGCAGTAAGTTGTTGAAAACATTTTCTGTAGATGACCAGATGTTGCTTGCTGCTTATAAACTGAATTAGTAGTTGCAGTACCATAAGGCTTTTGTTGTGGATTTTGATTTAACTTTCAGTATATATAAAGATGAATACCTGAGAGGTTTCTGTTTTTTTGCAATAAAATGAAGTAACTATTACTTCATTTCATGAAGTTTTGTTGATATGATTTTGCTCTTTCCTTTTTTTACAACTCTACCATCTTAATAGGACATAAGAGACCATCAGTACTTGGAACAATTCAACATGATATTTTTCATTTGATTAGCATGATATTATCATAAACCTCACTGGTTGTGCAAAGGAGTGATTTAATGAACCATTCATTGTGGTCAGAAATGAGCTGCTTGTCTTGTTACCTTTCCTCAAGAGGATGTAAATCCTTCAAATGACATTGACATTTAATTTATGAATGTTTTCTATGTGTCATGTGAGTCAGAATAACTACAGCCTGCAGAAATTACATTTTAGTTTGTGGCTATCAATTTTAATGTCTGTATATGTTTTTTTATTAACAAACACACATTGTATATAGCTGGAAGCCTGTTGTAAAAAGAATCATGTTAGCATCATTATTCCCCTGTGAGGAATTTGCTTGCAGCCAAGAAAAGGGCATTAAAATTGCAAATTCTAACCTTTTATTACCAGTTACCATATGTATGCTGTGTTCCCCTGCCTTATTGTTATCCAGGAGTTTTATACGCTGAAGGAGAAAATACCTGTCAAACACTGACAAGTTTGTAGCTTGTAACTTTTAACCGAAAAGTTGCTTACCACAATAATGTGCTTACACCTGTGCATTGCACAAAATAATTAAATTTCAGCTTAAGAAACACAAAAGATAATTCATATTAAAAATGTATATGCCTTTACTGTTGCAAAGGTTTAGTTGTTAAATTTGCAGCTAACACAGTCATCCAGAAATTCAGATTATTGCTCTGCGTGTCTTAACATTTCATAGTAGACTGTTGGAGAAACTTAGTGAGCCCAAGTAGAGCTATGAAATAGGTACTGCATTGAACTATGCACCTATTAAGAGTTTTTCAGGTGATTGAAGGAACCACATTGAAAATACTATGCCTGCAAAGGGAGTTTATTTTTACGGGGCATTGTTTTCTGTTACCTTGTATATACAGTTGCAGGAAAAAGTTTGTGAACCCTTTGTAATTACCTGGATTTCTGCACTCATAAAAATGTGGTCTGATCTTCATCTAAGTCACAGTATTAGATATAAGACAAACACAAGCTGCGTAAACTAATAACACACAAACAATTGTACTTCTTGTCAATATTGAACACAGCGTTTAAACATTCACAGTCCAGGCTGCAAAAAGTATGTGAACCCTTGTATTTAGTCACTGGTAGAACCTCCTTTAGCAGCAATAACCTCCTAAATAACCTTTAGCAGCTGATGAGACTTGCACAACAGTTAGGAGGAATTTTAGACCATTTCTCCTTACAAAACCGTTTCAATACATTGATATTTCTGATATTGATATTCCTTACGTGAACAGCTCTCTTCAGGTCGTGCCACAGGATCTCAATTGGGTTGAGGTCTGGACTCTGACTTGAAATTTTCTTCAGTTTAAGCCATTCTGTTGTTGATTTACTCCTGTGTTTTGGGTCATTGTCTTGTTGCATCACCCAACTTCTATTAAGCTTCAGGTGATGGACCGCTACCCTGACATTCTCCTGTAAAATGTATTGATACAATTTTGAATTCATTGTTCCCTCTAGGATAGCAAGCTGTCCAGGCCCCGAGGCAGCAAAGCAGCCCCAAACCATGATGCTCCCTCCACCATGCTTCACGGTTGGGATGAGGTTTTGGTGTTGGTGTGCAGTGCTTTTTTTCCTCCAAACATAGCATTACACGTTTCTGCCAGAGAGTTTAACTTTTGTCTCATCAGTCCACAGAACATTTTTCCAGAAGCTTTGTGGAACATCCAGACGGTCTTTTGCAAACTTGAGATATGCAGCAATGTTTTTTTTTAGAGCAGTTGTTTCCTCCGTGGTGTCCTTCCATTAACACCATTCTTGTTCAGTGTTTTTCTTACAGTAGACAAGAGATTTCTGCAGGTCCTTTGCTTTTTCCCTTAGGTTCTTTTTCACCTCCTTCAGCATTGCATGCTGCGCTCTTGCTGTGATCTTTGCAGGACGCCCACTCCTAGGGAGAGTAGCAACAGTACTGAATTTCCTCCATTTGTAGACAATTTGTCTTACTGTTAATTGATGAACACCCAGGCCTTTAGAAATACTTTTGTAGCCTTTTCCAGTTTTATGAATCTCTACAGTTCTTCTTCTAAAGTCCTCTGATATTTCTTTTGATCAGGGCATGGTTCACATGAACAACTCTTTCTTGAGAAGAGCAGAATCTGTCAGTAACCAACCTTTGTGTGCCTTTCTTATAGGGCAGGGCACCTCCAACCCACACCTCCAATCTCATCTCATTGTTTGAAACACCTGACTCCAATTAGCTTTTGGAGAAGTCATTAGCCTAGAAGTTCTGTCACGAATGGTATGAAGAACCCTATGCAGGTCAGGTAGCGAACAAATCCAATAGGGCAAGACGAAGTCGGAGTCCGGTAGGCAGGCAGTGTCGAAATCCAGGAGGCTGAAGAGAAGGTTCACAAAAAAGGTTTTGCAGGTGAAGAGCTCAGGAAAACAGTAGACTGTTTAATTCCAAGTGGTGAAGTGAGGGTTGAGGAAGTTTAAACAGAAGGTGTGGTGAGAAGTGAGAGACGTGATAGAATGATGAGATTGTGTGCTGTCATTTTCGGGAATTGGATTGGGCTGGTGTTTGATTGACTGAGGTCGTGGGAAAGCGCTGGGCTTTATCAGAATTATGTGACATGATTATGTGAGAGCGTGACAGGTTCACTTACATTTTCCAACCTAGACTGTGAATGTTTAAACGATGTGTTCTGTACTGACAAGAAGAAGTACAAATGTTTGTGTGTTATTATTTTAAGCAGATTGTGTTTGTCTATTATCATGACTTATTTGAAGATCACACCACATTTTCATCAGTAATTAATGCAGAAATCCAGGTAATTCCAAAGGGTTCACAAACTTTTTCTTGCAACTGTACCTGTACTGTATATATAGTACATACATAATAATAACCAGAATATGAATCTAACAGTCATAACAATTGTGTGAGATGTGCCTATGGTGACCTAGGGCTAATTCTAGATTAAACACATACTTGTGTCAGTATTTTTTAAGTTATCTTTAAAAAATAATTGATCTTGATTAAGCAAATTGTCTTAGTCACAAATATTTAGAAAATGTTCCATCAGTCATAAATTGCTTTACAAATAACATTAATCTACTGTACATTTATGTAGGGGGTTTGGCCGAAGTATAACATTTTGCTACTTTGTCACATTTCTGAAAAACAAATCATTACCTCTCATGTTTAATCTGCTACTTTTTCTGCATTAGTGCAGAAAACACGAGTGATTACAGTATATAGTTGCTGAAGAAAATTGTATAAACTCTGCTTTAGGCAAAAATATTTCTCTCTTAATAAACTTAAGTTATTTAATTAGACCTTCTACTGAAGATAGTCACACTAACACTACATGTGTACACCCCAAGAAAATACCGTTGAACCTTAGATTCAGAGCAAAACTTTAATGACAGATCTATGCATTGTTGCAGGACACAGGACTTGCATAGTGTAATACATGTACTGTGGTATTGTATTTAAATGTTAGTATCACATAGGAATTAGCTAAAAGGACTTGTTTTGAGGTTTTGCAGAACAGAAATATGTTAAAATCCAGAATGAAGACTCAACTAATGTGTAGAGAAATGAAAAAAGATGTTAAGGGAAAAGAATCTGATACTGTTTAGAAGGGTCCCACAGGGATCTGGACTGGTTTCCTTCATATTCATAACACTCATCTTGACTTTGACTTCCTAAATGTGCTAAAGTTGATATGAGATCATATATTGATTTGAAAATAAGAATGTCCAATACATAAATCTGAAAAGTGTCTTTCATTCAACATTTAGGAGTGTTCAGACACCTGTCAAATTAAGTTGAATGCAGACAACTGTACAGCAGTTCTATATACTGTACATGTTGTAAAAAAAGGAAGGTCTGTACCAGATCCACACCAGCTCACTGGGCCAGAGCTCATCTGGGTTTCTGCAGCATTTAGCAGATGGGAAACCCATCCATCAATAGAAGGCCAGTCTGCTTGGGGGATTACCCAATACTTTTCCACACTTACAGTATGGAGTTGGATGGACTGGAGCAAGTGGGGTAAATTACCTCGTTCAATCATACAACAGCAGTAGTGTCTGCAGCAGGGATTTGAACAAACAGTTAGTATGGAATGACAAAAAGAAGGAAATGGATGTTTTTTCCTTTCTCATGAGAAAATAGCATGGGTCATTTATACTAATCTTTAAAATCCTGAGAAGAGTCAGGGATGCCAGTGCTAATGAAGAGGAAATACAGGACATTTTAGATTGAAAATAGGATTAAGTTCTTTTCACAGAGTTTTGGTTCTGAAACAAACCATCCAGCTCTGCCGTTGAAGCTGATTTCTTGGAACCATTCAAGAAATGGCAGAGTGAGATTGTCAGACCATTATGTTACCAATAACCAAGCAAGCAAAATGGAATAAAATATATTCTCAAACTTCTATTTACAACTTAACAAACTCTCAAACTGCATTTAGCTTTTTCTACAACAGAAAAATTACTTGCAATTAATTATTATTTGATTCAGCTGAAAAAGATCTAATTCAATGTAATGTTTAATCTAATTTGTCATAAATTGCAAATACCACTGTAGTCATTATACTGTGTATTTTATTTCATTTTCTTAACTGCTGAAAAAAAAAAAAAACCCTGATGAATTACAAAAATATAATTCTATGATGGAGGAAGCATTCCTCAGACAGTGCAAACATATCTGCCATTTGTTGTTGGTACATCTTGGTCTCCATAACCGTCTAATGGTGGGTGTAAATACAAGTCACAAAGTCAGTATCAGTATTGGTGACATTTGCATTGATAACTATATAAGTATTCTGCTCCTCATAGAGGCTATCACATTGGTGCATTTTCAATGTTGCATCTGCTCTCCCTGATTTATGTGTTGTGCTTGCGTCATTACACTTGAATATCCTGAACATGCTCTATCACTGACTTCATGATTGGCATTGTAATGTCTCAGAAGTATACTAATGGTGTTCCAGTGACATCTGAAAATGCTTGCAACAGCTTTCCAGGACATTCCAGCTTGATGCATAGCCAATTCTTGATTCCACTCATCATTGAATGTGTATGGGGTACACTTTCATCTGTGTTTCTTGTAAAGCACAATAACTCTACTTGTTCCAATAAATACATTGGGTGTGCAATTTGCACATGCAGTTTATGATGTGTAACTTTCTGTCATGTTGTTATGTGTCATGTAGGCATCACAAAAATAAACTGGGTAATGTGTTAAATGATTTGCTTTATTTTTCATGCACAGGTTCTTATTGGGAATAGTTTAAACAGTGTAATGGCAGTTGAAAAGACATTATTTTTCTGCAGTTATATCCTTTGTTCCTTTGGACAAGAATGGCTTGTATGTCTAATTTATTTGGAGTTTTTTTTCTTTAGCATAGCCTGGGAAGAAGTTGTGATGTCATAATTTACAGATTTTCTTGTGCAAAGTCTTTGAGAGAGGAAGTATATTGTGTTGAAACACCAGACATCATTTTTGGTCAAGGAATGAAAATCCCTTGAAGAAAACAAAATTTAAAGTAGTATGTTAATTACATATTACCCCAGGAAACCTGGAAAGAAATTTATTATAAAAAAGGTTTTCCTGTGGGTGATCCTGAATCACAACCTCAAAAGTTTTGTTGTGATTAGCACAGTTCTGTTGTTGATTATGCTACTGTATTTTCGTTAAAGTTTAAGTTGTTTCAAGCAATTATATTTAAATACACCTGCACAAGGACATAAGGCTGTTAATTACTCAGGAGCATGACTGATTCCACACAGGCCTATCCCAGCAGTTCCTTTCCTGTGGAATTCCATTCAAATATCAAATTGCCTTACACCTAAAACCCAGGTGTGTTTACTATACCATTTGTTTTCATTTACTTTCAGCAGTCATCCTGGCCATTGGGTCTGGTTTGAGCCAAGATGGTGCCTTTCATCTTCCGTCTGGAATTTATAGAAAGAATGGAATTCTACGTAACTTAAATATGAATTATGTGCCACTAAACCAATAATTGATGACATATTATTTTGACTTAATTGTCATCTAATTTACATAAGTAAAAAATATATCAATTTCATTTATTTTTCTTTTAAAGAGAATGTGATCTTTTGAGTCATAGGTCCATCTAATTTTGTTGGTACATTGCTCCATTTAGTGTTTAACATTCAAATCACTATGTCCATGTCAAAATACAAAGTAGCATTTAAGGTATTAAAAATAAAATAGTAACATAAGAGAGTCTCTGCAAATTTGAATTTGAATGGAAAATCTCTTTTAATATGCTAAAACAAATGTGTCTTCAGTTGTAAAATGGTATCTCATTTGTATTTTGATGCTGTTGTGAAGTGACATTGCATTAGGGATTTGATTACTATTACGTCCCTTTGATCTTTGTGATTACAGCCATGTTTCTTATTTTAAATCTGTTGTACCCTGCCACTTATTTCACACTGTTCTTAATTTAAAGATTGAATGCATTAGTGATTGGCACTTATGTTGTGTGTAGTGAGCAGCAACTGACAGCTGGATTCCTAAATTTAAATGTACTGTATTAACAAATACATATAAAAGTGCAAACACATTTCATCTTCTTTGAGTTATCTCTTTGAATTGAATAGTAATATCCAAGGGAAAGCCTGCTTAAAATGAGTACAATGCAAAGATATTGCCAGTCCTTCCTTTTCAATTTACGCATGCAGTACACATAATTTAAATTAAAATGAAGCAATTAATCTGAAAATGCAATTGGTTAGAGATGCCTCACTTCATCATAACAAGTATATATAAAAATGCACATTTAATGAAATGTAATATATTTATAACATAATCAATATCTGAGGTCTAGTTAAAATACTATCTATATTTGTAAGAGTTTTGAGACTAAAAAAGAAATGAATGTATACTCTTGTAAACTAAGTAGTTCAGGTGGGTAGCTGCGTCAGCATGCGTAGGCTGCAAAGGAACAAGTAATAGGTTTATTCCATGCTGAAAAAAAGAAGAAAGAGAACACAACGTTTTAGCCTTGGAGCCTTCTTCAGGTGTGAGAGAGACAGGGCAGTAGGCAAAGGTAAAGTAGCGGGAGAACAAAGGTTGTGTACTTGCAGGTGATACAGCGAGCTCTGTTGCAAGGGAAAGTGCCTGGTGTGGATGGTTGTTGAGGGCGGTCAAGGGAGTACACATCCACCACCACACTCATTCAAGGCCCCTCAGGACAATTCCAGATCATCCAGACAGCATCTTGTACCTCCAGCAACCTTATTTACTGTATCTCTTGCAGTAAATGCCCAGCCATCTACATTGGAGAAACAGGAAGGAGACTCGGTGACCGCTTCAGAGAACACTTCAGGGCTGTGAAGATTAAAGATCTCTCCAAGCCCATTGTTTCTCATTTCACCTCTGACGGCCACAACCACTCTAATCTCTCCATCTGTGTTCTCAAAGACGGCTTTCCGAACTCATACATCAGAAAGACCACCGAAACCAAAATTATTCTGCAGCTAGGATCACACATTCTCCCTTCTCTTAACAACAGACTACTGTTCTTTTAAATTTTCTCCATTCATTGGAAGTTTCATTTCACACCTCTCTGCACCCATTCTGACTTCACACCTCTTGATTGACCTCTCTTTCTGTCCCCTGCTCCCGCCTCTCACTCCTCCTCCCTCCCAACCTTTGCTCTCCCGCTACTTTACCTTTGCCTACTGCCCTGTCTCTCTCACACCTGAAGAAGGCTCCACGGCCGAAACGTTGTGTTCTCTTTCTTCTTTTTTTCAGCATGGAATAAACCTATTACTTGTTCTCTTGTAAACTAATGCTAGTTTAAAGAGCTTTACAAATATCCCTCCTTTTAAACATGTTTAATATGGTTGATCTTTTGAATGAGATGTTTAGATTTGGATTTTGACTAAGAAAATTATAATATATTGTACATAACACTGTATCACTCTTTCTTCTAAAAATAGAATGAGAAGTTGTCTTAAAAGTGTTAGGTATAATTCCAATAATTAGGAAAAAACTGAATGTTAAGACTATAGTTAAATAAATCTATTTAACAAAAGGAACACAACTGTTAACTTTTCTCACTAATATACTCTCACATATTTTATCATGTGCTTGTGAAAACTGAAGCACTGCCATTGAAGTGGTAATCTCAAGCAAAGGACTAAGATAATATCAAAGGTTAATGACGTCTGCCGTGTGCTATTTGCAGGATGATAGAACATTATCTTTCTCAGCTTTCATCAAATTGTGCCCTATGGGCCTTTTCTAACCAAGACTTATATTTTTCTCCATGCTGGCTTCTTCATTTATTGTTGTGTACAGTATAGCAAAGTACATTTATGGTTAAGATGACACCAGTTTGTTATAAAAGAGCTATAGTACCTGAGGTAAAAGCTTTTTGTTTTGTAGGATCAATCCTGCTGTATTTTTTTAATCTCAGTGGGTCGAAAATAAAAATGTTACATTCACATGACATTGAAAAAGGCTTCAGAATGCTGACAATATAAACTTGTGAAGTACCATACTGTATATTAAGAGGTGCCTTATTTAAGCCAAATAGAAAACAACAAAAATTATAGTATCCTAAACTTGTATCCTACCAAAGAATTTTCAGTACAATCTGCCATTACAAAAACAACAAAATAGTAGTGTTATTGCAATATGCATAGTCAAAAGAGTTTAGAGTGGGGAAGGAGCTACACCAGTGTGAAAACTGCGTAGAGGGTAATTCCAGTGAAAAATAAAATGGAAGAAAAAAAGCTCCTTCTTCAGATGCGTCTACAGCCAAAACATTGTGTTTTTGCTTTATTTTCTTTGCTTTTCATCATTTAATTAATTTATATGTGTTCTATGTGTTCCGTTACACTTAAGAAAAAACAAATTCAGTCTTATATAGTTGTATTTTCATCATTTCAGACACTGGTGAGGCAAATAATGAAATCAGTTTAATGGTATCCAGTGCTGAAACTACTAGAGGGAGTGCTGCTGTGAGTTATGGTGGTTTATAGTGGTTTATCATATTAAAAACATTTTCTTTTCACTTGCTACAGGTTCTCCTTACCGGGATAAGATCACCATTGCAATTCTGCAGTTGCAGGAGGAAGGGAAGCTGCACATGATGAAGGAGAAGTGGTGGAGAGGAAATGGCTGTCCAGAAGAAGAGAGTAAGGAAGCCAGTGCTCTGGGAGTGCAAAACATTGGAGGGATCTTTATCGTGCTTGCTGCAGGCCTCGTTCTCTCAGTGTTTGTGGCAGTGGGAGAATTCTTGTATAAATCCAAACAAAATGCACAACTTGAAAAGGTAAAACAACATTTTTTAATTTCTGGACTGCATTAAAGTAGGAGACCCATCGTTTATGTGCACATGCGTTTTATAAGTAATGGGTGGCGCAAATAGTCGATTAAAAAAGCACAAAGCTAAAGCTATCACATTCAAAACATTCCAATTTCTTTAATTTGTGCAAAATATGTGCCCCTCAGATAGGAAACATTGTGCCAAATGCCTTAAAATGTGTTGAATTTTCAGTTTAAAATTCTAATATGAGAATTTTGCTATATTACCAATTAGTAGCTTTTCATTTTTGCTTAGCATACTCCTCATGGATTGAGCAAGAAACAAGACAAAAAAAATGCTTATAGCCTATTTGATGAAATATAGTTAGAATTTATGCTTTATGTTATATGGTGAAGTGGTAATCTGTCATTGTCTTTGTAATTTGTGTATTATCATGACAAAAAATACACTTAAGGCTGCTTAAATTGAGTGCTGTGCTAAGTTTGTCTTGGATAATTAGATCCTAAAGATGATACAATATTCTATTTTTTATTCTTTGGTGAAAAAAGAAGAAATTTAACACAGCATTTTATTATTCTGAAAACAGTATTCACTATATTATATATATATAGATAAACCTAGTTAACCTTTGCATGTAAATTCTAGAGACACACTGTAAACATTTTTCCTAAAAAAGTCAGCATCACAACTTTGCAACACAAACCTTTTTGTGAAGAGGGTGATTAATCATGACGCCTGCTACAATTTCAGTGTTTTAAGGCAGGGCCAGTCAGTTTTACTTTTTAAACCTTATTTCATTTTTCATAAACATAGTAGTGTAACCTAGCAATAGTTCTTCATAATTATATGTAAATCAACATTGCACAGAACACAACTCACTCATTAATCACAAATTCCCAAACTATCCCTTTAGTAAATACTAAGAGTTTCAGCAGAATGGAAACTTGTCATCAAATGACACATTTGGAATTTGTTATTGATGGGTAGGCTGAGGTTGTCATTTAAGCTGAGCCCTGTTCATTTTAAATTTAGTCACAGTGCCTATTAATTAGCACCTTTATGTTTATGTTGGCTTGTCACAAACCCTGAAAATGGACATGATTACCAGAGGCATCGTTTTAGCAGTTGTCAGTTTTTTCAATACATTTCAATCAATGTTGTTTCATATAAAGTAAAAGGCTATGCAGATCTTAACCACCATTTCCTGACAATACTATTTTGGTGTAAATTATAGGTTGGCAATAATTAACTACAGCAATGAAAATAGTTTTGTAAGATATCAAAGTTGAACAGTAACCTTTAAGCAATTGCTTGGAAAATCACTGCAAACAGCTATGAATGTTAAACCCAACTCAAGGAAATGCTTTATTTTCCTCCTGCAATTAAGGCACCTTAGCTTTTATTTTTCAATTTTAATTACTTTAAATTTCTTTTAGAAATTCATTCCTCATATCTGACATTATAAAAATATTGTAAGCTTTTGTCAACATGTGTTTTTCATATTTTACGTTTATACCTGATGCATGGACAGTATCAGAGATCATATACTGTAGAACCTGTGAGTTATTCTTTTTCCTCTAAGGGTGTCTGGTTTAAAAAGACATTTTCCACTACCATTATTGACTTTAAATTCAATAAAGGAGGTTGTACAATAGGCCATTATTGATGCATCACATATATTTCTTGTGAAGTAGTGTTCCAAGGAAAGTCCCTGTTATTGGTTTCAATGAAACATACATTGACTTGAATATTGAGGTTGATTCTAATGATAACTGGATCTCAAGCATAAACAATGTGCAGAATATATGAAAGTGAAAAAAATATTACTGAAAAGAAGAATTTTCTGTTTTAAGTAAACATTTTAAAATCACACTTTATAAAACACTTTCTGAACAGCATTTAATGGTAAGAGATCATGTTCCTTTTCTGCACTAAATGGCTGGCGGAAATTTCTCTATAAAGTACGTTATACATCATACACTTACAAGTGTTGTAAAAGTATGCTTGTGTATCTTTTTAATTTTCCAGAAAGGCCCTAAAAGAAAAGAGGCTATTTTCACACTGTGTTGGTCAAAGTACCAACTTGAGAGTTACTGTGGTATTAAGCAGTCCTTTGTTGTCTTTGTCATGCTTAGTAGTAAATACCCTGCAATTTGCATTTTATAATGACTTTTATTTTGTGTTTATTTTAAAAGACACTTTCTTATATAATGTGATGAGCAATAAACCTCAAAATGCAAGCAATGTTTATTTACTAATTCAAAAGGACTTGTTTTATGATGGAAAACTGTATTTACTGTAGTCTTCATTTTTGCTCATTTTGTAATGCAAGTAATCTTCATTTGACTGCAAAGTCAAATGGCTTGTTAAAACTTTTAATAAAAGATAAAGAAAACTTCAATGCATTTGATCCTAGAAGTGTTGTATCATTTAGTATCTGTCGTGCTGGTAGAAATACTGTAGAATCCTTAAGGTTTTCTGACATTTTCACACATTTCATGGGCACATGCTTGGCTTTCATTCACAAATCCTGATGACATGCTATATGGTGGCATATCCAGAAAACGATTCATCGATATGTCAATATCAGATATAAAACTTAAGGTGTACTGTAAGTACTACCCTAAATTACTAAGAAATTCAATAAGCTGCGAAGGGTTAAAACCCATTCACATTATAAGGCCCATACCAGGCCAACAGATAAAACATCTAACTGAACAGAACTTTACAAGAAAAAAAAATTCGGCACTGAGCAAAATGTAATCAAATGCAAGTAACATAACCATGCAGAGACAGGGCATTTTATTGTATTTCCAATCAGTAAACCCATGTTGAGACTCCCTTGAGGTTCTGTGCAGCTTTCAAGGAGGGTCACCTCTAGTTTTAGCAAAGTGTAAAATCAACACTTTCACATAGTGCATATGTTCTGACAAAAGGTGAGGTGAATCTTTTGGCTGTGCTTTGCCTTTTAATATTTCAAATGAATAGTATTATTATTTATTAAAAATAAGATATTTCAATTATGTTTTATGTTTATGTTTTAATTTGGGGTGATTTCTTAAAAAGGGGTTGCCCCTGCGAGAAGAGGTTGACAAATCCTGTATTACAGACACATATATGTGGTGTTCACTCACCTCTGAAGCTGTGGTTTAGTTACATTTCAGAGGACAATGTATCCCCATCTATTTTGGTTGAATACATTTAAGTCAAAAAGCCATTCCATATAATACCAGCCTGAATACCCCTCACATGCCCCACAGCCCCTACAGACAAAAATTCCTTGCTTCTTCAAAGGTCTTCATTGAATTTATCTTATCTTTTTCCATATTGCAAAGATAAGACTCATAGTGAAAATGACTACAGTTATCCAACACAAAAAGGAAAACATTCAACTGTATATTATTTTTTTCTTTAATATATTATAATTAAATACTTTATGAACAAATATAAGCTGATCCAAATAATTTAACATTTTCATAACATTTTATTTAATTATAAATCTACTTTTGATGGAGATTTATTCATTCCATATTGAGATGCCAAATCGCAAATGCTTTCCTGAAAGGATAGAAAACCATATTAAATTAGTTTTCTTCTATTACACATAACATAACTATTTTACTAAGAATTTTAAGGTGTGAAACTATATTAGTTGCATTCATACATAGGAATTGTTTTGCATTCTTTAACAATGAATATAAGAATTTCACCATCAGATACTTTAAGCATACAACTTGTATTAGATCTATGCTGTTTCACATTACAATACAATGCTATTTAATTTGTATGAAATTCTAATTGTATTATAATGCCTCTGTGTTCTAGATTAAAAAACAAAACTCCAATCTGCATATGGCTTTTGGAATGTCAGGCATGGTATTTTGGAAGTTACAGATAAGACAACAATACAGGAGTACAGACTAATATTAAATAGGAAGTACTGTTGACAAATAGATCTTTATATCCTTTAGTCGTATGGTAAATAAAATGTAATGTGAATAAAACTATTGTTAAAATATAAAAAAGTGGGAAACCTAACTTTAAATTACTAAAGATATGCTTTTTGAGATTTTGAATAATCTGAGAAGACATCCATTTGGTCAAAATGTGTCTTAAGAACCACTGTTTAGAGTCACTTTTTCTCATATAAACATGAAGTATAGAAGATATGTTTTTGATTAACCATCTATAAATATTTTTTAACTTTGATGGTCTGCTTTAATTAAATGCATTTACAACATGCACTACAAAAGTTAATGCCATGGTCCTCCTTCATTGCTTCAAAATAGCTTTGACTTTCATTGCTTTCACATAAGCAGCTGGCCTTCATCTCAGTGGAGGGTGGCCTTGAGCAACACCTATCCTCCTTACTGCCATTTATTCATTTCTTGTTCACATTACCTTTTTCATCTATTTTTGTCATCAAGCTTGAAGAGACAGCAGAAAGTGCTTCACGGGAGCAAGCCATGGAAAAAGGTCTACTCTCCTTTTATATTAATGAGAGCATTCTAATAAACAGTTGTCTATCATGAATTTATTTGTGAATGTGCACTTTGTCAAAGAAAAAAAAATTGACATCTTCATTACTGTAGAATGCTAGCAGGTTAGACCATCTGTAATTATTCATGTCATATTTTACCAGCTATCACTGTTAGTTTTTGCCTCAGTGGTTCATCTTCAAGATGGATCACAATTTCAAGTGCAAAGTGCAATATGCTGGATATTGCAGACAAAAACTAAAAATGTATTTCAACTAGTCGTCAGAAATTAAGCAAAATAAAAATTGGGGAGGTGGTAAAGCTGTGTGTAGTTACCATCCCCGAGCTTTGATTAGCTGTAGAAAGGCTCGAAAATCACAATTATTTGTATTCATAAATGCACTGTCCATCACCAAAAACAAAATCAAAGTTAATCCTTCCATTTATAACAAAGAAAACAAAAGGATTCTCTGTATTTGAATTTATGATGACATGTTTGTTTAATACTGGACATTAACTGAAATAGGACAATTTAAATATTCTGTTTTTTTCTGACTCCTAGAGTACCTTCTTGATTATCCTAGCATAAAATGTCAGTAGGCAGAACTATCTCATTTTCATTAGAGGTTCACAACCCTTCATTTTATTTGTTTCCCTATACTAGAACATCAAGCATCTGGCCATGTTGTTTAGGATGGTAACTAAAGAAGTTTTCTGAAAATGAACTGGCCCCTGTTAAAAATGAAAGCCGCATGGATTATTCATTCATAATCAGCTTTGCAGTAATTCCGTAGCATAGTGTTTATCATAATTTCACTTAATTACAAATATTATCAATTCAATTCTAATGCTGAAGATGAATAAGCATGAATAATTTATAAAACTATGTGTACGTGTGTTTAGATCACTAAGTTTTCCACCATTACTCTAAAATAAATAGTATAAAGACCTTCTTTTTTCAGTGATATTTTATTCATTTTTTAAAATTCTCTGCATCTGAGATTGCATCTTTCCCTGGTTGACGTCTTCATAGAATGTGAGTTCTTTGCCTCTGGGTCTAAACTGTTGGATTGACAGGTTTTAGCTTTACATCAATCAAGCACCCCAGGGAAGTGGCATAAGGAGTCAAAAACTGATTAGAAAGGAAGCTCAGGGCTGGGCCTTTCAACCACTTTGACTGAACTTCAAAAAGATATAAAGAGGTTTGATTGATTTGTCATACTAGATGGCAGGAAATTGACCCATGACATCTACTATAAGATACAGGATTACTGCCATTATGGGTTTAAGCAGTTTTTAACAAGACCTCGAGTAATGCTTACCAAACAAGGAAGCAGGTAATGAAAGTTGGCAAGGATGCCCAGTGTTATTTATAGCAAAGGAACTATGTGTCTGCTGATAAACTATTTCTATTGGTGGAAATAAAGGGTGATATTTCACAAAATAAAACAGTATCTGCGATTTGGAAATATAAATAGATATTATAATGTATAAATTTGGTTTAAAATAACAACAATATGGAAAACTGAAGTTTTTTATTCAGTGAAAATGTTGTAGTTCATTGAATATTGCCTCCATGGAAGCTTCTTCACAAATGCAAAGTGTGTGGTACCACAGCTTGCAACAGGGAGATATGCTTTGTTTATAGATTATATCCTTTTATTCATACATTATATCAGAAAGCTTACATTTTTAAAATTTAGTAATAATAAATAAGAAATAATAAACCCCAAATAAACACTTGCAGATGCAAACTAAAGTAAAAAAAATGATTATTGATTGTTTTAATGTTCTAAGAAATATATACTGGGGGGTAGAGATGTCTTCTTTTTAACTTTGCAAAGCTTGATTCCCAGAATAGCAACCTAAATCCAGGCAGGACATTATCTTATGCAGGATTTGCAAATGCCACTTTAGCTTTTATAAAAACGAAGAAGCAGCTTAATTGGGCATGCAGATACATGGGATTTCAGTCTGTGAAAATGTAATATGCATCAATAAACAAGTCATGCTGCGTGGCAGATTTGACTTTTCAGTGACAAAGTGAAATCTGCCGTGGAAAAATCACTTTAGCTATTATGCTGCACATACAGTATTCAGAAGGCAGTGGCTCAGTGTGAGTCTGGGAACCCTATCTTGCCAAATTCCTGTTTGCTCATAGGCAATGAACCAGTTCCAGTGGGATGTTGCATTTGCTGGCAGAGAGGCACTACTTTGTTTGCAGGGATTTGTTTTCAAACCTTTCTTTTCTTCCACAGAGGTCCTTCTGTAGTGCCATGGTGGATGAGCTAAGAGTGTCTCTGAAGTGTCAGCGTCGTCTCAAACACAAGCCCCAGGCCCCTGTCGTGGTAAAAACAGAAGAAGTTATCAACATGCACACATTTAATGACAGAAGACTGCCAGGCAAGGAGACCATGGCATAACTGTTTTGGGGGTGGGGTTGGGAATGGGAGGAGAAAGATGCCCTGAGCACAAACTGTCATCGTTGTTCAAAACAATTTGCCAGAAAATGTTTCCTGTGGAAATATGCAACCTGAGCAAAATCAAGTGAGTTACCTCATGCATCTGATAAGTAGAAGATGACTGTGTTACAAGAGTTGGAACTTATCAAAAAGGACTCCAATTCAGAATGGAAAAGGAAAGAAAAATACAGAAAAACATTTGAGATGAACATCGGAACATGAGTAATGCCAGGTGTAGTTTGGGTTTAACTTTTCTTCTCTTGAATGTTTCAATGTGAATTGGTGACTGATGGTCTCATGGGCAAGTTCAGTGATCTTTCAACAATCAGCTTTCATCAAGTACTGTTGAGTAAACCAACAGAATATGCATTATACACACAAAAAAACAGAAAGAAACTAGTGGAAAGACTGTGAAAGGGAATGAACATTTTTAAAAATAACTTAATATGTTGAAATATATTTTCTATAGTCTGAAATCACATATAAAGTTGGTAATAGATCTTTACCTTGATATCACAAAACAGCCAGTCCAAATTATTCAAAAATTTGGACCTTGTTAAGAAGAAAGACATTATTACTGCGCCAATGTTTTACCTCATGCTACTTTTCCCCCTACTAAGTGTAAATTTATTTTTACTTTTGGCAATACTTTGTTTCCATTTGTTGTGTTGGTTACATTATCATTAATTTGAAATATACTGCATAAAAACAATGTGATTTGCCATTTTTGTGTTGCTTAGCTGGTAATCCTCCATTAAGGAAAGGTAGACAGGCTGTTTTGCTGCCCACAGGAAGATGCTGAGTTAGACCCAAAGAACTTGTGGCCCAATTTCAGACATCAAATTTAAATAATTTGAGTCTCTGAGCTTTTGAAACCCTTTATAATTTTCCCCAAATTTTGGCTTGGAGCTTGCTTATCTAAAACATCTCAGAATTAATGTAAACATGGGACTATTATTTATTTAATTATTTATTCATTATTTATTGGTTTATTTATTTTTATTGACTACATTACTTCTGTAAACTCCTACTACATCTAAATCCTCACAAGTTTTTTGTTAGTTGTTTTTATTTATTTTGAAAAAAAATATTCACATTTATTTGTGGAAATGCAAGATTTCTATGAAAATAGTTTTTGTATGAAGAACAATTTTGTAATAATTTTTATCAACAAAACTGAACATGGGCTCTACTTGTCTGTGGGTGTCCTTGTGGGGTGTGGTGTCAAGCATGCCTGGTAGTACATATGCACCACCAGTTTTCAATGAAACTTATTTTTATTGTGTAAAGGAATCCTATTTAAAGAAAATATTTTTACTTCAGGTAAAAAGGCCCTGGTGCACTACCAATATTGCTTATCATTCTACACCCCTGATTTCCAATAGGCTGATAGTATACAGTGCTGAACAAATGTGTGTAAATGGTTTAAAATGGAAAAAAAAAACTAAAAAATATAAAAGCTAATTTTGACCACGTCGTGAAAACAAAATGGAGTGCACACAGTTTACTGTTTGAAATTGATGCACAAGTTTTAAAAAAACATTAAAAAATTCTACACAATTTTTTCTCTGTTGAAAATTTTTGATTCTGTTGAAGAGTTGACATGTACATTATGGGTGCCTTTTCTTCCACTAATTTTCTGATCACATGGATACTAAGATGCAGGCAGTATGAATTATCTGTATTTTATACAAACACTAAGATCCATATTCTTTAAAAGCTAATTTAACTATGCTCATTTCCTGAGATATTTATTTGTACACAACAACAATTAATTATTATTAATTATTACTATTATTTCTAGAAATGAATGAGGTTGTACTTCTCATTACATAAGTTACATTAGTTGTATTTGGATACTTTTACTTCCTTATCCCTTGGGAATTCAAGACCTTTCTTTGCAATTTTCAAAATCATTATCTTCAAAACATGCCAAATAAGGCAGGAAAACTTTTTTCATTGAGTCTACTTTTTAGCAATACACTATCTCAATTAGCTGTGACTATTTTAATAATACTAATTCATAATGAAAAGACACACAAAGTTCTACTTCAATAACGCATTATATACATATATAATAATATTTTCATTTCAATTCTATGCTTATTGAATTCAATGCTTTTAACTATATATCTCAACACTGTGTTTTCTTATTGTACTGTAGGTAGGTCCCTTTTTAGGCCATAAAGGCACTGGAGGTGGAGGTGATGTGGTCAGCATCACGCTCCGGCTGACCTATTACCCCCGAAGGCTTAAGCCCCGGTACTCATTTGGAAAGCAGGCTGAGTGGACCTGGGAACAGTCTGGAAGAAATTAGAGCAATTACATCACTTGCCCCTACCTGGCATTGAACGCAGGACCTTCCAGTCAGGAGCTAGACACCATTGCCGTCTGAGCTACCACGGCTCCATGTGTGTTCATAGACCCCATATTACTTCTCATTAGTAGACTCTTCAGACTGTCATTTCAAATTTTATATTTGTAGTTGATCTTTTTTCTACCTGTTTGTAATGTCTCCATTAAATGTCATCTATTAGGTGTTAGCCCAATTTTGAATAGAAACTAAATCTTTTTGCATTTCTTCTGCAGCTTGTATATTGCTTTCTAGTCCACCTAGCTGCTTATCATTTGTGAATTTGACTAGTTTGCTAACCATACCAGATTCTAAGTCAATATACTAAATCTATCGACTGTAAATGTATATTAAATAAGCAGAGCAGTGGTCCAAATACAGGATCCTGAGGTACTACACTAATTACATTATTCACAATGTGAGCATTCAGTACCTCTTTTCTGTAAATTCTGTTTCCTGCCCATTAACCACTTCAATCAATTAACAAAAGAACAATTTGAGATTAATTTTTAATCAGGAAAATCACAGACCTTCAAAAAATTCTAATATATCAAATTTTCTGTATGAATTACTCTTGTTGTTTACTAAGATCACAAGTTGTTTTATTGATACTTAGCTTTTCTAAGTCAGTGTTGACTATTTTTAAGATTATTAATGCAATACAGATGATTTTATAGTTTAGTACCATATTCTTGCTTGTAATTATAGTAAGATTTATTGGTCTAATTACTTTGTTCAGTTTTGTCCTTTTTATGGATGAGCTCTGTTATCAATTTTCCAGTTGGTGGGTTTTACCTCTGTCTCAAGAAAGATTTACTGGCATTTACTGACAGTGCTCCTCCATAACAGAATCATTAGACCATTGTAAGGGAAAGAAGCACATTTACTAGATGTTTTGATTTTTGTTTGGTGACTGGACCACTTTATTTAATGTTAATTTTCTAGACCAACAGTATCCTTTCATGTCTGAAGTAGTCAACTGTCCTTGAAGATTCTTTAGTTAACTTAATCACCAACAGTTTAAGACTTCAAGAGAAAAGTTCAACCAAAAATAAATCTTAATTTACTTTCTTAATTCTTTCAAGAAACACAAAACAATCTGATGAACTGATGAACATTTGTCTAGTCAGAGAGTTAGGCTTCCCTGATCAAAACAATTTCTGCTAAGCTGTTTGAACAACAGTTTTGGATAAGTTTACTTTGCTCAAAACATTAAACAATGCATATTTATGTTTAGTTATGTTTTTTCATGGGACAAGGTCCTTTAAACAGGAAATTCATTACTAATATGTACTGTATTTTAAGAGCTGTTTTTGATCTTCAGCAACAAAACTGTTGTTCTTGACAAAGTCTTCCTTCATACTGTTCTGATGATTGTTATTTTAAAGACTAACAAAAATGTTAGAACATTTTTGTAATCAATACTTTCCACATTTACTGAAAATACATTTTTTTCTTTCTTTGTCACATTATCAGTTAAAGTTTCGCCCTTTTGGTCCAAATATAAGAAAAATAGATATCACTGTTTACAGCATGAGAGAGAATCAATATATGATTTAGGTTTCAATTACTTTGAAACATCAAAAATAATGTGTTCTAGACCACGTCTAGCCCTATCTTTACGCATACACTTCTATCATTAGCTCTAACCCCAACTTTATTTTACAATTTGAAACAATTAAATAAATGAATTATATAACTAGAAAATATTTATTAACCATATTTGGCAAACACATAATAAATAATTTACTAATAAGAAAAAGAATAAAAGATTTTACAATAATAACATTTTAACATTGAAAGAAATAGGAACATTAATAACTACAAAATGCCGATCAACGTGATCCCTGTCACTTCAAACTTATAACAAATCATAACTTACAAATTACAGCACTTTTATAGAAAGAAATTGTGGAAATACAGTGACTATGCCGAAATAAAAAAAAACCAAGTACACTCAATAACAAAGGAGGTGAGATCAGTGCGGCTGTACATACAGTATGGGAAAGTTTTATAGAAAATGTTCTATAAATCACAAGAAGTGCATTTATATTTTAATCTCAGGCAAAGTGGAGAGTCGTTTACTAAATATGTAATAATGTAATAAACTACTTCACTTACATTCACAACTAATAATATGGTCATTTATAACTAAAAAAAATAGCCTAGATTAGCACAAAATCATGGAGATAAACCTGTGCTAAGTTACCAATTTCTCTCACCAACTAAGACACTACTATGACAAGATTGACCAAATACCAGAAAGGACACCGATGGGGGCTGTTGCACAAAGACAGATTATTCCTTTAACCGGATTTTTGTAAACAAAAGTTGAAAAAAGGCTGGATTTTCAGTTTCACAAAGCAGGAATGAATTGTATCCAGTTAAGTAATTATAATATATATATATATTTATCCTCTTATCCAGCTCTGGGGCAGGTAAAGTCAAAATGAATCTGACTTTGTGATAAAGAGCTCAACTCACAGACCAATCAGTTTTCCCTGCAAAAAAAACTACAGTACAAACACTTTTCCTCATAGATCCAGTTTATATTAGAGCTTTGAGGAGAGATTGAAAGTTTACAGATCACCCTTTTGGTTCCTTGATAATTTTTATTTGAAAGATACCATTTCAGCAGACAGGGTATATTTTGCAATCACATTCATTGTTAATGCTGCTTTTCTTAGCTCAACATTAAAAGAAACTCAAACTTTATGCATAAGGCTGAGATTCCTTCTGACTAGTGCAGTGTTTTTACTGGGCCGTGCATTGAGTCAAAAATGTCTTCTAGGGGCTCCTTCCGTTGCTGCTGTGGACGATCGTAATGGAAGCCCAGTCAAAACTTGACCAATCATAATCAAGTACATAATGTGTCATGATTATATATATTGGTATATATTGTTGTTTCCCCTACTTTATCTGGAATACCCAGTTGTGCTTTTTCCACATCCTTGTATTACAAAATCCACAGGAGAAAATGAGGAAGTATAAACAGACTGCTCCAACTTACCTACCTTTGTGCTACCCTTTGTTGAACAATTCACAGATAGTATAACGCTTTATCTGAGGTACCACACAAACTGGAAGAGAGACATCACATACTTGCAAGTGTCTGGGAGCTCTGACTAACCGTATGCATGGCAGCACTCAGTACCACCTCTTGAGCAATGTCAGTCACAGCTAGCTAGTTGTTTCAACATGCCAACTTTATCACGCACATTATAAGTTACCGCTTTTGTTGTATATGTTTTTTTCATAATGTTTAATGTCAAATTTTGCCAAATAATGTCATAATGTCTAAGGGAAATATGAAATCCAATATCTCAGACTACCATTCCATTAACCTTGCCCCTTAATCAAATGTTAATCTCAAATATAAAACTTGTATTCTCCTTATCAATCAAATCCTTCTTAGTTGGTCTGAAAAAATACAGTCACCCTTCCCAAACTGATCAACAGCAACAATTCTTTCACTAACACTGTCACAGATTTTCTTTGTTCTACTGTATGTACAGTATAATGTGTTACCATAAACCTGAGTGCTTGAGACCAGACAATTTCTGTTTTTATATACAGGTAGAAATCACTTACTGATGATCATCTAATTATTCTCACATGTTTTGGTGTACCTGATTTTACATTCCCTCTTAACTGAGATGGTCGAACTACTGGTACACTTAATTTTTTTACACCGAGCTATTGAATGTGGGCTGATTTATTTTTTAAAATAAATAATGGCAAAATAAAATGTATGTGTGTGTTATTTGTCAAATGAGGTTCATTTTATGTACTAGGTGAGGATTAGATGAAAATGACGTATGTCTAAACATGTCAAACCATGAGGAAGTGTACTTACTTTTCACCGAAAAATTGAATTACATAATAACACCCTTTTCCATTGGAATTGAAATGATAGAGAATTGAAATTAGACAAATTTAAAAAGTATAGCAAAAGGATACCCTTTTAACTTATCATCTACAGGTTTCTAAAGAAATGTCTGAATTCCCTCTACCATCCTCTGTAGACCCTCAGGATATTTCACTTTTAAAACACTTTTCAGTTTTAAAAAGCAAAACAAAATGTTATTTCAGTATTGTGGAAATTGCTCAACTTGTAAAAGGTTAACTCTCAAAAAGCAAAGACCAAAATAGAAAAAAAATAGGACAACTGCTACATTCATTTTGTAAAACGATATAAACAAACTGCAAAACCTGCCATAGCAAGTAGGCAAAGACCAAAACAGAAAAGAAGATACAGCTGCTTTGGGCTTTGTGTAAAGCAACATAATCAAATTGCAAATTGTGCTTGAAGCTACTGCACTTTAAAAGTTAATTTGGAAGGTGCTTCGCAATCTGCAAACTGCAATTTATTACAGGGAGGGAAGAAAAAGTGCCCAAAGTAAAGTAAAACATATCAAATAAAAACATTTATAGTGTGTCTTGAAAAAGTATTCAGTCCCGTCCTATAGTCTCTTTTTTTCAATTTCAAAAGGATGCATGGACAGTTTGTGGTATCATACATCTTGCAATGCACTTGGACACATCAGCGGTGATGTTTCCTGTGTTCATTGATTATTTCAGGTCTTTCAGCATCAGATACCCTCACCTAGACAATCCAACCTAGGTTGATCATTCATCCAAGTACTGTATCACTACCCTGAATGCATAGATTTATTCTACTGATTCACAGCCATCTTGATGCCTTCTCCACAGCTTCAGTGTAAGCTCTGATGGATTTCACTTTCTGACCACCTGTGATGCCTAACACAGTGTAGGCCCTATTCAGGGATTTTTCTGCAAAGCCCCTTCTTCCTACTTCTTTGGGCATGCACCTTTTCCTCTGGCCCTTCAAACGGCACTGCTCAACCATATCTTTGTACTTGGTCCTCTTCCTTTCATTGGCCTCCTGCATGCACTTTTCCCATGGTCCCAGCAAGATGACTTGTTAAGGATGTCTCTGTGATGGTGACTGGAAACCTGAGCTGGGTTTCTGTATCACACATCAGCTGCCAGCCATGCCCTATAGCCAGGAGTCCTGTACTGGATCTGGGTGCTTGTTCTGCCCCCTCCCGTGCATTGACAAATATTATGGCCTTCCTTGCTGTGTGAAGTCACTTGCTGTGGGTCATGCCAGTACAGATGGAATCTGGCCCTTGCCTTGTGTTCTTGTACAGCTACTTAGGATGTGCTCCAGTTTTCTTCTCTTTGGGCACAACAGGCATGATGGAGAGTCAGATTGACCTCAATAGAACAGGTTGAATGGGCCTGGCTGCCTGGTTCATGAACTTGATGTGCTTGCCAAAGCACTGTCCATGACATTTTGCAGTCCATTGCTTGCTCCCACCTAGTCCAGGCTCCCTGCTAACACATGCTGGTAGATTATTCTTCTTCAACTTCTGTACACATTTCTTCCTAGACCAGGTTGTGTCTTTCCTTCCCCTAGGCCTTCTCATAGCTCAGTGATGAAACACTGACCAGTCTAGCTCTTGCGGACGCAACTGTGCCCTTGGTGAGTAAATTCATGATCAGAGCAAACAGGATAACTGAGATGGTACAACCAATGGTTATTCCTTTTTGTAGCCTGTGTTATTCAGATGCTATTCCCTAGTGGTGACTCTCATTCTGAACTTGCTGAAGTAATTCAACATGAGGTCCTCCAGAGCCAATATAACAGCTTTCAGCAATGCTTGAATGTCTTATAAGGGACTCCACTCAGCCCTTGGGCTGATCTTGCTCTTGCCTTCCTAACAGCATTTTGCACTTCCTTCCAGGTAGGTGACATCCTACGTGGTGAATGGGCTCTGTGGCTCTATCAAGGCCCTGCAGTGCTCCAATTGGTGATCTGTGGTGGTGTAGTTACATGTCATTTGAAGGTACCCTTCAATTTCTTCCTTTCAGCAGGAAAGTTACCCTGTGCTCTTCTGCTGTATCAGATCGCCAAAGGGATTGGCTAGAAAGGCTTTCTGGCCCTATTTCCTTCATTCTTCCATTTCTTTATGATAGATTTAAACACACTGAAAAATAACTTAAGGGTCTTTGAAAATATCTTAATATCCTTCTCCTGTTCTGTGCCTTCATAACACATTATTAATACAAGATTATCAGAACAACATCTGACTTGACTCCTGAAATTCACTACTTGACTGAGGTACCTTACAGAGATAGATGTAATTATTCTGAAATTATGTGAACCACTATTATTGCACACAGACAGAGGTCACTCAATCAATTGTTAATTTTGTGCACCTTAATTAATTTAGGTTTGCCATAGAATGGGGTTTGAATACTTATGCAATAAATGTGTGTTTTCTGATTTTCATTTTAAGTTTGTATGTACTATACAGATGCAGCCATTCAAAATGCGCGGTACAAACCCGCGGTACGGTAAACTACCCACAAGCCACCGCTGTCACGGACGTCCAAAGGGACTAACCGTGGGGAGCAGGAGAGCGGAAAAAGACCCATATGCGTAGCGGCGAGACGGGAAAAAGGCCCGGGCTCATAGTGCAAAGAGTTCAGGAATGCCGTATAGAAACCTATGCCCTCAGGGAGCGGACGTGGGGCGCCCTGGTGCTAGGCGGGTCTCAGGACATCCGAACGTCAATGCTGAGCCAGGACAGAGTGCAAGACCCGGAAATATATAGCCCAAGGGAAAGAGAGGGACAGGAAGGACAGCGGACCGGAAACCAGGGACAGGTCAGAGAAGGAGCGCCCTCTGGCTGCAGAGGGCGTGACAACCGCGGTGCACCGGAGGGCACTGCAGTAAGTGATTGGCTGGCCAAAATGACCGACAGGGGCACTCGTGGTGCACTGATTGGTAGTGAAAAGATTTAATCATTTAATGTCTTTACTGTGCACATTTTAATCCGCTTAGTTTTGAATATTTATATGGAATTTTACCACTAAAGGGAAATTTTAGTAGCTGAGCATAAAAAGAAGAGGAGCATAACGCATCTGAAGGTCATAAATGATATTAATTTAGGAACATAAACATTACTGTATGTACGTAAACTGTACTGTGTATGGCTGGTCTTGGTAGTTTAAAGAAAAAATACACACCAGTCTTCCATTTCTCCCTAAACATTTTAAGCATGAAAGTTTTATGAAATGGTACCCAAATATGCGATTGCTGTATAGAATGAATTTTAATTTAAAAAAATTATTTAACACGAAAATTAAGCTGTTTACATCTTCCGCCTGAGAACAGTCACCCGTTGCTACCCAACGCAGAAACACAGCAACTAACTAGCAAAGAGAGGACATTAGCTAGCCAATATGATAAAGAAATAAATGATTATTTTGTTTATTTCTTTTGCACATTTATTTGAACATTTCCATTGATTGTACAAGCACTTGGAAACTGTCCAATCTCTAGTTCATCATGCATTTTCTTTTACGCTGCGGGCATTCTCCCGGTCTGGCGCCGGTCTGTGTCTTCTAGGATATAATGCCAGCGAACTCTTGTTTTTATGTCCACTATAACAGACAATCTCCTTTGCTTTTAACCAAGCGTTTAATAATTTCCTAAAATGAAAATGATTTACTTTATTTCCCTCACGGGATCAATAAAAGTATCTATCATCTGTCTAAACTATGGGACAGAATTCTGGGGTCTCCCCATACCAGAGATTATGGTAGGGCTTCAGAATGGTGATTGGCTGACACCATCTGACACCCCTCTGATTGGAGAAAAAAGACGTGCTGGTTTGCTATACGTACATACTGTACCAGGAAGAGGATTTCTATTTGAAACGTGTATTTTAAAAGTTTAAGAAGTAAAAACCTTACAGCGTACACAGATTTCTAAACTGATCAGGATCATTATCTTTGTCTTATGCATAACAATGTTCACCGCTCTGTCCAGCAAATTAATAATAAACTTTATTTTATATAGCGTTTTAAACGAATAAGTAATTAGATTGCTCATAAACCTAACCACTTATTCTACATAAACACAGCGTAATTGCTCTCTGAAAATGCTTTTTCTTTTTATTTAGGCTCAGATTTCAACTATATATTGTATTATTATAAACATTCTTGGAAAAATGTCTTTTATGTAAACCATGTTTGCTATTAATTCATTTAGGGCTAGAATATGTTCATTGTCTTCCAATCGAGTCGAGTTGACATTAGAAGCTTGCCACGCCTGGACTGTTACACCAACGCACTAGCATGTTAAAGTGATTTCATTGAGGAGTCCAGCTTTCTTAACTAGTAAGTACTGTACTTCCTTGGTTTTGGAGGGGGGAGGTGTCTTTCGCTGGAAATCTCGCCTCCTTCTACTTTGAAAATACTTGTGATACCGGTTTAATTCATCACAGCCAGCACTCCCGCAGAGAGGGGGGTTGTACTCATTAATGTCTAAGCCGGAACACATCATTATATCTCATTTTGTATTTCTATTAAAAAATCGTTTGCCCAGCCTAACACTATTGTTGTTATTGTTTTGATCCTGTAAAGCGCTTTGAGGAGCACAGCTTTCTCACCACTTAGATTACTTTTTGATACCATCCTTACACAAAGCAGAAACTTCTTGTATTTTCCAATTCCATACAAGTGGAAAGATTACAGATTTTAATCGTCTTTTTTCTGAACCAGGGAAAATCTGATCATGTTTCTCTATAACAATAATAAAAAAAACTTTATTTTACATATCACCTTTAAAAGTGGCATCTCAAAGCAATACAGTAGATGTAAACCACAGATTACAAAGTAAATACCCAGACGCGTTTTTAATAAAATGCTTTTATTCATCCAGCAGAGAGAGAGCGTAAAACCTGGGCGTAACAGCTGTTCCTTTTTCTGATCACTCGCTCTCTGGATAAACGTCTCGCCTGTCCTGTTCTTTGTTTTCCTAATTTGCTGATTATGCCTTCTGCGATCCACTCCTGCCCTCACACCTAAAGAAGACTATTTTAAATTTCTTTGCGCGGTCCATTGTGCAATTAACCCTTGTATGTGCTGTCCTTAAGGTGATATCACATAAAGGTGATATGTAAAATAATGTTTTTTATTATTGTTATAGAGAAACATGATCAGATTTTCCCCGGTTCAGAAAAAAAGATCTAAAGTATACTAGTTTGTCACTAGCATACTTTTAATACAGTTTTTGCTGTGCTCTTGAGATCCTTGTGATATTTCGAGCTCTGGTTGAATGATAAGTGTCGCAGTTTAAATCTCTCTCTCAATTCAATTCAAGGTGCTTTATTAGCATGACAGATGGGTACAGTCAGTGTTGGGTATTTACTTTGCTTTGAGATGCCACTTTTAAAGGTGATATATAAATTCAAGGCTTTAACTTGCTTTAACTACGCAAGTCTGAGTTCTTGTGTCTGTCCTATCCGAACCCGAAAGTATTACAATATGTATCTTTATAGCAGGTGGTGTACAGCTTCTTAGTATAGATTACACTTTTCTAAAATGTATTTAAAAAATAAAAACGATTACAATCTAATCTTTCCACGTTTGATCCCAAGATCCCAAGAAAAATAAATCTAAACGGGGAGAAAGCTATGCTGAAAGTTTATTAAGATACTTAGAAGACAAAGATATCAATTTATGTTGCATTTGTCTGATTGTGAATCAAAAAACACATATATTTAAACCCAGTTTTGCAATTTAAATCAAAACGCGATTTAAATCAATATAAATGTTTATATTGTAACGCCTAGGTGACTATTCATTGTTATTAAAATGACTTAAATTCGATCATGTTGTTATATTTCGAAATATACATTTGTTTGGTGCGAGTGAAGTTTTATTTAATCTCTGAGCCATACTGATTCTTATGGAAGCCAGTTTCCGCCAGGGAGTAAAAAAAAAAACACACTATGGTATTCTCTCTGATGCAGTGCAGTTAAAAACATCTCTGATGCTGTTCCTAAATGAATATTGTTTATGACCATCAGACGCTTTATGCTCCTTTTCTTTTTTCCAGTGGATTGAACAGGGAGAGGCATTTCATGATGTACTTTTCACTGATGAAACAACAGTGGCTCTGGAACAGTTTTCAACCATGTCGTTTTATAAAAAGGGGAGATATGTACGCGTTACTGAAGCTAAAAGTTTAGCCTTTGTCACTAATGTAACCACTAAATAAAGACATATAGAAATCCCTACGTTACAGACTGTATATGGCTGGTATTGGTAGTTCAAAGAAAAAATACACACCAGTATTCCACTTTCTCCCTAAACATTTTAAGCATCAGAGTCTTACATGTGGTTATTTCGGAAACGTTTGTACGTGCTCCTTCTGACCATGTTAC
Organism: Atractosteus spatula; assembly: GCF_055471065.1. Classification (NCBI taxonomy): domain Eukaryota; kingdom Metazoa; phylum Chordata; class Actinopteri; order Semionotiformes; family Lepisosteidae; genus Atractosteus; species Atractosteus spatula. Next base: position 43,713,720 of record NC_142707.1, on the reverse strand, counting down.
TGTTTACTGTTACCGACCATATTAAGTTTAAGTGCCTGTGGGCACTTTTCCGGTCCGTGGGGGGTGGACCGTCTTTCATTAGAAGGTTAGTCTGTTCTACTCTGAGAATGTAGAGGGGGTGGAAAGTAATTCCGTGTCGCATTAACTAACCTCTTCAGTTTATTCCGCCAGACAGTACATGAATATAATTATATCGTTATTAATTTGTTTAGATACGCAATTCCATTTTATATTCCCTGTTAATCAAATTCTAAAAGTATGCATTTGTTAGATAACAAGCGAATTCACAGAAAAGGTTAAAAGACTATCACTTTTCACAAAGTATATAATCCTAATATAAGTCTAAATCCTGATATAAGTCTAAACAGTATCAGCTTTATTTACGGGTTGCAATTTAAAAAAAGTCAAAAACCACACTCAAAATGCAATTTAGAGCTTTCTGGCAAGAGGAGCCACCCAAATTAATAATGTAACATGCCACTGTTTGTGCATGAACAAGGTTATACTTGTTCCCCGGCGGAACACATTCCATAAGAATCAACGCTTTTATATATCGCCTTTAAAGGTGGCTTCTCAAAACGTTTTACAGGATAAAAACAACAATAACAGCAACAACAACAATATTGTATTTCATTGCACTTTGACAGATCGTCCTTAAATCAATTGTTGACTTTTCTCTCTTTACTACTGTACTTGTTTGGATTGACTGAGCTCCGCTCTGTACCACACAATGATCCCCCCAGAGTCTCTGCCCCGGGTGATTTGGGTTTTTTTGACAGAGGGTAAAAAACTCTCTCTCTCGCTTGCCCCCCGTGTATTGTCTGTTTTTTTTGTGCTGTCCTTTGACAAAACAAGGCTCGCCAGATAATGTGAATCGAAACCTGTTTTTCTAGCTTTTAAAGTCGTGCGATGTGTAAGCAGGAACATATCATTATATCTTACATATGAAAAATACATAATATAGCTCCCAAACAAACGCAAACGTATTTTCAATAAGATGCTTTTATTCACTCATAATCCGACAATTTCAGGAAGACTAAGGAAGGACTAAGGGAATTGTCATCTGTTGTTGAAGCTCTGTGAGCTCGGTGACTTTGAGACCACTTGTTATCCCAGGTTGTTTGAATCGCCACAATTCAAATAGAGAAAAAAGAGCTGACTGACAAGATTTAAGATGTGGCTGTCAATGTTGGATTAAAAAAAAAACACATTGCCCGACGTTTGTTGCATTGCTTGAAAATTAACTTTATTTCGAGAGACTGGATAAGTAATTCAAGTGTTTTTTGTAACTTCCTGAAAAACAACTAATAATTTAACTATATGTGCAAACGTTTTATGATATGTTGCTGTTGTGAATGTCTGTGGACATGTGCTGGCTGGACAGGAGGCTCTACTGTACACAGAGAGGGGCAGGAGGGGGGGACAAGCCGATACATACTCTTAGAGTTTGATTAATAGGGAATATAATATAAAAATATAGTACTAAAAATAAGATACACTCTACAGACATTCACAACAGCGACTGTCAGAAGATAGGACACAGCGGCTCAGACACCCGCTGAATGGAAAGGGGCACTTTAATGTTCTGTATGGCTAATACTAAAGCCAATACTTTAATATTCTTTTCTGTATGTTTAACAATAGTGGGTACTGGCCTAATTCGGCCCTGCTCCCGTTGTTAGGTGTTAATGTGTTGTTGTTAAGTGTGAATTTGTACCTGTTTCTCTGAGGTCTGGCTTTTTTTCTGGAAAACCATAACTCCGGTCTTGTCCAGATTGACTGTCAGCGCCCAGGTCTGACAGTGCTGCTCCAGCAGTGCCAGGTTCTGCCGCAGCCTCTGTTCTGTGGGCGACAGCAGGACCAGGTCGTCTGCAAAGAGCAGGAACTCGATTTCTGTAATTAATGCAGATCAGTAAATCAAGGGACAAAACAATTATTGCGCCCGGCTCCTCAATGGGGTTTGACGTGCTAATGCGTTGGTTTAACAGTCCGGGTGTGGCAAGCCTCTAATGTCTCCTGACTTCGGCAAAAGGAACCTGCCTTTCATTGGACGGGAAAGCAAGAGCCGACCGCTACGCCGCCCCCGTGTTTCGAAATCTTGTGACTTTTGAAATTTACTGGGGGTGGACCACGTCTGTAAATTTCGATGGGTCCAGAGGCAAAAGTGCCTTGCCTTGCAATCTCCGGGAAACCATTAGTAGCATGGTGAATCTGAGATTCTCAACCCTTACTTCGTGTGACTGGAAAAGAATTCATGATCGGATCAACGAAATGCTTCGTAGAAGGAGGCGCTCTTTTCCTCTAGTCTAACAGTCTGTCCACAAACAAAACATTCCTGTTAGACAAGAGGAATGTAAAAAAACTATTACTTTTTGTTAATGAAAACCGGTGCGTGTGTCTCTCTCTGCTGGATGTCTCTCTCACTCTCTGCTGAATGAATAAAAGCATTTTATTAAAAACGCGTTTGCGTTTGTCTAGTATTTACTTTGGTCCTTTTAACTGTTTTTCCATCTACTGTATTGCTTTGAGATGCCACTTTTAAAGGTGATATGTAAAATAATGTTTTTTATTATTGTTATAGAGAAACATGATCAGATTTTCCCCGGTTCAGAAAAAAAGATCTAAAGTATACTAGTTTGTCACTCTTCTCATCCCCTCTTTGCTAAATGGCTTTTGAATAGAGTCACATGAAGAGAGAGGTGAAACAGCCCTACACAGCCCTGTCGCAGTACACAAATATAATAATATATCTTATTAATTTCTTTAGATACGCGATTCTTTTAATACAGTCTCTGCTGTGCTCTAGAGGATCCTTGTGATATTTCGAGCTCTGGTTGAATGATAAGTGTAGCAGTTTAAATAATTTTCGTAGTTAGAAATTATGAAATGCTCTGTTAAAATCAAGGGAGTTTTTATGTCCGTTGCAATAAAAGAAAATGCCTGATAAAGTAGGGCTTGGACAGATTCCAAGTGCATTTTTGCAATTTACGTTGCAACAGACAATGTACAGCGTGTACTATTCTTGTGTTGCGGTACATGAATATAATTATATCGTTATTAATTTCTTTAGATACGCGATTCCATATTATATTCCCTTTTAATCAAATTCTAAAAGTATGCTTGTTGACTCCGGTATCACGTTAGTTAAAGACTTCGATGCTTAAAATGTTTAGGGAGAAATGGAATACTGGTGTCTATGTTTTCTTTAAAGTACCGAGACCAGCCATATACTGTATGTTTAAGTTCCAAGATTAATATCGTTTATGGCCTTCACACGCGTTACAGTATGCTCCTATTCTTTTTATGCTCAGGTACTAAGATTTCCCTTCAGTGGTAAAATTCCATATAAATATTCAATACTTAAACGGGCACAGTTAAGACATTAAATATACATATACATACTGTATACAGTACAGTTTGCATACGGTAATATGTTTATGTTCCTAAATCAATCTCTTTTATGAGCATGTGAAAGGCATGGTGAATCGATTCTCAAAAATTACTGTACTTTGCATGATTGGAAACAAATGCGTGATTGCGAAATGCTGTGGTGTTACTTTTACAAAGACGGTCAATGAAAAAAAGAATGTGGACCAGGGCAATACTTTGAGTTTACAGCTTGTCCAAGGTCATTCATTATTAATACTATTAGTAATATCTTCGTTAAAGACTTTGATGGCGACAGCTCAAACATGAGAGGTTGAGCTTTATTAGCTCCACCTTGGGGAAATTTCGGATACTATTATTTTAATTGCGGTATTATAGGAGAATTTATGGTAACTCGCAGTAGACTGCGTAAAGCGCACTGCAAAATAATGCGGTATCGCCCGTGCATTTTGAATGGCTGTATCTGTACTTATTTTTGTTTTGTGCTTTGAATGTGTGGATTAGGTTGTGTATATAACATGTAAATTATGAAGTCTTCACTTCATGTCATGAATGTGAGCTTGAAAGCTTGTGATATCTGTGCAAGGGCTTGGACACTTTTGCAAGACAGTGATTAGAACATAACCAATGAATACTGGTGAAAAACCTTTCCAGTATTTTCAAACAAACATGGCACAATATCATCACAGTTATTGAGAAATCAAAATTAACAGTAATCCTACGTGTTGTCTATGTTTTATTTTTGATGTTTTTATTTTTTTACCAACAATTTTGGTATCTTGAGAGACAGCACTGATAATTTCACCAAATATGAAACATAGAAAGTTGTAACTTGACAAAAACTGCCAAAAGGAACAGTTTCTATTATGTCAAGAATATAATTCAAATTCCACAGAATATGGCAAATCACATTCCACAGAAATCCATAGATGGGTTATTGCACACATAGTGTACTGCTGACACACTGTCAACTATTAATAGGTCAACAAAACTAAGTCATATATATGTGGAAAATTTATGAAGAAGTACAAGAAAATATAGACTCCATTTAAATCAGGTGAAGGAGTCTGTACTGAAAATAAAAAGGAATCTTCACATTAATTTATTTAGTGCTAGCTATAAAAAATGCTGTAGACTTTATGATAGATTTGGGCAAACTTTTTGTCCAATTTCGATTAAAGGCCATTTTCTATCATAAATTTATAGCAAAGTTTTAAGAGTTTTGACATTCACTGAATATCATGCACATCAAAACTCTTTAAACTGATGGAAATGTATGCCTTACTTTCATCTCTAAAAAAGCACATCTCTAAAAGCATGTCATTCTGCAAAGCCCAGGGTGTAAACACCCTCAATATCTTACAGATAAGACAGAAAATACAGAAAATTGAATGTTTTCTAGTGTCAAATGGTTTGAAAGAGAAAATGGCCATATGCAAAAATATTTTCAGTTTATATAGCTAAGCTTTATAACTCACAGCAGTGAAAATAGTCTAATATAACAAGAGAAACAACATAAATTCTGCTGATAGTTTTAAACCAGTCTTCCTTATTCATTTCATAATTATAATTATAAATTAAAGGGATTATAATCCATGTCCTCACTTTATAAACAGAATAATTTGGGTTTTTTTGTTGTGTATCAGTATAACACATGTGAACCATAATTCTGAAATGCAGCATAAAATTACAAGTACAACATGACTGTAAAAATGTTACAGAAGATAAAACTGAATTATCAGTCATATTTATGACATTTCATATTTACTGTTTTTGGGTCATTGAGCATGAAAACCCTGCTGAAAAAAAAAGAGAATTGTTTTATTTTATGTGAACTACAATATCATGATTAAATAATTTCACTTAAAAGTTTAATGACAAATATTACAGTTGTATTTTAATATCATTCATCTAGGCAAAACAGTCCTTATATGATAATGATAATTTTTACCATAAGTATTATTTTACCTCATTATTAAAAAGGAGGCATGGGGGTTGCAGTAATCCCAACATGTTAGGTGTACCAGGAACAAGGACCTGTAACAAGCAATGACCTGAACCACCTTCAAAGTAATTCTCCATTGTGAGCTATCAACCTTTTTCACATATGCCTGTACTAATCTGAAATAAGTTCCATCAGGTGTGAGTCAGCACTCAAGGGCACTTTTGTGTTGACCCTTGACATCAGCAGGTGATGAATCTGAAACACGGGTTTAGAAATCAGATTAGGGTTTGAATGAGAGAAAATAAAAGTTTTTCCTTTCTTAACCATATACGGGAAAGCCAGAAAACAAGAAATAAAAATCTGTAGCAAGGACATTATTTTAGGGTTAATAAATTAATTTTATTTAATTTTATGTTTAGAAATGGAAAGGTTTTTCTTTAAAACAAGCATTTCAATCTATTCACTCAGAGGAACAAGACCAGTATCTTTTTAAACTTTTCTTGAATATTAATTTGATTAATAGAAAGTTATACTATCTACACAAATGACATATCATTTTATAAGCAACTCAGTTATAAAATGGTTATCTTCATAATACAAACACCTAATGCAAATATTAAAAAGCTTTTTTTTCCCCAGGAAAACAGTACTATCCACCTAGGAGACCATATTTAGTGCATTTTCCCAAAGTATAGCCAAGGATCCAATTAGTCTGAGATGCACAAAATCAGCCAGTTATCAAGTGACTAAAAACTGACTAAAAGTCTAGCTGCTAGGAAGAAAGAGATCTCAAACACACCACCTATGTTGTGCTAATTGGCTAATTATCATGGTTTACAGGGACTAAGGAGTATCTTGAAAGATAAATTATTCCCATTTCTTGCATTATACTAATCTCAAGGTCAAAGTCAGTTAATCAGTCAAGATTTAGTTAAATACTTAGAAGATATAATAATCTTAAAATAATAAATTGTGGGTTAAATACAATGGTGTTGATCTTTTTAAAATAGTTCAGTTGGCTATCATGGGATATAAACACCCACTTATAATACCCCCTACATTCTGCAGTTAGAGCACAGAAATTAAATGAAATAAGAAAACCTTACTCTTTGTTCATTAGGAACGCTGTGTCTTTTGTTGTATTCTTTTCAGGGATATGCAAAAAGTATTTAGGTAGTAGCAACATAGGTACAGTATTTCTATTTCCATGTACTAATTCCCATGTGTTTTTGCTTATCCAGAACCACTCAAGCATGATCTGCTTCAGTGTTTTCACATAATGTCAGCTATAATGTGTGAATGTTATAAGGAAACACCTTAAAGAAAGCATAATTCATATGTTAGTGTTTTTAATCTCAACATCTTCAGGGAATGTCTCTGCACAAAATACTGAAATAAAAATGCAGGTACAGTATGTGCTAACAACAGAAAGTGTTATTTTCAGTAGTTCAGGTGGGTAGCTGCGTCAGCATGCGTAGGCTGCAAAGGAACAAGTAATAGGTTTATTCCATGCTGAAAAAAAGAAGAAAGAGAACACAACGTTTCGGCCATGGGGCCTTCTTCAGGTGTGAGAGAGACAGGGCAGTAGGCAAAGGTAAAGTAGCGGGAGAACAAAGGTTGGGAGGGAGGAGGAGTGAGAGGCGGGAGCAGGGGACAGAAAGAGAGGCCAATCAAGAGGTGTGAAGTCAGAATGGGTGCAAAGAGGTGTGAAATGAAACTTCCAATGAATGGAGAAAATTTAAAAGAACAGTAGTCTGTCGTTAAGGGAAGGGAGAATGTGTGATCCTAGCTGCAGAATAATTTTAGTTTCGGTGGTCTTTCTGATGTATGAGTTCGGAAAACCGTCTTTGAGAACACAGACGGAGAGATTAGAGTGGTCGTGGCCGTCAGAGGTGAAATGAGAAACAATGGGCTTGGAGAGATCTTTAATCTTCACAGCCCTGACGTGTTCTCTGAAGCGGTCTCCGAGTCTCCTTCCTGTTTCTCCAATGTAGATGGCAGGGCATTTACTGCAAGAGATACAGTAAATAAGGTTGCTGGAGGTACAAGATGCTGTCTGGGTGATCCGGAATTGTCCTGAGGGGCCTTGAATGAGTGTGGTGGTGGATGTGTACTTGCAGGTGATACAGCGAGTTCTGTTGCAAGGGAAAGTGCCAGGTGTGGATGGTTGTTGAGGGCGGTCAAGGGAGCTGTGAACAAGGATATTCAGTCTGTGTTATTTTCAGTCTGTACTACTACAGTACTTTTCTCTTATATTTTATTTCTTTCTTGTTTCATATCCAGTTTGTTTCTAATTTGGAACCACAAATGATTTTCCTTTGTCATTTGAATCATATTTTAAATAATCCTTGATTATTTGCAATATAAATCCCACAATACACTTCGCATCAATTATTGGAGTGATGCAACTAATTGACAATACTGAGAACTCACAGCTGCCCAACAGCTGCTATGCTGCTTGTCTCTCCAAATCAATCTCATCGAGTCCTGCTGCATGGATCCACTTTTGCACTAATGCTTTAGGAATGCAGTCAGCTGATGTCATACACCAGAAATGAACCATTTGACCTGGCTGTAAAACTCAACCTGCATTTAAAACAAACATTATTACTGTCTGAACTACTCAGAAAGCCCTTTGATTTGAGTTCTGAGTAATTACTTGTTACCTGAACTTAAAACTCTAGTGTTTTGTGAGCATATGAATCTGAACACACTTTTCATAGCTGACATTTAAAAAGCATACAATTACAAGATGAAAAACATTGTCTTTTATCTAAAGTTCAGTCTAAAGCATTGTATCTAGCACAAAAAGAAATCTGTTTTGAAAACCCTTTTTTGAAGAAACTTTTTTCTTGTTCCACTAGGTCATCAGCATATGAAGTTTAAATCATAAATGATAACATAAAATCATAATACATACAAAAGGGTATGCCACCAATAAGATCTGATGGAGCAAATACATAGTTTTAATGTTCAAAAACAAAATAAAAATGCTTTTTAGTCACAAAAAATGCCAATAAGAAGTAAAATCTATCATTTTGTGTAAGATGTAGGCATTTGTGAAGATGAAAGTCTCAACTCTGTACTACAAAGTGTACACCATAGTAAGGATCTAGTGATGCCACTGACCTTCACCTCTAGCACAGGCTTTCATGTCATTTATGTTTCAGATACAAAGGCTTGCACAAGAATGACTGTTCTCTTATTCTTGTTGAAAATAGAACTAATAGGAAAATCACTATTAGTACCTGTTACATCCCAGTGTGTGGTCTGTGTGTGTTTTTTTGTTATGTTCCACACTGCTGACCTTTGATTGTTCTCCCTTCCCCATTGGCCCACCATTACACCACTGTTCCGTATGACATCATGATCAATCAGCTTCTCAGCCAATCAGACTACATCTTTTTCACTATATAACATGGAGGTTTTCTGAAGGAAGAAGCCTTTCGTTTGACTTCAGTCCTGTTTGGTTTTGCTTTGCTTCATTTCGCTTTGGTTATCGCTTTGTTTCGCTTTTTCTTCAGCTTTGTTGGTTTGTTGTTTTGCTTTGTGTGTGTGTGTATTTTCGTATAGCTTTGGCTTTGTTGTTGTGTTGGTTTCTGTTCATTTCTTTGTACTTTCGTTTGTTTGCGTTTATCCTTGTTTTGCCATTTCCTTGCCCTAACGTGTTACATGTTCAACCTTTGTGTTCTTTTGTACCCTGTTCCTGTTGTCTACTCTCATTTCCCTTATTTGTATTTCTAGTTCACTTGTGTTTTTGTGTGAACTTTTGTGTATAAGGTTAGTTTATGTTGTTGGGTACATTCTGCACACTTAGTTGATTTTGTATTAGTCACACTAGTTTAGTATGGGTGAGTGCCATTTGTCTTGTATGGTTTTGGGTAGTCAGTGGAGGTTAGCTACGGTGTTGAAGACGCCGAAGACCGTGTGTTTCGGGTTTTCTTTTGTAGTCAGGTTAGCTTTCCCTCACTTTCCTAGCCAGCTCCATTTTGTTTGTTATTCTATCTTTGGCACCACTCTAGTTCCTTACCCCTGTGTGTTATTGTGTCTTACCAGTCACTTATTCAACTTAAAATCATCACTTTTGCACCCACCTTTGTTATCACGCTTCCTAGTCCCTCACCAGAACCCACCTGCTTCCAAAACAATTATCCTAAATATTACACCCCTTTACCCCTAGACACTTGGGGTCTAACAGTACCATATTGAGCCCAAATACTGAAGCTTCTTTTTCTTTTCCATTCATTTGCTCTGTCACTCAAATGGTTATAAATCAGCATATCTAGAAAAAGACAATTCACAATAATATTGACCGTCCAAATCACAAAGTATTAATGTTGCATAATTATTACTGAAATAAGAGGGAAATTTACAGTAGAAATGTAGTGTATCATTAGACACATACATACATTAAAATAGTCTAAGGTTCTGTGCAGAATGCAATGCTTTATTAAGACCAGTGAGGGATGTTAAAACTAGCAAAACATAAAAACAAGAAATGTATTCCATATTTTCTTCTTGTTGACCATAACTTCTTCAGCTCTCTGCTTTGGAGAAATATGTGACCATCACACTGAATATGGTGAATATGTTTCACAAGTTCTCCTGTCTAAAACAAGAAAAAAGCACAACAGCTATGCTGTTGCTTAATAACTTTAAACTTTGGAGTAGTGTTTTCTTGAGGGCATTTCAAAGGAAAGTGACACATATTTCTGAGCAGCTACTGATCCTGTGAGACTGAACTACAAACATAATCCTGAATTTACACTGAGTGAAGCTGACCTTAAACCATGCAGACCATGACCAGATTACTGTGTACAGTTCACCAGATCTTTCCACACAGAGCATCACGATACAGCTATATACTTTTTTAGAGCTTTGAGGCAATTTTCTGCAACAGCTCTTCCATAATCGTATGACATAGCCCTTGAGGAAATAGTCACAAGGCAGCTGTCATCACACAGTAAAATTGTACCTAATGGGGTAGCTGTTGACACTTTGTAGATGGCATCCCACTTGTAGGTGATTCACAGAAAATGCATGTTATTATCTGAATATTTTTCTCAGAAAGTTAAATACTGCCAGTGCTGTGCTTAGAGACAGTTCCACTTTTTCCAAGTCACCTTTTGAAACCTTTGAAGAATATGCAAATATCATCTTTAAGTGGACATTCAAATAAATGCAGATAAAATATTAATGTTCATTGTTGTATCCTAATGGCCCATTTAATATAATTTTGTTGAACAATCATAACTCTTTTAATCTATGTTTTAGGTCAATCAAAGCATCTATCACTAGTTTGATTTTTGTATATTTATAAAAGTAAAAAAAATAAATCTGTGAGAAAGAAATTGTTTTGTAATTTATATTCAGATTTGTTTTCAGAAACCAACGTATGTTATACGTTGATAAGGCACAGATAAGATAAGGCACTAGAGGCAAAGAAATACAAATGTTGCATATTAATCTTGTGTATAATTCTACTGTACCTACAGTACTTAATTTTTTAATGAAAAATAATGAAGTAAATACTATAAGCTTTAGCACCTTGAGAACTACACATAAAATATAATAATTGAAATGCCACCTCAAATGGAGAAAATAATGGCGCTTAAAGTTTAGTGATAATCAATATTTAGTTTAGACAGTAATCACTAGAGGGCAGATCACATTGGAGTAAGGGGAATTAAATTAATTGTGCTTTAAAACAGAATTTTGAAGTTCACAGGAGAATATGAATTATTATTACTTTACTGCCTCCAGCTGTTAGCCATCATATCTACACATACCCTAGGCATTGTGTTACACAATATAAGCAATTTATATATATTGAATTTTTGTCAAAATCATCAGTAAGAGAATATCTTTGGTCGGTGAACTATTTATTTTTTATTCTAGAATGAGGCCTGTGCCATAATATGGCAGTGGATTTAGGGCTACACAACAAGAAGCCCAGCATGTAATTGCGAAAATATTGTAACCTTTCTAGTGATGCAAATCTGAGGGAATTGCTTACCATTGGCCTATGGATTTATGTTGCTTCTTTATCAGATGTACATTCTATGATTATTATGTTTTCTGTTTATGTGCTAGCAAAATTACTTCAAATCATTTCGGTGTTGCTGCATGTGAATGTTTCACTGTAGCCACGACTTAATATTTTCATTATTACTCACCTGTTATATTCTAACATATTTTCCTGTTGGAAGTAAAAAGCCCCTGCTAGAATTAACCATTACCTGTCCTTTTCCACCCCACTCACAATGATGCAGCTTCCTATTTGAAACTCATATCATACTGTTACCAATTGGGTAACATGGGTTTCAGTCTCTGCTCCTGGGAGGTGATTAACCCCACAAGTGTTTATGTTGCTTATTATTTGGACCGCATTTGCTAGACCAAAGCCTTCCCATCCCAAATGAGACAGAGGGTGCAGTTATTGTTCTTAATATATTTCTGACATATAAGTGAGAAAATCTGTTACTTTTCTTCTTACTGCAATGATACATAATTTGCTTTTTAGAAAGCAAGAAATGAACCCCTTTTTTAACGTCACATAAAAATGGTCTAGGCAGGAATGCACCTCTTCTCCTCTTTAGCTTGCATTGGCAATTGAACATCTGGCCATTGCAATTTGTTCTTATGAGAGTATGAGTGGGGGGCTTAACTCTTCCTTTTTGTTGTATGCAGATGACATCATGCTGTATCTTACAAACCTTCAAGAATCTCTTAGAAATCTTGATGAATTATTAGAGTAGCATGGGGAAATATCAGGCTATAAAGTGAATATAATTAATATTGTGGTTATGGCATTCAATTTAGCTGCAAAGAGTATGCCTTGAATGAACAAACCTTTTTATGGTCTGATTATAAACTCACTTAATTTGGAATTGTACATAACTAATAAGTTATATATTAAACATTTTCATTCAATTATACTTCACTTCTTAAAAAGGTGCAAGGAAAATTGGAAAGATGGTTTTTGCAAATTGCATGAAAATAAATATAATCCCAAAGCTTATTTATCTCCTCTGGAATCTCCTGATACCAGTACCCCAATAGTTTTTAAAACAATATCATTTCAGTTTTTCTATGGAGATGGGAAGTAGCACTTAAAGTGTTATGTCAGTCCCAAGTTAAAGAGGGGTGGGTTTACCTGAATTTAAGTTCACAACTGGGTAGCACCATCTACTGTATGATTATACAGATATGGAAAGCAAATCTTCAAAATCCCTCCCTCCTGGGTACACAAGGAAAAATATCTCATAGCAGGTACATGTCTCGCTGGTGTCTTTTTTATCACTTCATTTCACATCATTAAGAGCATCAATAATAGCCCATATAGTAGACATATTTGTAAGATGTAGTCAGAGATTCATAAAAGGCTTAAAACCCAGCAATTTATTCATGCACTTACACCTTTTCACAATAATCTCACATTGCAGGAGATGGGATTTTCAAAAGATGGGATCACACAAATATGGTACAACAGAGGAATACAACCATTTGGGCATCTATATGAGGAATTTGTATTATAACCTTTGATCAGCTGAAGCTGAAATTCAGTATAACGTATACACTACACATTTCATTAAATACTTACAGGTCAGGAATTACATTAGGGTGCAACAATGTGGCCAATTACTGCCCTTTATTCCATTAGAATTAGAAATGAAGATTTCATGCACACGACATGTAAAGGGTTATGTTTCATCTACAGTATATACCGTATAAGACACTGTTGGGACTTAATACGGATGTGCTTAGGGTAAAACTGAGTGGGAGCAGGATCTGAACTGTGTTTTTGATAAGGATGAGTGGAGGACAATTTGTGAAAAAAAGTCAGTTATTTTACTCTTGTTGTTTACGAGGAACCTCGAGTTGTTTGGTCTGTTTATATGGAGGTTCATTCATGTTATAAGTTAATATTGAGAAATGTGACTACAGTTTACAAATTAGTTCATTGCACAGAGTGTTTAATAAGCCCAAGGGACGATTTGTTAAAAAGAAACTCTGGTCAAAGCTGGAATTGAACCTGGACTCTTTTGCATAATAGCACAGAATCCTACCACTGAATTAAAAAAAATTCCCAAATCATGACCTTAAAAATGCTTGTGGGTTGAAGGCTGTGTGTCATTTGTTTGCAAAGTTATTGACATCTGAAACATTGTGTCTCAAAAATGGGCATTTTAAAACGAAAGCGAAGGTTATGAAAACAGTGACAAATCACCCTGAACAAAATACAAGCAGTTTGAAATTATTATTTATTATTAATACATAAATTGAATAGATGTATTAATAAATTAATATTGTTAATAATGATCAGATTATACTTTATTATACTTTGGTTTCAGTCGTCTTTTTAATACCACTTTGTTATGATAATAATATGATGATAATTATAATATATATGATTTCATTTTAAGGCTTGTTGTAAAGGCTTGTCTTCTTGAATTGAATGAATTAAACTAGTTGAACTGATTTTTACCACCACCGTTGACAGTTTTCACATTAATCATTTTAACATGTAACACATTGTGATTGATAAAAATCATTAAAAAAGTCAATAAAGTATACATATTATATACAATTTTATTTTTAGAGAAAGAGTCTTTATTTGTTAAAAATAAGACTTGTACCCTGAGCGGGAATCGAATGCAGGCACACAGTAAAACTACTTTATCAAAGCGCAGCTTGGTATCATTCAGTAGCTGAAATAGACATGTCAAAATGATTCCAGAATAATCACAAGTGATTGGGGGAATGCATCAAAGAAATCGATGCAAATATTTACGAAGAACGTGGAATATGGTACTACTAACAGTCAGATAAATATATATATATTATATTTACAGTAGATAAATTAATATAATTTCTTTAGTTATGTGATACTAATATTCCTTATTAAGCGAATTCTAAAAAGTACATGTTTTTAAGATGGAATATTGTTGTGTATATTTTATTTTTACCTACCACTACCAGCCATATACAGTATGTATATTCATATTCTTAAATTAATATCATTTATGACGTTCAGAGATGTTATGCTCCCGTTATTTTTATGCTCAGCTACGAACATTTCCCTTTAGTTGTAAAATTCCACATTAATATTCCATATTAAGCAGATTTAAACATGCACAGTACACAGTAGACTGAAGCAATCATTTCACTAACTTCTAACGCACCACAAGTGCCAACTATTGATCATCTTTGGCCAGTGAATTACATACTGTAACACACCACAGCACATAACTATTACCGTATTTGGAAGAAAGACCTACGTTCTGTATCTACAGTATATGTCCTAGTCAACGTTATACAAATAATTTCTTCATTACAAAATAGTTTCACAAACTTAATAGTTGTATTTAGAAAAACTTTTGGAGATCACTTGCATTTGTGATACTTTATAAATTGATTAAAACATATTTTGTTTTTGAGAATGAAAATTGTAACATTAACTGCAAATATACTGTATGCATAGCATCAGGTATTTAAATCTCTCTTCCTATAAATGTGGATGCTACAAAGTAAATGGAACCCTATCTCCCTATTCTACAAATAGTTTTAACTTACTAGGAAAGAATGGTTTTAACTTAGTGATTCTTTATAAACTAAATCAGTGCACTCTAAATATAAGAATGGCAAGCTCTCTTAAAAAAAGTTCAAATATTTAAAAAAAACTAGAATCTGATCTTAAATGTTGATCCAAACAAAGTCTCCCCTGACATGCTTTTTTTCTCTCTCCTTGTGTCTTTCTGTTGTTCCTGTTGCTGTCTGTCCCCCCTCGCCTATCTCTTTGTCTGTCTATTATACTGTGTTCCTGGACTGTTGATGACTCTTAATGATATACCAAGAAATTAATTGACTAAGATAAGCTAGACTGATTCCTTTTGTCTCAGACCCTTATAGCTCAGTAAGCATCTCTCCGTGCATACATTGTTTTTACTCTCTTTGAAACCCTCTACCCTGCACCCTACATCCTGCACCAGCTTTTTCTGCATTTCACCCTCTTGTTTTCCAGTCCCAGCATCCAGAGGATTTTTCACTTCCTTAAGTGGCCCTTTCCCCCAGGAGTCTGACCATAGGAATCTGGTGCAAATCTGATGTTTCCAACTCCGCATGCATCCCTTGCTTCCGAACCGTGGTTGTGGACTTCTATGGACAGGCTTTTTGCCAGTCAATCTTGCACCTGAGGTGCAGTGATCCAGCCAATCCTCGTGGACTCCTCCCTAGCTCTTGGGTTGGTAACACCTACAGTGTCTGCCCCATTTCCTGGGATCGGTGCTGTCTGGAACAATATCAGGGAGAAGTTACTTGGCCAGTTGAATTAAGGGAGAAATTTTTGCAAGACTGTACAGGTCCAGGGTGAAATTTTTCAGGACACCAGATTTAACACCCCTGTCATTACGAATAGTTGCATGCAGTTTTAATGACCATAGAGTCATAATTATGACTTTATTTAATGGATGATGCCTCCAGCAAAACAGTATTTCTAGTAACAATAATGTGACATTGATTTGGAAAGTCCTTATGTCTCCTACCTGATTTTCCTTAGACCTCATCTATACCAGTAATGACTAGACCTTACTTAGCTTCTGAGATCTGAATATGTTATCCATTTGAACAGATTGTAAGTTATGAGACAACTCAGCAACAAACAGCATTATTCTACCAAATGAGTGACAGAATACACAGTTGACCTTTGGAGAAGTTCAAAAAGATTTAATTAAAACGAACAATTTATAATGAATATATCCTTATCATATATTAAATATATTATTGCCTGATTTGTTGCTCGGTTTTCATATCTCATGAATGTCTAGGGGAGTTGAATGGTGTTTAAATTAATAATGTGTGAAATTTGCATTGATCATCACAGTGTGCTGAACAATAAGGACTTAATAATCGTCTATAAGAATGTATTTACTCATTTATTGCAAACCTCGAAAAATATAAAATGCAGAGTTTGCAGAAGTATGAAGTAAACCATACAGAATAACAATGAATAAGGTTATGAGATGTGCTTAGCTTCATAATGCATTTTGTATTCAAAATACATAATTCATCTGGTGCACTGTAGCTTGATGATTTGGCCCTTTTTGTCTGCCAAAGCTTCTATTATGTAATACGAATTTACTTCATAGTCCATTTTAGCTTGAAAATATTACAAAGTGGCTTGCCATCCATAAAATGATCTTTTGTTTAACAAAGTAATCAGGGATGTTTTCTTTTTCTACCATTTGTTTTACTAATTTTATAACATTATGTTGTAAGACTTTTAATTACTATATACTATGCCATGTATTAGTTTTTAATAATGGGAATTAGTAGTTCATGTAGAGAACCATAAAAATGTTAAATAATACTCAATATGATGTATGACAATATGATGTCCTTGACAATATGACAATATGATGTCCTTAAGAAAATCTTAGAGGTTCCTGCTGGTTGTATGGGAAAAACTATGCCATAAACATTAAGCTAGTTTTTAGTAACAGATTTTCAAAAGACATCTAAAAGCATCATCACATAGAATAACAGTTACTGTTATCAGGTTCTTCTGCAGCAGAGTGTTGTGAAGGGTGGGAAGATTCCTTTTTTTAGCAAGATCACCCTCAAACACTCATAAGCTATCTGTGAAGTATATACAGTATACTGATAGAAAAAAGAAACGCAACACTTCCTCCTCCACACTCTGGCCCTCCCATCTGCATGGAACAGGCTGAAGAGCAACTCATCCATGAAGAGGACCTGATGCCACTGCTGACAAGTCCATCACAGCCTCTGTCTGGCCCAAGACAGTTAGGTGTGATGTCTAGGAGGTGTGAGCAGAGGGCCTCTGACAAGTCGCTTTGCTCTAAGGCCAGCAGCATGGAGCCTCACTTCCCTGTCACTGATGCGGGTATTGTGTCTACTGGCAGTTTCAGCAGCAGTACAAGTGTCAGATCTGAAACGATCTCTTAGATGGACCAGTCTGATTTGTCGGTTCTGCTCTGGTGTGGTCACTCAAGGGCGACCGGATCTTGGACTTGGACCGGATCTGTCCTGCCGGTCTGCTGAAACCTTTTCTGCAGTCGGGACACAGTGGAGCGTCTTACTCCATAGTGTCTGGCAGTGCTGGCACATGACATGCCTGGCTGCAGCATGCCAATGGCCATCTCCCTTGCTTCTGGTGACATTTGAGGCATTATGGAATGCACAGAAAACTGACTAAGTGTGGCCTTTTTCTTGCAGTGACCTAAGCTTTGAATTAAGGTCTTTTTAAATCTGACCTGATCAGGCATTGTTCCACCTGGACCTCATTGGCTAAAAGTGCACCTAATGAGCTTTCATGTGATTGGCAAGTTGCAATGCCTCACTGCATGAGCTGTATTGCTGGTCAGAGGACTTAAAACAAATTGACAACTTTTTGTGAAAGTACATAAGCTATAACTATAGAATTCTCATTCCAGAATATGTTATGTTTCTTTTTTTCCATCAGTATATAAATATTATTTATACAAATAAACTATTTGCAAAAATAGTTCAGGTGGGTAGCTGCGTCAGCATGCGTAGGCTGCAAAGGAACAAGTAATAGGTTTATTCCATGCTGAAAAGAGAAGAAAGAAAACAACATTTCGGCCGTGGAGCCTTCTTCAGGTGTGAGCCTTCTTCCAAATATTTCATTATCCGTTTGACAGTCAAATAAAACAAAAGTCTGATTTCACTCACACTGTGCTAAAAAATAAATAGACTTTACAATTAAGGTCAAAGTCACACGAGTTTTGTAAATCTGAAATTTCACAAGATTAGCATTTGCACTCTTCAATGCCAAGAAGGGTTTAATTAATTACTCAGTAATCTGGATTTCTAGAAACAGAATATATGTGGTCATAAATATTTTTTCTAGAAAAATTAATTTTAATATTGTAGCAAATTTTCTATTCCTAATCCAAATAGGAAGAGTTGACAATGTTTTATATGAAGCTTCTAAAAGAGAAAAATAAGGAAGTCTTTTGGTCTCCTAAATTTAGAAGATGAAGCAGTTGGTGCATGGATAACCATTGCACCCATGGAACAACACAGTATGTACAAACTAAAGACATCCATGATTAAAAAAATATTAGTAAAATTACAATACATATAATTACAAGAATTAAATAAAAATCTGTAAATGTCAAAGAAAAGAGAATTAAGGAGCTAAAATCAAAATGGAAGACCTTCCTGATTCTGAAAAATTTTCTAGAAAATGTATGTATTTTCACATTTTCAACCTCGAAAGTAGCATTATTATTGGACTTGGCTAGAGTATTATTTACCCAAGGACACCTTAAATTAAAGTTAACACCTTTCTTTTGAAATGTCCCACAGGATTTTTAATTACTTCAGTCATTTTTGAAAGTCATTCTGCACTGTTCAGTTTAGAAATTCTGGCCCATGGGGAAGAGTGCCACATACTGGTCCAACAACACTTGTTTTAAAGCAGTAATATAGTTTACCTTGCAGGTCTCCCTTACCAGATCTAGATTTACTTATGGTAGTTTCTGAGATCTGATGATATCAGGCTACATACAGTAGCAAAAACATTTGAATAGTTGGAAAAGTGGAACTGTGATATCTTTGGGATTTTATTGTTCTATTAAATACCAAGTTGTTTTTAAGTGTTTGATTATAGGACCAAAATACAATCTATAATATCCAATACATTATTTTTTTTAAATTATATGTTGGAGTGTACAGTATATACAGTATAGAGACCAGACCTTATTGGACTCACACTATTGGACAGATGTGCCAGGATTAAAACAGATACAGATATGGAGTGCACAGCAAAATAATGCAAATAAAATAAAACTTTGGCAGTGCAAAGTTATTCATAGATCCATTATAAAATTAAAGATTTAATATCTAGTGGATTTCATTTCCACATAAATTTAAAAACCATAGTGCATAGTCTGTCCCTGTATCCTAACAGGGGAAAAAGATGGATAACATTAAATTTTATTTTGGAAATGTGAGCTTCAAGAGAATTGGGAAATGCATCCATCTGTTGAAGCCTGCTCCCACCTGTTAAAAAACTGCATTTTTTTTATAGTGATAACATGTAAAAAAGAATACATCTCAGTACCAAGTTATCATAAGTGTTTGACCAGCACCACAATAGATATTTTTCTCCATTGCAGACTGTAAGACATTCATGCAGACTTTAACCAAATGATTTTATACAATGAGAGAGCACTGAATTAATAAAAAAAATGTAAATAAGAAACTGATTGGGAAACAGACTCTAGAAATAGCAACACATCATCAATATAGAGCAAAATGCAGTTTGAGAAATTGATATGTAGACAGTAGATTTATAGATAGCTTGTGCTAATTTCAAAATGCAAGACAACAAAGGAAAACTGTGAGCTGGAAAGAACTGTTAACACCATTGTGTTAAGGAGCTGGTGAATCAATCATATTAAGAAAACTAAGTTTATATGATCATGAATATATATTTTCACTCAAGTTACTTAAAATATTTCTTGATATCCAGTGTAATAAGGGTGCAGAGGATGCATGTGTATAATGTAGAGGAGGTAGTGAGCATCATCACTTCCAAGAAGTCCTTTAATAAAACCTTTCTGATTGTAGTGTACAAATGTGGTCTTCCAGTCTCCATCTAAGTCTCCAGCCGGTGCCGTAGTATAGAAGAGAGTACATCAGATAGACAAATAGGAATGCTGGCTTTATTTGTATGGGATTAGACAATAATAGCCCATTCTCTGATTTAACAATAAGTTCTTTCAGAACTG
This sequence comes from Atractosteus spatula, assembly GCF_055471065.1. Classification (NCBI taxonomy): domain Eukaryota; kingdom Metazoa; phylum Chordata; class Actinopteri; order Semionotiformes; family Lepisosteidae; genus Atractosteus; species Atractosteus spatula. The sequence goes on along the minus strand of NC_142707.1, from coordinate 43,693,608 downwards.
TGAGTTTCAGCAAGAAGACTGAATATTTTTTTAATTTGGACCATGTGACTTGGGTACTCATACCCGAGTGAATGTTTTAAACAAAACCTGCTCGACATTGGAAACTATTTAATTGCAAGCTTTTCCTTTTGGGGGGGGGGGTTCAGTTTATAAAGGAGCACAAACTTTTTTTTAATGTAGTGCCACATTCTAGTTTTTTAATGAATCAATTTGAACATATAAATTTTATAACGCTGAGTGAATGTCACTTAATATTCTACTCTTGTTTTGAAAAAGAAGAAAGCGAATTAGTAGTATATTTTTTATATCACAGAGCAGGTAAAAAATTCAGAAAAGGTGTATTTTGCATTCAGTATTTTTATTTTCATTTTCTTCATTCACCACTTAATATTCAGTGCACATACTGTAAATCTATTAAAATACCTTTATTGAGATGTATCAATATGTTAGAATTGAGTTTCCCACCTTGTAATCTGCTTTTGTTTAATCCCTGTTATGCCTTTGATTCATTGTTCTGATATATTTGTGTCTTAACGTGCAGGGCATATTCACAAATATTCTTCCCCCATTTTATTCATTCAAGTGCCGTAATTTCCTGGGATCTTATATTGTTATTTTCCTTGTTCTAGATTTTTTCTTCTGAAATGTTTTTTTAAGGCCTCCACTGATAACACCTGCGTTTGCGAAGCTTAGAGAAAAGGGAGTTAAGTCATTAATGTGTTGAGTAATTTGAACAATATGATAAACCCAATGGAGATGATGGTCAATGATCATAGTTGTGATACTTGTGCCTGTTTGAGAGAGAACATAGATTTTGCTGTGTCTGTCCTTCCACTTGATTCAAGTATTAGTGATATGAATCAATTTTAAGAGTTACCTATATATTGCCTACATTTTAACTTAATTCCGCAGGTAAACAAAGGCTACACTTGCATATTTCAGACATTGATGGAATTGCTTTGGCAATATCAGCTTTCTGTGAAACATAACTTCAAAATGAAGTGCTCTATATATCTTTAGACACTGAATGTCAATCAACACCGAGGTGTGTGCATTTGGACCTTGGTGATGGAGTGTGGCATGATTTGGCAATCTGAATTTAAGTCTAAGTCCTTACTTCATATACAGTAATCCTCACTAAATATGTCAGTAATAATCTGAAGATCATTTTCTGTCAAGGCAAATACTGCAGCATCATCAATGTTTTGGAGTGTGATGAATAAAGTTGGGATAGTTTTATTTTATAATTTGGGTCATTGGAGTTTAAAAGACTTTCATGAATTTGGCTAGCCACCAGGATTCATAAACCTACAACATTGAGATAGGGTAATGAAGAAAGATATAAGATGTGAAAAAGGGGTTAACTGATTTCTTTCTGCATAAAGACTTCTTGTGACACAAGACATTCCATGCTTAAGCACCTTTGAGTTATGGCAGGGATGGGAGTTAATTGATATGAAATTCCAAGTGCAAGCTAGAGACCCCCTAACTAAGGAAAGATAAAACCGACCATTAAAAGTGTTCAAGGTCTTAGGAATGTCAAAACACAGGTGGCCCCCCAATTACCATGGTAACAATTTGCGTCAGAAGTGGCTGAAATTTGCTATATAAACTGGAAGTTTTGTACCTATATTTCGAACAATACTTTGGTCTTATTGTTCCTTGCATGCAATAAACTCAGCTGTTTAAACGTCATCTCGGGGTTCAGCACTTATTTGTCTGTTACAACAGTAATAACACAATCTTTTTTTTATTGTTGTCTGGACTTCAAAAGGGCTCTGTGAGAAATGCTAATGGATTTTGGAGGATCTTCTGGAGTGTCTCATGATTCAGTGCAAAACAACCTTGTCAAATCAAAAAATGCTAAGTAGAGAGAATTTGGTTAAATTTTGCATCGATGTTCCATCTAATATTTTTCACTGAGTAAACTGGAGTATCTCTTTAGTAAAAATGTCAATGCTATGAATAACATGAGGGTAGATATTCTAATTAGATATTTCTGGTGGTTCATTCTATTACTGCTGTTCTGCCTCTGACTTAGTTGTTAAGAGTTCCATTTGCCGTGTTTAGAGGATGCAGGTATTCTAACTTGCCTTCATAGTATAACCACAGTGGCTCCAAGTCTGAAGAAGATCGTCTGTAGTTTTTCCTGTCTGGGCTGAACCTACATTACTCATTATCCAGGTTTCTCAACAAACAGTGATGGAGTGGAACCCTAAAGAAAACAGGTTGTTACTGTAAGTGATGTTTGTGAATCAGTAGGTGGTGCTGTCCCCTCTGGGTTAGAATTTCTAAACCCATGTTCTAATATGGTGAGTGTGGACAAGGTTCTGACTGCTTGGTCTCTGAAGATCTCATGGCACTGTTTGCAAGACTATTAAACATCATTCTCACAGTAATTTCTCACTTCTTTATCTGAGTCATGTAGTAGGGCTGTAGAACAGTAATGTCTGCTACAGTATATATCATCCAAGTACAGTAGGTGCTGCACATCAGTCATTTGTCTTATTTGTCACTCTGTATACAGTATAAAATGCTTTGGGATCCTTTTGAATGAAAAGTGCTTTACAAATTTGTATAATTATTATAATTGTAAAATTACATGTAAATATTTACGAGACAAATGAAATAATATCTCTTTAAAACATATTTTCTGGATTTTCAGTTTAATTTCTCACAATATGTGTCTGGTATTGGGTAGTAACTTACTTGTTTTGCCGTGGGTATAACAGCTGTCCACAAATTCGTACAGGACTTTGATTGACAGTAACGTAGGGGTAATGAAATTAAAATGTCTTGTTTCATTAAAAGTTTTTTGTAATAAATTAACTAATACATATTTAATAATTTAAAACATCTGTTTATTAAAATTACATGCCAATTTAAAAGGCCTATGATAGTAACCACAATGTTTACATAGGCCATATGTTTCCAAATAATCATAAATAATCCTTCACTGAATAATGAATTGTAAGAACATTTAGAATTGTTTTTCACACACATTTGTGTTGAGATTTTGTTGTAATATTTATACTGTACATCTTAAATATTTTTTTATTTTAAATCAGAATTTATTTCCCCCTTTCAGTATTCAGTGTTTTTTAATGCTCATTCAATATGTGGTTTTCTTTAGTAATGATCTGATATTAGTATGTAAAATGTAACACCTACCTACAGTCATATTCAAGACATTGGCTGACAGCGAGACAGACATACTGTACAAGTCCCACAATATGTAATGTGTAATAGGGAATTTCAGCTACAAAACAAGAAAACATCTAAAATATTTAATCTGTGACAAAACAACCAAAGCCACTATGACTCAGGGTCTGCGACTAGAGGCTGCTATGCAGATTGCCTGAGAGACTTAATTTGTTAATAACTTTATCTGTACACACTGAAAGAATAATTAATTAGACTGGAATGTTAAATTGTCATATACGTTTTCATTGTATATAAGGGTGTGTCTGCAATAATTTAATGTTATACTAGGAATAAGAGCAGGCTGAAGCCTCTCTCTGCACAGTAGCTGTGAGTTTGGTTTGGTTCCGTTCGGTTTGGTGCAGTTCATCTTTATGAATCAAACCACAGCTGAGACTTTTGATTGCCATTTCAGTGTGAATACTTGTGCCATGCTGCCACAGGCCAAGGCAGCACTCTGTTTTGTTAAATTAAATTATCAAAACCTAGCAAAACCTTGAGCCAAAAATAGTTTAAAATAATTTATTTTAATAGAAACGCATTATTCACTAGTATAATCTACAATATAGTTTCACAGGTCCAACGTTCTGGTGAAATTGTTTTTGGTCCTCTTAAGCCTGCGTCACGCTACATACCTCAACACAACTTCTAGTCTGAGATCGTGTCAAATTTAAGGACTGCAGTTGCTGAATCTCGCTGCCTTTTCTGTCTTAGAGGGTGTCAGATTATACGACGGGGGGTGAAAGTCCCTCATGACTTTTAATCACGGCTCCAAATCTTGTATTACGCTGCAAAAGTACCACGAAATCACCTCATTTTGGCAGCCAATCAGCATGGAGCACACCAGAATAAGAGAAGCACTGCACAAAAGTAAACAAACAACATGCAGAAAAAGCATATAAACATCTTGAAAAATGTAACACATTGTTTTCCACAAATAAACATCTTCAAAAATATAATTATTCTTTATAAATATAGAACCAATTTACAAAAATAAAACAGTTAAAAATATAAAACACCTCTAAAACAAATATTGTAAACAAATTAGTATTGTGCTATAACGTAATATAATGGGCACATTATCTCACAAGTACATATCTGGCACACTGCCCACCCCTACAGCTTCTGACTCACTACGAGAAAATCAAACCAGTTTGATTTTATTGTAGCAAGTTGCAGAGAGTCATAGGGGCTATTAAGAGCACTATGACTGAGTCACTGGGGGTCACATTACACAACTGACTGTAACGGGAGCGTGCGGTGCGACTCTCTACAACTCACTGTGGTTTTCTTATGATTATGTAAATAAAGGCCACGACTGAAAATCCTAGGAAAAGTTGTGTAGTGCGACGCTGACATTACTAAAAGATTTATCTTTCTACCAGTTTAATACTTTGAAGTTTGAAAACCATGAAGAAGTAAATGTGACACCATGACTTCCAAGGGAAATCAAATTGTTTGTATTTTCTAGAGGAATTAGTGGAGTCAATATATTGGTGATTACAATGGTCAAACTCCACACATGAATCCATTAAGCCAGCCTTCCATTGTTAAACATATACAGTATATTACTTTGCATGGATTAAATTAAAAATTGAATTAATGATTAGACCTTTGTTTGGTTACCTACCCTTATCACCTTACTATTTAAGGAAATATCTTTTAATAATTTCCATTATTTTTATGGCAAGTACCGTACACAAATAGAGCACTGTTCTATGCTCAAAAAGGAATTTGTCAAGTAATTAGAATTTTTTACTACTATTAACTTCTCCAGTGAGACAGTTAGGAAAATTGGGTAAAATGATCTGTGTTGGGAGTAAGCAATGGTGCACATAAGTTGCCAAAAGAAATAATCTGCACACTAGCCTTATATATTCTCACTTGTGACACTGGTGCCCCTGACTCCTTATGTTTTGGAAAATATGAATACAACCCAACACTACTGCAAACTGTTGCACCATCAGTTTGAACAGGAGAAATATGATTTAACAACCACTAACTAGACATAATGTTGAATAAGTTTTCATTACTAGGTTGTTAGCTCATACATTATTGTTCCAGGAGAAAAAAGTAAGTGCCAACTATGACATCTGTATGTACGACTGTTTATATGTATAATGGATATAGAGTAAGAGTAACCCACATAATTTTGGCTAGAGATTTCAAAGTTTGAAAGCTGTGTTTCAACTGATGCAGATTTAAGATACTTACGTTTGGACGGCATCCTTCAAATTAAGAACCTTGACTCTACTTGTTGTTTATTTCCTTATTTTACCTAGAGAGTTACTATTTTCCCTTTTGTATTTAAATTAATAAAATTTGGTTTAGCACATTCTTATAAATTAAACCAAAAGCTGAGCAACTTAATATGATCAGTTTTTGCTCTAGACATCTACATTGATTTCACAACAAACGTTTTCTGCCTCCAAAAACCTAGCCTACACTTTACAAATGATGGTCTTTACTTACCATATCCTTGGCTAGAACCAGAAGAAATCACAAAATTGTCCCAGTTGTCCACTGGTTGGGGAAAAGCAAATCAGCTGACCCATCTCATTGCATTGCAATGGTCTCAACAGAGTATACAACTATTGACTATATTTTTAGACATTTAAAATAAGGTAGAAAAATGTTTGCATTTTGTTATAATAAGGCACGACTGCATTTTTCAAAAGCCAAACAGAAGAATGTAGCATTTATCTGTTCCTTTTGAAAACAGTGTCAGTGTCAGGTCTTTTTGCTTAGAGAATTCTGAAGATAATTTCTCTAAAATTGCATATCACAGAAAAATAGAAGATTTTTATAAAAACAAAGGGTGACAAAAATGAAAATGCCTAATTGAATATTGTATAAATAAATCTTATTCTTATCACAGCTGTCTGTAGAATGACAATTAAACAGCTGCAGTCCAAATACTTTGAGTTTATATTCTGTAAATGTCCAATAAACAAAGTAATTAAACTGATACATTCCCATTTGCCTGTAATTTATATTCTTTTTTTTGCTTCTTTTATTGCTGTTGTTAGAAATGACAGAAAATTAAGTGACTATAATGTCCTAATGGACCCTCACTCCAGTGATTTTGGAGGTGACTACAACCTTGACTTGACAATGATCTAGATTTATCTAGATCTTATTAAAGCACCAGATAAATAATTTTCATACATTTTGATATTTAAATTGTTCATAATAAAATCATTCATAATAAGACTTGTTGGGTAGAAACATCACAACATAAAACAAGATGTGTAACAAAATTATGAACACAGAAGATAAACACTTCTGCGGTCACATACTGTATATTGTATTCGAGTTTCTGCTTAAATATCGTTGATATGGAACAGAATACTTATAATTACACAAATTGACATATAAAAGCACAGTAATTTCAGATTTAAATCATATTCCATTTTACATGAAAATGTCTATTTCTGGTTTGTGTAATTCTTGATAAAAATTCAAGAATCACTTCATTGGCGCTCTTCATCATTTTAACTAGTTAGGAATGTACCAGTCCTTTAGCCACTGTTAACAATATGGATTTTTTAATAACAACTAATAATTTCAAACTGCTTGTATTTTGAAATTGTATTTTGTTCGGGGTGATTTGTCACTGTTTTCACAACCTTCGCTTTCTTATTAAAGCACCTATTTTTGAGACATGGTGTTCCATACCTTTTTTTAATTTGTGAAACTCCCATTGTATTTCCTGTTTTCAGACAGATAAGAATAAACTACATATGTAAATATTTTCACAGGTGGAAATATGTTCTGTCCTCAATAGCTCTTTCACCACAGTTACATTTTAAAGCACTAGTCGAAACATTTTGAAGTCTGTCAAAAAATGTAACAAAATTGTGTAGATGAGACTGCTACCAGTCCTGGTTAAAGCGGTAGGAAAATGGCTAAACTGGTGGATTTACACTTGTAAAAACATTTTTAATGTTATACAGAAGATATTAGTAAGGCAGCTCCACACTTCTTTAATATACATTTTATTTGTCACAAAGGCTTGCAGTTACACCCCGCTGTGTTTGTTATGTAGAATAGACAGCTTTGCTTGGGCAATGGCGATGGGATTTTCAGTAGCATGCCTTCTCTTGTCATTGCTGTGATTCAACATAAGGCAATCAGCAATCAAATGTCCTGTTTTTTTAAAACACTCATTTTTTCCTTACTCTTTTAAAACTTGAACAAAGATGTGCCACATGCATACAGTGTGATGCTGTATGCTTTTAAAGCCACTACAGTACAGGTTGTGGGACATACATTTATTTGTACTGTATCAAAGTGTACCTCAGTCACAGTGCCCTACATTACAAACAATGAGCGTTTCATTGTCTATTGCGAAATAGACAATACTGCTGCTGCACCCACTGGGCTTCGAGCTTTGAGTCACCTACTTCTTTGACTAGCTTGCAGAGAAATATCTAAAGAAATTAATTATCTAGCCATTGCAAGATAGTTGCAGGGTATTAATTTTATCACAGTATTTAAATGTTCAATTCACATTCATGTTCTCATAGCAGTGTACTGGGGTCCCCATCCCTGCGGCAGAGTTCAGTGCATTTTAAATTAAAGAGAGGCTATAAACAGCAGCAGCACCTGTGTCGATGTTAGTGGCTTTATAATAATATAATAATATTATTAATAATAATATTATAAATTATATTAACAATAATAATAATTAACAAATAATATAATGAATCGAATTTCAAAAAGATTAACTACAGAATGCCTTCTTTTTCTGTTTCAGCTTAATGGGACAAATATAAAGTCAAATCAGTCAGGATCTTGGAGTTTAACAAGTGCAAAAACATTATGCATAACAACACCGTGAAAGAAGCAGACCTTAAATTTAGGTGGGTAGCTGCGTCAGCATGCATAGTCTGCAAAGGAACACGTAATAGGTTTATTCCATTCTGAAAAGAGAAGAGAGAAAACACAATGTTTCGGCTGTGAAGCCTTCTTCAGGTGTGAGAAAGACAGGGCAGACAGCAAAGATTAAATATCACAGAAGAACAAAAGATGGGAGAGGGGAGGAGGCAGGAGGAGCAGAGAGGCAGAGAGGCCACTCAGGAAGTGCAAAGTGGGGAAGGGTGAAAAAGGTGTGAAGTCAAAACCTGCATGAGAATAGAGAAGATTACACGAAAAGGAGTCGGTCATTGAGAGAAGGTGGATGGTGTGAACCTAGTTTCAGGATGAGTTTCGTTTCTGTTTTTTTTTCTGCTATGGGAGTTGAGAAACCCTTCTTTGAGAACAGAGACAGAGAGCCCAGTGTGATCATGGCCGTCTGAGGTGAAATGGAAAACTATGGGCTTGGAGAAATCTTTAATTTTCACTGCTTTAACATGTTCTCTGAAGTGGTCTCCTAGTCTCCTTCCAGTTTCCCCAATGTAGATAGCTGGGCATTTTTTGCAGGAGATACTGTAAATGAGGTTGCTGGAGGCACAGGATGTCGTCTGGGTGATTGACCTGAGGGGCCCTGAATGAGCGTGTTGTTAGATATGTATTTGCAGGTGATGTAGCGATAATTCCTAATGCGAGAAATTGTAAAGGGTTAAAAAAATGATGTTAAATGAATTCTGTGCCAGGCGAAGGTGACTGGTGGGGATGATTGCCGAGTGCGGTCAAGGGAGCTGTGAACCAGAAATTTACAGTACGTAGATTGGGTGGTCGACCTTAAATTTAGATTGGGTATCTCCGTAGGTGTCCAAACAGTTCAATGAAATAAGATGCAATACAGTCAGGCAGACAGATTTTAAAGTCTTCAAGCAAAATTAGCTCTTTAAGGTTTGTCAAAATCAGATTCTTTGCAATCAGTACAAGACTTCTCAAAAAATACCAGTTTCTCTCATCCAAACAAAGGTTTGATTTAAAAAAAAATTTTAACCTTGGATGGTATGCCTCAGGGACTCATTCATAGTGTAATCCAAAACAAAAGAACTGCTGGGCACACCGTGATCTTGACATCCAGGTGTGAAGTAGAATTAATAGCTTCTGTTTTAAAAGGTTTTGGATTTGCATTAAGTATCTGTTGCAACTGTTAATACAATGGTGAATATAATTTAGGTTCTACTGTTTAAAGTTTAAGCTTTTAAAGTCATGCAATGTGTAAGTTAGGCAGGGACATGTCATTCTTTCTTATTTTTTATTTTCTTTAAAAAATGTTTTAAAAGCTTCCCACTTTCACCTTGCTGTAACTATAGTGGGATTAGCATATTTGGGGGCTTGTTCAGAATCTTTGATTTGTTTTGTGGAGCCAATATTTTTTCCTTGGTTCACACATCCTTCACTTGGGGTTGTTAATAATATTACTTATTATTATTGTTAGATATTATTTGGTAACTGTGGTGTTCATCATGGCATTCAGTTTAGAGCATTTTACTCTGCGCCCGACTTTGGAGCAGTTTGAGAAATGTCGCAAGGCAGATGTTTTATCGATGGTTTTATCGAGACTGGTTTTAGTCTCTCAGTTTACTGGGGACATACAGTATCAGATGTTAAACTGAGGAAGGGATACACCCCCACGCCCCAGACAGACAAAGGTGATAAAGGTGATAAAAATCCATTCAAAAGGGTGCAGTGTGTTAACACAAACTCTAACAGAGAGCTTGTGTGAGCAAGGTCACTTTCTGCTCAATTATATGAGAGCTACAGATGCAGCCATTCAAAGTGCGCGGCACAGACACCGCGGTACAGATACCGCAGGTATGATGACACGGCATACCGCGGTGCGTGATTGGTTGACCGACAGGGGCACTCGTGGTCCGTTGGTCTGTCGTAGAAAGACTTACTGTAAACGTCTTTACTGTGCCCGTTGTAGATATTGAATTTTACCACTGAAGGGAAATCTTAGTAGCTGAGCATAAAAAGAATAGGAGCATACTGTAACGCGTGTGAAGGCCATAAACGATATTAATTTTGGAACGTAAACATACAGTATATAGCTGGTCTTGGTACTTTAAAGAAAAAAATACACACCGTTATTCCATTTCTCCCTAAACATTGTAAGCTTCGAAGTCTTTAACTAACGTGATACCGGAGTCAACAAGCATACTTTTAGAATTTGATTAAAAGGGAATATAATATGGAATCGCGTATCTAAAGAATTTAATAACGGTATGATTATATCCGTGTACTGCGGCAGGGCTGTGTAGGGCTGTTTCGCCTACCTGATCATGCGAGCTCTCTTGTAGCCTACTGGTCTAGGTGCGTGACTACCAACTGGTAGGTTGTGTGATCGAATCCAGCTGGTGCTGAACTTTTATTTTAACAAACATTTCTTCGAAAAAATAGGTAAGCGATATTATGGACAATCAGTTGACTTTTATATTTCAAAATATCGCAACATGATCGATATTTGCGATATTTTGAACATATCTTCCCTTCTGACAGCGGTTCCCGCTTCTATTGTGTGTGTGTGTGCAACAGTAAATTTTTATAGAGAAATGGAGGCTGGACAGTATGCGTTACAATATAAACATTTATATTGATTTAAATCGTGTTCTGATTTAAATCGCAAACGCGTGTTTAATTATGTGTTTTTAATCATAATCAGGCTAATGCATTTCTACAGTTTCTGTATGAACCAGCTTAGAGGTTCATACAGAAAGACAGCTTGTGTTTAAATCGAGTGTAAGGTAATTTATGCTTCTAAAGTCATGGTCAGTATTATTGTACTGTGCTGTACTGTGTCACATTATTTTATAGCGTTTTTATTGCGTTATTAAATCCGGTGGCGCTGTGTTAGTTTCCTGACTCACATTATTTAAACTACCACATTGATCATTCATCTCTAAATAAACTTTATTTTATATAGCGTTTTAAGCGATTAGGTAATTAGATTGCTCATAAACCTAATCGCTTTTTCTACATAAACATGGCGTGATTGCTCTCTGAAAATGCTTTTCCTTTATTTTTAAAGTAGGCTCAGATTTCAACTATAGATCGTATTATTATAAACTTTCTTGGAAAAATGTATTTTATGTAAACCATGTTTGCTATTAATTCATTTAGGGCTAAAATACGTTCATTGTCTTCCAATCGAGTCGAGTTGACATTGGAAGCCTGCCACACCCGGACTGTTAAACCAACGCATTAGCACGTCAAAGCCCATTGAGCCAGTATTGGCTTTAGTATCCCCCCCTTCTCCCCTCAATTCAATTCAATTCAAGGTGTTTTATTTGCATGACAGATGGGTACAAGCAGTGTTGGGTATGTATATTGTAACGCTTACGGCAGACAGGCACTGTGTAAGAGCCGGCGAACCAGAGCAGCGCACCGAGGGAGCGTCTGCATTTCTAACTTAGTTTTTAAAATTAGTCAAGCAATATGAAGCATCTCCTTTTACTTAGTGCCTGAGCATAAAAAGAATAGGAGCATACTGCAACGCGTGTGAAGGCCATAAACGATATTAATTTTGGAACATAAACATACAGTATATGGCTGGTCTTGGTACTTTAAAGAAAAAAATACACACCAGTATTCCATTTCTCCCTAAACATTTTAAGCATCGAAGTCTTTAACTAACACGATACCGGAGTCAACAAGCATACTTTTAGAATTTGATTAAAAGGGAATATAATATGGAATCGCGTATCTCAAGAAATTAATAACGATATAATTATATTCATGTTGCAAAAGAACTGCAACGGACATAAAAACTCCCTTGCTTTTAACAGAGCGTTCCATAATTTCTAACTACGAAAATGCCAGGTGAAAGGATTTGTAAACATATTTTGTTAAAGCAAGTCAGTTTTTTCCACAACACATAAAAGACATTTTTCCAAGAAAGTTTAGCCTTTGTCACTAATGAAACCACTAAATAAAGACATAAATATAGAAATCTTAAGATTTGTTCTATTTAATGTTGGTAGCAGGATGAACTGTCAGAGTGTATATTTTGTCGCAGAGTTGCTGCAAGATGTTAACAGTGAAAAAGGTATTTAGAAATGAGTTATTTCAAGATGAAAATTTTCAGAATAATTGCAAATCTAGCAGGATAGAGAAAGCACAGAAAACTGGCAGTTAGATTGATCAGATTAGTACGAAAAGTCATTTAGCAAAGGGAATTAGAAGAGTGACAAACTAGTATACTTTAGATCTTTTTTTCTGAACCAGGGACAATCTGATCATGTTTCCCTATAACAATAATAAAAAACTTTATTTGATATATCACCATTAAAGGTGGCATCTCAAAGCAATACAGTAGATGTAAAAACAGATAAAAGGACCACAGATTACAAAGTAAATGCATATAAGAAAGACAAGCAGTTAGAGGTGCTACCAAAATTAGAAAATGAAGCAGATACAGACACTAAGTCTTCTGAAAAGAAAGGTTCTGAGGTTAGATTTAAACTGGCCCTGGTGTGTGTGTGTTTGTGTCTGTCTGTCCTGTGATGGACTGGCGCTATGTCCAGGGTGTATTCTGCCTTGTGTCCGTCGCTTACTGGGATAGGCTCCAAATCCTCTGTACTGGATAAAGAGATTAGAAATGGAAGTAAAGGCACTGTGTGGATGGAACTATACACAGTGTTAGAAACCCACTATGAAATGGCAGCATCTCACTGAGAATAAAATATTTTATTATTTTATTAAAATATTTTATATCTTAAGGAAACAGCCTTTCCACCTCTCTTGCACATCAGTATCCATACCTAGTTATTTAAACAAATTGCCTCTAATTATAAACATCTTAATATGCTGGCTCTGTGGATCCGCATCAGCTATGTTTGCCCATTCCTTCAATTCATGTGCATCCAACACAGTTCAATGCCAGCAACTACACATAATCTAAAATACAATCCTTATTTCAGTATCTATGTAAACATATAGTCTGTTAACTTCATCATCTTCATCAAAAGTATGCCTAACCCCATTAGGAAGTGTTCTTGTTATAAGTGTATTCCTCAGCTTTCCCCAAACTATCTTCTTCTTGCCAACATCTCTAGTCTTTTATCCTGCAATAACTCAGCCAACACTTAAATCTCCAAAAGCTGCTTGTGTTAATTTCTTTAAATCACAAATATCATGTGTAAATACTAGCCATGTAATACTCTGCATTGTGGAATAATAGTTTATTTTAAAGGGAACTAGAGAAACTAAGAACTAGAGAAATCTAGTTTTTTTCTAGAATTAATAAATGCACATCCTGTTCACTGAGGAAATTAAATCCACACTGAGCAATCTTCAATATGTTCAGAATATGACAGCAAGAATCCTATCAGGGATGCATTACACCTGTTTTCAAGTCCTTGCACTGGTTACCTATCAGATTTCGAGTCAACTTCAAAATCCTTATCCTCCTTATATACTGTCCTACAACTGTTATTATTGATCTCCGAATTATTGTACTTGACATGACTTCATTCAGCCTTTCCTGAACGTCTATGACAGGCAGAGAGAGTGCTGTTTCTGGTGCGATCTTTTACAGCTGACATTTCACTGTTTTAAACGAACAAGAAATTAGATTGCTCATAAATCACTTATTCTATATAAACACAGCGTAATTGCCCTCCGAAAATCTTCTTTTTCTTGTTCGTTTTAGAGACCTTGATCGAAACTGATTTTAGATGTCAGAAAGGATTTATTTTCTCTGTATTTCCTACATTGCTTTGTCGAGATTTTAACTTTATATCTAACTTTATATCTAGGCTCAGATTTCAACTATAAATCGTACAGTAATTAATAGCAGTAAATACTGATGTTTATACATAAAAAAGTCATGCCTTGGAGTATAGACCCCCAAAGGAATGCCATAGACTCAAACTGCAAAATAAACACATACAGAAAGAAAGTATTTGTATTGTAATTGCAAATCCTGGTACTGTATGAGTGATTGGTATGACTTTCCTCATTACAAATCTCTTATTAGAATTTAAATTTCTCTGTAACTCCAGGTCAGAACAGAGAAAATGTAACTGCCTTAAGGAGTTTACGATTATGAAAAATAGAAGGATAAGCATGATACGTATGTCTTCTGTCATTTTCTAAGTCATGTTACTGAGCACCAAATCGTATTGAGAATATGAATCCATTTAAGGTTTATACCATTAAAGTAACGGTTTATTCCATGCTGAAAATGTTTGTACCAGACTTTTTTGAGGCCTGTTTAATTGTGTCTGAAGTCTGATGTTGTAAATTTTATTGTTAAAAAGATCCATGAAAATGTCACTACTAAAGTTAGCTGGTACTGTTGGTACTGTAAGTGGCAAGTAGAGCTCATATTTTAGATTTTAAGGAAGCAACGGACACAAGGCAGAATACACCCTGGACATAGCGCCAGTCCATCACAGGACAGACAGACACAGACACACACACACCAGGGCCAGTTTTCCCATAAACCAATTAACTTACCAGTATGTTTTGGAGTGCGAGAGGGAGTCATATCACACATATGGAGAAAAACCATGTAACCCAGAGAGAACATGTAAACCCCACACACACAGGATGGCAGGAATTGAACCTAGGACCCCAGTGCTGCAAGATAGCAATGCTAACCACTTTGCCACCATTATAAATGGATGGATATCTTAGTTATCTTTCTAGTTCACAGGTTTGCATGCATAATTTAATTTTGAAAGCCACTGAGACATCAGGTACTACTGTTGTATTTATGAAAAAGAAACAAAACAAAAAACATACTAACAACTGTGCCATCCTACTCCTTAGCTAATACATTTTATTATTCATAAACAGTTAACATTGTTAGCAAAATATTTTGAATTATATTTAACCCTATTTTTTCTTTAGTTTTGTATTTAACTTATTATATGATAGTCAGACTTAATGTATATTTGAACAATGAAAATATATTTTTACAAGATTTTACATTAAGCACTTAAAATTAATATGGTTAATAATAGTAACTGTAACATGCTGTAACAAGATCGGTTAAACTGCGAAGAAAATGCTTTCAGAGAAAATGTTTCAGGTGTGAAGAACATAGATCTCCAATGCAATTTCAACCAAACCTGTTCCCACACACCCTGCCCCCACTACCATTAGAATATACACAAAGCACTCAAATCTTTCGAGCTAATGATCAGGTGACCCGAGAGAGAGCGAGAGAAACACCAAGGGGTGCGGAACCAGGGAACTATTTACATGGAAAACGGGCGATCTCCCCAGACTGTCCGCCCGTTTCACTGTTACCTGGATACCTCTTTATTTAGAACTCACAAACACTGATTTTTAGTTTAGAAGGATTCAAGTAGGGTTTTAGATGAAAGGCAGCGACCTTAATCAAGCCCAAATCACAATTGAACCCATTCAGAGCCTACATTACATTTTAGCGTTTCATTCTGAGCAGAAGACCCTCACACCTGAAGAAGGGGGAGGTGTTTTTCGCTGGAAATCTCGCCTGCTTCTACTTTACAACCGGAGTGCTGGCTGTGACGAATTAAACCGGTTTTACAAGTTTCAATCACAGACCATGTGACATGGGAGTCAGGAAACTCCACCGGATTTGATAACGCTATAAAAACGCTATAAAATAATGTGACTTGGCACAGAACAAGTTTACAGCACAGTACAATAATAAATGCTGACCATGACTTTAGAAGCATAAATTGCCTTACACTCAATTTAAACACAAGCTGTCTTTAGCCCTCTAAGCTGGTTCATACAGAAATGTAGAGATCCAGGCTCAGAACACACAGCTTCATTAGCGAATACATATGCAGGACAACTAGAGAAGACGTTTTACAGAGGATGGATTTTTAGAAACATCCCATCAGTGACATCACTGAAGTCAACTCCTAGGTACTGTAACTGTCGTGTGGATAGTTTCACAAGAATCAGACAAAGGTTTAAGCATCGCTTGTTCTAGATAAAACTGCATAAAAAAACAACAACCCATAATGTACTTCTTTGCGGCTCTGTTTGCCCAAATCATATATTCACAACATGAAATCTAGAAAATAATATTACGTAACCAAAATCCGCAATATGGAAACAGAACCTGTGTAATTGTTGATAGATGATGTACTCGTAACATTTTTTCAAGACGAACTACAACATTTAAAAAATGACTTGTATGTACTTGATATCTCTAATCAATCCACGGGTCCCAGCACGAAACGAAACTAAAACGCATACCGTTTCGCGCTTCTTATTAGTTGCTCAAAAGTAATTTGACCTTATGAAATGCATAATATAAACCTAGAAACATATACGTGAGCAGTACTTAAGCACTGTAGTATCGGTGTTAAGACATACCTCTCAAATACTGTAAATCAAGTTAAAAATATCTCAAGACAGATTCTGGTCATAATGAAACCATGTTTCGTGTATGTTTTCTTTAAAGTACCGAGACCAGCCATATACTGTATGTTTATGTTCCAAAATTAATATCGTTTATGGCCTTCACACGCGTTGCAGTATGCTCCTATTCTTTTTATGCTCAGCTACTAAGATTTCCCTTCAGTGGTAAAATTAGATATGAATAGTCAATACTTAAACGGGCACAGTTAAGACATTAAATATACATATACATACTGTATACAGTACAGTTTGCATACGGTAATATGTTTATGTTCCTAAATCAATCTCTTTTATGAGCATGTGAAAGGCATGGTGAATCACTGTACTTTGCATGATTGGAAACAAATGCGTGATTGCGAAATGCTGTGGTGTTACTTTTACAAAGATGGTCAATGAAAAAAAGAATGTTGACCAGGGCAATACTTTGAGTTTACACTTACAGCTTGTCCAAGGTCATTCATTATTAATACTATTAGTAATATCTTCGTTAAAGACTTTGATGGCCACAGCTCAAACATGAGAGGTTGAGCTTTATTAGCTCCACCTTGCGGAAATTCCGGATACTATTATTTTGCTTGTCGTATTATAGGAGAATTTACGGTAACTTGCGGTATTTACCGGTAGCTTGCGGTAGACTGCGTACAGCGTACCGCAAAATAATGCGGTATCGCCCGCGCATTTTGAATGGCTGCATCTGTATAGTACAGTCAGATAGACAGTATAGTCAGATATTCTGTAAGCAACATTAGCTGTTTGTCAAATTCACCTACTTTGCACAGTACACAACTTCTGAAAAGGTACGTTTTTCTCTCATGCAAAGTCATCAAAGGTTTATTTTTTATAATTCTGAAACTTGGATGATATGCCTCAGGGACTCATTTATAGTATCATCAAACCAAAAGTAATTCTCTGATCAGGGTTTGAACCGCCTGGGGGCAGTGCGCTACATTACAGTCCATTGCCCATTACCACTATAAAATACATTTTTTTTTAAACAATAAAACGAATGTCAAAATGTTTCCAAAACATCCACTTGTGATATTTTTCGATTAGTATCAAGTGGTATTATATCAGTACAACTTTTTTTACAATAACAGGAAGTGGTGTTGTTACTATGAATTCTTAGAAAAGGATAAAACATTTCAACTTTTTATGAAGTACAGTATATAAGCTTTATGCAAAATAACCTAATCATTTGCAGTATTCTTTAGTAGGTAAACTGAATGTATTGTATATCAACTGTCCATACACAGTATTATAGGACTTTTCTGGTTCTTAATAGGTTATTGCTGTTTAGTCATTAACACTCCCAATTGTTAATACATTTTAATAAAGGTCTGTTAAATAGTTTGTCCTTTACATGTGCAGCTGAAAGGTCATGAGAATACTATACAAAGTTTCTTTGTAGAATCTGGCTTGTGTCAGGAGATCAGCCAGAGAATATCATTTTCCTTCACCCTATCTCCAAGAAAGCATTAACATTCAAGCAATTTACTATTTCAGCTTATCCTCGATTACCTGGCAGGTTGATGCGTTTATCTGGTCATTGTGGGAAATTATTCTTCTATCTCATGTTCCAGTGGGCCTATCAGGTCTCTGTTTTTCAGAGGCCCACGCAGTTTGCAACTTCATCCCAAACAGAAGTCTGTATCTGTTTTAACTGTTTTTTAAATACTATCTTATTGTTGTTCTTATTAATACCTGATATATGGAAATAAAAGCAACTATATCTTCTTGTATATTTTACAGTTTTTATAGAAAACGCATATAATATTAATATACTTGATAAACTATGATTTTTTTGTGTATTTTAAGTTTCTGCTAAATTCAATCTTGTATCAAATTGTATTAGATTTCCCTATTTTTTTCATCTGATGACATTCAAAGATACTGGGACAAAATGCATATTAAAATTATTAAATTTAATTGGCTTCTGAGAAAATTGGCCCTAGTGTGAGTGTGTTTGTCTCTGTGTGTAACCTGCAATGGACTGGTGTGCTGTTGAGAGTATATTCTGCCATGAGTCTGTTCCTTGCCAGGGTAGGCTCTGGCTCACCCTATATTGGATAAAGAGGTTCAAAAATGAATGGGTGGATGGAAAGGGTAGCAACCACATATTCAATTCAAAAAGCTGTAATGGGACATTCATTCTGCAAGGCTTTTACTGTACCAGCAGAAGCACTCCAAAACCCATTGTCTGCCCACTGGCACCATGCATCCTAGGAGTTGAGCATTCTATATAAATATTACCAAGATAGGCCACGATTCAGTGATGCTAGGAGAGGAAATATGAATGCTCCCAAAATAGAGCCAATAACCTTTAAACTGCAGTCTGACTTGTCAAACAGACCTGTTTCTGACACCATTAGATGATC
Organism: Atractosteus spatula; assembly: GCF_055471065.1. Lineage (NCBI taxonomy): Eukaryota > Metazoa > Chordata > Actinopteri > Semionotiformes > Lepisosteidae > Atractosteus > Atractosteus spatula. The sequence goes on along the minus strand of NC_142707.1, from coordinate 43,674,763 downwards.
AGATCAGATTTATCATCCAGAAGAAGTATGAAATACAAAAAGAGAATATGTGTATTTACAGACCTGGTTCCAGAAATTAAGATCATATACCAGGGACTAAAACCGCATGCCATATCTTGTGTGATTGTTGGGAGTCGTCCTTCTGCATACCTATTCTGTAATTAAGGGGACAAAATACAGTCTATGATGTCTTAGAGATGCCCCGTGGAAAGCAGATCTTGAAGACTGTAAGGGAGATCAGACTTTACTCAAGTACATGTCAACATATGACGGCTTTCTCCACCTCTGATTTTAATAGTGTTTATCACAGAAATATGGGAGGAAGGTTAGGTCCTTCCACTTTCCTATATTACTTATAAGTCTCACATCCTGTTCTCCCTTTCACATACCTCAGTCACATTTTGTTGTGTACTGCGGTTAGAAAACACAACACAACTTATCTAATGCTTGCTGACTTTTCTAGCACTTTCCTAGTTGGAAATCCAGACAAGTACGACCTCCTACAAACTAGGAAGGGACAAGTTTCCTCACTAGCTGAAACAAGCATCTCTTCAGCCTCAGCCTCTCTGTCCCAAACAATGGGCTTATGGCATCTTCTGCACTGTCTCCTTTTTGTTACAGCTCTCCTGATGTCACTTTTCCCTGGAACAACTGAGGCCGTTTCCACTATCTTTCTCTCTAAAATCTCTGCTCTCTTATCCTTACTCCAAAATCTCTACTCGTTTGCCCCACCATCACCTTCTCCCCCCTTTCTGGTTGAGCCTAAATTCCGGTCCAGTCCGGTCTTATCATTTTAACAATTCCACCATCCCTGATGCCATGTGGCCCTGGCTACACTAAGGTTACTCATCCATTTTCTACCCCTCCCAAACCTCACATCCATGCGGCAAGGTCTGGCCTTCGAAAACCCTGCCCCCCAAACCCTGGCAGCCTTAGACATCCAAGTTCAACCCTACTCAGCATCATCATGACTCCTTCCTGATCCCTGTCAATGTATACACTCAGCATCAGTTTGCTTTGAGTCCACATTTACATCAACTGCTCTCACCAGCACTGTGTCTACCATCTACCCGCAAGACAACTGCCATTCACTATTATGGGTCTCTGCTGGAATTCTCCTATATACAATGGTATCAAGTGGACCAGACAGGGCAAAACCTTTATAATATATTCTGCACATTGAGATCATGTCTCTATTTAATTTCTCATCTCCTATGCCAGGAGGCTCTATTGCATTATCTAAAAGAAAAGCCAGATGCATCTTTACTTTTCAAAAAGCAAGCACAGTGCTCCATAGACCAACACACACTTGAAACCATGGCAAAAAGTACAAACACAATGAAGATGATGTCATAATTAGCTTATACTGCAATTGCTGGAAACCGGAATCCACAAAAATAGCATCCTGCTCATCTGCATACATCAGCAAGCGGTTCCTACAGTATACCATTTCCACATCATATACTTCCACACAGGTAGCTCAAAGCATCTTTTTTTCCCAGTCACAGAACTCAGGGTAGAATTCTGGGCAGCAAGATATACAGTAGATTATGGACACTGCTTTTCCACTTCACTAAGGGTAAAAAAGCAGTGTCCATAATCTATTGTATATCTATCTGCCCAGATGGGGAAATGGGGCACCCATTGGTCCAGGACCCCCATAAGTTTATTTGTTTCAACAGGAGTTTTTGTTTTCCTCTCTGCCGTGCTCACAATTCAATTCAATGTATTTTTATATAGCGCCTTTCACAACAAGGTTGCCCCAAGTCACAAGACCCACATAGTCTTCTATTTCTACATCTTCAAACACTATACTATACTTAGTTGTAAGGAATCCAAGTTAGGAAAAAAGGGCAAGGTAGGGGTTCTGAGGGTTTCTAGGAGAGAAATCAATACAGAGCAGAGAGTAGAGAGTTCTGAGGGTTTAAATAAAGATGAGTGAAAAATGGTACAGCGGGTGGTGATGGTTTAACACGTGCGGTGGTGCTTGTTGTGATTAATCTGCTGCTGGAACAGGTTATCTCATTTGTAGGTAGATCTCCAATGACTGGCGGTCATGACCATAATTTGTTTTGTTGCGTTTCAGAATACCTGAAACGACACCATGATAGACACCATGTCTCCCAGTAAATTGGTTCCCCATGCTCACCTGTTGTTTCTAACTGGCCAATAGATGCCAGCCACACTATTTCCTTACTAGAGCTATCTTTCTTTCACAATGTAATCATCCCCCTCACTACACATTTAAAACACCAGGGCATAGCAATCAACTCAAGGTAATAGCAAACATTTCCATTGTAGGGGTTTTCTGCATTTGGTTAATTACGCTGGCACTCGTAATCATATTCGAAATCTAAGTCAGATCAAAAGTTTTAAAAAAATCTGTTCTACTGATGTCTATCAGTTTCCCAGACCTTTTTTTAATGGTTTTGATTGTTTTGGATGCATTTTTATTAGCTTGAGGAACATTTTTTTAAATCTGATGCTTGGAACTCTTCAGAGACAGACTGCAGGATTGCTCTGTTGAAGCCCTAGCTAGGGTTAGGGTTAGCATTTCCACACTCCTTAGACATTTTGACGCTAAGTGCTGGATTTGGGGTCCCTAGGAAAGCTTAGGATGAGTGGTAGTTAACTCCTGTCTCAAACTTTTTTTTCAGAGACTTTTGGCTCCTTTGGTGTATAATGCTGCCTTCACAATCGTATTCGACAACTGAGTTAGATCAAAAGTTTTAAGAAACTTTGTTCTACTCAAGTCCATTTGTTACCCAAAGTTTCTTTCACAGTTTTAATTGTTTTAGTCTCATATGCTTTGATTTGTTGAACATTTGTTTAAATCTGATGCTTGGAATTCTTCAGAGACAGATTGCAGGATTGCTCTGTTGAAGCCCTAGCTAGATTTAGGGTTAGCAATTCCACACTCCTTAGACATTTTGATGCTAGGTGCTGGATTTGGGGTCCCTAGTGAAGCTTAGGATGAGTGATAGTTAACTCCTATCTCAAACTTTTTTTTCAGAGACTTTTGGCTCCTTTGGTGTATAATGCATCCCCTGGCAATCATATTCGACAACTGAGTCAGATTAAAAGTTTTAAGAAAAATAGTTCTACTCAAGTCCAGTTGTTTCCCAAAGTTTGTTTCAACAGTTTTGACTGTTTTAGTCTCATACGTTTTGGTTTGTTGAACATTTTTTTAAATCTGTTGCTTGGAACTATTCAGAGACAGATTGCAGGATTGCTCTGTTGAAGCCCTAGCTAGGGTTAGGGTTAGCATTTCCACACTCCTTAGACATTTTTGACGCTAAGTGCTGGATTTAGGGTCCCAAGGGAAGACAAGGGTGAGTGACAGTTAACTCCGATCTCATACTTTTTTTTAAAGAGACTTTTGGCTTCTTTGGTGTATAATGCATCCCCTGGCAATCATATTCGACAACTGAGTCAGATTAAAAGTTTTAAGAAAAATAGTTCTACTCAAGTCCAGTCGTTTCCCAAAGTTTGTTTCAACAGTTTTGATTGTTTTAGGCTCATACCTTTTGGTTTGTTGAACATTTTTTTAAATCTGATGCTTGGAACTCTTCAGAGACAGATTGTAGGATTGCTCTGTTGAAGCCCTAGCTAGGGTTAGGGTTAGCATTTCCACACTCCTTACTCATTTTTGATGCTAAGTGCTGGATTTAGGGTCCCCAGGGAAGACTAGGATGAGTAATAGTTAACTCCTATCTCATACTTTTTTTATGAGACTTTTGGCTCCTTTGGTGTATAATGCTGCCCCTCGCAATCATATTCGACAACTGAGTTAGATCAAAAGTTTTAAGCAACTTTGTTCTACTCAAGACCATTCATTTCCCAAAGTTTGTTTCAACAGTCTTGATTTAGGCTCATACGTTTTGTATTTTGGAACATTTTTTTAAGTCTGATGCTTGGAACTCTTCAGAGACAGATTGCAGGATTTCTCTGTTGAAGCCCTAGCTAGGGTTAGGGTTAGCATTTCCACAGTCCTTAGACATTTTGATAATAAGTGCTGAATTTGGGGTCCATAGGGAAGCTTAGGATGAGTGATAGTTAACTCCGATCTCAAACTTTTTTTTCACAGACTTTTGGCTGCTTTGGTGTATAATGCTGCCCCTCGCAATCATATTCGACAACTGAGTTAGATCAAAAGTTTTAAGAAACTTTGTTCTACTCAAGTCCATTAGTTTCCCAAAGTTTCTTTCAACAGTTTTGATTGTTTTAGGTTGATACCTTTTGGTTTGTTGAACATTTTTTAAAATCTGATGCATGGAACTCTTCAGATGCAGATTGCAGGATTACTCTGTTGAAGCCCTAGCTAGGGTTAGGGTTAGCATTTCCACACTCCTTAGACATTTTTGACGCTAAGTGCTGAATTTGGTGTCCCAAGTGAAGAATAGTAGGAGTGATAGTTATCTCCTATCTCATACTTTTTTTATGAGACTTTTGGCTCCTTTGGTGTATAATGCAGCCCCTCGCAATCATATGCGACAACTGAGTCAGATTAAAAGTTTTAAGAAAATTAGTTCTACTCAAGTCCATTCGTTTCCCAAAGTTTTTTTCAACAATTTTGATTGTTTTAGACTCATACGTTTTGGTCTGTTGAACATTTTTTTAAGTCTGATGCTTGGAACTCTTCAGAGACAGATTGCAGGATTGCTCTGTTGAAGCCCTAGCTAGGGTTAGGGTTAGCATTTCCACACTCCTTAGACATTTTGATGCTAAGTGCTGGATTTGGGGTCTCTAGGGAAGCTTAGGATGAGTGATAGTTAACTCCTATCTCAAACTTTTTTTTCAGAGACTTTTGGCTCCTTTGGTGTATAATGCTGCCCCTCACAATCATATTTGACAACTGAGTTAGATCAGAAGTTATAAGAAACTTTGTTCTACTCAAGTCCATTCGTTTCCCAAAGTTTCTTTCATCAGTTTTGATTGTTTTAGTCTCATATGTTTTGGTTTTTGGAACATTTTTTTTAGTATGTTCTTTGGAACTCTTCAGAGACAGATTGTAGGATTGCTCTGTTGAAGCCCTAGCTAGGGTTAGGGTTAGCATTTCCACACTCCATAGACATTTTTGACGCTAAGTGCTGGATTTAGGGTCCCAAGGGAAGACAAGGGTGAGTGACAGTTAACTCCGATCTCAAACTTTTTTTTTTAAGAAACTTTGTTCTACTCAAGTCCATTCGTTTCCCAAAGTTTTTTTCGACAGTTTTGATTGTTTTAGTCTGATACGTTTTGGTTTTTGGAACATTTTTTTAAATTTGATGCTTGGAACTCTTCAGAGACAGATTGCAGGGTTGCTCTGTTGAAGCCCTAGCTAGGGTTAGGTTTAGCATTTCCATACTCCTTAGACATTTTGATGCTAAGTGCTGGATATGGGGTCCAAAGGGAAGACTAGGATGAGTGATAGTTAACTCCGATCTCAAACTTTTTTTTAAAGAGACTTTTTTCTCCTTTGGTGTATAATGCTGCCCCTCGCAATCATATTCAACAACTGAGTCAGATTGAAAGTTTTAAGAAAATTAATTCTGCTCAAGTCCATTAGTTTCCCAAAGTTTCATTCAACAGTTTTGATTGTTTAAGTCTCATACGGTTTTTTTTGTTGAACATTTTTTTAAATCTGATGCTTGGAACTCTTCAGAGACAGATTGCAGCATTGCTCTGTTGAAGCCCTAGCTAGGGTTAGGGTTAGCATTTCCACACTCCGTAGACATTTTGATGCTAAGTGCTGGATTTGGGGTCCCTAGGGAAGCTTAGGATGAGTGATAGTTAACTCCTATCTCAAACTTTTTTTTCCAGAGACTTTTGGCTCCTTTGGTGTATAATGCTGCCCCTGGCAATCATATTCAACAACTGAGTCAGATTGAAAGTTTTAAGAATATTAATTCTACTCAAGTCCATTCATTTCCCAAAGTTTGTTTCAACAGTTTTGATTGTTTTAGACTCATATTGTTTAGCTTGAGGAACATTTTTGAAATCTGATGCTTGGAACTCTTCAGAGACAGATTGCAGGATTGCTTTGTTGAAGCCCTAGCTAGCTTTAGGCTTAGCATTTCCACACTCCTTAGACATTTTGATGCTAAGTGCTGGATTTGGGGTCCCAAGGGAAGACTAGGATGAGTGATAGTTAACTGCTATCTCAAACTTTTTTTTCAGAGGCTTTTGGCTCCTTTGGCGTATAATGCTGCCCCTCGCAATCATATTCGACAAATGAGTCAGATCCAATGTTTTAAGAAAATCTGTTCTACTGATGTCTGTCAGTTTCCCAGACCTTTTATAACGGTTTTGAGTGTTTTGGACTAATTTTGTTTAGTTTGAAGATCATTTTTTTAAATCTGGTGCTTAGTACTCTTCAGAGACAGATTGCAGGATTGCTCTGTTGAAGCCCTAGCTAGGTTTAGGGTTAGAATTTCTACACTCTTCTGATATTTTTGATGCTAAGTGCTGGATTTGGGGTCTCATGAAGCTTAGGATGAGTGATAGTTAACTCCTATCTAAATCTTTTTTTTCAGAGACTTTTGGCTTCTTTGGTTTATAATGCTGCTCCTCATAAACATATTCGACAACTGAGTGAGATCAAAAGTTTTAAGAAAATTTGTTCTACTGATGTCTATAAGTTTCCCAGACCTTTTTTAACAGTTTTGATTGTTTTGTACTAATTGTACAATTTCAACATTCCTTAGACATTTTTGATGTTAAGTGCTGGATTTGGGGTCTGATGGGAACCTTAGGATGAGTGATAGTTAACTCCTATCTCAAACCTTTTTTTCAGAGACTTTTGGCTCCTTTGGTGTATAACACTGCCCCTCGTAAACATATTCGACAACTGAGTCAGATCAACAGTTTTAAGAAAAACAGTTCCAAGGTCCGCAATAAGGCCGACACCTGTTCAAAAACTCCACGCGCAATGAAGGCATACACCAGTTTCGAATGCCTGTCCACTATACCGCGGCTTGTTGCCTGCTAGACTAAACTGTAAGCTTACAGCCAACCACCCATTACATACACCGGTGTCTTCCCCGGTCTAGAGGAAACCATAAACTTACATTTATACCTTCATCTCAGGCAATCCTTGGAGGGAGCAGAGACTTCCTAATCGGTCAGACTAGAGAGTTGGGACTTTTAATAAAAGAGGAGTCCTTACCTCTTTGTAGTATGCACGCTGACTGTCTCTCCTGCCGGTGGGAAGCCCTGCGCTTCCTGGAGGTCCCTCTTCAGGTGCCATATTGTAGTAACAGACAAATAAGGTCTAGAACCAGAGATGAAGTTTGAACAACTGAGTTTATTTCATGCAAGAAACAATTAGACCGAAGTATTTTTCAAAATATATAGTAGGTACAAAACTTCCAGTTTATATAGCAAATGTCCCTATGTTTGGACATTCCTAAGACCTTAAACACTTTTAATGGTCGGTTTTATCTTTCCTTAGTGGGGGGGGTCTTTATCTTGCACTTGGAATTTCATATCAGTTACCTCCCATCCCTCCAAATCTCCAGATCTCAAAGGTGCCTAAGCATGGAATTTCTTTTGTTACAAGAAGTCTTTGTGCAGAAAGAAATCAGTTAACCCCTTTTTCACATCTTATATCTTTCTTCAGTATGAGGACCTACTATTCATACCAAGAATAGGCTGCTATAAACATTAAAACCAATCTGATTCATGCTATCAGTAAAGTAGAATGTTTTGCCACCACAACAGATTGCTGGATAGCTAGGTGATGCAGCTACTTTGGATTGATTGTTCAGTAGATTGAGCCCAAATCCATCTCCATTATAAAATGGTGTGGTAAAGACACTGAATAATTTTCAAGTTGAGATAAACACAGAGATAGGGTGACTACTACCCTCACTGTACCAGGTAGACCTAAAATCTGAGAGGAACAAGCTTTCTATTAAGCTACGCAGGCACTGGTAAATGCTCTTTAATCCTGCATTATTAAGCATTTTGGCAAAATAGACCTAGAGTTGATCTGAGCTGTCATCTTGTTTGTAATGTTCATGACTCCGTGGACCAAGAGCAATGCCATCAGCAAAAACCATGAGGATGTCTTTCTGTAAGTAACACACCTGATTAATACAGGCTGTACAGTATAGCATGTGGACACAAGCGGAGTAATTCATTCTACACCAAATGCAAGGTTCTAACAAAAATCAAGTTCATCTCTCACATGGTAAAATTTCTGTGAAGGTCTTACTTGCCAGTTGCCTAATTTGGTTAAAAATGAATAAAATCTGCCCTACCTTCATTATTTTAATGGGATTAGGTTAGGAATGTATTGCAGTTTCTCAAATTTCAAAAAGTCCGGTTTGCATCTCATAATCAGACAGCTACTTGTTTTTGTTCTTTTTTTCTCCTTTAGTCATCAAATCATATATCTTTTACAGTATGTCATTGTTTTTTCCTTATGGAACAACTATCCTGTATTATTGATTGCTGTATATTGGCTATGATACATCTATAATACATTTAAAATTACATTGAAAGTTCAAATATATTGTATGTGAAAATTATTTTAAAAAATCTATTAAATTATTTTTTAGAATTGTTTTTTCACACTGTATAATTCTTTTACTTTAATTATTTATAGACCAAATCAAACAATTATGCTTCAGTTATCCTATTAAAAAAACTTTAGAAATTTTGATTCAATATGTACTCATCCAATAATTTTTTCATCTATTATACTCAAAACAAAAACACAAAAGCTTTCATTTTGCTTTGCATATTTTTGATAAAAGACAGTAAGGAACATACAAATGTGTAAAAAATATATTCAAAAAACAAAAACTACCTTCTTATAGATAAATAGATACTCACTTGACTGAATTAATGTTTATTAATGGAGTATAAATTATTCAGCAGGAATATGGTACTTGTTCTGAATGATTCAGATCTCATTTTCACATTTAGCAAGGCAGAAAAGTCTATTATGTTGATGGGATCAACAATCTTTGAATGTAGGATTTGTAGCCTTCTCCTGATGTAGAATCTGTATCAGCATCTCAGAGTCATTTTACAAATTGCTAGAAAGGTTTGAAACTATTGCAGAAGCGTTGTGATACTGTGGATACAACAGAAAGAAAATTCACAAAATATAAAGTATATATATATTTACTATTTAATTTAGCTAACATATTGAATGTATATGTATTCAGATGCTACATTTGAATAAATATGTAGCATCTTAAGCTACTGTACTTGTATGAGGAGCACTCATATCTGGTAAGCAAAAGATTTTTGCATAAAAAAGGGAGGTGTGTACTGTATAAATGTGTTTATGCTGAAAAGAATGATTATTTTACAAATGTATCTGTTTTTCCATTATTTTTGTAAACAAATGTAATTATATTTATAAAAGCACATTTAGCTGGGAGAGTAGAATTCAAAGAGTTCAAAATAGTGCATTAAAAATTTTAAAATCTGACTTTATTTGTGAAGTTCTGTAATGAGTCAGTGTGCAACAGACCATAGATTAACATGAAAAAATTTCAATAATCAGTCAGTACTAAAATAATTTAGAATTCTACTTTAGTCCTAATTTTAGAGTTTTGAAAGGGATCCTACACTGCTGTGAGCAGAGAGTTCAACTCAAAGTCCCTGCATTTTTCTATATCTGTAATCTAACCCCAAATTTTTACAGATCTGTATTCATTTTTAGGTTAAAAATATAACCACATTCATTACATAGTTTTGAGGCCTAGTCAACAGCAAATAAATCATACACAACCATTATGCAAAGTAAATCTGCTGATCTGATGGCATTAAACAAGCAATTAGGGTATTTAGAAAAACAAACATGAATACATTTTAATAGGAAAAGTCCACCTCCTCTTGAATTAAACTCTTTGTCTCTCCTTGTTATTTCAAGCATTTCACAAGTATTAGCATAAAAGAGGCAGAAGAAGTGTTACTGATACTAGTGCTCTGATGGCATTCTAACAATTGTATTTAATGGAACAAGAGCTGTAATTCATACAGTATACTGTCAAGAAAACTCTTCCAGCAGTCAGGGTAATACCCATTGTCTGAGAAAATTTCTAATTTTAGTGCTTGTTCTTAACAAAATGAAACTAAGTAATTCTAGTCTAATGATTCTTACACTTATTGTGTAAGACAGTGGTTCTCAAACTGTGGTATGCATACCAGGAGTGGTACGCGGAGCGCTGCCAGCTGGTACGCCATATGACCCTGAAACTTTGTTGTGTGCGATGAAAAATCGGGACAGGTTTTCATATTTTCTATTTTAAGACGTGTCGAATACGCAGCCTACGTACTACGATACAGCGCGCGCTAATATTGAGTGGACACAGAGCTACAATGTAATTCTATACCACTCTATAGGAATGTGTGATACAAACCTAAGTGACCAATTGTATTTAAAAAAACTTATCTCCAGCAAATAGAGAGGTAGGAGAATGTGTGTGATTTTGGAACAATGCCAATGTTGTAAACACAGGAATGCATAGAAATACATGCTAGGAACGCTGGTAATCTTGTGAGCACGGGAAAGCGTGATAGATAACAGAAAAATATTTAAGAACTGTTCTAGGTTAATTTGAGAAAAATACACCAAACGTCTCTGTGTTTCGCTCCCATGCGCATGGAATAAAAACTTTTTAACTTCTGAGACAGACTCCTGAAACGGAAACGGGGAAAAATGCAAGCTTGCGGATTGCTAAAGCAGGTAAGCCCCACACTATTTTTGACGAATCTTATTTACCGTTGGGAAAAGAGCTGACACGTATTGTGTGGAGAAAAGCTGCTAAACAGCTCGACCTGCTGCCCCCTCTGAAAGACACAGTCACTCATAGAATTATTGAAATGGCGGATGATATCAAAATTACGCTGGTAGAGCGTTAAGATGAGCAGATGCTTTTCACTGCAATTAGATGAGTCTATAAGTGTCGTTGATTTGGCCAATTCACTCGTTTATGTTAGATACGAGTTTGAGGATACTGTACGTCCCATGAGGACTTTCTGTTCTGTAAACCGTTACCAACAGGAACTACAGGAGAGCACATATTTCAGCTTCTGAATGAATTTATTGAAGAGAATGGCATCGACTGGATAAAATACGTCGGAGTTTGTACAGACAATGCTAGAGCGATGACAAGCTGACACAACGGTGTAGTTGCACGAAGTAGAGAGGTTGCTCCAAAAATGAATGGACGCATTGCAACATCCACCGCGAAGCCTTTGCTGTCAAGAAAATGCCTGACGATTTAAAATCTGTTAGACTGTTGTGAATTGTATCAAGGCTCGAAAAACGAATTCACATCTGCTTTGCTCGACTGAACAGGCTTTTTTATTGTTTATTTTTATTTGTTGTTGTTCCTGTTTTTTTTCTGTAAAGCACTTTGAGAAGCCACCTTTAAAGGTGCTATATCAAATAAAGTTTATTATTATAATATTTATTATGTGTGTGTGCGCACACACGTACTCATGTTGGTCTTTGAGAATTTCTGGGGAATCCTATGAGAAGATGACTTGTAGGTGGTACTTGGATGCTTCGGATTGATCAGGGGTGGTACTTGGTCCAAAAAGTTTGAGAACCACTGGTGTAAGACATAGGATTCTACTTGTAGAGTTATAGAAACTAAAATTAACTAAGCAACTGTCAATATACTTTAATTTAAAATATAATTTTAAATAGTTTAAATTATATTTTAAATGCATAGGAATTCAAGAAATGTAAACATATAATGTCTAATATAATGGCGCCAACAGGGAAGGCAGCCATCCTGTGAGCTCCCATTCGTCCTTGTCTATTTCTTTATTTTTTGTTGTTTTTCGTACTGCTAACTGCACATACTGTTTGCTTGGTGATTAGATATGACTGACAACACTTATAGACATAAGATCGAATATTGGCGCAGTTAAATCTACACCAATAATTACTGCTGACTATCTGGACTGTGGTGTCTCACCTGTACCTGTACTGGGAAGAAGACAACATCGTAGGAAGAGGGGTAAATGGGCGGGCGTTCTGGTAAGATTGAGGCAGTGCAGCAATCGTGCCCTGCTCCCAAGTGTACTTCTTGATAATGTTCAGTCACTGGACAATAAACTGGATGAACTGCGAGCAAGGCTTGCTTTCCAATGTGACATCAAGAACTGCAACGTGCTGGCGTTTACTGAAATCTGGCTTGACCCATCTGTTCCGGACTCTGCTATCCTCCCGGGAGGATTTTCTATTCACCGTCAGGACAGAACAACGGATTCGGGTAAGAGCAAAGGCGGCGGGGTATGCTTCATGGTAAACAGTTCCTGGTGCACAGACGTGGAGATAATTTCAACATCAAATTCTACACATCTTGAACATTTGACAATAAAATGTCGCCCTTTCTATCTACCGAGGGAGTTCACATAGGTAGTTCTCACAGGCCAATTTCACAAAGGCACTGGATGAACTACACTCTCACCTTAACAGACACGAGAATACACATCTTGAGGGGGCATTCATCATAGTGGGTGATTTCAACAGTGCGAACTTGAAGAAAACAATGCCTAATCTACATCAACACATCGACTGCCCGACGCGCGGAACAAACACGTTGGACAATGTTTACACTCCCTTCTGGGATGGTTAAAAAGCCCTCCCCCGACCTCCTTTCAGCAAATCCCATCACACCTCCATTCTGCTACTTCCCGTTTACAAGCAGAAGCTTAAACAGGAGAGGCCAGCGTTAAGAACCGTTCAACGTTGGTCTGATGAATCGTATTTTATATTAAAATAGCCTGAATGACTACCGCCCTGTTGTACTCACATCAGTTATCATGAAGTGCTTCGAGCTGTTGGCCAAAGCATACATCACCTCCTCACTGCCTGACACCCTAGACCCACTGCAATTTGCGTATCGCCAGAACAGGTCAACAGAAGATGCTATTGCCACTGCCCTCCATACTGCCCTCTCATACCTGGATAAGAAAGGAACATATGTGAGAATGCTGTTTGTTGATTACAGCTCAGCATTCAATACCATAGTGCCCTCAAAGCTTGTCATCAAGCTCCAAGACCTGGGACTGAACACCTCTCTCTGAACATCAGTAAGACTAAGGAGATGACTGTAGACTATAGGAAACACCAGGGAGGAGATCACACACTGATCTCTATCAATGGGACTGCAATGGAGAGGGTCAGCAGTTTTAAGTTCCTGGGAGTTAACATCTCAGAGGATTTAACCTGGACCCACCACACCAACACAGTGGTCAAAACAGCACGGCAGCGCTTATTCTTTCTCCATAGGCTTAAGACGTTTGGCATGCAGTCACATATCCAGGCCAACTTCTACAGGTGCACTATTGAGAGCATCCTGACTGGTTGCATGACTGCCTGGTATGGGAGCGGTTCCAACCGGGATCGCAAAGTACTGCAGAGGGTGGTGAATTCAGCGCAGCTCATTAACGGCTGTGAGCTACCAAACATCCAGGATATCTACTCAGCTAGATGTCTTAGGAAGGCCAGGTCCATTCTCAAAGACCCCAGTTATCCCAGTCACAAACTGTTTTCTCTCCTACCATCTGGTAAACAGTACCGAAGCATTCGGTCAAAGTCCAACAGATTACAGAACAGCTTCTACCTCCAGACAATAAGACTGCTAAACAGCCAACCTGCAGCTCCAAATCACCTGTAATGGCTACATGGACATACAGTTTTCATTGTATTCAGCATACCTCACTACTTGGGCATAATATATTGCATACACCATGGACACGTAGCAGATCTATTCATATTGAGTTTTATTCAATTTCTATTACATTACTATCTATTATTAAGTATTAAGTATCCTTATTTTTTTAACCCTAATTTTGTGATTTTTGTGATTCTTGTGATTTTTGTGAGCTCGCAGAAAAGACATTTCATTGCCAGCAGCTACTGCTGCATGCTGTATTGTTGTGCATTTGATAAATAAACTTTGATTTGATTTGATTAAACTTTGTATAATGCACAAAGAAAGCCTAATTTAATACAAATCAGAGTAATCAAATATGTTCTCATGTTTGAGGCAGTGCCCTAAACTTAGAATGAAATAAAAAAAGAACTAAATATTTTTTTTTAATTTGAAAAGAGAGGGTTAAATTTACATTTATTCACTTGTCAGATATTAATCTTCAAAGCGACTTACAATCACATCCTGTCAAAATGCAAAGTGTGCATGTAACAGCAGTACCCAGTTGATTTTGACTCCCTAGTACAATATTGTCACTGGCAAGTATTCTTCAGAATAAACAATATAATAATAGCTTATACTTATATAGCGCTTTTCTGGACACTCCACTCAAAGCGCTTTACACCTGGATGATGCGACGGCAGCCATAGTGCGCCAGAACACTCACCAGCTATCAGTGGAGAAATTTGGCCAGGATGCCGGGGTTACATCCCTACTCTTTTCAAGAAGCACCCTGGGATTTTTAATGACCACAGAAAGTCAGGATCTCGGTTTTACATCTTATCCGAAGGACGGTGCCTGTTTACAGTATTGTGTCCCCATCACTATACTGGGACATTAGAACCCACATGGACCACAGGGTGAGCATCCCCTACTGGCCCCACTAACACCTCTTCCAGCAGCAACCTTAGTTTTTCCCAGGAGGTCTCCCATCCAGGTACTGACCAGGCTCACACCTGCTTAGCTTCAGTGGGTTGCCAGTTTTGAGTTGCAGGGTGATATGGCTGCTGGCCATAATGTTAGTGCAAATTATGAAGAACAGCAATTAAAATGGAAAACAATAGGATTTTTTTAATAAAGAGTTGTGGAAGATTATTAATATTAATATTAGTATGCTAGTTCATTTGAAATGTTTTGTATCTTGTTTAATGATGACGTTTTGGAGAGTTAAATATACTATTGCCTCTTTATCAAAAACTATAAACATGCACATTGTTCTCAGTATCACATGTTATGCACCGTCCTTGTGAGTGTCACAGTTCACTGAGGTTCCACACTGATACTCAGACATTTACAGTCACAAGAAAAGTGACATTCTGCTGTAGTCTCTCAGAAGCAAGACATACAGTGCACAATGGTATATTTTTAAACCTTTCAGATCTTTGACTCAGAATACAATATTTTACAAAAATGACAGAATATGAAAAATATGTAGGAAGTTATACTTACATTTTCTTGTTATATAGTCAAATAATTAAAATAATTTTACAATGGTGGCACATTGGTTAGCATTACCGCCTCACAGGGCTGGGGCCCTGAGTTTACTTCCAAACCTAGGTATTTTCTGTGTGCTCCGGTTTCTACCCACAGTCTAAAAACATACTGGTAGGTTAATTGGATTCTGGAAAGTTTGGCCCTGGTGTGAGTATGTGCATGTCTGTGTCTGTGTCTTTCTGCCTTGTGGTGGACTGGCAAGAGACTGTTGCTTGCTGGGATACGATCTAGCTCTTCTCTGACCCTGTATTGGAAGAAGCCATTAGAAGATGGATAGATTACATAGTTTTTGGCATACAATTTTTGATTTTAATAATGGTTTTTGACTGACTTCAGAAAACATTGAAGGAATAAAATATTTCTTCATTTTCAATAACTGCCAATTTTACAATTTTGTGTGTTTCTATACCTTTTCACATTGAAATAAGTAGATAGCTATTGTAATTGTAACATTTCTATACACATAAAGTATACATACGTTATTTAAATTACTTATTTTCTGCGGAACTGTGAGCCACAGATTTTGCTTGCTAACTGCTAACAGCTGAGTTTGACAAACTCTTTTTTATTTTAATGCAGATACCGATATATACTATACTTTTTTCTACACTGATCTAAAAAAACTTCTATACTTTGGATACCTGCAAATTTGCAAAATCACTTTAACACTATAACTTCAAGGACTTCGATGAAGGTGATCTAAGCGGGTTCTGAAAGTAATTAAGACGTCCTTAACTAAAGTTTCGTATTCTCCATTAACCAGAAAAGGATAACTTCTAGAAAGTAACAAAAAGTCTGTAATAACATTGCCTTAACCTTGAAATACAGTTCAACAATGTAAACAGACTTTTTGGTGCACCAGGAAAAAGCAACAATAATGGGCTTATTCTGAAGATGTAAGAAGTAGCTCATTTCAGGTTTGCAGTCATGTTGTTGGCCCATGTGATTATGCAACATCTAAAGAAGCCTTACTGAGGATCTGAGGATTGTAATTTGATCTGTTCTCATGGTGACACCTTCTATTTAAAACTGATTTCCAGTTCTACATTTGTACATTTGCTGTATTAGAAAATATACTATGCTACAACTCATTCTCTTGTAGTACATGACCCCATTAACCCTTCATCCCAAGATTCTACTTGATTCAGGTTTGTAATATTTCTGCTGCTGCTGACAGAGAAGCCCTTTGATTTCAATTTCCATTCTTTCTGTTTTCAGGGTGTCCCTGGTGCAGGTTCCAGTTTCTTTATCTTCACTGTCATGTGCTTTCCATTCTGATTTTGTTATGTATTATATGTGTGCTGTCTTATTTCACCTCAGAACAGCATTACTATTAAAATTACATCTCCTATGATTTTATTTTTCCCAATTTATGCATTGAGTTAATTCTCAATTCTCAATCAGTAATTACAGGCTTACTGTGTAGAAGGTAGATCATTAACTGTAAATCAATTAATACACAAGAAACAGCCTTAAGATTATTATTTCAAATATTATGGCACCTTATGCTGAATATTTTTTCAGTCTTCAAATCAAATGAATGATTTCTAAGATTAATCTACCACGCAGAATCACATTGTTAATTACATAACACTATGCAATGAATATGGAACTATTGAACTATAATGGATATATTTTCATGCCACCTAAAAGCCTAGAAAGCAGATCCAAAATGTAGTTAGTCCTATTTATATACTGGCAAAGAAAAGGACTACAGCTTTCTGTTACAACCATAAGAAGAATAGTGGAGGGAATCATGACAGACATTTGACAACAGCTAATGAAGGATATCTAGGCTGTGCCTAGTCACAGATGTGACCTTGCAGTTATGAATTTGGGTTTGATTCCCAAAAGTGGAATTGTTTTGTGAGGAATTGTTGCACTTGTTATGACTAAAATGTCATACCAGAAGAAAAAAATAATCTTAATGGATAACTGAGCTTTTTTCAATGATGACTTTTTTACCTTGTTTTTTACCTTGTCTTTGGAGCTACTAGCTCAAACTGTCTATTATCCTACTGTTGCTGCCTCTTATTTCATTAATAATACTTAACATTACATATTGCTTTAACCTGATGATATTGTTACAAATGGGGGAGTTACAAAAATGGTGAAAATTGGGAAGTGACCAAGTGGCTTAGAGTCAATAACTAAAATAACTATTCATAATCCCCAATTTGTACAGTAAGTGATTTCTCCAAGAATATACCCATGTCATTGATATAGTTAGAGGTATGTACATTTTATGTTCTCTGGCACAGTTTTAGTGAAAAGACTAACAATTCAGGCACACTTGATTAAACAAATATTCATTAACAATGAAAATACAAACACTACAGTACACACAACATAAATATACAACACATACAGTTACTATATTTACAGTATGTACAGACAAGGTGTTTCAGAGGCCTAATGACCAAACCACCCAGAAAACCCCAGATTGCTACCAAGTATTTGACTCTTAAATAATGCCTACAGAAGACAAAAAATAAGATAAACTGCCTTCTAAATGAAACAGAATGCAATACAACCTACAGTTAAATCTCTCTTTCTGCAAACCCAGATGCCACAAAATAAAAGGGAGCCAATCTCCCTATTCTAAAAATGCACCCCAAAGCAGGAAAGGATGTCTTTAATCGAGGTATTCCTGACTTAAGAATTCAAAGTTCCCTAAACACAGAATAGCCACCTCTCTAGCAAGGTTCAAATACTTAGCTCCTATCGGGTTTTATTCAGATGACCATAAAGTAGAGACTCTCGCCTGGCACAAGCTTCAAGTTCCTTCTCTTCTTCTTCTCTTTTGTGGTCTCTCTCTTTTCCTTCTTATATTATGTCTTTTTGATTTGTTAATTGACACTTCATTTACCCAGAATTTAAGTAATTAGGTAAGGTAAACCAGAAGAATCTTTTGATAAGTGTTTCTCCCACCCAGCAAAACTAAGTAAATGTCCCTTGGATTGAAGATCTAGGAGGTGGTAATATTGACACCAGTTAGGTGTTAACCATTGTGTCTCAATCTTCATTGTGGTCTTCTTCTGTCTGTAAGAATTTAAAATTCAGATTCTTAAATTACAGGTGGCATAAAATAATAAAGAACTGCTACATGAAAAAAAAATGAGTGAATACTCAAATTGAGGTGATGAAATGAATGAGGTACCACAGGGATCTCTATTAGGACTATTACTTTTAATAATTCATATCAATAATCTAGATTTTGGTGTACTTAAACTAGACACATTTGCCTATGATATCATAGGATGATTAGCAAACACTGTAAATGATGCAAAGGAAATTTAAATGTTTTAAGTTAAAATTCAAGATGGGGCAAACACTGGGCAGATGATACTGTATGTGAGCAAGTGACAAAACAAGTGTAACACAAACAAACTTTTAACATAAAATAGAAAACATTGAACTTAAAGAAGATACCCATTAAATTGACTTACATTTTTATTTTGATATAACATTTTCATCTGATAGATAAAAAAAATATGATAGAATTTGGGTGGTTTTAGAATTTTAGTCATCTGAATATTGTTTTTGTGGAAAAATTACAGGGGTTAACAGTGATGGCATCACGAACTGCACGCAAGCATGCAAGCGCTCCTGCATTCCCATGACCTCTAGTCACTCTAAATGCCCACGCACCAATTAACACCACACTCTTTTTAAACCCTCACTCTCCTCTTTTACCTCACTCACTATTGAAGTCTCCTCCCTGAGCTCAGAAACTAGTTGCTAGTCTCTCCTTTCATCTGTGTTACCTTTTGGCTACCGACTCAGCGCAATCCTCTTGACCACAACTTCGCCTCTCGTTTTGGTACTTCATCTATTCGGACCCCTTCTGGCTTTGACTCCTCGCTTTCGTTTAAGACCACGACTTCGTCTCTCGTTTGGTACCATACTGTTTTGAAACTCTATCTACCTCCCGACCAGACTCCACTGGAGTAGCCGTGCACAGGGTCCTACCTCCTGCTGCTCCTGCCTCGTGACAGATGGAAGATTGGGGAAAGGGGCGGTGGAAAAGGTTTTTTTGTGCATCATTGGATTTATAATCAAATAAAAACAAGATAGATTTGTTTTACATAAAAGAAACTAGAAACATTTGAATATAAGAATAAAAGAAGGGTCACAAACAAGACTGTTCGGCCCATTTTGCATGTTTCTTTTCTTATAGCAGTTTGAAAACTGTAGAGAAACTATGAAAGAAATATAAAGAAACCCATCACATCAGCAACAGTAAGAAGAAAAAAAAAACAAAAGTAGCAATACAAATGCTGAGAAAAATTAATTGAGAATAAATCATGTATCAATATTACCACCATAGACCTCAGAAAATACTAATTTAGCAGAATTTCCAACACCATTAGTTTTTAGTGCTGTGCCACCAATAAGACTAAACTTATTATGTACACCAGTTATTATGGAGGAAGCTGTCATACACCAGCTTCTTTGCGATTAAACCATTTTATATAACCGCTGAAAAGCCATCAGACGGAAAAGAAAATTTTCAAAATATATACACAATTCACTTTGAATTTACAAAATTTACATAAAAACCATAAATCACACAATGTACAGTATATTACAAGTAGAAAATACTTCCAAACTACAATGCACTGTACTTTTTTAATTTTAACAACAACACTTTTAGAAAGTGCAAAGCACAGTATTCAGTCTAATGTCTATACATGACACCTTGATTAAAAACAGAGAATGTATGTTAATTATTTTAAAAGCTCTATATTACCCACAGCTAGCTCAGTGTCTACTTTGTTCATGACATGGTTGAGAATTAATTCATAAGGTTGTGAATTGTGCTTGGCGATACAAAATACAGTAATACTTTGTTTATTTCAGAATTTAAGCTGTAGCCTAGCAGTATATTCAAGAGTACTCTCTAAATAAATATATAAATTGAACTGATTTGGTTATCGGAGATACTATGGATTAGGGATTTTTTTAGCTATAATTCATTTTAAATAATTCCTATGATTCATTGTATCATAGTCAGTAAAAAAGCAGAAATCATTCTTCTTTTGCACACCTTTAATTTTAAGTGTGAATATAAGCTCACCATTACTGAGTGCTAGGCCAGAGGTCATTCTTGTCATACTCTGATGAACACTTATGACACCAAACTGGTGTGATTGTCAGGGTCTTTGGATGCATTTTATCTTTTTAAATTTATTTTATTAGTGGGCTTTCAAGTCTGTTGACTATTGGGAACATTCACTCTGAGTCATGTGGGCCAACGCTGCAGACATTACTGGTTTGAATTAGTAGTATGTCATCTGCCAGCTGTGACTGCAAGAATTAACATAGAGCTGTCTCAGTGACCTGTTAAAGTAATTTTGTGCACCTGAACCTATTTAGGTTTGATACTATAAAGAGGGTAAATATTTACACACTCAATGTATTGTATTTTTTTGCAGGTTTTGCTGACATTTAACTTTTTTCACCCCAAAATTCAGCAACTCATTATTATTTAGAGATTAAAGTGATCATTAATTCTTTACATTGTCACAAGACTATGATGTTTGCTTGATTATGTCTGAAAATAAAAGCTATTTTACAGTACTTCTTTTTTATCGGTGCCAGTGGAAAGCTGGCACACATTGCACAATGAGACTTAGTTGTTTTTCTGTTTAACAGCATGTTAAATATAAAAAGATGTGTTTATATTTTAAGACAGTGACACAAAAAACTGCATAAATTTTTAGAAAAAATATTTCTTATAAAAGCATTAAGTTTCAAAATATTAGTCACAAATGGTACTACTTTGTGCACTTGCCAGAACTTAAATTTATGCTTTAAAATTTGACAAGGCTAGGGAAGACAGAGATGCTGATTCAATACTACTCAACTTGAAACTAATGTTTCTTACCAACACAGCTGAATCATGGAAATTGCCAGATTCAGTGATGCATAAGCAAAAGAAGCCGAACAATCAGCAGGGTTAATGAATCATTCACATATGTCCCAAAGGGTATTTCTGGCAAGTGTACCATTAGTGAAATATTCAGATTAAGTAATATGGGTTTTGGCTTATATAGATGAAGTATTCTGGAAAGTGATGAAGCACAAGGTCCTCCAGGTGGAGAATAGTCACATGTTATTTTTCTTTTTTCAAAGTTTTTCTGTACTGCATCTTCTATTTTCCTCTGGGTGCATTATTTTAAGTAATTTATCCAGTAA
Organism: Atractosteus spatula; assembly: GCF_055471065.1. Taxonomy (NCBI): domain Eukaryota; kingdom Metazoa; phylum Chordata; class Actinopteri; order Semionotiformes; family Lepisosteidae; genus Atractosteus; species Atractosteus spatula. The sequence continues at coordinate 43,653,395 of NC_142707.1, read as the reverse complement.
AACAAAAAGTAATTTAACATTAATAATGATAAGAGACTTTTTTCAATTACAAAGGAAACAGATGTAACAGAGAGTACCTGTCACATGTTATATAGCTCAATTCATAATTGCATTGAAATGTGTCATTTATACTTTCTGAATTATACATTCCTCCTGCACTAAAATGAGTTACATCACTTTTATATCTGGCTAAAAGTGGACAGTGGTTACATTTTTAGATGGCAGACATTTAAATCATGTACAGTATATGTAGCAGGCAGTAAGTCACAAAGAGTTTATTTAGCGGATGTTATTCCTAAAATAAGATATTCCTTATCTATAATCTCTTCTGTCAATCTTAAGTAGACAGTTTGGGGTTTTTTGACATAAAACATGATAATTGCTATGAGAAAAGGCAAGATTATATAGTTATGGAATAAAATGATTTTATAGCCGTTTTGTATGATCTTAAATATGGTTCTTTATCTCCTATTGTGAAAAGCATCTTTTAATAATGAATTACTGTACATAGGACTGAAGTGACAAACTCACATGCATGAAAGCTCCCATCACCTGGATCATTTTGATCTGCACAAATATTTGTGCCATTTTCTTTTCTGATCAAAAAGTTATTTCATTGTAAAAAAGCATTTAAAACTCAGAAAAAGGGAGCATTTGTTTATATAAAGTGTTGTGGGAGTCTGGAAGAAGATCCCCACTTGTTTTGTTGAAGCCAAAACCATTGCTTTGTTCAAACAACAGCTGAATGAGATCCTTGGATCAATCAAATACAAGCAATCTAATCAGCTAAATAGACCAAATGGTCTTCTCTAATATGGACACTTTATTTTTCTCTGTTATATATAAAGTCTTTTGCTGTAGTTTTACAGACAGTACTGCATTGAAACATCACAATACTGTACTATGATTTTTCTACCCAATTTCAATTTGTCTTTGGAACCTCTACAGCTAATTATAACATGGTCTAAATGTAGTTTTCTTTACTTATAAAGGAAAGATATATTATGCATTATATCTTCCTATTGTCTTCCTATGGTCAATTCCTATTTTCTTTGAATAACTCTATTTTAATGTTTGTTTTTATTAATAATGAATAATACATAAATTATCTAGAAAAAAAATAAATGCTGGTATTATTATTATCCCATAAAGAATGATAAACTAGGAAGAAACTAGAAATCATGAGGCTTTACAAAGGTTGCAACTATTTTATAACAATATGCTGATTTGCACCAAATGTACCAATAACTACTGTACATCAATAAACAACTAAACACTTATGAATCTGAAATATTCTAATAATTTTTATTGTTGCTTTGGAATACAGCTTTTTTATATAATCAACAACCATAATAATATTATTTGCATAAGGTCAGTGAAATGTACTGTAATTAAGGATGATAAATGCCATTTTTATTTAACATAACCATCTTAATTAGTATCTTGGCATGGCAGATTTAATTAAACTGCAATTTGAAAATTAAGTCTTTAACAACAAATTAAAACAAAAGCAATAATATTTTAAGAAAAAGGTCACATTTTGTAATGCACAGCAAGACTAATCTGAAATGGCATATGATGCAACATACTGCCATACTGGCTAACCTACTTGTTGAAATCTGAAAGTCCTGTCCTTGCAATCCCAAAATTAAGTATCACACCACGCTAAGTAACTGACAGGACGCAAAGGTCTAATCCAACAAAAGCAAGCATTCAGCCTTTACATGCTTGCCTGTACATCAATCAATACAAAAAGCTCTGCTCAAAGGAAGAGAATAATCACATCCACCAGGGACTAGGGCTGCATGCCAGGTAACTAGAACAGAACGAGACTATGGGGCCATCCATTTTACTCCCCATATAATTAATTGGTGAATGTAACCCTATGGGGATTTTTCTCTTTCCCGATTTTTTTCATCCAATTAAGTTCACAAGGTTTTTCCTTCTAATAAAGGTGAATGACTAATAGCTTATAGCACAGTGTGTTAGGCAATATTGTCTTCCAATACAATTTTACTTCTCATAACATGGCCATATATTTGATACTCAGCAATAAGCTATCTTTCTGGAAAGGAGGTATTCGGGAGGAAAAAAAATAATTGGAGCAAAACAGACCATTATAGCTTTGTCAGTTCTGAAAATGTGAGGGGAAGAAAATAACGATGGATAAATGACATTTAGATTCTCATGTATGCTCAGGGAGATAGCCATTTTATTGAAGTATGGTGTCATGGACACATTTTTCTAAATGCTATCTACTCCCACAACAAAATCTGTGACATTTGTTTTTTTTCTTTTTTTGCTGTATGTGGGAGTCGAAAAAAAGCTTATATCATTTAATTATTATTTTGTTTAATAGATTTTTATAAATTAAAAAGAACAATTTGATCAATTGGATTAAGTAATAAATACATTTTAAGTACAATTAATACATGGTTTGGTTATGTTTAGTTTAGGGGAAAACTATAAATTCCCTGATGGTAAACCATACAGAAGAAGCTGGATTTTACCAAAATAAAAAAAATAAGAATGAATTCTTTATTAATATGGAAATTATATTACCTTTTTCAAAAAAAGCTAAATATTGTTGCAAACATTGGTTTGTACAGTATATATGTCATATTAGCCATCACTGCTTCATATAAGCTCAATACTGTATATTTCACAGCCTTAGTGGTATATTGGCACTAATAATCTGTGAGAGCCAGTAAGTAATAATTTGTTCTGGTGGCAGTCATCTTTCTCCCTTTGAGTACATTCTGGAACTTTTCACAGTTAAGATCAAGGGCCTGGCAAGGCCAGACCAAAAATTTCAAAATGTTTTGTCTCTCCTCTATTAGGTAACTGGGATTTCCTTCAGATTTGTTTAATATCATCATTCTGTATGAAACTGTATGTTGTTCTAAACAAAAGTGCTGCATATGATAAACGTAAATTACATTTAAAACAAAATCTCAGGGAGAGGGCTAACCTTTCCCACTTCTGTCTAGCGACATATAAATATCATTTTTCTGACTCCATGTTACACTTTCAAATCCCTCCCTCCACCCCATCTTTGCTCTTGCAGCAGCTCCCTGGCTCATCCTTCATTAAAAGATGAAAAGAGGGAAGGGGTTCCTACAGCCCATTCTCTGTGGCCAGGTGAGTTACCCCCAGTAACAATCACTGTGCAAACCATACCTCAATTCCTCCTTAACTGGGGTTTGACCTAACCTACTGGACTTGTGGACACGGATAAGGTTGCTAATTTTGTGAGAAAACATAAACAAAATATGTGTACTTGTTTAATAACAATGTTATATGGTTAAAAGACTAGCAGTAAGATTCTAGAAAGCTGACTTGTTACTTTAAGGCTTCCATCTGAATCAAAACCCTTTTCAATATGCTCATAATACCAGCAATGTGTGTATTTATGCATGCCCACATTTCACATCTTTGATTTACTATAAGTGATCTTTTCTCCTGTCATGGGAATGGAATGCATTTCGGTAGAATGCTCTTTGCTGTGACGTACATTATAAAGATGCTTTCATATTGCCAATACGTCAATGAAAGAATGAAAAGTATGTCTTTTTCTCTATACAGTCTTTTGAATGTAAAACTTGGAATTTATTGCGTTTAGGATGGTGAAAATCTGTTCAGAACAGTAGATCAATGTCATTCTTATGACAATTAAATTATACATTCAGTTGCTACAAATGAGCCAGTAGCCATATCACCCTGCAACATACAATTAGCAACCCACTGAAACTAAGCAGGTGTAAGCCTGGTCAGTACCTGGATGGGAGAGACCTCCTGGGAAAAACTAAGGTTGCTGCTGGAAGAGGTGTTAGTGAGGCCAGCAGGGGATGCTCACCCTGCGGTCCATGTGGGTCCTAATGCCCCACTATAGTGACGGGGACACTATACTGTAAACAAATGCCGTCTTTCAGATGAGATATAAAACCAAAGTCCTGACTCTCTGTGGTCATTAAAAATCCCAGGGTGTTTCTCAAAAAGAGTAGGGGTGTTACCCCAGCATCCTGGCCAAATTTCCCATGCCTCCTACTAATCCCCCTCTATGAATTGGCTACATTACTTTGTTCTCCTCCCCCCCGCCCCCTCCACCGGCAGGCGGAGCGACGCGCCGGTTGGAGTATTCTCGGTTGCATTTAATGGCAACAAAAGAATGGCTCAAAGATTTGGTTCAAACCACCAAATGAAGACGGGCGTGCCGTCAAGCGGACCCTGCTGATGCGGGATTAACGCTAGGGTGAGAGAGAGAGTTGCTACAAATGAAAATTTTAGGAAAAAGAATGGTAACCTACAATATAAGCTTCAGGAAAATGTGAGTAGGGGATAAATACAACAAAACATTAATTAAACAAAAATATAGTGACAGAAACCAAAGTACAATCAAAATGAATATTATATGTAGGAAAAATGAATGAATAATAAATGAAAATGTACAGTAGATGTAATGTTTTTAATGTAGAATGTAAAAGATCTCACAGAATAATTAAAAAATAAGTGTAAGTATAATGCCATTGTAGGCATGTTTCTCCTCTCTGCAGTTAACATCCTGATGACATCCAGATATTCAGTTCAGTCATAATTGGAGACTTCTGCTCGGTCTTTGTCCTCATTGACAGAACACATTCCTGTCCAACAGGAGTTAAGAGGGACCACTATTGGAGTCTCAGGTTCAGGATCGCATTCATGTTCAGACTCCATTTCCAGATCACCTGGCACTCTAGAGGTAGCCACATGAACACACACACACACACACATATGCAAACATTCCACTATCAAAACAAAGGCGATAACACTGGTTTCCTATAAAAACAAACTAGTCTGGAATTAGGGGATAGCTTTGCTTGCTCTGTGGGTGCACACACAGAGCAAAGTAAGCTTGTTCCTGTCTTATCAAAATTAATCATTAACTCAAACCAAACACTTGTTTTAGAAGTGAAATGAACTGAATTGGTAATCAACTCATGCATCTCAAATAAATAAACTGTTTGGATTTCTCACCGGTAAAATGGTTTCTCCCACAAACCCGTAGGACCCAAACTTTGGCATGGCAACAGGGGCTGGCTTAGTAGTGCCTGTTTCAGGATTGCGCATGCGTGTATTGATTTGTATGAAGGTACCATTAAAAGGGGGTAGTATTTTCTAAAATAACAGTTATGTACGAAATGGAGTATGATATTGTATTTTTGGTAATAATATGTTCATTGTTTAGTTGTATATTTAATGTAGAAATGTGTATATCAGAATTCTGATTATTATTTTGTCAAATTATTTTTTGTGATTTATAGTGGAATATTCTAGGGGGAGGAGTTTCACCTAGAAAAGGGGCTCTTCAAGATAGGAGGGGGGAGTTAGGAGAAGGTGGATTGTGGGGTAGAATTGGAGCTGCCTGCAACAATCTAGTGTTTTTTTTTGTACAGTAATTAATGTATATATTTCGTATTATAGCTTTGTGTTGTTTTTTTTTATGGTTAGTTTGTGGTTTTCACTTTGTTTTTTTTTTGGGGTGTGGACTTTGGGAACATAGTTCCTCATAATAAACACCATTGCACATCTTTGCAATTGTGGCTGTGCCATCGTTTTTGTTATCTTCTATCTACGCCTCTAAACTCTGCAAGGAGGAGACTGTGACTGAATAACAGTATTGGGATGCAGAAGCCAGGGTTATTTCAGTCTTTTCAAGTCTTCCAATATTACTGATTTGGGACAGGGTACTGACAACACCAGTGTATAGTCAGACAACGCAAACATCAATAGGTTGTAGAATGTAGGATATCTCTTAATTTATTTTGGATTTAAAATAATCAGGTAGAATTCCAATTTTGTGTAAATTATATTGAAGATTACATAGAAAACTACTGAAATAATCAGTCAAAAATAGTATATTCAGTATAATTAGTTATCAAATGTTAGAAGAAATGTTATACTGCTTTTAGACTTCAAATCTGTCACTTTCTCTTGTCTTCTATAATATCTCTTTGACTACTGACGTGTGGCTTATTGAGTATTAACATAATGTTATGTTGATCCTTCAGAGATTATAAAGATTTTAAATGATTCCTAATGAACAAACTGACAAGATTTTAGCATAAAAAAGCACCTTTAAATCCTGCATGGCATGTTTATACAATGATCTTCACATGCACATTGGAAAAGCATTGTTTTTTCCAGACTTTGAGTACACATAAAAATATACAGTATATCCTATTTTAAAAGTACTACTGAGGCTTAAACTGAATAACAACAATATTTATAATTAATAATAATTGTTTGCTTTGTACACTGCTTTTTATTCTATAAGGATCCCAAAGGGAGAGGCATTAATTACCACTAGACTGCAGTTATCATTCACCAGCAACCCCACTTCACAGAAGATCAGGTGGAGAACTGAGAAATTGAATCAATGAGGACATTTAGGGCAGCCAGACTTGCACGCCCCAAAGCTGAATTTAGCCAGGACACCTCTGATCTTACTAATAGCTCCATGGGATTCTTAATGACCAAGTAGTTAGTAGTTTGGCTTAACGTTTCACTGGAAGGATGGCGGGTCTTACATAAAAATCCCCTGTCACCATAATGAGGCAGTGATTTGGAAATTTTAGTTAAAAAAGAGAGGGTGTCCTCTACTGCTCCAAATAACTCCACTTACTGCAGCAAGCTAGTGTTCCTTGGGGGCCACCCATTCCAGCACCATTGATGTAACAAAACCACATGTTGGTAAAGCAGATTTCATTGCACCATGCACTGAAATTGTAATGAAAATTTGCATTTTTGAAATATATAATGTTAAAATTGGATAAAATTAAATAATCTTCTACCTCTGGGCCATCTGGGTACTTTAGTATAAGGAGCAAGTTATCGCATTTGCCTGAAAGACAAAGCAGATTATGACATATTGTCTTTTCTGAATTTTCATAGGAAGGCTCTATTTGTCTAAAATGCATCAATCAAAAAGAAATTATGGTAAATTGAACGTGGAGGAATATAATAGTTGTTTAGCTTTGTACAACTATAAAGCTTACAGACTAAAGAGACCCTGACAGAGAATCAGGCTTGGAGTGGATCAGGAAGACACTGATGTGTTCTATTCTATTCTATAAACAACATTTTATAAAACATACAAATATAAAAGACATTAAATATAGTCTAATGTCTAATTCAGGAGGTTCTATTCTTACTCTATAGAATCTACCCCAGTGCTACCAGCTGTTCTGGCCAGTTTTCACTTTTCTATGTCTGCATATTGGATCTTACTGAGTTACTTCCTTTTTTTTTCCTTACTGAGTGCCTTCATTTTTCCCTTTTTTACATGAAATTAAAGTAAAATTAAAAATCAAATTTTATTACTCTTTAAGAAAAACAGATGTGCTAATTAAACAATACATCCCACTTGAGCTTCATAATGTTTAATTTACTGCTGTAGAACTGTACCTTGGAGTGCAATGAAACTAAAAGGTATGAATGTTTAATAAATTGTCCTTTCTAATTATATGACAAGAATTTGGACTTTACCAAATTATAATTCCTTTCTTAATTATATGAACCAGAAGAACAGTAAAGTAGTTTTTATTAGTCATAAGAGAAATGTTAAGATGTGAAGATCAGTAATATATTTGTCACATTTTCTCAATCTAAAATATGTAGCTGCACATATTCTACACACAGTGACTGTAGATTCATTCTCCAAGAGCAACTTCTGCTTTGATGTATATTATTCTTTCTTCTGGTGAGTGAGATATTCTACTGACATGTTGGAGATATAACAAGCTAAACTAATGCAAATTGATCTGATATATGATAACATTCTCATACAGATGCAGCCATTCAAAGTGCGCGTTACAGACACGTACCGCAGGTGGCGTCGCGCAGCGTGACGCAAGATGACGCGTAGCACCGCAGTATGTGATTGGTTGACCAACAGGGGCACTCGTGGTCCGTCGGTCTGTCGTAGAAAGACTTACAGTAAACGTCTTTGCTGTGCCCGTTGTAGATATTGAATTTTACCACTGAAGGGAAATCTTAGTAGCTGAGCATAAAAAGAATAGGAGCATACTGTAACGCGTGTGAAGGCCATAAACTATATTAATTTTGGAACATAAACATACAGTATATACAGTAGCTGGTCTTGGTACTTTAAAGAAAAAAATACACACCAGTATTCCATTTCTCCCTAAACATTTTAAGCTTCCAAGTCTTTAACTAACGTGATACCGGAGTCAACAAGCATACTTTTAGAATTTGATTAAAAGGGAATATAATATGGAATCGCGTATCTAAAGAATTTAATAACGGTATGATTATATCCGTGTACTGCGACAGGGCTGTGTAGGGCTGTTTCGCCTCTCACTTCATGCAACTGTACCAGGAAGAGGATTTCTTTCTATTCGAAACGTGTATTTTAAAAGTTTAAGAAGTAAAAACCTTACAGCGTACACAGATTTCTAAACTGATCAGGATCGTTATCTTTGTCTTATGCATAATAATGTTCACCGCTCTGTCCAGCAAATTAATAATAAACTTTATTTTATATAGCGTTTTAAACGAATAAGTAATTAGATTGCTCACAAACCTAATCACTTGCTTTTTCTTTTTATTTAGGCTCAGATTTCAACTATAGATCGTATTATTAATAACCATAATAACAACCAACCAACAAAAACAACCATATAAACATAATACCAACCAAAAACATAGATAACGACCACAATACAAAATCAAATATATCAAACCAATATACTCTCCCAATTCCTACAATTATCATAATCCCGCCCCTTATGCAAAACCAAACCCTCCTCCCATCCCAGTTTCTCCTCTTTATCATAAACAAAATCCACTTCAATTTTCAACATAAAGCCTTACTGCTTGCTGGGTTTTTGAGGGGGGGTGTCTTTCGCTGGAAATCTCGCCTGCTTCTACTTTACGAGTACAACCCCCTCTCTGCAGGAGTGCTGGCTGTGACGAATTAAACCGGTTTCACAAGTATTGTAGGTACAGTGTTAACTGGTAGCTGGGCACCTCAATTAAGTCGCTTTAACATGCTAATGCATTGGTGTATCACTTTATTTTTTAACAAACATTTCTTTGAAAAAATGAAACGTTTCCCTTGGTCAGAGATTAAATAAAACCTCACTCGCACCCAACAGATTTATATTTCTAAATATCACAACATGATCGAATTTAAGTCTTTTTAATAACAATGAATAGTCACCTATGCGTTACAAAATAAACATTTATATTGATTTGAATCGCGTTTTGATTTAAATCGTAAATGCGTGTTTAAATATATGTGTTTAAAGGCGATATACTGTATAAAAGCGCTGATTCTTATGGAGTGTGTTCCGCCGGGGATTCAAAAAATTTATTTTTTTTAATCGTGTATCTAAGGAAAATTGCAGTATAACTTTGTTAATGCACAAACAGTGGCATGTTACATTATAATTTGGGTGTCTCCCCTTGCCAGAAAGCTCTAAATTGCATTTTGAGTGCGGTTTTTGACTTTTTCTAAATTGCAACCCATAAATAAAGCTGAAAAAGCTTAGACTAACTGTATTCTAAACTGTATTACAACGTAAATTGCAAAAATGCACTTGGAATCTGTCCAAGCCCTCCTACGAAAATTATTTAAACTGCGACACTGATCATTCATCTCTAAATAAACTTTATTTTATATAGCGTTTTAGGCGAATAGGTAATTAGATTGCTCATAAACCTAATCGCTTTTTCTACATAAACACAGCGTGATTGCTCTCTGAAAATGCTTGTCCTTTATATTTAGGCTCAGATTTCAACTATAGATCGCATTATTATAAACTTTCTTGGAAAAATGTATTTTATGTAAACCATGTTTGCTATTAATTCATTTAGGGCTAAAATACGTTCATTGTCTTCCAATCGAGTCGGGTTGACATTAGAAGCTTGCCACTCCCGGACTGTTACACCAATGCATTAGCATGTTAAAGCGACTTAATTGAGGTGCCCATCTACCAGTTAACACTGTACTTCCTACAATACTTGTGAAACCGGTTTAATTCGTCACAGCCAGCACTCCTGCAGAGAGGGGGTTGTACTCGTAAAGTAGAAGCAGGCGAGATTTCCAGCGAAAGACACCCCCCCTCAAAAACCCAGCAAGCAGTAAGGCTTTATGTTGAAAATTGAAGTGGATTTTGTTTATGATAAAGAGGAGAAACTGGGATGGGAGGAGGGTTTGGTTTTGCATAAGGGGCGGGATTATGATAATTGGAGGAATTTGCGAGAGTATAATGGTTTGATATATTTGATTTTGTATTGTGGTCGTTATCTATGTTTTTGGTTGGTATTATGTTTATATGGTTGTTTTTGTTGGTTGGTTGTTATTATGGTTATTAATAATACGATCTATAGTTGAAATCTGAGCCTAAATAAAAAGAAAAAGCAAGTGATTAGGTTTGTGAGCAATCTAATTACTTATTCGTTTAAAACGCTATATAAAATAAAGTTTAATATTAATTTGCTGGACAGAGCGGTGAACATTATTATGCATAAGACAAAGATAATGATCCTGATCAGTTTAGAAATCTGTGTACGCTGTAAGGTTTTTACTTCTTAAACTTTTAAAATACACGTTTCGAATAGAAAGAAATCCTCTTCCTGGTACAGTTGCATGAAGTGAGAGGCGAAACAGCCCTACACAGCCCTGTCGCAGTACACGAATATAATCATATCGTTATTAAATTCTTTAGATACGTCATTCCATATTATATTAGCAGAAAAGCTTAAACTACCACTTTTTCACACGCTATTTCACGTTAGTTAAATTTAATTTATTTATATATTATATATTTATATCTCTGACCAAGGGAAACGTCTCATTTTTTCAAAGAAATGTTTGTTCACAACGGCGACTGTCAGAAGATAGGACACAGCGGCTCAGGCACCCGCTGAATGGAAAAGGGGCACTTTAATGTTCTGTATGGCTAATACTAAAGCCAATACTAATATTCAATACTTTAATATCCTTTTCTGTATGTTTAACAATAGTGGGTACTGGCCTAATTCGTCCCTGCTCCCGTTGTTAGGTGTTAATGTGTTGTTAAGTGTGAATTTGTAGCTGTTTCCCTGGGGTCTGGCTTTTTTTCTGGAAAACCATAACTGGTCTTGTCCAGATTGACTGTCGGCGCCCAGGTCTGATCTTTGTCTTCTAAGCTCTCTGTGTACAGTGGAGCCTCCTGTCCAGCCAGCACATGTCCACAGACATTCACAACAACGACATATCATAAAACGTTTGCACATATAGTGTGCAAAAATGCACTTTATTTACTAAAAATAAGACAGAGATACTGTATCAATTTATGTTGCATTAGCCTGATTATGATTAAAAAAACACATATAATTAAACACGCGTTTGCGATTTAAATCAAAACACGATTTAAATCAATATAAATGTTTATATTGTATTGCATACTGTCCAGCCTCCATTTCTCTATAAAAATTTACTCTATTACACACACACACAATAGAAGCAGGAAGCAGAAGCAGGGACCGTTGTCAGAAGGGAAGAAGGTGACTATTCATTGTTATCAAAAATGACTTAGAATCGATCATGTTGCGATATTTTGAAATATAAAAGTCAATTGATTGTCCATAATATCGCTATTCTATTTTTTCGAAGAAATGTTTGTTAAAAGAAAAGTCCAGCACCAGCTGGATTTGAACACACAACCTGCAAGTTGTTAATCAGGCACGTAGACCAGTAGGCTACAAGACAACTCGCATGACAGGGAGGCGAAACAGCCCTACATAGCCCTGTCGCAGTACACAAATATAATCGTATCGTTATTAAATTCTTTAGATACGCGATTCCATATTATATTAGCAGAAAAGCTTAAAACTACCACTTTTTCACACGCTATTTCACATGCTAGTTAAATACTTCGATGCTTGAAATGTTTAGGGAGAAATGGAAGGTGTGTATTTTTCCTTTAAAGTACCGATTCCTGGAATCTGACTGGCTGACATCCTTCTGAAGTGGTTCCATAAAATCTGGTATACGGAAAAGAAAGCATTGATAAAAAAAGCCTGGATTCTCATGTATCTCATACAAGTATATTTTAATACAGTCTTTGCTGTGCTCTTGAGGATCCTTGTGATATTTTGAGCTCTAGTTGAATGATAAGTGTCGCATTTTAAATCATTTTCGTAGTTAGAAATTATGAAACGCCCTGTTAAAAGCAAGGGAGTTTTTATGCCCTTTGAAGTAAAACAAAATGCCTGACAAAGTATGGCTTGGACAGATTCCAAGTGCTTGTACAAATGTGCTAAAGAAATTATACTTTGAGTATACAGCTTGTCCAAAGTCATTCATTATTAATACTATTAGTAATATCTTCGGTAAAGGCTTTGATGCATAAATATTTCTGATAAAGGTAGGTTGTGTACTTTTGTCCAGCTGAGCAATCTTGCTTTCATAAAATATATACGCGATTCAATATTATATTCAATATTATATATTATATATATAAAATGTTTAGGGAGAAATGGAATACTGGTGTGTATTTTTTCTTTAAAGTACCGAGACCAGCCATATACTGTATGTTTATGTTCCAAAATTAATACCGTTTATGGCCTTCACACGCGTTGCAGTATGCTCCTATTCTTTTTATGCTCAGGCACTAAGATTTCCCTTCAGTGGTAAAATTCCATATAAATATTCAATACTTAAACGGGCACAGTTAAGACATTTAATATACATATACATACTGTATACAGTACAGTTTGCATACGGTAATATGTTTATGTTCCTAAATCAATCTCTTTTATGAGCATGTGTAAGGCATGGTGAATCGATTCTCAAAAATTACTGTACTTTGCATGATTGGAAAAAAATGCGTGATTGCGAAATGCTGTGGTGTTACTTTTACAAAGACGGTCAATGAAAAAAAGAATGTGGACCAGGGCAATACTTTGAGTTTACAGCTTGTCCAAGGTCATTTATTATTAATACTATTAGTAATATCTTCGTTAAAGACTTTGATGGCTACAGCTCAAACATGAGAGGTTGAGCTTTATTAGCTCCACCTTGCGGAAATTCCGGATACTATTATTTTGCTAGCGGTATTTACCGGTAACTTGCGGTATTTACCGGTAACTTGCGGTAGACTGCGTACAGCATACCCGAAAATAATGCGGTATCGCCCGCGCATTTTGAATGGCTGCATCTGTATCATAATAATTATAATAACTTCATTAGAACATCAGTTTAGCAATACCCATTAAATACCTCCATGTATGGGATGTTTTTTAGCATTGATCATTGCAAGTTTATAAAATACAAACTTATCCCTCACTAGGCTAAATGTTTTTTTTGTGTTAATACCTGCCTTTATGCTGTACAAATCTATTTTCAATACAATAATGTAGTTGCTTCCCTTGCGATCTTGTTTACTTAGTGATTTTTCAGTAGTTCGGTCAAATTCTAATAGGCGAAATGAGCTGAGGAATATGATAATGTTGGCGTACTTCATATTTTTGGCATTAATGCTTGGGGGAGAGTAAAGTTGGGGTACATTGATAGCTGCTAGAAAAAATGAGCACAGTGCTATACAGTATATGGACAGAGCTTATATGAGCAGGGAAGTATACTGATCCAATATGCTTGCTCCCATTGCGTATAGTAGATGTCAGCGATTAGGGGACTCCTACCAGGGACAGTGTAAAGCAGGGTTGGGAAAGGGGAGAGGTGAACAAAGAATATAGGCTGGAACTGTAAGCACGACAGGTTGGATGCTTGGCCAGAAACAGAAAGTAAAAGGGAGCAGGATTAGGAATAGAGAGATGTGAAAAGGGTAGTTAAATTGGCCACAATTGTTTGGAGTCTGTGGAAAGAAGAAACATGAAAGAAAACAGAAAGAAAAGCATACATGGCATGGCAGTAGCAAAGCCCCTTGTATTCAGTAGAGGATTGAGGTTGGAGACTGAAGTAAGTATGCAATTCTGGTGATGGTTTGTAGGAGACAAACTCGATGAGGAAAAGGTCGTAGCAATGCCAAGCTCAAAACACATCTGTCTGTGGCCAAATGAAACGCTAGAAAAGATGAGCACAGCTTCATGTGTGTGTTACAGTCCCAGCATCCCACCACCAGAGGGCATCTAAAACTCTAGTGCCTACTTCATCTGTGCAGCAGAGGTGCAGATCAAGCAGACGGCAGTAGCCAATTGCTGCTTGCCCAGTGTCCCTACATCACCACGCCTCCCCTCCCCAAACCTATTTAAACCCTGCTCTTTGTTCAAGCTTAGCTCAGTATTGTTGTCAACTCTTTGAGCTCTTGATCTAGCCTTTGCTGAATTCTTCCAGGACTCCTTGCCTGTCTTCTCGATTTTGGCCTATTTTCTGATCGTAGCTTTTGGATTGTGTATCTGGTGCTTGATACTAAAATTGTTTTCTGGCTTTGGACTTCTGCTCACCTCTTGACCCTGACCTTGGAATCCACATAGGGTCCTGGACTTCTGAGTTGTGAAACAACTTATCAGTGCAGCCAGGGACATATACTGTATGCATAGGGAAGCGGAAGTGCTAGATTAGAATTAGACTCCTCCAAAGCTTCCGTTTAATCGCCATTTATTATTAAACATCCTCCTTAATTTTAATCATCATATCATCAAAACATGTTGCCAGTGCTTTAGGTGTTGTAAAAGCAAAAAAATAAGTAATTCCCCTGACAGTAAAATTAGAAGTGATAAAAAAGGTTGAAAAACATGAATGGTTGAAATACATTTGCACTGGTTTGATCTTGGCTGCGTTATGCATATGTTGAGTAGTTTACAATATTCAATATTTTGTGTTATATACTGTACTAAGTTAAATATGGTAATTATCATAAACGTGCAATCCTGTTATTATTTTGACAATTCAGTACAGATAACATTGAGTAATACTGGAAGATTCTTGGTTTAATGGTCAGCATCACCTTTTGAACTCTTGATTGTGAGTCTGATAAGACTATACAAAACAGTACAGTTATGATGATCAGTGAAAATAGATCACTTTATTAGCCATATACAATTTCTTGCATTAGGAATTTGTCTTTCGCATACCCCAACTTGCTCTTCATGAGAAACACATGCAGAGAGAGAGAAGCTTGGGGTCAGAGTGCAGGGTCAGCCATTTATACGGCGCCCCTGGAGCAGTTGGGGTTAATCGCATTGCTCAGGGGCCCAACAAAGTAGGATTCCTCTGCCAGCTGACGGATTTGAATCTGCAACCTTCCAGCCACAGGCGCAGATCCTTAGCCACAGTGCCACCGCTCTATGAGCAGACTCTTAGTATTTTTAACTAAGAAAGAGACATAAAATATACATGGAAAATGTGGAACATTATTTGATAGATATGAGCAATATTTAAAAATTACTACAGCTATCGATATGGGTCTTTGTCAGCAGGTACCTGCTGCATGTTGTAAAACATTAAGCTTGAGAAATAAAATCACAGAAACAAATCAGAGACTTATATACAGTTAAAATCTGTGATTTTATAAGTAAGATAGTAAGAATGAATTTTCAGAGATAAAGAAATAGAAATATGGAACATGCTGAATCTGAGGGTCAAATGGGCAATGGTGATGTTTATGTTTATGTTTTTCCATGCACATTCATTACCTGCTATAATTTTTATTACAAAATTGATCATTACTCTATACAATAAATGGGCATTGAATACAAAAAATAAATTGATTAGGATATATGAATTAATCCTCAAATCTCATTTGACAAGGCTTTACAAATAAGCTATTTGTCCAATTCTGACAAATGAAAAAAACTTTAAAAGAAAAATATCAATCACTTATTAGACTCAGAATGCTGGAGCAAATGATATAATTTAGTACATGCTGTAAGTGATGTTGTGTCCCTGCAGAGACAAGCATATTTTAATGTTTGTCCAATTATCCAAAAATGAGCTTCATAACATAAAAATGTAAAGAAAGATAAAAACTTCAGGTAGAATTCAGGTAGCTGAATCATTTTGTTTACAGTTTCTATAATAAATAAGACCAATTAATATTTATTACTTTACTTTATCCTGTTACTCAAAGCTTATGCCATAAGCTTATGCGAGAGGACTTTGTTCTGACTAGTCTCGGATACACAATTCTGGCTAAGTAATCTCAACATTGTAATAGAAATCTTGCTTTCTTATTATTGTAGGAAGTTGACTTCCTTTGTTGAGAAAAAACGATATATATAATATATATATATGTACTGTAACTCATACTGTATGTACAAGTCAATAAGTCCTACATACTCAGAAATACAGAATTCTACCCTTATATTCAGAAAGCACTATGTACTGTACTACCTTAATGGGCCAAAAAGAGTACAACCCTGTATAATAAAAGACAATAACTCAGAACTAAATCTCCCTTCACTCAAACGTGAATGAAAATCAACCTCCCTATTCTAAAAATGCATTACCAATTAGGAGTGAATGGTTTTAGTCTGAAGATTCCACAGTACAAGAAATCAGAATTTCCTACATGAAATTAGAAGCTGTTACCTCCTAAATTGTGCAGCTTATAATGCTTTGGTGTGCAGAATCTTCAACGTTACTGTGCAGCCACACAGATGTGCAACTTAGAGTTAACACTGAATGGTAGACCTCCAGAGGAGTACAAGATTTGTGCTGCAAATGGTGGTAGTGGACTAATAGTGTCCAGAATTCCTGTTTTATACAAAACTGCAGTGGTGATCACTCCACTATATTGCATGAAAACTATATTGTACTTAAAAGTCTAGCCTTCCTAAACCACTTCTTTAAATAAACGTGTCTAGTAATTTATCAATTCTGTACCTGAAGTGCTTTGTAATTGGGCTGGGATCTTCTGAGATAAATAATGCTACATAGATGCAAGTAATTAGTATTATTAATTAGCAACCTTGCTGTCTGAATTTTGCATGTTTGAAAATGACCCTCAGCGAACAGTGCAAATTCTTGCTGTTAAAAATGTCAGTATATTTTAAGGAATGTACAAGTAAGCAAGATTTTAGAAGATTCATAAATATTTAGTTAATACCTAGACAATGTGTAAGTCAAAAATGTATTTATTCTATATTGTTTTATGGTAACTCCACTGTAAGCTCAGTGTAAATAAATGTTAGAGCACAAGTGTCTGTTTCTGGGCTTTGATGTTTATGAAAAAGAGCAATATTTGATTGCTTTTGATGTTTCTCAATCCTTTTCTACTACTCTAGAAAAATGAACATGACTTTCTTAGTTGTAATATGATTAAATGGGGAAACCCCTTTGGTTTATGGAGAAGAACATGGAATAATTGTCTGTATGGCAAATATGTTGCATTAAACATTTAATATCCACTTTCTTGTTGCTATATGTTCTTTAAAACCACTGTGCCTAATATTATTTTTACATATTGCCTATTAAGTTGGAAGATATTGTGTTGCAAAGCTCACACTTTCATTTTTAGTCAGGGAAGACTAAAAATTGCTCTTCAAAATCCTTTAACAGAGACACTAGCAGAGTCAGCCTTCAAGCAACTAACAGACTCAAACACAAACTGGAGGACACAAGTGGAAACTAAGTGAAACTGCATTTAAAACTGAAAACAAGAGGCAATTCTTTACACAAATACCTGTGGGAGCATCTAACAAGCTTCCCAGCCATGTTGTTGAAGTGGACTCCCTAGCATTTTTCAAGGGAAGTTAGCCTTGGATCAATCAGCTGCACTGATGATTTACAAAATAAAACTATTAAATCTAAACATTTTCATGCCATTTTCAAACCTATGCACAATCATCAAGAACTTATAGACATAATTGATGGTGAAAACAGTGCATGCTACTAAAACCTTTAATGGGTTTAAAATCATTTGCTTATTTATGACATTTAATCAGATGAACTCTCTGAATAACAATTAATAATTGTAAATCTCTTCTAAATATACTACAGACAATAAAGAAGTTTATTGTTTTATACATTACTTTAAGTTATTTTTTTTGTGAGAAGAAATTGCCCCATCTTTTATGCATTTGATGCTAAAACAGGTATACACAAATTTATTTTTACAAGTTAAAGGTTTAGGGATTATGCCTTATATCCCACCAGATGCGTATTATTTTCCATCTTATCATGTTTTATTATGCATATGAGTGTTTTCTTAATGGAAAAACCATTAGGGTAAATATTATGCAAATACAGAGGCACAGATTTTTCAGCTTTGTTTGAAGCCTGAGGGTTAGATAATGAGGTTTTATATTTTCCTGGAATGACAATTAGTCTGAAAAAAATGCAAGATAAATGGAGTAAAATCAAACTGTTCAATAGCATCCACTTTAATCTTACTGACTGACAAAATTCACGTTCTTTTTTAGGTCTGAGGTCTTACAGTTAATTCAAAAACCATTGAAATGAAAACTAAAATATTGTTTTAACATAAGCACATGAACAAAACCTAGTAAAACAAGTAATGTTAGTTGCATATTTGATTTATAAAATGTGCACTGTGCTATATATTTATTGGGTCTTGCAAAGGTATTCTGACCCTTGCAGTTTTCCCAAATTGTTGCCTTTTTGAATTTTTGAAATTTTGAATCATGACATTTGAAGTATCAATTAATACATCCTTCTCTTCACATTGAAAAGAAAAGAAAGAAGAATGAATGAAAAATGCAAAATTCATGATTGCAAAACAATTCTAAATTCCCTTTACTGTGCCAGAGCCAGGTACATAAAATTAACTTAATGAACACTCAATCTGTTGAGTGGCCTCTATCTGTGTGCAATAATTGTGATTCTTATGATTTAAAAAAAAAATTACTTGAGTTTGTGAGGTCCCTTGGTCAGATAATGAATTTAAGCAAAGACTTAAACATGATGGATCTTTTAAAGTAAGTGAGGGATAAAGTCATTGAAAAGTACCACCCCTAATCCAACCAAAGCATCCAAGTACCACCTACAAGTCATGATCTCATAAGAACCCCAGAAATTCTCAATGACCAACATGAGCGCGCGTGCACACACACTCACACATACATATAATAAATATTATAATAATAAACTTTATTTGATATAGTGCCTTTAAAGGTGGCTTCTCAAAGTGTTTTACAGAAAAAAAACATTAACAACAACTAATAAAAAAGCACCATTTCAGTGAGAGGGGTGAGCCTGTTTAGTTGAGCAAAGCAGATGTGAATTAATTTTTCGAGCTTTGATACAATTCACAACAGAGTCTAACAGATATTAAATCGTCAGGCATTTTCTTGACGGCAAAGGTCTCGCGGTGGATGTTGTAATGCGTACATTAATTTCTGGAGCAACCTCTCTAATTCGTGCAACTACACCGTTATGTCGGCTTGTCATTGCTCTAGCACCGTCTGTACAAACTCAGACCCATTTTATCCAGTCGAGGCCATTCTCTTCGATAAATTCATTCAGAAGCTGAAATATGTTCTCTCCTGTAGTTCCTGTTGGTAGCGGTTTACAGAACAGAAAGTCTTCATGGGACATGCCCTCAAACTCGTACCTAACGTAAACGAGCAAATTGTCCAAATCGACTACAGACTCATTTAATTGCAGTGAAAAACATCTGCTCATCTTAACGCGCTCTATCAGTGTACTTTTGATATAATCCTTCATTTCAATAATTCTATGAATGACTGTGTCTTTCAGGGGGAGGGGGGTAGCAGGTCGAGCTGTTTAGCAGCTTTTTCTCTACACATAATACGTGTCAGCTCTTTTGCCAAGGTAAATAAGGTTCTTCAAAAATAGTGTAGCTTACCTGCTTTAGCAATACGCAAGCTTGGATTTTTCCGCGTTTCCGTTTTTATTTCCGTATTTATTTAAAGTTTTTATTTCATGCGCATGGGAGCGAAACACAGAGACGCTCGGTGTATTTTTCTCAAATTAGAACAGTTCTTAAATATTTTTCTGTTATCATGCTTTCGTGTGCTCACAAGATTACCTGCGTTCGTAGCACGTATTTCTATGCATTCCTGTGTTTACAACGTTGGCATAGTTCCGAAATCACGCACATTCTCTTTTCTCCCTATTTGCTGGAGATACAGTAGCTTTTTTTAAATATAATTGGTCACTTGCATCCGTAGCACGCATTCCTATAGAGTGGTATAGAATTACAGAGTATCTCTTGTGTCCACTGAAGTATTAGCGCGCACTGTATCGTAGTACGTAGGCTGCGTATTCGACACGTATTAAAATACAAAATATGAAAACCCGTCCCGATTTTTCAGCGCACACGACACAGTTCCAGGGTCATTTGGCGTACCACTTGGCGGCACTCCACGTACCACTGCCGGTACGCGTACCACAGTTTGAGAACCACTGGTCTACACAATCATCATGGAAAGAAAGCTGGGGTATGCAAAAAGATGAATTCCTAATGCAAGAAATTGTATATGGCAAATAAAGTGAACTTATCTTATCAAACAACTGAAAGCATATCAGGCAGTCCCTCTTAACTGAGCATCCAGGCAAAGAGGAAAACGGTTAAGGATGTCATTCGTAGGCCGATGGAAGAGTTACAGATTTCAATTGCTGAGATACAAGAAATGTTCTTCAGTCTGTAATACAGCAGGCAGTGTAATAGTTGTTACAAATGAAGGAAAAATGCACAGAGCAAAGCCTGAGCAAATCTGCGCAGACGAATGGGGTATACTTTGCACATTGTAAAGTTGTTAGAGTTTTAACTCAAAGAATTTTGTTGCCAGAGTGATTCCACCCATTATTGAGTTTACATGTCTAAATACTTATGCAACCAACATATTTCTTTCTGTTTGTCATTTCAAATGTACTTCTGATAAACCGCAACCTATCTTACTTTTAGAAGTCTCCAGTTTGAACATTTAGGATTTGAATAATACATTACATTCCTATGTGTACAAATACAGCTGGGCTACACACAACCCTACACACATCTGTTCTAGCATCCATCCCTTTACCCTAATTTCACTGTTGTTTCAGCCTCCCTGGTTCATTCCTCAGATGTTAGGGAGTCTTATGAAGCATAACTTTGTTAGATATACAGTATTTTGAAATATATTATTATGTGAAGAAAGAAACTGCATTCATTCTCATTAACAACAGATGTATGTTAATTATTTTAAATATTGTGCATATTAGATTTTTCCTAACCATGTTCATAGGTGTAGAATAAAAGTCAACTTAAAATCCTCATCAAAATTAAAATTAAAATTAATTGTTAAAATTAATACAGTGTTTGCATTAAGATATCATGTTTAAAATATTGAGTTCCTACCAAGATGTTTGTCTTATTTTTATGTTGCCTTTTATAGCTGCCTTTACCTTTAAAGGGTAATGTTGTCTGAAAATCATAATAATCCTGGCATTGGCTGGTTTTAATAGAGTTTAATGGTTTGAGAGTACAATGATTAACATGTATAAAGCTGATTTATGTCACAAAAACTCTCTTAAAGCCCCTGTACTTCCTCAAAATGAATCTATGGCACACTGTGCAGTAACCTACATTTTACAGTGAATTTTAATCTCATTAACAACAGTGTATTTTTAGAAGAACTAATCATTCATTTAAATTACACATGTTTTGGCTGTTGTTCATGTCCAGTAGTTATGAGACAAAAATCAATGTGGTAGAAAAATAAACCTAAAAGAGCATAATATTTTCATATGTGCCACAGTCAAAAAAGCCTAGAAAGATATACACTATTATTTACTTTTGCATAAAAATTGTTAGCAATAATAAAACTGAAAGGCAAGTTTTTTTTATTACTTTCTGTCAGCTGCAGAGGGCGCTCCTACTCTGTCCTGTCCCTAGTTTCCTGTGCTTTGCTGCCCTTCCAGTGTCTCCCTCTCTGGGGCTATACACTTCCTGGTCACTGATTCACCTTCGCTCAGCATTGATGTTCGGATGTCCTGAGACCCACCTAGCATCCAGGTCGCCCCACGTTCGCAGCCTGAGGGCATTGGTTTCTATACAACTCCTGAACTGCTGAGCCCGGGCTAATCCTCCATTCCACCACTATGCATATGGCTCTTTTTCCGCTCTCCTGCCTCTCCACGTTTTGTCCCTTCCAACATCCGTGACACTTTCTGATACATTTGAAAGCGTTTTTGATTTTTGAATTACAAATTAATTTGCATACAACTTGTTCATTATCAAAATCTAAGGATAAATACAGTACCTGCACAATCTGATTTTGTGTCACCTGTTTATTAAAAGCATTCCTCAACCATCCCTCTACTGTATGGGGTTAAGGGAATCACTATGAATCAATTTTTGAGAGATTTTTTCAGAAATATCCTTGCTTTTAAAAAGTAACAAAACTGTTACATCAAACATGAAAATCAGACTATCAACATTCCAAATTTTGCTCTGTCCTCTACAAACGTTAAAAACCATGGAAACAATCTGAATTTATAATTTTTTTGTAAAAAATACCAAATAGAAGAAAAAAATACAACAGGTTTTCTTTTACAAATGAAAATTCTTTTTATAAACATAATTCAATATAAATTAAATTTATCAGCATCAGCATACAGATGCAGCCATTCAAAACAAGCAGGTGATACCGCATTATTTTGCAGTCCACTTGACGCAGTCTACCGCGAGTTACCGTAAATTCTCGCATAGTACCTCATAATACCACGTGAAACTGCAAGTAAAATAATAGTATCCGGAATTTCCGCAAGGTGGAGCTAATAAAGCTCAACCTCTCATGTTTGAGCTGTCGCCATCAAAGTCTTTAACGAAGATATTACTAATAGTATTAATAATGAATGACCTTGGACAAGCTGTAAACTCAAAGTATTGCCCTTGTCCACATTCTTTTTTTCATTGACCGTCTTTGTAAAAGTAACATCACAGCATTTCGCAATCACGCATTTGTTTCCAATCATGCAAAGTACAGTAATTTTTGAGAATCTCCGATTCACCATGCCTTTCACATGCTCATAAAAGAGATTGATTTAGGAACATAAACATATTACTGTATGCAAACTGTACTGTATACAGTATGTATATGTATATTTAATGTCTTAACTGTGCCCGTTTAAGTATTGAATATTTATATGGAATTTTACCACTGAAGGGAAATCTTAGTAGCTGAGCATAAAAAGAATAGGAGCATACTGTAACGCGTGTGAAGGCCATAAATTATATTAATTTTGGAACATAAACATACAGTATATGGCTGGTCTCGGTACTTTAAAGAAAAAAATATGCACCAGTATTCCATTTCTCCCTAAAAGTTTTAAGCATCAAAGTCTTTAACTAACGTGATACCGGAGTCAACAAGCATACTTTTAGAATTTGATTAAAAGGGAATATAATATGGAATCGCGTATCTAAAGAAATTAATAACGATATAATTATATTCATGTACCGCAACACAAGAATATTACACGCTGTACAATGTCTGTTGATACTGTTTCTGTAGGGCTTTTTCAACACTCATCATGTGACCTTGCCAGTGGCGCTGTGGTCTAGGTTCCCGACTTGTACCTCACACGTTGGGTGTTTGAATCCAGCCGTAGTCATGACTTTCTTTTTTAATAAACATTTCTTTGAAAAAATAAAATAGGGTTAGTGTTAGGGTTACTGTCAAACTTTAAATCAACAACTGATTTAAGGACGATCTGTCAAAGTGCAATGAAATACAATATTGTTGTTGTTATTGTTGTTTTTATCCTGTAAAACGTTTTGAGAAGCCACCTTTAAAGGCGCTATATAAAAGCGCTGATTCTTATGGAATGTGTTTTCTTTCTTCTTTTTTTCAGCATGGAATAAACCTATTACTTGATTCTTATGGATGCCCGGTTCCGCCGGGGATTCAAAAAAAAAAACATGGAATCGCGTATCTAAGGAAATAGCAGTATAACCTTATTCATGCACAAACAGTAGCATGTTACATTATTAATTTGGGTGTCTCCTCTTGCCAGAAAGCTCTAAATTGCATTTTGAGTGCGGTTTTTGACTTTTTTTAAATTACAACCTATAAATAAAGCTGATACTGTTTAGACTTTTAATTATTTAAAACTGTATTACAGCAGCACAATGCACAATGCAATGTAAATCGCTATCTTTGTCTTCTGCATAATAATGTTCACCTCTCTATCCAGCAAATTAACAATAGTAATAATAATGAACTTTATTGTATATAGCACCTTTAAAGGTGGCTCCTCAAAGCGCTTTACAGGATAAAAACAATAACAACAATACTGTTAGGCTGGGCAAACGATTTTTATTTTTTTTAAAAAGAAATAAAAAATGAGATATAATGATGTGTTCAGGCTTAGACATTAAGAGCATAACGAAGGTCATAAAGGTCATAAATGATATTAAGTTTGGAACATCAACATATTATGTAAACTGTATGTTGCTGTTATTGGTATTTTAAAGAAAAAATACTGTAAAATCCTGGGTTCGGTAAAATGTTTCAGGCATTCATGTGAAGGACAACAGAGCTTTCACTGGCCGATTATCCAACTTTATTGATAAAACAAAAACAAAAACTATCCGACCAAACAAGAAAAAGAAAAAAAGAATCAAGAATAACGGACACAGCGCGACATCAGTGTGTGGTAATTTGTTTGGTGCGAGTGAAGTTTTATTTAATCTATGACCCAGGGAAAAGTGTGGTGTGGACGGTTAAGGAGAGAATGCAGGCTCGCGCTGTGTCCGTTATTCTTGATTCTTTTTTTCTTTTTCTGGTTTGGTCGGATAGTTTTTGTTTTTGTTTTATTTTTGTTTTATTATAGGTTGTAATTTAAAAAAAGTCAAAAACCGCACTCAAAATGCAATTTAGAGCTTTCTGGCAAGAGGAGACACCCAAATTAATAATGTAACATGCTACTGTTTGTGCATGAATAAGGTTATACTGCTATTTCCTTAGATACGCGATTCCATGTTTTTTTTTTTGAATCCCCGGGGGAACCGGGCATCCATAAGAATCAAGTAATAGGTTTATTCCATGCTAAAAAAAAGAAGAAAGAAAACACATTCCATAAGAATCAGCGCTTTTATATAGCGCCTTTAAGGGTGGCTTCTCAAAACGTTTTACAGGATAAAAACAACAATAACAACAACAATATTGTATTTCATTGCACTTTGACAGATCGTCCTTAAATCAGTTGTTGATTTAAAGTTTGACAGTAACCCTAACACTAACCCTATTTTATTTTTTCAAAGAAATGTTTGTTAAAAAAGAAAGTCATGACTCTGGCTGGATTTGAACACCCAACGTGTGATGTATAAGTCAGGAACCTAGACCACAGCGCCACTGGCAAGGTCACATACTGAGTGTTGAAAAAGCCCTACAGAAACAGTATCAACAGACATTGTACAGCGTGTACTATTCTTGTGTTGCGGTACATGAATATAATTATATTGTTATTAATGTCTTTAGATACGCGATTCCATATTATATTCCCTTTTAATCAAATTCTAAAAGTATGCTTGTTGACTCCGGTATCACGTTAGTTAAAGACTTTGATGCTTAAAACGTTTAGGGAGAAATGGAATACTGGTGCGTATTTTTTTCTTTTAAGTACCGAGACCAGCCATACAGTATATTGTATGTTTATGTTCCAAAATTAATATCATTTATGGCCTTCACACGCGTTACAGTATGCTCCTATTCTTTTTATGCTCAGCTACTAAGATTTCCCTTCAGTGGTAAAATTCCATATAAATATTCAATACTAAAACGGGCACAGTAAAGACATTTAAATCTTTCTACGACTGACCAATGCACCACGAGTGCCCCTGTCGGTCAACCAATCACGTACCGCGGTATTTTGCGTCATCGCGCGTCACGATGTCTGTGCCGCGTACTTTGAATGGCTGCATCTGTACCTGAATACATTGCTACTGTAAATTACATAAATGCCATACAAGTAAAATACATTAAAGATGTATTGTGTTGGACATATAACAGCTTTTGAAGTGACAACATATACATTTAACGTGTACCAAAAATTTTGATTACCTTGGTGATATTTTACAATACAAAGTAAAATAAAAAATAAATAAAACATACAGTGCAGTCTATAAGTATTTGGACAGTGAAACATTTTTTGTTGTTTTGGCTCTGTATTCCAGCACATTGGATTTTAAATGAAACAATGACCATGAGGTTAAAGTGCAGAATGTCAGCTTTAATTTGAAGGTATTTATGTCTATATTGGGTTAAACATATAGGAATCACAACGTTTTGTATACATAGTCCTCCCATTTTAGTGGACCAAAAGTAATCGGACAATTGGCTGCTCAGTTGTTTCTTGGCTAGCTGTGTGTTGTTGCATCATTAGTTCATGCACAAGAGAGCTAACAAAAGGTCTGGGGTTGAGTCTAGATGTGGCATTTGCATCTGGAGTTTGTTGCTGTGTCTCTCAAAATGAGGCCCAAAGGAGTGTTAGTGCCATTAAAGTGGGCCATCATGAAGCTGAAAAATCAGAATAAATCAATCAGAGACATAGCCAAAATGCTAGGTGTGTCAAAACCAACTGCACGGTACATTGTTAAGAAGCAAGAATGCACTGGCGAGCTTAACAATAGCAAATGACCTCGTAGACCACAGTAGTGGATAACCGATAAATACTTTCAATCATGAAGAAAAAACCCTTTTCGACTGTTGAACAGATCAGGAACACTCTCCAGGATGTAAGTATAGATGTGTCAAGGACTACCATAAAGAGAAGAATACACAAGTATAATCTCAGAGGGTTCACCA
Source organism: Atractosteus spatula (assembly GCF_055471065.1). Classification (NCBI taxonomy): domain Eukaryota; kingdom Metazoa; phylum Chordata; class Actinopteri; order Semionotiformes; family Lepisosteidae; genus Atractosteus; species Atractosteus spatula. Next base: position 43,626,674 of record NC_142707.1, on the reverse strand, counting down.
CAAGATGAAAAACCACTGGTAAGAAAGGCCACAGAAAGGCTAGGTTATAGTTTGATAAAAAAGTACATTAAAAAGCCTCTAGAGTTCTGGGACGAAGCCTTATGGACAGATGAGACGAAGATTTACCTGTACCAGAGTGATGGAAAGAGAAAAGTATGGAGAAAAAGGTCAGGGTATTTAAGACACCTCTGGTTTTGGTCTACAACCACTGTTTTTACAATTGTATGCAAATCTATCTCTAAGTGAAAAAAAGTTAACACCTCCTCTGCAGGGTTTAAAAACATGACATACTGCATTTCTCCATATTTTAATGCACAATTACTATTTCCTAAATTTAACAAAAAAATGAATAAAGACTTGAATAAATACTCGAATCCTTCTAACCTCTCAGGATGTTGTGCCTACTCTGAACAACTGTGGACGTCTCTAAGCAGCTGATTGAGGACTTGAAAATAAAGATAATTGACTCTTACAAAGCAAAGGAAGGCTATAAAAAGATATCTGAACACATAATTAAAAAATGAAAACTAAGGGGAACTGTTAAAGTCAAAGCAAGATCTGGAAGACCCAGAAAAATCTCTGATAGAATTTCTCGTAAACTTATCAGATATGCAAAGTAGAGCCCACATATCACTGCAAAGAACCTGCAGAAAGGTTTAGCTGACACTGGAGTAGTGGTCCACAGGTCCACATTACAAGAAACATTTGGAAGCTGTAATTTTTGCCAAAGGATGTGTTACTAAGTACTGACTGACCCAAACGTTTTCACATGCCACATTCACTGTTTTATGTATCCTTTAATACTTTTAATTATCTTGAAAAGTATAACAATTACAGTAGGTTAGGGTCTTAAATTAAAGAGAACACCCTGGAGATCCTTTCTGAACCTTCATATTTTGAATATGTCTTACTCAGTACATACAGTAGAAATAAATATCAAAAACAAAAACAGGAAAAACAAGAAACACATTTTACTGTCTTTCGTTAAAAGGCAATATCTCAAGTACTGGAACACCTAGGATGAAAATTTCTGTTTCCAGGTCTTCTCTAATGTGTCTAATGTGCCCAGAATGATTTTCTCCTCCTTCCCAGAGATTTGAAATAAATATCAGAAATTAATGAGAAGTATAAATTTTTCATTGAGTTGCATTGACTTCTGGCTGTGCTTGAGAGCCCGCTTATGATGTTTATGGAGAAAAAAATGTTTTTTCACATTTTTGAAAGCTTCTGGGACAGTGAATCATCTCCAATGCTCACTTTCAGTGTACCTCACAACAACAAAAAAAGTATCAGGTGATGCCTACTGGTCTGCTAGAGCAGAATATTAGAATATTATCCAGAATATTAGTAATAAGAACACACCAACTACTTGAACTCAAGATCTGTTTTATACTCTCTCTCAGTATTTCAATAGCACCTGTAATAGAGGACCCGTGGTATAGATCTTGAATTTGAAAGTGCTTACAATAGGATCTAAGGTTTAATTATATGTGTGCTTCTCCTAGAACTTGTATATGATCAAGCAACCCTCCTAAACCATCAGATGCACAGTTCACAGTCTGGATGAATGAACTAGAAACAACAAATGTTTACAGAAGATGATAGATGGATAGATGTCTTATTATTGACAATTTAACAAAATCCAATTACTAGTTTATTCCACAATGATTACTGTACTTAAATACAATACATGTTTGAGGATATAACCACTACTCCTATCCTGTTTTTTCCATTTCTCTATCTCTATAGCTCATTAGATGGAGGTTATTACTAAAAACATGAAGCAAAAGGTATACAGTAGCTGGATCCTTTTTTTTATTTTGGTTTCCAGTTATGGGCTTTCTTTAAGTCTGAACTTCTATTGCCTGATGGTTTTCCCTACATACTGTTTATAAGAGAAAATAAAGTGTAATACTGCTGCAGTAACCTGAAGAATTCAGCTGTCTTGAAACAGGAGGCTAAAACAAAATGTAGGTGCTGTGCTGTGATCAGAAAGTAGACAAGCAGGCCAAACTAACAATCTGAATCTGTAGCCCACGAAACAGGGGTCAAAGCCAACAATTCAAAAGGCGAAAGCACATATGATCTGTAAATGTAGTGGTAGAAACAAGCCAGGTTTGAAGAAAAAAAAAGTCTAAAGTGTAGTCAAAGTAGGCTGCATTGAAGCACAATTAATCATGGACAAAGCACGGTGGTTAATTCAGAGGATGAACTCAAGCACCAAGTAATGACACTTGAGAAAACTATCAGCAAAGGACTACCTAAAGAATGCCAAGACGAGTAGAGACTCTATCACTGAGCAGAGAGGTACTGTCATGGCTGGTCTTAAATACCTCACTGATTAAGGAAAGGGTTTAAGTACTGACAGGTAGAGTTGATCTTCATCCTAATCATGGCAACCAGTGAATTAACAGGTTGAATAGAGTTTTAGTCAGTTGCCAAGGTGCTTCAAGTGCACAAACCAGGTGTCAATGGGAGCAGGTACGAATAAAAGAACATGAACACTATTACATGTTTTAATGCAAAATATTCTGTCAGTATAAGTAATATAATTTACTTAAAATACGGTATTACATTCAAGACTATTATGATAAGCCAAGCAGTCTAGTGAAATTGGAAAAAGGTGATAAAATATCTCCATATAGCTCATGATTACCCTCAACCCTTTAGTTGTTTAAATGTTAAGATTTTTCTATGCAATCCATAGTATAAGCAAAAATAAAACCCATACTTGGGCCAGTGCTCAACAGGATTTGCCTTATCTGAAGATTTCTGGATTGGGATGCTGGTCCATTGTAGGGATACCCCAGCTGTACAAATACCCCTGTATTGTATACAGTAGCTGGAGTTCTGTGGAGTGGAACTAGCATGGCAAAGTACCTTGTTCAGCAGTACAACAGGAGTGTCATACCATCTAAAAGCAGATTAAATTTAATTGAGTCTGTCTCATCTTTTTTTGATTGGTAGTTCATTTATTTTATAATTCTCCTCACTACCACGAATCCAACACATTCTGCATAACTGGCTGATTAGAAGACTGTCCTTAATTAAATTGGGTGGAAAACTGCTTGTCAGTAATATATTACAATCAGTAGGTCTGATTTAAACAGTGATTCTTAGCCTCATCTAAAAAAATAAAACATATCTTACTTTCTAAAAATTATTAAATTTTTATTTTTCTTGTATAAGATTTTTTATACGTATGTGTATATGTGTAAAATCCTTCCGTCCCACCTCTACTCCAGTCTAAATCGTGAACTTATGACTGATTATGTCCAGTACTTAATGAAAATTAGTTGTAGATGTAATATTTTTGTTCAACAGTTTTTTTATAAAGGCAATATAAGAAAACAGAATATTAAATTCATGCTATTTTATGTTGTCTTCAATGCCTTGCCAAACTATTATCAATAAAACTTACTAATGTAAGTTTATAAGAATTCCAGAATTAAAAGGGAGGAGGTCCCTGAATTATTTACACATTAGTTAAACCTTTATCTGATTGTACTCCATGTCTGTATAGTGGTCTGATTTTCTTTGTTTATTGTTGATGTAGAACAATCTGGTTGAATATTTTCCCTGAAGAAGGAAAGGAAAGAAAGAAGAGCAAACCAAAAGAGAGAGAGAGGAGTCAGGAGGACTTGGAATTTGAAGCTTCTGCAAGGCAAGAGCCCCTACTTCATGATCATCTAGACAAAACCCAATTGGAGTTACTGTAAGTATTCTATGTATTTGAACCTTGCTGGAGAGAACTTGCTGTTCTGTGTTTGGGTTTCCTGGGTAAAGGATACCCTAGTTAAAGATGGCCTTTCCTGTATGCAGGTGCATTTTTAGAATATAGAGACAAACTCCCATTTATTTTGTGGTATCTGGGTTTGCAAAGAGAGATTTAACTGCAAGATGAATTGCATTTATTTTAGAAGGCAGCTTTTCTCTTATTTTGGTCTCTGTAGGGTTTAAGAGTCGTACTACATGGTACTGTAGCAGTCTGGGGTTTTCAGGGTAATTAGAATGTTAGGCCTCTGAAATGCCTTGTCAGTACATACTGTATACAGTACATGCAGGAATTTGTGTTGTATGTTTATGTTGTGTGTAGTGTAGTTTGTGTTATTGTCATCAGCAATAAATATTTGTTTAACCAAGTGTGCCTGGATTATTACTCTTTTCACTAAAGCTGAGCCAGATAAAAATAATTCACATGCCTCTAACTAGACCAAGAATATGCTTGGGTATATTCTGGAGAAATCACTTACAAGTTGGGGGTTATAATCATTTTACTTATTAACTATATTGCTGAGTCAGTTCCTGAAATACACCATTTTCAACCCCCCCCCCCGTAACAACAATGATAATAAATAAATCTGTGTTTTTATGTATAGATATGAACGTTTGAGATTGATTGAAACGCTCACATTGACCACGTTCACTTAAAAAGGGTAAAATCCTCACCTTCATATTCGCAAAATGTTTTTTTTACATCATAATGGACAATGATTTCTGTTGTTATACACTTTTCAGGCAATGTAAACTGGACTTTTAAGAAAATCCATGGAAAATTTGTGACACATTTTAAAATATATTACTGAAAATGAAGCCAATTTAGAAATGAGAGAAGAGAATTGGCAATGTATATTGTGTAGCAGCAAGGCTTATTAAAGTACAGGAATTAAGTCTGCTGCTCCTTTGCCTGTACCTCTCTCCTTCGTCTCAGTGGTGCTTGATACAGAGAGGCCATTCCATTTGGTTCACAATTAAGGTGTTTTTCTAGCTGATAGAGTGTCCTGATAAGGAACAACTCCTAAAGCTGAGACACATCAGCCACCCTAAAAAATGATCATCTCTGGCACCTTACAGTCTGGGAAATTCCAAGAGAGTATCATCCAAAGTTGTTTACAACTCTAAGGTCAGAGTACATTGTTACTCATCATCAGCCAATCAGGAACTGGTAGGGCAGGTTAACCCCACGTGGGTCTCGGATGCCCATGAAACTTTCAACCAATGAACGACCGTAGCTCCTCCAGGTAAAACAGGCAGCATAGGTCTGCTCGAGGCACCTCCAGACATTCTCGACTCAGCGCCTCCTGAACATCCTCAGACTCAGCTCAGACAACCACGTAATGGGCAGTATGTCCGAGTGCAGGACTTTCCTTTGTTCTAAGAGCCGAGAACGGAGGTCGCCAGCGTGTAACCAAAGGATCCACCCGAGGTAAGCCCAGCAGCAAGCCTCATGAACCCACCGCGAAAGCTCACCTGATCAACAAGGGAACTACGGTTGGAACTGTGGATAGCTGAATCTAAGGATTCAGGAGTAGCAGGACTAGCACAACATCAGGAACAAACTGTCTTCTTCCTGCCTAAAGAGTGTGACCTACTTTTCTCCTGTGCACAAACTTGCTAGTAAAGCCAGAACTAACTAGCCGGTCTTCAGAGAGCATCAGCAGCGCATTACAGCAGAAATCTCTCCCACTTCTCTCCAGCCACAACACCACTGCTTGGCACCTAGCCAGAGAGCGCCGATTGGACACAGCAACAAGCCTGCACTGCTTCTTTGCGTCCACGGTAGATCTGAATCCACACAGATTGGATGAGTATTCAACATTCTGTATTACGGCTTGAGAATGAAATTCTTACCTGAACCTGAGTTGATATCAATTTAATTCCTATGAGTGTGTGACAGAGGAGTCTGTCACGGGGTACAGATAGCACAGAAAATACAACATTCATACACCTTCCATTGAGCGGTTGCTAGATAAGTTCCTGAGAGTGCACACTCAGGGCTTTACTAGTAACTGCTATTACTTAATTTCATATACAGTCATGTACATAAACATACCTAATTTCACATACATTCATATAGTTAAACACAGGTATGAGTGAGTATTGTTGTGTGAATGGAGAGCACTCTCAAAATGGATGTTACTTACTGTTTGTTTGGTGTCAGTACTTCCAGGGTGAGTCAGCCTTTGGTGGCCTCAAAAGGCCAAACCTAGCCCCAGTTCTCAAGGGTTATTTATGGAAAGGGGAAAAACCACTTTGAATTAGAGAAATTGTTTGTTCTAGAGGGGGAGGGGCTTACAAGGTATTTAAGCTGGCTCCTCTGCCTAAGAGTTTGGTTGGTTGTTGGTGGTTAGGTAGTGTCATATGGAGAGAGCGAGAGAGACGTACTTGCTTTTGAGTATAAATTAAGCAAAGGTATCTGCCAATGGGCTAAGATGATTATCTTAAAAAAAATGTGACTTAGTATGTTAAGGCAGAATTGGTAAAGGAGCTCACCAAGTGCAGGATGAGCTCTATGATCATGGGTTTCAGCCTGAGTCATGTTACTGGCTAGACCCTGTGGCCTCCTGGGAGCTTATAAGTGTCACGATCGCTACTCCTCCTCTTAAGGGCGCTCCAGCCCTTCCCCTTAAAAGCCAGACACAGACGTCACTTGAGGTTCCTCATTGAATTCTGCTTCGTGAGAGCCCGGGATCCTGCTGCGTCTGGCTCCATTATGGTTTTAACCATTATGGTTTTTAATGTTCCTGATTCCCCCCGCTGGTCCCGACCTGGCTACTGGTTTTTAATTCCCTTGGATGGATTGTCTGGCATTGGATTTCTCTTCTGTTTTGGATTCCCCGTTCCTCACTTCCCCTGGACACCTGCTCACCTTGGACGCGCCCCCCTGTCACCATACCCTTTATCTGCATGATTTTTTCCTACTGTTTACTCACTTGCATAGGGCCCGGAAAGAACTGTTTGTGACAATAAGCATGCAATGTTAACTGTCAGGGATGCTCCTGTCCTCCAATTTGCACTAAACCTTGTGCATGGGGCAATGTATAATGTGACACATAAATAAAAACATAAATGCCTACACTTGCTCTTTGCCACATTTGTGTGGTCACAGGAATTATAGCTGCAAACTTAGATATGAAAAACACACATCTGACTATTTTAAATCAGGTGGGTATAAGAAATATATTATATTTTTAAAATATATTTAAAAAGCTGACAAGGACAGTGGCATCTTTTATTGTTGAATAGACAAAGTACAGTATATTTTTAGCTCACAAACTAAGAAAACTAAGAGATGATTTCAATTGAAAATGAGGGACACTGTATGAAGAAAAACATCTACGAGTGTTTCACCTACTGCCATTGCTCAGTGAAAATCAGGTTGATTCACATTTCTTTCTTAGCTTAACCAAAACCTGGTACAGACAAAATTATGTTCTCCTGTTCAACCAACGGGTTGTTTGACCTCCCTCATCTTTCAGGCAGAGGTGGGGGCATTATTGTTATTTATAATCTTCTTTACAGTATAAGTCCTGTTACTATATCTCTTCTCTCTTCTTTTGAATGTCTTGTTTTAAATACCTTTGTTCCCCACTCTGCCATTATTGACCACCCAAACCTAATGAAGCCTTTGTAGGTGAGTTTGCCACCTACCTGTACCTTTTTTTTCCTGTACTTTTGCTTTTATGCCTCAGATTTACAGTAATAAGATTCTTATTCTTGGGGACTTTTATATACACACTGACTCACAGTCTTCCAGTTCAGCTAAGAATTTTCTAGCTGTGTTGGGATGCTTTGATCTAACCCTGTTCTAAGCCCAGTAAAGGACTCACCCTTGATTTAACCATTGCAAATTACTCTTTTCTTTCTTACTTCTCTTCCCTTGAACTAGGCCTCTACGTCCACTTAACTATTCTTTTCAATCTGGAATTACATGTTTCTAACACTCACTCTCCTCAATTCTCCCCCTAAGTTCTCACAACTGGTGATCAGTTGATCAGCCTAAGTTCATGATTTGTGTCCTATCTTCCTTATCTTGTTTCTCAAGCTCTGAACCTCTAGAGGATAAAATACATTTGCTTAATAGCACTCTTTTATCTACCATCTGTCCCCTGGTACACCTATCTGTGATCAATGAAGGCAGTCTTCCAGAAACTTGAACATAGATGGCGTCTTTCTGGCCTAAACATACATTATCAGGCTTGAAAAGTTTACTTGTCTGAAAATAAGGATACAATAGAGTCTGCTAGATCTAGCTACTTCTCTCACATAATTGAAAATAACCATAATAACCCCAGGCATCTTTTCTCCACAATCAATAGACTGCTAAAGCCAAACTACCCCACCACATTTGCTGCCTCATCGCAACTCTGCAACACATGTTTAGATTTCTTTAGCTCCAAGATCAAGAACATCCAGGATCACATTCTCTCCACAATGCATATCATTTCCACACCTCCTCCCTGCTTGATCTACTGGTCCCCTTCTTTCTTACTGCTCTCTTTTTGACTCTGCATCCATCAATAAACTGGTTTTGCACATGAAATCCACCATCTGTATATTAGATCCCATTCCCACCACTTTATTTAAGTCCTGTATCACTTCTCTCTGCCCCATTGTCTTCAGTATAATAAATGCATCCTCTGTGTTGTTCAAATGGTCCTCAAAACTGCTGCCATTACCCCCGTGCCAAAAAAGCCAAATATGGCTCTGGACATGGGGGCTATTGCAAAAATTCTAGAACGGGCTGTTACAATTCAGTTAAATAACCACCTCATTGAAAATAGTCTTTTCAAACCCCTCTGATCTGGTTTCCAACAACTTCACAGCACAGAAACTGCCCTGGTCAAAGTCATAAACAATCTTCTAACAGTTTCTGATTCTGGTTCGCTTTCTATCCTCATTATTCTTGATCTCAGTTGTGCTTTTGACACTGTTAACAATGTCTTACCTTCTCGTCTTGAGACGGTGGAGTTTCTGACACTGCTTTCAAATGTTTCAAGTCTTACCACACTGATCGCTGTCACTTTGTCTCTCTTGGCAGATTTAAGTCTGAAATTGGACTCGTTAAGTCTGGTGTTCCTCAGGGCTCGATACTGGGCCCCTACTTTTCAGCATTTACATGTTTCCACTTGGTCAGCTTTTAAGATCACACGGCCTTAACTATCACTTCTATGCTGATAGTATTCAAATCTACATCCATACCAAACCCAGCACTGATGTGGCTGTCTCTACGCTATCTAATTCCATCTCCGACATAAAAACATGGATGACTCAAAATTTCCTTCATCTTCATATTTCTTGATGTGTCCACTCAGCAGACAAACATACGACAAAAAAAACAGCAGGCGGAAATTTTGTTTTGGTATTCAGGAGTCAGAATTTTCAATTCTAGGCCTGTCAGATTGCTGAAAATACTTTGTAGGCCTTTTCCTAGGTGTCTACTAGCTTGGATATAAATTTTGGACAGATTGATCAATTTGAAAAAAATCGACATAATATTTTGTGAAGACTGGACCTGGAATAGAATTTCTCGCATCCCAAAATAAATCATAAAAATATTGAAACCAATAACAATAAAAACCATTGCAATTGCTATAAAAACCTTCAGACACTGCTAGAGAGCGTTTTTTCTGCTGTTAGGCATTGAAAAAAAATCTCAGTGTTGCCTTCTGGTGTGAAAAAAGGACCACTTATAAGAAACTGATTGATTACCCCTTCTGAGTCAATGATTGATGGCTAGAGGGCAGGTGGAAGACTGAGGCTTCTAGAGGAAGTCTCCCCCCCTAAGGGCTCTGACTGGCTGAAAATACAATGAATGACAACGTTTTTCAACAATCAGATCACCTTATTTCTGGAAATCCAGTTTCAAATATCTTTTCTAAAGCCAATAACGTTCAGTTTCCTCCAGGTCTGGAGGTGGGTTAGTCTGGCCTTTTGTGGATATATATCATGCTTCAGAATAAGGTAAAAACATGGGATATATATTTTTTTGCTGGTTTTTGCTTTTGCAGTCATGTTTTGCTGGCTTATTGATTACCTTATCGATGCATTTTGGAAGTTTGGAAGTGCATCATCAGATAAAAAGTGTCTGTGATTGATTGCCTTGGTGTTTTTTGGTTCTGAAATTGTTTTTTTTAAAGCTCTGGTTGTCCTTTTCCAATTGATAACAGGTTTTGTAAAGATTTTGTGGTTTTGTTGGAAAACAACTATTAAATATGACGTAAGACTTAAAAGTAAATATTGACTTACACCGTGGTTGCTTGCGACTATGCGGCGCACAAGCATAGTTTGATTAAATTGCCGGGTTTTTTTTAGTTCTGAAATCGGTTTTGTGAAGCTCTAGTTGAACCTTTTTCGATTGATAAAAGTTTTTCTGTAAAGGTTTTGTGGTTTTGGTTATGTAAAAGGATGAAGTGAGACGCTCCTTTTAAGTCAATTTTTTCTTACGTTAAATAACAGGTGCCGTGCGTGGTCGTAACAGTATTCTCATTGTGCATGATGTGTGTTTTTTATTGTTATTGTTATACAGTATAACGTGCTTTAAGAAGCCACCTTCAAAGGCACTATATAAAATAAAGTTTATTATGATCATCATCATGTGTGTACAGTAGTAACTTATTACCAATTACTATACATTTTATTTGTCCTTTTAATTGTATTTCTGCTAAATAAAATTGACATTACTTATTCTATATGAAAAAAATGTCTAAAAAGATTGTTGATATATTGTATGTTGGCATAAAATTAACATGAAAAAATAACTAACATAAAACATAAAATTAAATAAAGCATGACATATTCTGTCGAAAAGTTTTGTTACATTTAATACATGAAACTGTCAAGCCCTCTACAGCTAGTGGGTGCTCCTACTCTGTCCTGTTCCTAATTTCCCTGCGCTGTGCTTGTCTTTCCAGTGTGTCTTTGTCTGGGGCTATATATTTCCGGTTTACGCTTTCCTCCTCACAAATTGAGTTTGCATGAGAAAACATTTAGTTAAGACCACTGACAACACAGATGCTAACTTACATGCTCCTGGATTGAGTTCTGAGTCCCTGCAATGTCATTTTTATAATAGTCTACTCACCATACAGAATGTTACAATTTGAAAATCAATCAAAACAGGACCCATGCACACCACAGCAGTCATTTTAATTTCCTTTGTTTACATCATAGCACACTCTACAGCTTCTCCCATGTAACTCTCATACCATTTTTAAGGCATTTCTTTTTTTAGATTTTTTTTAAACTTACTTTTAACAACTTACAAATCTGAAGAGTGTTCAGAAGTTACTTCTTTTTTAGGCAGAATGTTGATGGCACCATAAACTAAGCACATTTGTAAGTATATTCATCACAGATTTTTATTTTAAAAATTTTAGGGTATTGTTACATTTTGCTTTATCCATATCTATATCAAGCATCTGGTTCAGTCTTTTAATTCAGTCATGTAAGTAACTGGGCCTAGATTTTTCTTGACTTCAGCTATCAACCAATTTATGCCTTCTGCTCCTCTGTGATTTTTTACTAACACAGATTGATCAACTGTGAAAACTTTTCAAGGAGTGTGTTCTTGACCCTATTCTTTTTTATCTGACCTGAAATTAATACAAAATAAAGTTTTAAATGTAACAGTCTAGTAACAGTCTTCTCAGAAACAACTGAACTGGTATTTTCTCAGTAGTATGATGTGTAACCATAACTGTAAACAACATTTGCAATGCAATGCTGCAATGTTTTGATAGCTTAGTTTTTTACAACAGCCCATTTGAAATTTTGCACTAGAATTCCTGCCAATCCATTGGTTGCAAGAAATAAAAAGCTAAAAAGGAAATATAAATGATTTGAGGACTATTGTCTATCACTAATTCGTCAGGCAGGCCATATGAAACAAATAGATTCCTAAGCACTTTCAATGGTCTTATTTGTTGCTACTGATCATCACTCAAGACATAGTTTTACAGTGACCTTATGGTCTCCACAAATTGCTAAACTTCCATCTGATTAAGGTACGGTATATAGACTATCAGCTCCATTCACTGTAATTCAGGGGGGATACAATGCCTTCTAATTGCATTTTACTAAACTGATGCTTTTGAATGTGTCTCAGTTCTTAAGGCTCAGTCCTACCATTTTGGAATGTAGGTACGGTCTCTTTGGATACACAAAGTCTGGCTTTTATACCTGGCATTAATCTTAACTCACCAACCGGAATCTATCATAGCAACCAATGGGTAGAAGGCAGGGTAGACCCAGGACAGGACACCAGTCCATCCCAGGGCAGACATTCACACTAGGGCCAGTTTTCCCATAAGCCAATTAACCTACCAGGATGTTTTTAGAATGTGGAAGGAAACCTGAACACGCTTGGAGGAAACCAATATGAACATGGGGAGAACATACTGTATAAACTCAATGCAGATAGCAACCCAGGTCTGGAATTGAACCCAGTCCCCCTGCACTGCGAGACAGCAATAGTAATCACTGTGCCACCCTCATTTTAATATTTCTCATTTAATTCACAGCCATACCATTTTTTTGTTATGATCTGCATTTGGTCATGTCTTAGGTAATATTTTGAATATGATCTGCATTCAGTAATAGGCACTACCAAGTCTCTCACCTCTACCATGTAATTCAGGGAACTGTGCATTTAACTACAGTAGCAGTACCAATTTTGAAAATGTCAGCTGAGTCTGCCATGCAGCAATATATTTTTTATTTGTTGATGAAAAGCACAAGAAAGAAAAATTACCATTTGCAGAAAAGAACTTGCCTATAAGAAATCAATTTCACTTTTCCTTCAAACAGAGAAGTCTGTGTGTTTCAAATTAAACCCACAGATCATTCTTTCTCTGAAGGGTTCAAATAAATTGAAACTGAACCAATGTAATTATTTTTAAAAATTTTGTTAAGGAAAGAACATGCTTGCATTGAAATAATTGCCATTTTCCAGTGAATATTTGGGGCTATGTTTTCTGTAATTTGTTAACATTATGAACATATAACAAATAGATTAAATAAATGCTGTTCATCCTCCACTGATTGCTGAGGAGACAGGATTTGCGGAGTGCCTGGCTGTAGTAAAAAATGTCACACAGTAGCAGGTACTCTGTGATATTAAAATCCTTTTATATCTCTCCTCGGCGATCTGACATTACTCAACTTCCAAACCATCATTTGGCACTTTCCAATGGCGTTCTCCCTGTTCCTGTTTTCCTGTTTCCCAACAATTCCAGACTCCTCCTGGGGACCCCATCTGTTGCTGTGCCTTCCAAACCTAATCCAGCCTGCTAGGTGTGGCAGTGTGGCCAGAGCTCTGCATCAGAACCAGACCACAATGAGTGCACTGCTTCACCCAGTCGAGAGCACCTCGAAAGCACACGTGCTCCTGGCTGACTGCCCCAACGACGTGTGCCCTGTCCTGCACGAGTGTTGGTGTGGCCCCTTTAGCCCTGTCCCACACTCTGGGAAGTCGGATCCCTAAGTTCTGGTGCTTCTCCCCTTTCTCACTAGGGATTCAGCACCAATTCTATTCCTTAGGTGGTCAAGGAAGTGCCTGCTGTAGTTACACTCAAACTGGTTCCTGGTGTGCCTCTGACTGACTGCTCAAAAACCTGCGCTCCATACAGCCCAGCTCCCTGCCAGCAATCCTGCCCTGCGTCCAGTCTGCACTCCTGCCCTGTGTCTAGACTCTGCTTCATACTGCCTACTCCTTGTTCTGAACTGTCCCTCTGACTCTGCACTGGACCCAGACCCCAGTGAACGCACTTCTTAGCCCCAACCCGGTGCACTTCTCCAGTCCACCCTGACAGTGTGCACTCTGGAAGAGACCCCCCAGAGAACATATGTACCATTCAACCCACTTCCTGGTGTGATCCCCAGTAGACCACCCTGATGACGTGCACCCTGCCCTGCCTGGCTCCAGGTGCAGACCAACCAGCCCTGACATGTTTGCAACTCTCCATTTTGTTTCCTTCTTTGTAAGTGGAACCCATTTTGCAGAGCGCTGGCTACTATCCCTGGTCTGTGATGCCCTTGCTCTTTGGTCCATAACACCATCCAGTCTGTCCCATGATCCTAGTGGGTGGCACGTTGTAACAGCTATGTTCTTCACCCATCTTGACACCACCAGGTTACCACCTTACCCATTCATGTATTAAGTTGTCTGACTCCACTCTTATACACTATTTCAGACTCCGTCCAGGATTCTAGCTCTCTCATGGTGTGCATTCCAGGGTATAATCCTGCATTTTACCCAGTCTTAGCTAGAAAAGGGATCAGTGCACAGTGAGCCTAAGAAGGATGAAGAAATAATACATGTAGAACTATATATTGATTATTATTTCAATACTTAATTGTTCTTTTTTGACATTGTACATTTTTGTGTAGTATAACTGCTGCAAAGATACAAAAAAATGGCAGAGAAAGAGTCTTGACAGAAAAATAAAGTTACAATAACAAATTTTAAGAGCTGAAACAGCCCCCAACATACACTACTCGGCATGACGTCTGAGTTGCTATTGAGTCGCTTCTGCAAGACCTTATTGAAAATAACTTTCTATCTGCCCACATTTCTACCTGGGAGATTGGAGACAATTAAAACAGAAATATTGCTCTTTTGAATCAATCTGGATAAAACAGATACATTCATGAGTAGTAAATGATTGCACTACCCATGATAGCTTTAAAGAAGTGAACCTTTTTAAATGCAAAACACAAAAAGGACCTGATATAAATAATACTACAGTACAACTAATTTGACTGTTGAAGTGTCATTTAGAATATAGATACAAAGGGCAACACCTGGCTAGAGGTAACATTTTCAGTTCTCTGGAACTTCAAAGCAAGGAGATGTTGATGAGATGTAGAGGTGCGAGATTCGGTAATCAAAGCAATTGTAAAGTGTACCTTAGTTAATTTAGTTCTTGGTAAATGATTAAGAGTGTAATCAACAATCTAGGAGCACAGCATGAAACTGGCAGGTACAGACAGAAAAGGAAAAGAAATAAAACAGGAGAGACAACAAGAGACAAGTGAGAGGCATGAGGTATTTGTCCAGATCATCTGGAAAGACCAGGTTGGAGTTAAGTATTTGAATCTTGTTAACAGACCTTGGTATTCTGTTGTTTTTAGGACCTTTGATTTGCTGTGTAAAGAATTCTTTGGTTAAAAACAGCCTTTTCTGGTAATTGGGCACATTTTTTAAATTTCAAGGAGGTACTGTAGCTGCATCAGCATGCGTAGGCTGCAAAGGAACCTGCTTAGTCCATGCTGAAAAGAAAAGAGACACAATGTTTCGGCTGTGGAACCTTGAAAACGTTGTGTCTCTATTCTGTTCAGAATGGAATAAACCTTTACCTGTTCCTTTGCATTTTTAGAATAGGGAGATACATTCCCATTCATTTTGTAAACTGGGTTTACAGAGAGATATTTAACAACATGTCATATTCTCTTTTGGTTTAGAAGGTAGCTTTATCTCTCCTTTTGGCCTGTGTAGGCATTATTTTGAAGTTTTGTTACACCTGGAAGCAGTCTGTTTTTTGGGGGGGTAGTCAAGACATAGTCCTCTGGGACACTTTGTTAGTAAATTTGTAAATAGTGTAACTTGTGTGTTGTATGTTTATGGTGTGTGTTGTTTAGTGTGTATTATCATTATTAATTAATATTTGTTTAACCCAGTGTGTCTGAATTACTGCATTACATTTTTGACCAAACTATGCCAGAGAAAGAAAGCACTTAGATACCTCAAATTATATCAACCACTCGGGTGTATTCTTTGCAAAAATATTTTTTTTATGATTATGAGTTATGATTATTACAATTATGATCATTTATTTTAATTATTGATTTATCCACTCAGCCTATTTCTGATATTCACAATTTTTGTAATCACTGTCTGTAACAATATAAAACACTCTTTCAAGGAATTGAGAAAGCCTCATTGGACTTTCTCAGAACCATCAAAAAATAAGAACTAGAAGAAACAAGTGACCTGCAGCCAATTTTATTAATCAAAGGATTATGCAGAAGTCTGAAACAGGCTATGCATCCATGTTATTGAAGCAGATACTCTGGCTTTTTTCAGGAAGTGAGTACATGAAAGTTTCACATCATTTAGCTATTAGCAACCAAATGAGATGCTTTGTTAGTGGCTGTAATGTTAGCTGTAATTACAGTTGTTCTTATGTTCTTAAACAAAGAATACAGCATATTACAAGTAGCACTTATTACAACAGATATATTTTATGTAATTATTCATTCAACAAAAATTAATTTAATGTTCAGTTGTGGCACCTGTTATTTGTGTTCTTGAAAAGTAATTAAAAGGGCTTTGATGTGTAAAGTCTCAATCCAGCACCATTAGATTTCAGTAAATGCATTGCATGTTTAGGAATCTTAATATTCTGTGTATTTCAGTAAAGTGCACCTCATGCAATGAATATGAATAATAATTTCTTCCATTTAACAAATATAGAGCATTCTCTAATTCACTACAGAGGGCTTTTAGTTGAAACATGGAAAGAGCATACTTGATGCCAATTGATGTCTAAGTGCTGAAATGTTGCAATACCAACATTTAACATCTGTCAGGATTTTGCCAATGCTTAATCTTGGACATATTTTCTTGGCATTTTGTTATGTTAATTACAGTATGTGCTGGTCAGGCCTCCTGTCCTACCATAAATACCTATATTGTAGAGTAAGTTGCTGCCATTCAATTTAAACAAATGGATGAGGTTTAGTTTTGAGAGAAAAAAAACTTTCTATAAAAGCAGATTTTCTTTTCAACAGCTTGTGAGAAAAAAGTAAAGAACATATTTGCTATTTAATCTATTTATTCTATTCTATTATATCCAGCTTTTCAGATTCACCTCTGCATCGAATTAGAATTGTGAGATGTTTAAATGTATATTGTCCAGACCATCAAGCACTTACCAACAGAAATACCTACCAATCCATTTCTAACCACTTTATGGAATACATACAGTACTTGTGGAGGAACTGGACCCTATCCAGGAAAACAAATGGTGCAAGGCAGGATACACCCTGAATGGGATGTCAGTCCATCACTGGGAAAACAGTCATGCACACACTCACACCAGGCCCAATTTTCCCAGAAGCCAAGTAACCTAAAAGTATGTCTTTATTTAACTCATTGTCAATATACCTTACAACAACTGCATCAACATTACGATTTCTTATATCTTGTGTCTCAACAGCAGTATGCATGTACCTGCATTCTGAATACATTTTGTAATTCCCTTTTATATACCCAATATATTTCAAGAAAAGAATAAGATTAACAAAGTATATATTTCACCTTCATACATTTTTTTGCCAGCAGCTACAATGTTTAAATGCACACATTTAAGGTAAAAACTGTGGAAAAACATCACTAATTGAGTTAAGAGAGAGCTTTAAGGAGGTCAGTTTGTGCAAGGAAAGTGAGGTTCAGCCAGAATACCAAGGTTATTACCTATCACCCCAATTCTCACCAACAATGTTATTAGATCTTTATTGATCAAGTATCCATCAAGTTAATGATAGAGATCTCATCTATTAGAAACAGTGTTCCCATTCACTATGCTGGGACATCAATTTAGGAATTCTAGTCCAGAGGGAAAAGTATCACTTACTTGTCCCCAGACACTATTTATAGCAGTGTTATTAACTCCAGTGGCATAAACCAACAAAGACTGCTCAGAGAATCAGCTGCTACATTATAGGGACTTAAAATTGTGATACAAAAATTATTGAACTAAATTCAATCATCTTGTATTAGATGCTCTGATAAATATGGAGAATATAAGAATAAGAATAAGACTACAGAAAGGTATACATCCCTGGAAGATTATGGGCATTTTGATAGTAAAAACCCTTCAGACAGAGACTTCAAGACAAAATAGACAAAAATGCTCTATTATCACAACTAAAGGGAGTTCCTCTGTTCTGTATCTGTCACATCTTCTTATATACGTACTGTATATATCAGGAATGAAGTATCAACTACAAAAGAAAAACACTATAAAGCTTAGTTATCACATTTTACTTTGAAAAGACTTTATGTAATAACTTGCATACAGTTTAGATTTTTTTTCAAAGCTGTGCAAGCACAACTTCAAAGTTTTCCAAAATGTAACTGGAAATGATTGAGATGAAGTGAAGTTTGAAATTTAAAATTCCTTGACATATATACATATACTGTATAAAGGTGAATATTGTGGTGCATTATCTTGTTACAGCACATCTACCATAGTGAGATCATCATGATACAGTAGGTAGCTGGGTCAAAAATCAGAGTAGAACATGATTTAATACATAATCTCGAAATGGGAATAAGGGAATAAGACGATGATAAAAAATACTATTACAGTTGCTGGAATATTAGCATTTATGGTACAATAAATTGAAAAACATCTTATGCTGTAAATCAATCAATTAAGCATTGCCATATGGCCATTACTTCAGTGAATAAAAAGAACACTTTGGTAGCTAGATCTTTGTAGCTTTCAAGGCATAACAATTGTAGTGAGTCATATAACCATACCTGTAGAATGTACAGTAGTTCAAGCTTAATGTTTATGAACCAGATAGGGACATTTAATAATAAGAGCTTTATAACATGAAATATGAAGTAATCTTTCAAATATCTGATTTGATCCTGTTAGTGTTCAAAAGCTTGCTTATTGTTACTTCCACCTTCATTTCATAAGCCTGTGATGTTTCTCTTATGAAGTGCTTTGCCTGTTACCTTGGTTACCAATGTTCTCTCCCCTTTCATGTGAACATTTTGTTCCTCACATGGAAATACCATTTGTAGGCTACCTGAACCTTTTGCTAAATATATTTCTCTCTAAAGGAAAAAATATATTAGTTAAAAAACAATTAAATATATTATTAATATATATATATAAATATATTATGAATATATTAGAGACACAAATTTGCAATGATAAGATAATTGTTTTTTATTACATTAACCGTTTGTTAGCAGTAAAATGTTTTTACATCTTATGGGAAAGAATGTATAAAAACATCAATTTCCTTGTCATATGTTTTACCTTTAATGTAATTACTGAGTTACAGAATATGGTTTAGTCCAAGGCTAGATAACACATGGCCTTTGGGCCAGATGTGGCCTGTCAATCAGCTAAATCTGACCCCAGGGTGTTTATTAATACATTATCAATGAGAAAGTCAACTTTGCAAAATCTGTTTGAAAAGGTTTGTTGAATGAACAGCATTACATCATGTTGTACTGGTAAAAGAAAAAATCTGTCATAGCCAAACACCAAAAAAAAAAAGAACAGTTTGTCTGGAACTCTGGAAATTGAATTTGGAGAGAGCTAAGAATGTTTTGTACTGTATGTGGATTCAAAACCTGAAATCTGCACATGCCTCATTTTCCTGGAACCATTGCTGTAATGAAGCATGGATGCCACCAAAAAAGTCTAAGTTTTAGTATGTTTTTATTGAGTAAAAAAGGCATTCCGATTTCATATGAATTCATATGAAAGAGTTCATATGAATTTAGTCACTGTGCTAGAACTGTCATGGATGTCGGAAGGGATGAACCATGGAATGGCAGGAGAGCAAAAAAAGACCCTATGCGTAGGGGTGGAATAGGGGTTAGCCCGGGCTCAGTTGTTCAGGGAATGCCGTATAGAAACCAATGCCCTCAGGCGACAGATGTAGGGTGACCTGGTGCTAGGCGGGTCTCAGGACATCCGAACCTCAATGCTGTGTTATATTATATCTTATCTGTATTTAGTATTTCTCTGGTGAGTTTCTCAGTGGACTTGTTGTCATTTTACTTTTTTGAAATGTGTAACAAACAACTACCTTGTGAGCTGCTGCAAGTAATTATTTTACTGGTATTCTGAATGTAAAGAATGCTGTTGAGCCCTACAAAACTCACATCCACAACTCCATTAACTACTTTTTCATCATAGTATTACAGTATTACAGTATGACCATATCTCCTTAATCCGCTCATTGATTAATAAGGCCATTTCCCAAGAGTTAATTGAGCATAAAGCGTTTCTGAAGCGTTTTTTAGCTGTCCGTCTCTCGTTTGACTCAAGGAACAGATAAGCTTCTATTTTAACCGATGTTTCAATCCACACTCCACCAGACATCCGTCCCCTCCGTCCTCCAGCGTTATTTTTACACTCTGAGTCTATTTTTTTCCATTTGCGTGCGTAAGTGATGCTTAAATCCCATAGAGATCCATTCAAGTCACACAAAACTCACATTTTCTATACCCTGTGAACTGTATAAGCACAATCTAAAGCAATATTATGATCATGCTGGCTCAGAGTGGTCCACTGATATAGTGCAATTTTTCACTTTGTTATCACGAGCACACTAACCAGCTGATGATCCAGACACGGGTAAAGTATTGTGGTTGTTTAGCCACAATAAACAAAGGTCTGTTGTTTGTCCACCCACTCATGCCGGGTTTAAATCAACTACACTGTGTTGTACTTACAGGTAGTCCAGAAATCGTTGAAATTACCACAAAATATCGTTTTAGATAGATAGATACTTTATTGATCCCGTGAGGGAAATTGCAGTGCAACAGCAGCTTTACACAGACAACACAGCCACAGTGTAACGAATGATACAATAATAATAATAGTACAATACATACAATACAATCAGTACAGTGAGGGGTGCACTAAAAGAGTTACTCACAGTCCGGACACACAAAGAACAAACTAGAACAGAACAGTACGCAGAAAAATTGTATCACACATATGAATATAAATATAGATGTAAATATAGATATAGATATAAATATAAATGTATTGCACGGGTCCCTGGCATATATTGCACAAAAAATGGTTGTAAACGGGAAAAGAAAAGAAAGAGAACAGATGTAGCAGTAGATGTGTAGATGTGTTTAGTCCAGAAACAGGTCACTGTCGATCTTGCCTCTGCCAAGACGCAAGGTGGATGCGTTGTACAGTCTTATGGCAGACGGCAAGAACGACCTCCTGTAGCGTTCCCTGTCGCACCGTGGATGAATCAGTCTATTGCTGAACGTGCTCTTCATTTCTACAAGCCTGTCATAGAGGGGATGGGAGATGTTGTCCATGATGGCCTCTAGTTTGGACACCATTCTTCTCTCAGCCACTACCTCCAAGGGGTCCAGGTCAGACCCAATGACAGAGCTTGCTCTCCTGATGAGCTTGTTCAGCCTTTTAGAATCCACTGCTCTAATTCCAGGGCCCCAGCATACCACTGCGTAGAAAATGGTGCTCGCTACCACCGACTGATAGAACATATGTAGCATCTTACTACATACATTGAAGGACCTGAGCCTCCTCAAGAAGTTAAGTCGGCTCTGTCCCTTCTTGTAGATGGCCTCAATGTTCTTAGACCATTCCAGTCTGGTCTTGTTTCCAGAAAACAAACGAGAGCTGATGTTCCTCTATTCCCGCCTGTAGCATTTGAATACGGAACACAACTATCGGAGTTGGTGTGGATTGGACGGGCAGTCACTTACAGTATGCTTTTGCTATGCTGATGTGTCGCTTTGGGTGCGAATTTGGGGTAAGTCTTCTCAATAAAGTTTTATACTTAGGGTACAAAAATCTGGGGAACAAAAGAGTTAAAAGTCTTTTAATAGAGACTTGTTGATTTGTCACAGTTTGGTAATCAGGTAAGAAAACTAGAAAAAAAATTACTATTTACTAATTACTAAAATTATTATTCTTAGTTTAAAGGAAAAAAAAAAATATGCCATGTTCTTTAAAAGTTGGTAATTGAATTATCTGATTATGATGAAAAGATAGTTAGAACTTGGTTTGAAGTTAATGTTTTTTCTTGTAAGTACTGAAGTCCTGGATTTACTATCGGGATTTTGACAGTGTAGCCTATCTCTTTGTATACATAAAATATAATATATACTCCAAGACTTTTCCTGCACCGTCAGTCATACCCTCCCTCACTGAAATATTCCAGAATCATCAATATCAGCAGACCTGTCACTCAACACTTTGTCTCAACGACTGGATGAGAAAAGAAATCAGTCCCACTGGTATGCACTTAACCTGAGTATTTAAGATCCACCTCTACCACATGCCCCTGCTCAGTCTTAGTGATTTTGATCCTGGTCTTGCCTGGTCTTGGTGTCTTACCTATACTTACTTTATTACTGAAATTTGCTTGTCTTTGATTTTGCTCTTGGATTTCCCTTGAACTGTGTTTGCTGTTTTCCCTACTTTTGGGTTTTTGACTGTAATGACTTTGTTATGGATTCTCCTTGATAGTTTGTTTTTCCAAATCTCTTTATGTTTGACCTCTGCTTGTTTTTGACCATGACTTTGGATTATTTTGCAATCCCCTGGCTTTCAGTAGCTGCACATGGACCCAGTCTGTAGCTTTGGATCACTACATTTTGACCAAGTAAATGTGACTATTACTTCCTTACTTTATGTGGGTGTATGTGATATATATGAAGTGTGAGTGGTACTTAACTTTCTCCCCTCCCCCCATTTACTGCTGTGCTCCATCATTCTTGGAGTTTGTGTTTACCTCCAAGTCCAATGGGAGAAGATAACATGGCTACCAGTTACCTTTACATTTGATCGTACTTAACTGCCACATATGAAATAATAAAAAGGGTCCTGAAATGAAGGGAAAAAGTTGCCAGGAGGTCATATACAGTATAATTAAACAAATGTTGGTATTTTTCTGTGTAATTGTATCAAAGCTTTTTAATTCAAAAAATGAATCTTGGAAATCAAATTTAGTTTGGTCTGTAATTAAATACTTTGATATTTTATTTCACCAATATTATACAAATGTGAGAAGCTTCTTTAAAGAAGAATGGCCTTCTGGGAGAGGCGCTATATAAGGGGCTGGGGAAGATGAATATAGTTATTGATTTCTGAAAGGAAGGTGGACACTGGAGGAGCTCCGGTGAGCCATCCCCCAATGCTTGTTGTATTACTTGAGGGAAAATAAATTCCTGTTTTGTTTACAGTCCAAGATCAGTTACAGAGTTCCCTATAATTAAGTCAAAGCCCAGTCAACTGGCTGGTGACAGGGACCCAGAAACAAAACTGCCTATAAGAAAGAAAACAATGGTTTAAGTTAAATTATCAGCACCTGTGTGCCGTCTCTTCCATATGCTAGAAATCAAGCAAAATGAGCTGGAATGAGGTTAACAGCACCCCAAGGTGTCACACCATTCATCAAAAAGATAATTCTCATCTATCAAACCAAGTGTGAATTCTTGTGTGGCTGCTTTGTATATTATTCCAGATTGGCATGATTCTCAATAGGGCTCTTTCAAGCTTTTCTGGGCTCCATGTAATTTCTTTTAAAAATTGAGTAAGTATGTTAGACTGCACTGTAATATTTGTTTTAATTTCCCCACACTCCAACAAATATTGCTACAGGATCTTTATGGCTAATGTGACAAATCTTTCTCTGAAGTTCTCAATATTATTTTTAAGATTCTGAATATGCAGGCCACCTTCTGTCACAGATGAGTTGTTTCTCAATTACCTCTTCTGAAAGGTGGGTGTATGATTGCTAGCTAAAGCAAGCCAGATTTTTGTTTGGGTCATGGAAAGCTTTCTTTATCACTGCTGGGCAATGGAGATATTTTGCCTTTAGAACATTGAAAGTTGATAAATGAATAAATGATAAATAAATAAATGGAGCCCAAATTTCTCTGAAATGTATGTGTTGTTTGATTTTTAATAGAAGCTGTTGTTTTCTCCATTAATATAGTATGTCTTCTGTGAAACAATTTAACCATTGTGTAACATTTAGTGTGTTTCTAATTTTTCATAGAAATGGAAATAAAGACAATGAGAATCTTTCAGGGGTTATGTATCTGTGGATTAATTACTGAGACATCTACAAGTAAACAGAGAGATGACAAATGCTGTGGCTCATAAGGAGGGACATTTGGCTGCCAGAAATGTGTTGTTGGGCAGAGCCAGGTGACATGGATAGTTATCTGGAGTGAGCAGTGTACAGTGTGAACATGTATCTGAATTTATGAACCCATCTTATGCATCTTATGCCGAGTAAGTTGTACTTGTGTTTTACCTTATATTGAATAAGTTGTATATTGGAATTGTTGGTCATTGAAAAGGTGTTCCTGCAGATTTGTGTCTAGAAGTTGGTACTGGGAATGATTGAAAATCTTTTTCCCACTCTGTAATTGGGAGTGGTATTGTTGAGTCAACACAAGATAATAGTTGGTTTAATTAAAAAAGGTCTTTCTTAGAAGTTTTTTTACTTCTCCTATTAATAAAGATGGCTGTAAATTATTGCTATATTAATTTTGGATTAATTCACAGATTTTAACTTGTGGTATTGAAGATATTGTTGTCTCCCAATATCGTCCTTCTGATCCAAGTCTTTAAATGTTGTACAGGTGTTATTTTGAAAGATGTGGTCGAGATGTGTAATATGTTTTGTTTCCTAGGGCTAAAAAAATGTTTTTTTCCAAGTTAAAAGCAGGTAGGAGGATATTTACTACAATATGTGTCAATTTGGGATTTTGTTGATTTTTCCACCAAGTTGTCAGGGTTGTTGAGATTACAGTGTTCTTAAAAAATCAATGTTTTATAGTAGTGTTATGAAATGGCAAGTTAGAGAGTGAAATTTCCTTGCATTCTAACTGTTCTATTTCTGTGCAAATATTATTCTGATGGTTTGGGTGGAGCCACTTAGTAATGTATTGTAGTTA
The DNA here is from genome assembly GCF_055471065.1 of Atractosteus spatula. Taxonomy (NCBI): domain Eukaryota; kingdom Metazoa; phylum Chordata; class Actinopteri; order Semionotiformes; family Lepisosteidae; genus Atractosteus; species Atractosteus spatula. The sequence goes on along the minus strand of NC_142707.1, from coordinate 43,602,175 downwards.
TTTTGCCAGGTAGTAATTGTTAAAATGGTGTGCCTCTAATTCTTTTTGAGTTTCTAGGTTTTTTTATTTTTCCAGTAGAATTTAGTTGTTATAAAATCAGTTAGTGGTGGGTTGTGAAGAGAATTAATTTTAGATAGGATTATCATTTTACTGGTTGCTATTCTGCCAATTACTGTACAGTATATACAGAGGTAAGTGACTCCCCAAACAAAAATTATTGCTGCCTTGTATACGACTATGCCATCTAGCAACACAAACGGGGTGCTAGGCCCCCTCTACTTTACCACAGGTTCTGTTCATCTCCCAGAATCATCCATGCACACACAGACCAGTGACATACAATAGTATCATAAAAGTGCCCTTTTTGCTTTCCACATACATCAACATTTACCATATTACCAATATTGCCCCACTGTCTGGATTAGAAAGTCCAAAGCTGAAATCTGAGGGGGATTCAAACACAATGCTGGCCATCAACACAACCCACTTAAGCACAGACTGTTCCTCCTTCAACCACTGGAGCACAGTAGGTCATCTCCTATTATTTTTAGTAGCAGATGGTAGTAGTAGGTTTTAGTTAAAACTAGTGTGACAGTTTTGGGGAAATGTCAATACTTAATGTTGTCAAAGGTGAAGGTAAAGGTTACCAAGAGTCGAAGCATTTCAACCATCACAACAGTGGTAAAATTGTGGATTTAGTCCAGTTTACAGTATAGAGAAATGAGATATTTTAGAGAATGTGTTTAAAGGCTTTATGGGTCTGGTAAATTTAATAATACATTGTCTGCATAAAGGCTCATTTTGTGAGGTGTTTTAAGGCTTTGAATTCCCTTGTTGCAAACAAATGAGGTGAGAGTGGATATCCTTGCCTGGTCCCCCTGTGTAGAATGAAAAAAGGTAATTACTGGATCAAATCAAATGATTCCTAAACAAAAAGTTATGCATAGCATTTAATTTAGATATTCTTTTCTGTATCTAATTATGTAACAATTGTTTTCATATTACCTTATGATAAGTTAATTAAATTGAATAGTCAGTGCATATTGCTTGAAGAGTGTCTTCCTTTGAAAAAATCAATTTTGATCCTGGATAGATTATGAATGGAGTGACGGTTTCAATTCGGATGGCTAATGTTTTGCTGCTTATTTTGACCTCAGTGTTAATAAGCAATAAGAGGCTATGGATTTTAATAATAATAATTGATTTTAATTTAATATTAGGCTAAATTGCCTGATTTATTATTATATAAATCAAAATTATTATATCTAAATCTCTGTATTAGGAATTCTGATTTTTATCAAATATCATTTAATTGAAGATTATATTTTCTTAATTCATTTGGATTTGTTCAATATCATTTTTAGCCACAGCATTATTCAGGCCTTTGATTTTTTTTTCCCCAAAGTAAAGTGGATGAAATTTCTTGAAAATCATATCCTTTACGGATGCCCCCATCTTTAAGCAGCAATGTATAAAAGCTCCATCTTGTAGTGGATTGTTTATATTTTTTATTATTTGAATTAAACAAAACAGGGGCAAGATCACTAATTGTGAGAGTTTCAATTTTCGTATCTGAAATGTCAGATATAGACATTGAGATACACACATCTGGTGAAAACGAAGTACAGGACAATGACTGATAAAGCAGTAAGAAGTAAAAATACTCCTTTGATTCCTTTGATGTTAATGATGAGAAAACTGTATAAAAAAGAAGGTTATCAAATTTTGGTCTGTAAATATTTATAATGGCAATATTGGTTTTAATGGAAGCACTTATTATAATATACCCATTTGGGTCTGCAATAGTAGACTATGAGATGTTTCTTTGCTTAGAATTGTAAGTTGCTGAAATGCTTGATTCAATTGTAAGGTTTTTAATTTCTGATGTTCAGATTTTGCTAAGTGAGTTTTGTTTACTAAGTGTATAAATGAAAATTTAAATTAGTGAAAATTCTGGACTTTTTTGCCTACGCACCAGTGTCACAAATATTTAAGTTACAAATTAAATTGAAAGCATTATTACAAGATTAAGTCTGTTAAAAATACATGTGTATGTATGTGCATGCATTTGTACATGCATGTATTAAGAAGGCCAAAGTAATAAATTATAATTGTCAATGGCATCAACATGGTTGTCAGTGTTTATGACCACCAAGGGGTGACATCTCTATCCTGGTAAAGCTGTCCATCGACATCAAATTTATTCACAGTGATCAATGCGTGCTTCCCCTTTTCCAGAAATTGTTTTCTGATTTGAAACAGTTTTTTGTATCTCTCATATATTCCTCATGGAAATTGTGACCATAATCTGTTCCTCTCAGCTCCTTTGGTGTTTGTGTATTTTTCCCTATACAGAGCACCAAGTAAAATTTATTTTATTTCCTGAAAGGTATTCCTGAAAGGATTAGGTTGTCATGCATGCTGCATGACTGTTTGTCAAGGATGATTTCTCTCAGTTCTTTAAATTCTTTAATTACAATATCCATTTGCATAGTGAGAGTTTTAATGGTGTTCTTAAGTGTTTGGTTTTCTTTACCAAGCAATGTAATCTGTAAACATATTCTTCAAGACTTAGAATTCTTTGTGAAGAACTTTGATGAGATGACTGATATTCTGGCATCAAGGCATTTGGAGTTTATAGATAGTAGGACACTAACTTCTGTGTTTTTGGCAGACAGTCCTTCTGTATTCATGAAGGAGTTGTGGAAGGTTAGCCAACTCTTTCAGTTTTTGGCATATCCATTTTGCTCCGTCTGTTATAAAATGTATTGTTCTAAATGCTTTACGTTTTCATTGGAGAATAACTGTGATCAAACTAGAAAAAGTTCCCGACTTATTTTTGTGAATCATCTGCACTCTACATGTTTTCACACAGACATCCTCAATCCAGTCCTCATGTTTTTGGTTTTAGAGGCAATGCTTGATTTGTTCAAAATTAAAACTAGTAGTGTAAGCATGGATTTTGAAAGTTGTTCGAGTGCAGATGTAGCCTAAAAAACTGCACTCAATGCATGCATGTTTTTTTAAATAGATCTATTCAACAAATTTTGTTCATAATTTGTAAAGATTTTTGATGCCTCTATACTTTTGTGGACAGCTGTGAAACTGGTAAAACTGGTTAAGTAGAACCAATAAGTCTGTCAGAATTAAGAGCTGAAATACCACTAGTTTTCTAGATATTTGATTTGTCTTGCTTTTCCGTCTCGAACATCAAGAAAACATCAAGATGAATAATAAAAGAGGAAAACAAATCACTACGCAAAAATTATATCTAAAGTTTACATAAAACAGCAAAAAGAGAAGATTCTCATTTGTCTGAAAAGCCCTTAGTTTTCATTAAAAAAATTAAATCTGTTTAATTATTTTAGTCTTCCTGCTGAATGAAGACACTTTTCATTCTCACTGCCTTTCCAGGAAGTAACCCTACCCAATCAAATCTGAAAATGATTTAAAGGCATGTTGAATCCCAATTTAACAATGATTGTATTAATATCATATCATACAGTGATATGATATATGATATGTATGTAAACTGTAATTTTAAATAATCATATATTATTTAATATTACAGTTTGGTGTGCCTAGTATAAGGTGGAAAACTAGGTTAACAAGTTAGGTCTTGCATTTCTTCCTAATGCTTTATTATTATGAGAACTTCCAACAAGAGCCAAGTTTCCAGCTGTAACTGGGGTCAACCAAAACAAATCCTAGTTCTGCGTTTGGAGCTGGGTTCCATTCTGGACCTGGGTTGCTATAGTACATAGAATAAGTATATAGTGCAGGTTACAAAATGACTTGAAAACTAGGATGCATCCAGTTCATGTCACCTTGAACTCAGGTACAAATTCAATTAAAAATCTTTAGACATTAGGAGTGATTAATGATCTGTAGAATTCATACCCATTTGTAGAAATAAGGTCAAACGTGTCACTGCAGAATGTTTTCTGTAGCTCTGCACTGCATTTTGTTAACACAAAAGAAGATTTTAATCTTCTAGAAGGTTTTGATTTTTGTGTATTTAAAATAAATGTAAATATGCTTACTAGAGTCATTGTTTTTACCCTTCACTTTTAATATTACATTTCCTTTGTCATTAGTTTCAATGGGACACCAACATCTGTATTTCATTAGAAATGTATGTGGAGTTTTGACAGCTATTCTCCAGAAATAAGTACATTTTGTAAACTTAGATATATAGATAATTACACAAGACAGTAGCCATACTTTTTTTTCTTAAAATGTACTGTAGTCTGACAAGCTACATGCATTTGATAAAGCATATACATACAGCAATTAAAATACTTTTTAAGGTTCCCCATTAAAAAGCAATTTATACACTGTATTATTGATTATTATAATAGGTTTGTCACATGTGATTGCTTGGATTCTGCTGGCATTAAGGACAATCTTCTCCAATCTTCAACAGGACATTTAATCTATTAGATAGGAATATGCTCGGATCTGCCCATATGCTCAAGGGCTGCATGTTGCATTAATTCTCCATCACAATCCACTTTTTTAGTGTTAGATAAGTGTTGCTCAGATAGACCTCAACAAGAATCATATCTAAACATAAACTTTGGATAAGATTAAAATAAATGTCATGAATTGTCTGGTTGGTGCACTTCCAAAATTATGCTAAAATTAGGAGGATTTATTAGGTAGAAAGAAGTTGCATAAAAATGAATCATATGAATTAAAGGAACATCCTTGAAGAATGGTAGACATGGCATAATTGAGATGGCTATTTTTATATTGCAATTTCAAGCATTTGGTGAATATGATCCAGGTATGATGCCCAAAAAATGTAGCAAACTCCTAGAGTTTTCCATACTGAGAAACTTTGGGTTTCATGAAAACAGACCTGAACTGAAACTGAAGTTTTTGTCTTAGTAGACTGTGTAAATAAGGAGAAAATCACTCACGAGTTCAAGAGTGGTAGGTAGATTGTGGTTATTATGCAAAATGGAGATTTTCAGATTAAATAAATTTATATAATGTACTGAATATTTTAGGACACCTGCAACAGCCAAAAGTGTATATGTGGAAATTGTCTTGAGGTCCACAGAGAAACCAAATGAGAGGCTACCCAAACAGTAATGGACAAAAGAGAAATTGAAATAACATAATAGTCTAGAAGTGAAGGCAAAATACTTGGTAGGCATGCATACGTGCCTATAACAGGCTATACAGAATGTGGGACAACCCTGGACACATATTTGACACAACAGTAGCACGGGTAACACAACAAATAAAAAAAAAATGGAAAAAAAACTAAATGAATTTCTTTCTGACTTTGCATCACTTCTTATTCTTCTCTCTCTGTCCAGGTCATTTCTCCTGCACTCTCCTTGCTCTCTACCTGCCATTCTCTGTCCTCTTTTATACCCATAGTTAGAGAGTAATGGTTGTTACACAAAAAAGATCACAGCTGTGGCTTGTAAGGTCCTAATCTACTGCAGCTGTGATTGCCTTGGGAGGTAAATTGCTGGCTTCCTGTGACAGTGTTGTAATAGTCTTTTCGAGGGAAATTAGAAAAGGATGCTGCAGGCGTTCAAAATGCATCTGTGTCACACTGCAATAGTTGAATATATAGAGAAAGTGACAGAAGAAATGGAGGTAAAATGTTCAAATATTTTAAATCTGGCTTTGAAGACAGGGTACGGACAAGTATTGGAAGGGAATCTGGTGGTTAGACGTAGGAGGGGGGAGAGCTGAAGGCAGTGGATCCTCATACCTCTCAGGTTAGTGAGACTGCACTGCATTGAGATGTGAGGGGGGGAATCATGTGACCTATGTAGTATTATGGTGGTCTTGTTATCATGGACTCCGAAATTATTGGCACCCTTTTATAAATATGAATAAAAAATAATAAAATAAACCACATACCGTAGGTAGTGACAGGTATTTAATACTCATATGTTAGGGTTATACTTGTCCTGTTTTTCTAAAACAATTTTTTTATTTCAAGGTTCAATTGTCAACAAAAAATGCTGTTTTACCTGAAAAACATAGGTGCCAAAATTATTTGCACCCGTCAAGATCCCTTCAAATACAATCAAACACAACCTACTGTAAAATATGGTGGAGGAATGGTCTAGGATCTCTCCCAATGTGTTCACCAACCTGATAAAAAGCATTACAGGAAAAGATCACTGTTATCCTTGCTAAGGGAGGCTCCCCCAAGTACTAAAAGCAGGAGTGCCAATAATTGTGTTTCATTTATTTTGGGGAAAATAATTTATAATGTAATAGTTCTTTCTCTTGGTTGATTCCATTGACTCATCAATTCAAGATAATTAATTCCAAATGTTGGAAATATATTTCAGTGCTTAATGAAATCATTATTTGTTTTATACATATTTATCAAGGGGGGCAAAAATTCTGGAGTATATACAGATGCAGCCATTCAAAATGCGCGCCACAGGCACGTACCGGAGGTAATTGGCTACGGCCTCGCGCATCGTGACGCGCGTTGACGCAAAATACCGCAGTACGTGATTGGTTGACCGACAGGGGCACTCGTGGTCCGTTGGTCGGTCATAGAAAGATTTAAATGTCTTTACTGTGCCCGTTTTAGTATTGAATATTTATATGGAATTTTACCACTGAAGGGAAATCTTAGTAGCTGACCATAAAAAGAATAGGAGCATACTGTAACGCGTGTGAAGGCCATAAACGATATTAATTTTGGAACATAAACATACAGTATATGGCTGGTCTCGGTACTTTAAAGAAAAAATACACACCAGTATTCCATTTCTCCTTAAACATTTTAAGCATCGAAGTCTTTAACTAACGTGATACTGGAGTCAACAAGCATACTTTTAGAATTTAATTAAAAAGGAATATAATATGGAATCGTGTCTCTAAAGAAATTAATAACGATATAATTATATTCATGTACCGCAACACAAGAATAGTACACGCTGTACATTGTCTGTTGATAATGTTTCTGTAGGGCTTTTTCAGCACTCCACATGTGACCTTGCCGGTGGTGCTGTGGGTTAGGTTCCTGACTCCCATGTCACATGGTGACTGTTCGAATCCAGCCGAAACCATGACTTTTTTTTTTAACAAACATTTCTTTGAAAAAATAAAACTTTTCCCTGGGTCAGAGAATAATAAAACTTCACTCGCACCAAACAAATTTATATTAATAAATATCACAACATGATCGAATTTAAGTCATTTTAATAACAATGAATAGTCACCTATGCGTTACAATATAAACATTTATATTGATTTAAATCGCGTTTTGATTTAAATCGCAAACGCGTGTTTAAATATATGTGTTTTTTGATTCACTATCAGACAAATGCAACATAAATTGATATCTTTGTCTTCTAAGTATCTTAATAAACTTTCAGCATAGTTTTCTCCCCGTTTAGATTTATTTTTCTTGGGATCTTGGGATCAAATGTGGAAAGATTAGATTGTAATCGTTTTAATTTTTTAAATACATTTTAGAAAAGTGTAATCTATACTAAAAAGCTGTACACCACCTGCTATAAAGATACATATTGTAATACTTTTGGGTTCAGATAGGACAGACACAAGAACTCAGACTTGGGGAGTTAAAGCAAGTTAAAGCCTTGATTTTATATATCACCTTTAAAAGTGGCATCTCAAAGCAAAGTAAATACCCAACACTGATTGTACCCATCTGTCATGCTAATAAAGCAGCTTGAATTGAATTGAATTGAGAGAGAGAGGGGGGGGAGGGCGAGCGAGAGAGCACAGCCAGGACAGACAGGAAAATAAGATACACTCCACAGACATTCACAACAGCGACATATCATAAAACGTTTGCACATATTGTTAAATTATTACTTGTTTTTCAGGAAGTTAAAAAAACACTTGAATTACTTATCCAGTCTCTCGAAATAAAATTATTTTTCAAGCAATGCAACTAACGTCGGGCAACGTGTTTTTTTTAATCCAACATTGACAGCCACATCTTAAATCTTGTCAGTCAGCTCTTTTTTCTCTATTTGAATTGTGGCGATTCAAACAACTTGGGATAGCAAGTGGTCTCGAAGTCACCGAGCTCACAGAGCTTCAACAACAGATGACAATTCCCTTAGTCCTTCCTTAGTCTTCCTGAAATTGTCAGATTATGAGTGAATAAAAGCATTTTATTAAAAACATGTTTGCATTTGTTTGGGAGCTATATTATGTATTTTTCATATGTAAGATAGTGTTCCTGCTTACACATCGCACGACTATAAAAGGTAGAAAAACAGGTTTCGATTCACATTATCTGGGGAGCCTTATTTTGTCAAAGAACAGCACAAAAAAAAACAGACAATACACAGGGGGGAGGGCAAGCGAGAGAGAGAGTTTTTTGCCCTCTGTCAAAAAACCCCAAATCACTCGGGGCAGAGACTCTGGGGGGATCATTGTGTGGTACAGAGCGGAGCTCAGTCACTCCAAACAAGTAGTAAAGAGAGAAGAGTCAACAATTGATTTAAGGACGATCTGTCAAAGTGCAATGAAATACAATATTGTTGTTGTTGTTGTTATTGTTGTTTTTATCCTGTAAAGCGTTTTGAGAAGCCACCTTTAAAGGCGATATATAAAAGCGCTGATTCTTATGGAATGTGTTTTCTTTCTTCTTTTTTTCAGCATGGAATAAACCTATTACTTGATTCCTATTGGATGCCCGGTTCCGCCGGGGATTAAAAAAAAAATTTTTTTTTTAATCACGTATCTAAGGAAATAGCAGTATAACCTTGTTCATGCACAAACAGTGGCATGTTACATTATTAATTTGGGTGTCTCCTCTTGCCAGAAAGCTCTAAATTGCATTTTGAGTGCGGTTTTTGACTTTTTGTAAATTGCAACCCATAAATAAAGCTGATACTGTTTAGACTTTTAATTATTTTAAACTGTATTACAGCAGCACAATGCACAATGCAACGTAAATTGCAAAACTGCACTTGGAATCTGTCTAAGCCCTACTTTGTCAGGCGTTTTCTTTTACTGTAACGGACATAAAAACTCCCTTGCTTTTAACAGAGCGTTTCATAATTTCTAACTACAAAAAATATTTAAACTGCGACACTTATCATTCAACCAGAGCTAGAAATATCACAAGGATCCTCAAGAGCACAGCAAAGACTGTATTAAAAGAATTGCGTATCTAAAGAAATTAATAAGATATAATTATATTCGTGTACTGCGACAGGGCTGTGTCGGGCTGTTTCACCTCTCTCTTCATGTGACTCTATTCAAAAGCCATTTAGCAAAGAGGGGATGAGAAGAGTGACAAACTAGTATACTTTAGATCTTTTTTTCTGAACCGGGGAAAATCTGATCATGTTTCTCTATAATAAAAAACATTATTTTACATATCACCTTTATGTGATATCACCTTAAGGACAGCACATACAAGGATTAACTGCACAATGGACCGATCAAAGAAATTTAAAATAGTCTTCTTTAGGTGTGAGGGCAGGAGTGGATCGCAGCAGGCATAATCAGCAAATTAGGAAAACAAAGAACAGGACAGGTGAGACGTGTATCCAGAGAGCGAGTGATCAGAAAAAGTAACAGCTGTTATGCCCAGGTTTTCGACGCAATTGTTTTAACTTGCTAATGCATCAGACACATTTCCTGGCGTATTGTGTTCTAAATAAAATAGGAGTGTCTTTCCCTGGTATTAGCTCATCGGTATGGTTTAAGTTTTATCTGTACCATACTATACAGTATACAGGTACAGAATTCAAGCTGCACCACTGTATCGCTTTGGTAAGGAGACGGACTATGGCCAAAATCACGAAGACTCTCTCACACCAAATAATGAAGATGAAAAGAAATGGGAAGTCAACACGGGACATTGTACAGCATTTGGCTTCGATGGACATCTTCGTTTGTGAAAGCACAGTGAGATGACATTATAAAGGGGAAAGGAGGCAAAGAGAATCTAAACCGAGGACGATTCAAAGGTAAATAACTTTCTAAAAATACTTTTCTTGCATGTAAATACAACTACGCACATTATTTTTAAAACTAACTCTTGGTCTCTTTTTTTTCAAGTCCTATTGTGCTAGCTATCGACAGACTGACTGATGAAAATGATGAGCTACCGGCGATGCAAGTCCAAAGACGGCTATGGGCTGACCTCGGTGTGAGCGTTAGTCCGACATCGATAAGAAGAGTGTGCAGGAGGCTTGGATGGAGATACAGAAAAACCAACACATGCCACATGATAAGGCTAAAAAACAAAGAGGAAAGACTCAAACAAGCGCTCCAATGGATTGAACAGGGGGAGGCATTTCATGATGTACTTTTCACCGACGAAACAACAGTGGCTCTGGAACAGTTTTCAACAATGTCATTTTGCAAAAAGGGGAGATATGTGGACAAGCCAAAGCCCAAACACCCACTGAAGGTTCACGTCTGGGGGGGTATATCTAGAAGAGGTCACGGACCACTTCTTATTTTCGAAGGAATTATGGACCGTGAATTCTTCGAGGAAGTCGTGGTCACACAGCATGCTGCCCCATATATCAGGGAGCACTTTGGATCAAGGCACCGTCTCTTTCAAGACAACGATCCAAAACACACAGCAGCAAGGGCGAGGCTTGTAGCAGAAGGAGTGAACTGGGTGAAAACTCCAGCCGAATCCCCAGATCTAAATCCGATAGAGATGGTTTGGCATTCGCTGAAAGACTACGTTCGGAAAACTGCTAAGCCCGTCACAAAGCAGGAACTGATCGATGCGATCTATAAATTCTGGGAGGAAGAACTGACCGAACAAAATTGTAACAATTTTATTAACAGGCTGTTTTGTGTTCTTCCTAGGATTGGTGACCGGGGCGGGGGACATTCGGGAATGTGAGTCTGAGAAAGACAGTCTCACGTTTGTGGAAAGTCTGTCCACAAACAAAACATTCCTGTTAGACAAGAGGAATGTAAAAAAAACAATTACTTTTTGTCAATGAAAACCTGTGTGTGCGTCTCTCTCTGCTGGATGTCTCTCTCTCTCTCTGCTGAATGAATAAAAGCATTTTATTAAAAACGCATTTGCGTTTGTCTGGGTATTTACTTTGTAATCTGTGGTTTACATCTACTGTATTGCTTTGAGATGCCACTTTTAAAGGTGATATGTAAAATAAAGTTTTTTATTATTGTTATAGAGAAACATGATCAGATTTTCCCTGGTTCAGAAAAAAAGATCTAAAGTGCTTACACCTAACTTTCTTAATTAGATGTATTTAAAACAGTGAACTACTGTAGGTGTAACATAACATTCAGAAATACAATCGAGAATAGTTTTGTGGTGTTTGTATAGATGAAACGTTCCTAAAACGTATAACGTAACAAAATTAAAGACGATTAAAATCTGTAATCTTTCCACTTGTATGTCATCGGAAAATACAAGAAGATTCTGCTTTGTGTAAGGATGGTATCAAAAAGTAATCTAAGTGGTGAGAAAGCTGTGCTCAATGATAATTAAGGGACTTAAAAGTAAAAAGGGATGCTTCATATTGCTTGACTAATTTTAAAAACTAAGTTATAAATGCAGACGCTCTCTAGGTGCTGCGCTGGGTCTAAATATCTAAATATACATTCGCCCCGGGCAGAGGCCGGAAAGCGCCCGGCTGGGGTGCGCGGGGAAGAGCAGGACAGGATTGAAAGTGGTCAGGGCGGGGTTTAGGAAGGCCGCTGTTCAGTGCGGCTGTCCCCCAGTGAAGCGGGCGTACAGTCCGGGGAGGTATCCGTTTTCCTTGTAAATAGTTCCCTGCTTCTGCACCCCTGGGTCTTACTCTCTCTCTCTTTTCTCTCTCTCTCGGGCGTGCGGGCGGTGTGTTGGCTCGCGCTGTTGGTGGGCAGGGGCGCAGGAGAGCCGGGCTAGCAGGTGGTGATGGAGAAGAAAAATAAAGGCTTTCACTTCCTTTAACTCCGCAAGTCTGAGTTTTTGTGTCCGTCCTATCCAAACCCGAAAGTATTACAATATGTATCTGTATAACAGGTGGTGTACAGCTTTTTAGTATAGATTACACTTTTCTAAAACGTATTTAAAAATAAAAAAAAAATTACAATCTAATCCTTCCACGTTTGATCCCAAAATCCCAAGAAAAATAAATCTAAACGGGGAGAAAGCTATGCTGAAAGTTTATTAAGATACTTAGAAAACAAAGATATCAATTTATGTTGCATTTGTCTGATTGTGAATCAAAAAACACATATATTTAAACACGCGTTTGCGATTTAAATCAAAACGCGATTTAAATCAATATAAATGTTTATATTGTAATGCATACTGTAGAGCCTCCATTTCTCTATATAAATTTAAAAGATCGTGTGCGCAGACTAAGAGGGGGGTCCACTGTCAGTGACAGCTGACAATCCTCCATACACCCATGTGAAAAATTAATAATGCCAATGTAAACGTCATATTTACAATTTGTTGATAATAGAAATGTTAGGTTCTCTAAAGCTTTATGATAGTTGACCCAGACAGCAAAAGATCAGCTGCACTGGTAAGATGCGACACCGAAGATATGATTAATAACCTTTTAAATCTGAAGGGAGATCTAAAGGGATCCCCCCCCACACACACACAATAGAAGCAGGAAGCAGAAGCAGGGACCGTTGTCAGAAGGGAAGAAGGTGACTATTCATTGTTATCAAAAATGACTTAAATTCGATCATGTTGTGATATTTAGAAATATAAAAGTCAATTAATTGTCCATAATATTGCTATTCTATTTTTTCAAAGAAATGTTTGTTAAAAGAAAAGTCAAGGCGCCAGCTGGATTTGAACACACAACCTGTAGCTTAATAATCAGACACGTAGACCAGTGGGCTACTAGGGAAGTCGCATGAAGAGAGAGGCGAAACAGCCCTTCACAGCCCTGTCGCAGTACACGAATATAATCATATCGTTATTAATTTCTTTAGATACGCGATTCCATATTATATTAGCAGAAAAGCTTAAAACTACCACTTTTTTACACGCTATTTCACATGTTAGTTAAAGACTTCGATGCTTAAAATGTTTAGGGAGAAATGGAATACTGGTGTGTATTTTTTCTTTAAAGTACCGATTCCTGGAATCTGACTGGCTGACACCCTTCTGAAGTGGTTCCATAATATCTGGTATACGGAAAAGAAAGCGTTGATAAAAAAGCCTGGATTCTCATGTATCTGATACAAATATCTTTTAATACAGTCTTTGATGTACTCTTGAGGATCCTTGTGATATTTTGAGCTCTGGTTGAATGATAAGTGTACCAGTTTAAATAATTTTCATAGTTAGAAATTATGAAACGCTCTGTTAAAAGCAAGGGAGTTTTTATGTCCGTTGCAGTAAAAGAAAATGCCTGACAAAGTAGGGCTTGGACAGATTCCAAGTGCTTGTACAAATGTGCTAAAGAAATTAGCAAAAAAAGTCATTCCTCTATCGTATTGGCTAGCTAATATCCTGTCCTTGTTAGTTACTGTAGATCTACGAAATGCTGTGGTGTTTGTCAAAGAAAAAACTAAAAGTATTTTCGTTTAAAATGACGGTTAGAAAGAATGTGGACCAGCGTAATACTTTGAGTTTACAGCTTGTCCAAAGTCATTCATTATTAATACTATTAGTAATATCTTCGGTAAAGGCTTTGATGCATAAATATTTCTGATAAAGGTAGGTTGTGTACTTTTGTCCAACTCAGCAACCTTGCTTTCATAAAATATACCAACTTTTTAATGACTGATGATTAACATGCTGTAATACACAGTTTAAATTTAAAAGCTCAAATGCTGTACATGAGAGGTTAAGCTTTATTGGCTCCTCCTGGCGGTTTTACAAGGTGATTCCGGATACTTTCCGGCATGACGTCAAATGACACGATATACCGCGTGATACTGCGTTTTGACGCGACACGCCCACCGGGGTATACCGTGAAATACCCCACCTATTTTGAATGGCTGCATCTGTAGTTTTATTAGCTTTGCCTGTTTGTTGTTATTCTCCATGTGCCTTCCAAGAATGCGAGTTCTGCTTTGAATGAGAATATTTACCTATATCCAAGTCAATGAACACTGAGGCATTGGGGGACAGAGGTATAGTAGTTGTCTATGACACTTGTCTGAAAAAGACACTATCTTAAGACACTTGGAATTTCTGTATTATAAAAGGCTTTAACATGTTTTCTGGGTTCTCCCTCTTCACCTTAGTAATGCTGGCAACTGCAATGTTTTCTGTCATTGAGTGTGCTTGAAAGATCAAGTAAATCATGCAAACATGAATTTGCATGATGGTGGTGGAAAGTTATTTTGTGTACAGTTTCTGATGGAGGTTTGATACTGGCATTAATTCCTCGATTGTATTTTCTTGTTTGTCTGGTGAGTGTTCAGATATTCCAGTGAAAATTAAGTTTTTTGTGCATGACTCTGAAGGTCTGAAATTGTTTATTTTGTTGCTTTATTTTGACAGACACATACAACACTTTGGTCTGTCTCTCGACTATTTACGTCGGTGATTGGCTAAATTCAATACTGGTTTTCAGATCTCTGAGATTTTGATGCAGTAGTTAGAGGACTGAGAGTTTGCCATTTATTGATTCAAGGTCTGTAACTTCAACCACACTGTTGTGGTCATGTCTGAGTCTTTATCTGTATCCACAGACCAGTTGCAGGTCAGTCTTTTCTTCTGGCTGTCAGGATGCTCACTTCGAAGAAAGCTGAACGTAGTTTGTGCAACTTAAAGGTAATAGTGCTGAGTACTCTAGTAGTAATACTGTATGTTCATGTGCATTCTCAACATTTTTAATTGCAGATTAAAATTGGGGTGACACTACACCTAGTGTCTGTTTCAAAATTAAACATAGATTTATTTGGATCAGTCATGCTATAAATAGTGAAAACATCCTCCCATTCCTCTTGTTTTTTTGTAATGATGTGTCCTCTGAATTTTTCCTTTATCCAACTGCATTTGGTGGCTGCTCCCGTTTTAAGTACTAATTTTAAGTTGTGCACATTTTTTCTACATTTGTGACAAGCTTCACTTTTGGAATGACAATGCTGTGCCATGTGCTCTCCTCTGCACCAATAACATGTGTTAGTTTGTCCTCCAAGTTTCCTTTTTTCGTACAACTCTTGCAACCTTTTTGAAACAACTTGTGCACTTTTCTCTGCATGCCTACTCTTCCACTTTCAAGACCTGGACAATACTTTGTGTCTTTTCGGAAGTCAGTTCATATTCCAAAAACTACCTCCTTTTGTTGGAACAAACTAACTAAACCCTCTCATCAAGTTCTCATCATAATTGCAATCTTTTGCACCCTCTGTTCTTTTTTTAATTGAACTTGTAATACTGGTCTACTCACAGTAACAGTGAATTGGTCAGGCCTGAGACTCAGGCTCAGGTTCACTGAAGAGATAGAAATGTAATCCAATATTGTAGCCAGGAACAGGTGGAGGTCCACACAGGAAAACTCAGACAAAAGTACCACAGGGAAAATCAGAAGCCAAAGTCAGACAAACAAGCCAGGGGCAAAACCAGAAACAATCAAAAGGCATAGTTCAGGGGTAATTCAGGAAATTGAAAAGAAAACAAGTAAAATCATGATACGGAAGGTAAGAAACTTGAGAATGCTAGGATTAGCAATCAGGGACTAAGACTAATCACAGGAGGATGCAAAAGCTAGTTTTACAGTCTAACTGGTGGCACTGATTGTCTTCCATAGCATGTTGTTATGGTAACTAATTTATTGACAGGAATGGTGTTTAGCGGATAGTCTGGTGTGATTGCTCATTGATAAAACTGATCATTAAATTGTACATTCAAATTCCTACAGAACTCAAAAGGAAAGCTCTTTTCTAACTAATTTGTTCTGTCATTTGCTATGAAAAAATAGTTTAACACTGCAAAGTACTCTACTCCCAACTGTGTCTGCCTACAGAATGTAGATGTCGTTCTTACCATGCCTGCTATTTGCTTTTCATATGCTCTGTCTCTTTTCTTACTTTTTTCTGGTTTTCCTAGGCCTCTTCTTCTACTTTACTGTTGACCTTTTACCTCATCATAGATGTAACATTGATGCTGTGAATGACTACATGGGTTATTATTTCCGTCACAAAATCAGCTCCACCAAGAACCAACTCACACGCTTTTATACTTATTTATCTCTAACGTGATAATTTCATGTTATTTCAGAAGCAGGTTGAATTGTAGTGAATTTAGATTATACAGGAGTAATTATTTAGCTCTTGTGCTGTTCTATCAGCAGACTAGCCAGTCGGTCCAGTTTCTATAATGTTTTGGAACATTGAGAGGGATGAGTTTCATTTGTGATAGAAGGATCCAGAGGAGAGTATAAATGATTTGCTAGTAGTAGATTTCTTAAATTTATTTCAGAGCATCCAAATCTCCAAGAGCAGGTTGATTAGTGTAGCTTTGTTGAAATTTGGACTTAAAATGGCTAAACTAGGTGATGCACACCATAATGGAACATGGAACATGAATCTTCCAAAGAAGAGAAGCCTAACTGTAAACGGCAAAGCCGGGTTAAGTGTGTAAGACTGTCCCAGGGCAGGATAATGAAACGTTGATTTTTGCAATGGAGAGTTATTCTGGGAGCCTTAAATTGGATTGCACCAGTTATGTCCCTCCTGGTATTTTTCTGAAGATTTAAGATTGGAATAGTTGGAGGAGAAGAGGAACTGGGGTGAAAATGAAATCTCTGAAGAATTCACTGTTCAAGCTTCTCTGGAAGCGGACCACTGGTACATTACAGGAACCCGAAAGGGTTCTGCAAACCAATGACTGTATCAGACCACTGAAACATGCACTCCTAATTCAATTATGTGCTGTATCTGATGATCCAGTACTATTACTGCATGTTCAAAGAACTCCAACAAGTTGATTTAACAAGAACATTTTATTTTCTCAGGGAGACCCTCTACTTATTATAATAGTTTTCATAACCTTATTTGTAATAGAATTTTAGACTTTTTGGTACAGTATATAAGTAATTGATCCAATTTAATAAATTGTTTTGTGGATTCCCCAGTCCATTGTTACTGCTACTGTCTTGAGTGACTATTAGAAGTGCTGTATCAATCACTTCTGAATAATATCTTATTCCCTTGAGTACAATTACTACTATACCATTGGGACCTTGAGATTAATTAATCTTAGGTGTTCCAAGTTTTTGAGTTTTTTCTGCCTTTTATAATGGACATTAATACTATTTGATACAGAACTCTGTGCTTCTCAAAGGCAAGATACTTACTTCCTTAGTAAACACATGAATGAAATATACATTTTCCTTTCATTGTCTAAATTGCCATTGTTGTAGTGATTTTACTTAATTCTTAATGATTCTTTTTCTGTTGTAGTACTTGATATTTTTTATTTATTTGTTTATTTTTATTATTTATTATTATATCCATTGCTATAATCTTTTCCATCTTTGTGATCATTGTGTTATTAATCATTTTTAAAAAGTGCTTTCTTTCCCTTATTTTTTTTCTAATTGATTTGTTGAAACTATTGAAATACTATGTGTAGCATTTCAAGTTCCACAGAGATCATATGGCTGGCACTGAAACTCCTACGTTCTCTGAAACGCCTACATAATAACACCCTTCTACTCTGCCCTATGCAGTCCTAGTGCATACTCCATAACCCATTCACGAAAAGAAAAGAAAAAAAACCCAAACCAAGCTAAATTTAAAATAAAACACATACAAGTCATACAAGTCCTTTAGCTGCATGTTGACCATAAAAAACATAATTCCCCTAATCCAAATTCTATGACAGTATTAGATAATAAGTCAGGTTTCTTCACTGTTAGTTAACTCAGTCCAGGCCTTCCAAACACACTATCTAAAACTAGCCATACCGAAAATGAGAAATAAAAATAACCTTAACATGGCACCTTTTAAATATCACTCTAGCATCTTTTCCTTTCCTTGTAATTACATATTTAATTCTCCATACACTTATTCAAAAGTCTTTGCCTTGAATTGGCAAAGTGCTTTGTTTGTGTATATTCCAATCGCAGCGGGGGCAGAGTGTGTGGGGAAAGGTTTAGGCTACAATTGAATTGGGGATCTGTATTGTTCACACCTGAAACATTGTTTTCTCTGAAAGCCTTTTCTTCCCTCTTTAGCTGATCTTATGCAGCCTACGCATGCTTATACAACTCCCTACGTGAATTCTCATTCTTGACTGAGAAAGCTTTAGAGAACTTTACGTTTTTATTTTCAACAAATTGTAAATATGACGTTTACATTAGAGTTTTTATAACTTTTTCACTTAAGCGTATGGAGGAGTGTCAGCTGCCAAGGAGAGCTCCCTTCCTCCCATGGACAGACTGATGAAGCAATTTTGAAGTATTAACTATCTAGCCACTGCAGCAGCCACAAATACATAAAAAAATAAACTTTTTTTTCCTCCTGATGGTAACTGTAACAAATTATCACTTTTCACATCCTTGCAAAACAGTCATAACGTTCTCATCCAATCAAAGGTTTGATGTTTTTTTATTTTGAAACTGTGATCTTGACATGAAGGTGTGAAGTAGAGTTAACAGCTTCAGATTTAAAAGGTTATTAATAATATCTTCCGTCTCACATTAACATCGGAATGTTCTTACAAGTGTAAAAAGAGGCGATACACAACGTGCCTCCTCCAAAACTCCTCAGAGCCAGAGCCACACAACATTATCCAATAATACTCTTCTTGTGTCTAATTTCTAGTTTAGCAGGATTTGCACGATAAGCACATTGTTTAATGGGGATGACATTACCCACGTCTATATCACTGTACAACACAGGTTTGAGTCAGAGTGTCTTTTAATAAAACAGAGCGCCTGTATTCACTATATAAGAAACAAACCAAAAGTAATACTCCGATCGCACTTTGAATCATTGGGTGTAGTGCTTTGTTCATTACCACTACAAGGACAATAAAAGTTTTTAGCTGCTTAGTCACACGATTCCATATTCATAGAACTATCTAGTGATGTTAAATCACTACAGCATTTATCTTTTTACAATAACAGTAAGTGGTGTTCTTACTACATATTCTAAGAAAAGGATAAAACGTTATAACTTTTTAACAGCATATAAGCTTAATAATGTTAGAACAAGCACATTAAAACCAAACCCCACTAAGTTACCAAGTTAAAGACTTTGATGCATAAAATATTTATGAATAATTAAATGATGTATGATGAAGGTGGAAGGTTGTGTACTTATGTCCAACTGAACAATCTTGCTTTCATAAAATATACTGACTTTTTAGTGTTTAATGATTAACATGCTGTAGTACACAGTTTAAAATTATTACAAGTCTAATTGTTTAATTAGTTAAGTCTAGTTGTACAAAAGTGTATACAACTTAAATTCTTAATTGGAAAACGATTGTTCCTCTGCAGTGACCGGGATTCAAAACTGGGTGTTTTCTGGCGACAACTCAAATACTGTACATGAGATTGTACATTAAGCTTTATTAGCTCCACCTGGCCGTTTTACAAGGTTTTACAAGGTGCTTAAAGATACTATTAACTTATTTCAATTTGCATGCGGTATACTGCGGTATGATGCACCATGCCTAATGCATTTTTGAAAATATTCCGCGCATTGTGATCCGCTGGATCTGTATGCATACAATTGAAATTGGTAATTTTCTTATATTTGGTAGCACACTTGTTACCAGAGGGTCAGCAGCCCATTTAGGCAGAGAGAAAAAAGGTATTTGAAAGACACCATTGATCTGCAGTAGTCTGTGTTAGTAGAAAGAGTTTTTTTTTCACAAAAAAAAGAATTCTGCATTGCCCATATTCCATAGTTTCTGCAATGGCAGCACTACAACTCCTTCCCCAGGCTACATGCTGCACTCTGTCTGTTGCCTCAGTATCAGCTCTCCAGGCCTGTTTCTTTGATCCTTGCCTCCAGAAAAACAAAGTCCCATCACAGTACCTTGACCTCTGTTACTAATGTCCCCTTTGGCTTTTCCTCGATCAGTTCTTCCTGTTTCCTCAGCTCTTGTAGAAAGCAGCTTCCCTTGCTCTGACTGTTTTCTGTATAGGGGTTTGTGGCAAGAAGAGAGCAATCTCTCTGGCTGGCTAATCCTACTCAGTGGGGATTTGCCATTGTCTTAGTTAGGGGTAGGTGAGTCCAGATTACAGAAGAAAGCTTGGCAAAACAATATGGGTTGTTTGAGAACTGTCAGTTTGCAGATTTCCAGGAGTCATGGCATCCTATCACTCTGCCACCTTTACCCAAGGTCTGGTCCAAACTTGTTCAGCACCACCAATCACCTCCCTGTTAAGTTGTGGAAATTGAACATTGTGTTCCTTCATCCTTGTTAATTTGCTCTTGCCCTAGTTTCTGTTTTTGAAGACATTGATAGGGAGAGGAAACAAACACAGAGGAAAAGTACAAACACACAGATAATGACAAAACCGTGCCCACTACAGGAAAATCCAATTAATCTCTCTTGTTCTCTACCCACCTGTTAACCATTAAAAGAAAATAAACCCCGATGAGCTTGCAGTTTTGCTCTCCTGTGTCTCCACTCTCTCACTCACTGATGCAGTTAGGGAAAATAAAAGAGGATCACTCCCATGTCATGAATGGTATTTCTGTATACTGTATGTATTCATGTTATGGGTAACTTACAACTTATCTAAAACTCAACTTATTAATCTTATTAAAGATTGGAAGCCAGAAGCCATATCACCCTGCAACTCACAACTGGCAACCCACTGAAGCTAAGCAGGTGTGAGCCTGGTCAGTACCTGGATGGGAGACCTCCTGGGAAAAACTAAGGTTGCTGCTGGAAGAGGTGTTAGTGGGGCCAGCAGGAAGCGCTCACCCTGTGGCCCATGTGGGTCCTAATGTCCCAGTATAGTGACGGGGACACTATACTGTAAACAGGTGCCTTCCTTCGGATGAGACATAAAACCGCGGTCCTGACTCACTGTGGTCATTCAAAATCCCAGGGTTCTTCTCGAAAAAGAGTAGGAGTGTAAACTCGGCATCCTGGCCAAATTTCCCATTGGCCCTTACCAATAATGGCCTCCTAATAATCCCCCTCTATGAATTGGCTACATTACTCTGCTCTCCTCCCCACTGATAGCTGATGTGTGCTGAGCATTCTGGCGTACTATGGCTGCCGTCGCATCATCCAGGTGGATGCTGCACATTGGTGGTGGTGGAGGGGAATCCCCATTACCTGTAAAAGTGCTTTGAGTTTAGTGTCCAGAAAAGCCCTATATACAGTAAGTGTATTATTATTATTATAACCCAATTTAATGAATTGGTGCATTGTAAGAAGAAAGCCCTTTATTAAATGATTTATTCATACATCTGCTTCATCCAATTCAGGGTCTATTTTGGCAAGGCAGATTATATTCTGGACAGGATGTCAGTACATTACATAGCATCATTGACTTATTAAGCAATGCAAAAAGATATATTGGAGGAATTGTGATTCTATAGTGAAAGATATAGTGTATTGTATGTATTTGATAATATTAAGAGAATATATTGATTAAATAAGGCCACAAATATTCCTATTTAAATAAAAATGTATTGTTAATATTGTGTAAAAGCTATATTTTAAGATTTGCTAAGATTTCTATTAATTATGATTTCCTGAATACTTTTAGTTTTTTCTTGGTTATTAGTTGGACTTCATTTAGAAAAGTGAAATAGTGATAATCCTCTGATTTGTTTTGTATGAACTGCAGGCAATGCACAATATTAAAAAACAACTCCAGGTAGGGATTAAGTTCAGTATGAAGTCTTTTGGCATCTGGAGGATAGTGTGTTTGTTTTTCTACAATTGTTTAGTTTCGGGAAATGGTGTGCCTCCATAAAATTGGTTGGAAAGCCAGGAAAGGATTATCTTGCATCATAACAGTTGATTGCTTTATTGCTATGTTCCATTGAAAATTATGTGCACATTTATGTGAAGAATTCGTTAAAAACTTTAGGTTAAAAGGTTGGATAATTATACTTTATGAAACTTCTTAACTGAAGTTTGGGACGGATAATGACAAAGCCAACCTCACGCAGCTGTTTTAAATCACAGTCATTATAAACTTTTGCTATATAGAACTGTTGCACACACCTCTTCTCAGATTTTTGTGTTGCATTAATCTCACCTCCACCCCATCTCCACTTTTGCAGTTACCTTGGTTAACTTCCTCTGAACGGGTTTCTGACCTTCCTCATCTGATGGCCAAGAGGCTACCCTTTACCAAGCTGGTTAAGCCAAAACTTACTCAAAACTTTATTGAGCATACAGAAATACTCAATAAACATTCACAAAGCATCTGATTTTAAGATGTCATTATTCCTTGTCAAATTGTGAAATCTTAATGGCAGTTTACATTTATATTGAAAGAGACAATGATACAATGTGGTAGGAGGGGCTTTTGTATTAAATGAAAGAGTTAGGAATAAAAGGATGGATGTTCAGTTGTATTAAAGACTTTCTGGTTAAACATGCAGTTCAAGTGAGGGTAAGAGTATTCAGAGAAGGTTACAATGGAAAATTGATCTCCTCAGGGAACTGTGATTAGTCCAGATATTTACTGCTATGATAACCCTATATTATTGCTAATAAATCTATATAAATTATCTTTGAATGCTGATGCTGCAGTCTGGAAATGTGGGGAAAAATGCTAAATTTGTACTTATTAAAGATCAGGGGGCTATTAGATAAACTAGAAAGGTCATAAAAAAGGGATTTCAGATATTAAGACTAAAGTAGTATTATTTAAAAAAGAAATAATACAATATTAAAATATTGTACTTTTAATAAATCAATCAAATATTGTGAAAGTGTTTTGATGATAAATGAAAATAGTGAGTATGTACATAAAATGAGAAAAGAAATATTGCTCACACCTGAAGAAGGCTCCATGGCCGTAACATTGTGCTTTCTTTCTTTCTTCACTTTTCTGAATGGAATAAACCTATTACTTGTAACTATATTAAATATAACTTTATATATATAGCTTTGATTATATATGTGATATTTGATGTATATGACTATGATAATATCTGACTGTATAACACACCAGAAAAAGGCTCTACAGCCTAAAATTTATGTTTCTTTTCTCTTTTCAGCATGGAATAAACCTTTACATTTTCCTTTGCAGCCTACGCATGCAGATGCAGCTACCTACTTGAACTACTTACGACTGTATAAAGATAAGTCATTAGTAAGTCATTATTTAATTCTGTATATTATATACAATCCTGAAAACCCAGAATACATTGGTAATGTACATGGACATGGACATATTACGGGTAAAAATGACCATAATATGTCAAATCAATGCCAAATAATATACTATAGAGTATTGGAAGGACATTAATCCTGGTACAGAGTAGCCCTGGTGTCTAAAGCCTGAAGGAATGCAAGAGATGGGCCTCCTTCATGAGCAGTACATCCTGGGACTGTGACACAAAGCAGGGTGGTACTCTTAATGATAGATGCCTATCCCTTGGCACCTGTGTGTACAGATACAGATACAGATACCATCACATCTGGCTGATGATCTGTGCTGCAGGCCATAGTCAATCATCCAAAAGATGATCAACCAGGCAGGAATCTACAGAGTTGGGAAATACACTACACCTGAAGACATCACAACCAAACACAAACAGTAATTTCCACATTTAGTAGGTACCTGTACTGCACAGCTCACTTTACAGCTCACTTCCCTGCTCTTTCAAATGAACCTTGACAATTTGACATCAAACAATCCAAATCTGCTTGATCACTAAAATAACTAAGGTTAGATTTTTCTGAATATACATAAATACACCAGAGAGCAAACCACATTTCTCCACACCCATTTGACTCAGTTGGACCTGACTCCGACTTTGTGTGTGAACTGCTAAAAACTTATTTCAGTGCAACATCAAATTAGACCAAATGGAACCCACAGTCAATGTTCCCTTTCAATGGATACACTTTAATATTCCTGAATTATTTTGGAAACTATACTACAAGCTTAATTAGGCTCTTGAATTATAGTGCACCCCTTGGACATCAAGTCTGAACCTTCAATTTTTTATATATCTTAATTAGTGTACACATTAGAAATATCCAGGACAAAAAACAGGAAAAAGAAACCAACACATTTTTTCTTTCTTCAAATGTCAATTTTTCAAGTTATGGTGCAACCTTGGATGTAGATTTCACTTTTGTGGTCTTCTCTAATTTGTCTATTACCTTTGATAAAAAAAATGATTATAAAAATAATAACAAGTATAAAAAAGTCTGCATGTATTTCTATGAAGATTGGAGCTGGAATGCTTTTCTTTCCCTACCAAAAAATAAAATAAATATATAAAAATATTGGAAAAATAAAAAATCCATTATTATTTTTACAATTATATTTACTTAATGGCGGTGCTAGAATGAGTATACTGTATATGGTGCTTAGACAATATGAATATATTTTTCCCCTTTTTACGCATACTTCTGATATGTACATACTATACTTACAAATTGACAAAAAGCTTTGTCTTCTTCACTTGACTGACCAGCATAAATAAAAAGCCCCCAAAAATCATGGAAAAAACTAAGGAGAATTAAGAACCCCCCTAATTCTCTGAATAGTCAGAATTCACAAAATGACAGTGATTTCTACCTATTCGATCAGTTATTCCATAGGTAGTTGCTTTGAAAATATCAGGAACCCTTTGATGAGCCATTTCTAGACACAGCTTTGCATGTATAATGTGACTGGACATTTGAATTGAATTGAACACAGAATCGTTACTGTTTTACATGATAGGGACACACGTTTTATGTACAGATGCAGCCATTCAAAATGCGCGGGCGATACCGCATTATTTTCCGGTACGCTGTACGCAGTCTACCGCAAGCTACCGGTAAATACCGCGAGTTACCGGTAAATACCGCTAGCAAAATAATAGTATCCGGAATTTCCGCAAGGTGGAGCTAATAAAGCTCAACCTCTCATGTTTGAGCTGTAGCCATCAAAGTCTTTAACGAAGATATTAATAATAGTATTAATAATAAATGACCTTGGACAAGCTGTAAACTCAAAGTATTGCCCTGGTCCACATTCTTTTTTTCATTGACCGTCTTTGTAAAAGTAACGCCACAGCATTTCGCAATCACGCATTTTTTTCCAATCATGCAAAGTACAGTGATTCACCATGCCTTTCACATGCTCATAAAAGAGATTGATTTAGGGACATAAACATATTACCGTATGCAAACTGTACTGTATACAGTATGTATATGTATATTTAATGTCTTAACTGTGCCCGTTTAAGTATTGAATATTCATATCTAATTTTACCACTGAAGGGAAATCTTAGTAGCTGAGCATAAAAACAATAGGAGCATACTGCAACGCGTGTGAAGGCCATAAACGATATTAATTTTGGAACATAAACATACAGTATATGGCTGGTCTCGGTACTTTAAAGAAAACATACACGAAACATGGTTTCATTATGACCAGAATCTTGAGATATTTTTAACTTGATTTACAGTATTTGAGAGGTATGTCTTAACACCGATACTACAGTGCTTAAGTACTACTCACGTATATGTTTCTAGGTTTATATTATGCATTTCATACGGTCAAATTACTTTTGAGCAACTAATAAGAAGCGCGAAACGGTATGCGTTTTACTTTCGTTTCGTGCTGGGACCCGTGGATTGATTAGAGATATCAAGTACATACAAGTCATTTTTTAAATGTTGTAGTTCGTCTTGAAAAAATGTTACGAGTACATCATCTATCAACAATTACACAGGTTCTGTTTCCATATTGCGGATTTTGGTTACGTAATATTATTTTCTAGATTTCACGTTGTGAATATATGATTTGGGCAAACAGAGCCGCAAAGAAGTACATTATGGGTTGTTGTTTTTTTTTGCAGTTTTATCTAGAACAAGCGATGCTTAAACCTTTGTCTGATTCTTGTGAAACTATCCACACGACAGTTACAGTACCTAGGAGTTGACTTCAGTGATGTCACTGATGGGATGTTTCTAAAAATCCATCCTCTGTAAAACGTCTTCTCTAGTTGTCCTGCATATGTATTCGCTAATGAAGCTGTGTGTTCTGAGCCTGGATCTCTACATTTCTGTATGAACCACCTTAGAGGGCTAAAGACAGCTTGTGTTTAAATTGAGTGTAAGGCAATTTATGCTTCTAAAGTCATGGTCAGCATTTTTGTACTGTGCTGTAAACTTGTTCTGTGCCTAGTCACATTATTTTATAGCGTTTTCATAGCGTTATCAAATCTGGTGGCGCTGTGTTAGTTTCCTGACTCCCATGTCACATGGTCTGTGATTGTAACCTGTAATACCGGTTTAATTCGTCACAGCCAGCACTCCGGTTGTAAAGTAGAAGCAGGCGAGATTTCCAGCGAAAAACACCTCCCCCTTCTTCAGGTGTGAGGGTCTTCTGCTCAGAATGAAACGCTAAAATGTAATGTAGGCTCTGAATGGGTTCTGACTTGCTTTAACAAAATATGTTTACAAATCCTTTCACCTGGCATTTTCGTAGTTAGAAATTATGGAACGCTCTGTTAAAAGCAAGGGAGTTTTTATGTCCGTTGCAGTTCTTTTGCAACATGAATATAATTATATCGTTATTAATTTCTTGAGATACGCGATTCCATATTATATTCCCTTTTAATCAAATTCTAAAAGTATGCTTGTTGACTCCGGTATCGCGTTAGTTAAAGACTTCGATGCTTAAAATGTTTAGGAGAAATGGAATACTGGTGTGTATGTTTTCTTTAAAGTACCGAGACCAGCCATATACTGTATGTTTAAGTTCCAAAATTAATATCGTTTATGGACTTCACACGCGTTGCAGTATGCTCCTATTCTTTTTATGCTCAGGCACTAAGTAAAAGGAGATGCTTCATATTGCTTGACTAATTTTAAAAACTAAGTTAGAAATGCAGACGCTCCCTCGGTGCGCTGCTCTGGTGCGCCGGCTCTTACACAGTGCCTGTCTGCCGTAAGCGTTACAATATACATACCCAACACTGCTTGTACCCATCTGTCATGCAAATAAAACACCTTGAATTGAATTGAATTGAGGGGAGAGGGGGGAATACTAAAGGCAATACTGGCTCAATACCCTCGATGGGCTTTGACGTGCTAATGCGTTGGTTTAACAGTCCGGGTGTGGCAGGCTTCCAATGTCAACTCGACTCGATTGGAAGACAATGAACGTATTTTGTGATATTTAGAAATATAAATTTGTTTGGTGCGAGTGAGGTTTTATTTAATCTCTGACCAAGGGAAACGTTTCATTTTTTCAAAGAAATGTTTGTTAAAAAATAAAGTCATAGTTCTATGGGATTCAATCACAGACCATGTGACAAGGGAGTCAGGAAACTACTCTAACACACAGCGCCACCGGATTTAATAACGCAATAAAAACGCTATAAAATAATGTGACTAGGCACAGAAAAAGTTTACAGCACAGTACAATAATAAATGCTGACCATGACTTTAGAAGCATAAATTACCTTACACTCAATTTAAACACAAGCTGTCTTTCTGTATGAACCTCTAAGCTGGTTCATACAGAAAATGTAGAAATGCATTAGCCTGATTATGATTAAAAAACACATAATTAAACACGCGTTTGCGATTTAAATCAGAACACGATTTAAATCAATATAAATGTTTATATTGTAACGCATACTGTCCAGCCTCCATTTCTCTATAAAAATTTACTCTGTTGCACACACACACACAATAGAAGGAGGAACCGCTGTCAGAAGGGAAGATATGTTCAAAATATCGCAAATATCGTTCATGTTGCAATATTTTGAAATATAAAAGTCAATTTATTGTCCATAATATCGCTATTCTATTTTTTCGAAGAAATGTTTGTTAAAAGAAAAGTCCGGCACCAGCTGGATTCGATCACACAACCTCCCAGTTGCTAGTCACGCACCTAGACCAGTCGGCTAGAAGACAGCTCGCATGAACAGGCAGGCGAAAAAGCCCTACACAGCCCTGTCGCAGCACACGAATACCGTTATTAAATTCTTTAGATACGCGATTCCATATTATATTCCCTTTTAATCAAATTCTAAAAGTATGCTTGTTGACTCCGGTATCATGTTAAAGACTTCAAAGCTTAAAATGTTTAGGGAGAAATGGAATACTGGTGTGTATTTTTTTCTTTAAAGTACCAAGACCAGCTACAGTATATACTGTATGTTTATGTTCCAAAATTAATATCGTTTATGGCCTTCACACGCGTTACAGTATGCTCCTATTCTTTTTATGCTCAGCTACTAAGATTTCCCTTCAGTGGTAAAATTCAATATCTACAACGGGCACAGCAAAGACGTTTTTACTGTAAGTCTTTCTACGACAGACCAACGGACCACGAGTGCCCCTGTCGGTCAACCAATCACGTACTGCGGTGCCACGCGTCATCTTGCGTCATACTGAGCGACGTCACCTGCGGTACGTGTCTGTGACGCGCACTTTGAATGGCTGCATCTGTATTTGAGAATTTTTTGTGTTTGAGATTATATCTTTTGGGGGGAGAATTGATAAATTATCAATGGACTTTGGAGCTTCTCTGAACTGCCAATGTCAGTTAGTCTTATATGTCTGATGTTCAAATACACACCTGAGTGACATGAGGCATCCATTACTGTATGTGTCACCAGTTTTACTACACATCAGATAATACTGAGAAATAAGACATTACTTTACCAGTTTATTTAAGGGGGTAATTTAGTTTAATGAAATTTTACAAACCCCAAGTGCAATTGTATAGCCAGGACACCAGGGTTAACACTACAACTTCTGTAATGACAAATGACAAATGACTA
This sequence comes from Atractosteus spatula, assembly GCF_055471065.1. Lineage (NCBI taxonomy): Eukaryota > Metazoa > Chordata > Actinopteri > Semionotiformes > Lepisosteidae > Atractosteus > Atractosteus spatula. The sequence goes on along the minus strand of NC_142707.1, from coordinate 43,573,339 downwards.
CCCTGTGGAGACAGCTAGAAGTACTAAGTTTCTTAGTGTGCATATCACAGATGACCTCACCTGGACCATCAACACCACCTCCCTAGCTAAAAAAGCACAACAGCGTCTTCACTTCCTGCAGCGACTGAGAAGGGCACCCCCCCACATACTATCCACATTCTATAGAGGTACCATCAAGAGCATCTTAACAAACTGCATTTGGTTTGGGAATTGCAAGGTCTCAGACCGCAAGTCCCTGCGACGAATTATCAATATGGCAGGAAACATCATTGGAGCCTCCCTTTCGTCCATTCAGGACACCTACCACAAACGCTGCACGCACAAAGCCACATTGTAAACCATGGTATTTCTGGACAATCCCTCCCACCCCTCCTGCAACCACTTTGCCTTCCTACCATCTGGTAAAAGGTATTGCAGGATATGGGCCAGCTCCACCAGACTCCATAACAGCTTTTTTCCACAGGCTGTCAGGCTCCTCAACACCCTGGTACCTACTGCACCTACTCCAAATCTGGAAACTAAGTTCTTTTTTGCCTAATGTCAGGCATACTGTCTGATTTATTCTTTGCACAATTCTTTGCACAATCCTGTAAAGTAAATTTCACTATGCACATTGCACTTTATGTACCCTGTACCCTGTCAGAAATGTCTATGTCTAAATTGTCTATAGCATTGTCTTGTCAGTGTCTTGTCTGTATTCACACCATAGACCTGGAGAACGATATCTCGCTCCTCTGTATACTTGTATATGGCCGGAATGACAAATAAACTTGAACTTGCACTTGATCTTAAAATTGTCAAGCTGTCAGGGCCTTGGTGTAGTATCCTATCCAGAGGATGACATCTCATACAGCACAGTGTATCAAGTCACCATAATGGGACATTGGTGATAGAAACTGCAGTTAAAAAGAAAAAGTGATACCTACAGGTTTGCATTCACCACTTCCAGCAGCAACGATATTTTCCTTACAAGTCTTGCATGTAAGTACCATCTTCACCATATCTAGCTTAGCATCTGAATTCTTTTAAGATCAGGCTGCAAAATGGTATTGCTACTGTCATTAAATATTGAACACAATTTTTGTGATTTTATATAAACATCTGGGAGATTAAAAGATCTCACATGTGACTTGAAGCAATTAGGTGTAGCAGGAAACAGGAATAAAAATGCTTTCACTGTATTAAATCAATTGATATGAGAAGTTGTCTGAATACCAATCTATTACTGATATTAGAACACATTTGATGTTTATTATGCATAGAGAAATAATTGGAATATGAACCTACTGTGATTTGGTAAGCCATTCAAATTCTAAATACTGTCCTAATTTTGTAATTAGTTAATGGAAATAAGCCTGAGTCTGAATGCTAAATGAAAAGCTTCTAATTCTTTGTACAGTCCATCTGGGATTGAGTGACATTGCCTATTTAAAGCAAGGAGAGATCTATTAGGAACATCAGTATTTCAGAAACTGTCTTTTGTTGAACACAATACTCTTTCTAGTATTTTGCATCTCTGGGAGTGCTACATGATGTAGGCCTTTTTTGTGCCATGCCATGTGCTTTAAAAAGAAAAAAAATAAGCTATTTATTTGATAGATTTGTAGTAAACTTCATTGGCAAAAATCTGAATATGTTTTAGCTACGTATTTGCATGTATGTTCTTGTCAATTAGTGATTTAATTTAACATTCTCTCTGGAGCCACATTTTATAGGCTCATTTTGTAACATAAATCTTTCATTGCACTGCCTTAAGAGTTTTGTGAGCCCTTACAGATTGATGTGTGGCTACCAAAAACTGAATCTCTTTCATGTCTCAGAAAAGCCTTATACATATTAAAATGTAGTACATAAAATCCTCTAAATAACATTGAAATTTCCATTAGATTTTGTTGTTGTGGCTTTATATTGTAGGATGATTTTCTTTATCATTCAGCTTCAGTTCAGTTTTACAACTAAACTACTCTATATACTTTTGGAAATAATAACAAAAAATGAAAGCTATTGAAACCCTGTATTCTAGAGTGTCCAAGGATTGATGATCATGTAATTTCTCATTTTATTTAAAAAAGTAAGCCATTTTGTTAATTGAAGAGTACGTAAAGATTTTTGGATAAAAGAACAGTAAAACCTGAATATTCACTAGCTTGTGCAACATTTTTCAAGGACCAAATTCATTTATTCATTGGCTGTGCAGTAGAAGAGTAAATGAGGGAGTCCACTTCCACAGCACGTTCATCTTGCAGATCTACTGTAACCCCATCTTCATCTCTCTTTTTAGTAAATGTATAGCTTGGTTAACAAAGATGGGTTATGCTTTATTCATTTTCATTGAAGAAAGCATTACATGTCTATTGTTTGCAAACCTCTTATCAGAGAAATGCCTGTATGAGACTCCATGGTCCCCTATGTTATCACAGTCTGAGGTCTCCTGAGTCTCATGGAAAACTATAAGAAAATAAATTATAAGAAAGAAAATTAGACAAATCACAGGAGTGAGTTTGTTGAGTGGGAGGAGAGTGAGTACACTTAATTTACTTTCTTGTCTGTTATTAGTATGTGTAATAAATGTAATTACAGTACAGTAGTGCTGCATTTATAATGATAATAAAACAAGATCTAATGATGAAATTCTTAGTAGACTAAGAAAGAAGAAAATGAACTGTAATACAGGGTAAGCTAAACTATCATAACAGTGATCTAATTAATGTTTGCACATGCAAGAATTTGAATTATAGAGGGGAAAAAGCTTTTTTTAAGTTTCCCTTTTTTAAGTTACAAATAATTGCTGGCACTATTTATGAAATATAGCTATGAAAATGTTATATAGTTATAACAAAAATATAACTATGAAAATGGTTGTTTCAGGAGCTGTAGAACTGTAACTTATTTTCCCCATATGGTATTAAGTCCTCATTTGCAAGTACCAAGGTTTTACTGTATTCTTCTTAGGTACCATTATTGTTTAGAGTTAAACTATATACAGATGCAGCCATTCAAACTGCGCGGTACAAACCCGTACCGCTTGCAAATACCCACAAGCCACTGCAGCATACCACGGTACGTGATTGGCTGGCCAAAATGACCGACAGGGGCACTCGTGGTGCATTGGTCGTTAGTGAAAAGATTTAATTATTTAATCTCTTTACTGTGCAAGTTTTAATCGGCTTAGTATTAAATATTTATATGGAATTTTACAACTAAAGGGAAATTTTAGTAGCTGAGCTGTCACACCTTCTGCAGCCAGAGGGCGCTCCTACTCTGTCCTGTCCCTAGTTTCCTGCCTGCTGCCCTTCCAGAACCTCTCTTTCCCTTGGGCTATATATCTCCAGGTCTTGCACTCTGCCCTCGCTCAGCATTGACGTTCAGATGTCCTGAAACCCGCCTAACCACCCAGGTCGCCCCACGTCCGCTGCCTGAGGGCATTGGTTTCTACCTGACTCCTGAACTGCTGAGCCCGGGCCTTTTTCCCGTTCTGCCGCTACGCATATGGGTCTTTTTCCGCTCTCCAGCTCTCCACGGTTAGTCCCTTTGGACGTCCGTGACATGAGCATAAAAAGAAGAGGAGCATAATGGGTCTGATGATCATAAACAATATTAATTTAGGAACATAAACATGTAAACTATATATGGCTGGTATTGGTAGTGTAAGAGGACCAGAGGGAGGGTCATCCAGGACAGGTATTTTAGGAACGATCTGCTCACTGTACTTGACTTAGACCTGACCAAGATGGCCGCTAAGAGAAACCAGCTGACCCGCAGATGGAAAGGGCTCAGGCTGAAAGAAAATGAGATGCAGGTGGGTCTCATCAGGAAACAAAATATATATGCCCCGGAAACCGTGAACCGGCGTGGAAGCCAGTAGATGAATACGTGTTGGAGAAGATAGGGGAGTTTGGTTGGAGTGAATAAAGATTTAAGGACAACGGATTTTCGGAATAAATAAAGGATAACGGTATACAGCTTGTGATTTGGACTCGGCGCGGATTTGTTGGATTTTACGAACTTTTGGAACACGGACTGAACGAGGACAGAGAAAACGGATTGCGGACTGGTTTGGAAGACGGACGAACGAAAGAAAAGGAAAAAACCTCACAAAAATAAAAGAAGAGTTTGTGGTGTGAGTACTTTCGTACTTATTACATTTATCTATTCCCCCGGAGACACCACAGTAGTTTAAAGAAAAAATAGACACCAGTATTCCACTTTCTTCCTAAACATTTTAAGCACCAAAGTTTTACATGTGGTTATTTCTGAAATGTTTTTACATGCTCCTTCTGATATTAAGTATATATACTTTGTGAAAAGTGATAATGTTTTAACCTTTTCTGCGAATACACTCATTATCGGAGTAAACAAAAGCATACTTTAAGAATTTGATTAATAGGGAATATAATATGGAATCACGTATCTAAAGAAATTAATAACAATATAATTATGTAATATCTTACATATAACTTGTGATACTTTAGCTGCTTAGTTACTTGATTCCATATTAATATAGCTATCAAGTGATGTTAAATCACTACAACATTTATCTTTTTACAGTAACAGAAAGTGGTGTTCTTACTACTGTACTGTACGTATTCCTGGAAATAGATAAAACGTTATAACTTTTTTATGAAGTACAATTTAAGCTTAATGTAACGCATATGGCCGGCATTGCAGGTTGTGCAAACTGGCTTACCAGCGTGGTGGTGTCACCGCCCTTCCCTGTGGATAGCAGAGTCCTTAGCCACCGGGCTGAGGGGAGATCTCCCTTTAGCTCAGCTGGCTGGTTCCGTGTTGAGTGATGTTGGAGGCCCAGGTTCAAGTCCCCAGTGGTGGGGTGCAGATCTGTGGTGGCAGCGGCGAGGACGCATACCCATCAGAACCCGAGAGTGCTACATTAATAATGTTAGAACAAGTACATTAAAGCCAGAACCCATGGAAATTACCAAGTTATTATGCAAAATATTTATGCATAATTAAAATATTTATGATGAAGGTGGAAGACTGTGTACTTTTGTCCAACTGAGCAATCTTGCTTTTATAAAATATACCAACTTTTTAATGTTTAATGATTAACATGCTGTAATACACAGTTTAAAATTAAAAGTCTAAAGAGTATACAACTTAAATTCTTAACTGGATAAAAATTGTCCCTCAGCATTGATCGAGATTCGAAACTGGGTGTTTTCTGATGAGAGCTTAAAATCTGTACATGAGAGGTTAAGCTTTATTAGGTCCACCTGGCAGTGATTCTGGATACTATTATCATAGCTGCTATTATGTGGTATGATGCGATATGACGCGTTATGACGCGTTGTGATGCAAAGCCCACAACGTTGTACTGCAGCATACCTCGCTTGTTTTGAATGGCTGCATCTGTAGATACAGTATAGGACATATTGGACTATTATTGCTACAGTTCCAGCTTCCCAACACCAGAGGGCTCCTAAACCATTGGCTCCTACTTCATCCACTCAGGGGAGATGTAGATCAATCAGACATCCTTAACCAATCCTAGTACTCTAACATCACCACACCTCCCCTCTCCAGTCTATTTAAACCCTGCTTTCTGATCCCACAGTGCTCAGTATTGGTTTAAACCTTGAGAGCTACACATCTTCTCCTTTGTGATACCTTCCTGAGACTTTTTTTTTATTTTTGGCTTGCCTTTTCGTTTTGTCTTGGATATCTTTTACCTAGTTTTCCTTTTCGGCTTGGCTTTTGACCTTTTGTTAGTCTTAGACTTAGACCTTGGATTTCTCTGTTAATTCAGTAATTCACGATATCTTGCCTGCATAGGGTCCATCCCTTTGCTAATAGCTGCTCTGCAGAGTAACAATTATGGCATGTATTACTCTTTTTTGTCAGATCCACTAGGCTACATACGTTATTTATTCATACTATACTCCACTATATAAAACATGACCTTTTTGCAATTTTCCTCACAGATTACTATACTATACAGTATATACTATACAGATTAAAAATATAATGATCATAAATTCACACTCATTTTTATGAATAACGATTATGGATTTATGATCATTACATTTTTAATTTCCTTCGGTGGACAGCACATAATTTTGTAGGTTTTGAATAAAATGTCAGGTTTAAGAAATATGTTGTAATTTAATATGTGCTATTTAATGATAAGAAGGGTCTGCCTTTTGCAAGGCATGATATATAGAGGGTAGTAAGTGGAGATGTGATGTCTGAACCACAGTCTCCACAACTCAATGGGGAATGATCTACCATCCTTAGTCACCTAACCAATTGGACAAAGACAATTGATTGAGTGACATTTCAAATGAATACGTTGAGGCTTTCAAGAAGTGCATCAGCTTCTGCCATGTTGGGGAGAGAAAACATTACCTCTGAAAATGTGATGCACTGACTTTTGGCCATGTTTGTGCATCAGTTTAATGCCTGTTTAAACGTCCCATTACAGCACCCTTCCCTTGTATACTGCAATATGTTAATACTAAAACACATGCCCTCTTTAGGGAACATGATCTTTGATAAACAAAAGATTCCTTCATTTGATTGATAAAATAAATACTACAATTTTATTAAGTTTTCTGTACATGTGGGGTAATCATTTAATAGAATACACCCGTAAATAAATAAATACTGAGTGCAGTAAAACCAGATTTCTTACCACATGTTATGATCCTTAGTGTTAGATTTCATGAATGCTATTTTGAAAAATAATTTTGTTTATTTATTAAATCAAGGACTTTGATTTCCATGCCCAGTGTAATTATCTAATTAATGAAAATTTGTTACAGTTAAAGAATAGTTTAGAAATAAAATGATATACATAAATTGTTCTAGCTAACCATGCATTGTACAAAGCCTTTTTGCCAAGTCAACCTTTATTGAAGTCATAAAATACTGATCAACCAGAACAAACAACCCAGTGTCATGCAAGCTGCAGTCATAGGTTTTACTGGCTCATTTTAATGAGTGAATAGGATATTAATTATTTATCCTACAGCTATCTTACCTTTACAAGTGAGCCTGAAAAAAAAATCAGATCATGAAGTTTATTCAGTTAGTATGGTAAATTAAAAGCTTGGGGATATTAATTTGATTGGAATTTTTTTACTTCTTTGCTTCCATGTCATTAAATTTAGCTTGACACTATATTTTTTAATAATTTTACAGATAGATCTCAAGCTGAAAGTGGTTGCACACTAATTATTAATATACATTGCTCTTTTCGTCTGACTCTTATACAGGCACAATATTGTTGGTACAGGATATTCCTTTAATCAGAATTAATTATACATGTATATACAGTACACATATTTCATCATGAGTATGCCTCTGCATTCTATGATAACTTTCAAGGGAAAAATATACATTCACATATTTTCTAAAATGATGCTCAGCATTGATTAATTCTTTCAGGAGTACCCTAGTCACCCCCAGGGGTCAGCAATCTTTCAGCGGTGACATATACAGTAGTTATATATCTTGATATAGTTAGTGTTAAAATTCCAGTATATGAAAGCCAAACTTCAAAATTCTACTGTGTCATTATCTATGTTGCAGAGAGTTTCTGTAATAGTAAAACCTCTTCTTTTACTATTACTATTATTGAGGTGGCAATAACTCAGGCAAATAGAAATTAGAACTACTATCACCATAGTTTTTATAATTAGTTAGCATATTGATTAGATTTAAAATTTACATAGATACAAAATTCAAATGCAAACAAAACAGATTAAATCAAATCAAAGTTTATTTATCAAATGCACAACAATACAGCATGCAGCAGTAGTTGCTGGCAATGAAATGTCTTTTCCGCGAGCTCACACAAATCACGAGAATCACAGAAATCACAAAAATAACAAAAACACAAAAATCACAAAATTGAGGTTATGAAAATAAGGTTACATAATAATAGATGTTCTATTAAAAATGGAACTGTAAAGTTAATTTCTTTAATAGTCATATACAACCACGCAGTTTTGTTTTGCCCAGCAAAAATAATAAGAAGTTTATATACAGTAATATAAGACGTTTCAAGCTATAAAACACAATTAAGAGTTGTGGAGAATGAAACATACTTAAACACTGAACTGTAGCAGAAAAGGGGAATGGCAAAATAAGGTGTACTGCATAAAGTGCTTGTGGGGACTAGCACTAATACAGCTTAGGTACTATATTGTAAAACTTTAGTTTAGTTTAGTTAATTAAGTAATTGTATCCCATAATAACAGAACACATTTTACCGATTTTTTAAAAATAATATTTCATATTATATTTATATCTTTACATTTTATCTTTACATCATTTATGTCCTTATAGTATTGCCTACATTCTTATTATTTGTATTTTTATATTTTCTCTTTTACACCATTTATTTTTCCCTTTAACTCACTTGGTTTATTGTAACATTTTTGTGTATTATTATTTTTTCCTCTGGTTTGTACAGTAGCTAATTAAAAGAAAGTTATTATGCATTCTGATTAGGCCTCTGTCTGTCCTGTCTTTTAAAACCAATTAAGAGAAATTAATCTTATAAAGTTTGAAGTATCAAAACAGTTAAAATTTATTTTTAGCCACAAACTCCAACAATATATTATAGTGTAACCTGGTCGTGTTGTGGTGTAGAAATCTTGGGCTCTTTTACAGTACATGGTATGTATATAGAGTACTCTCATCATTCTATTTTTTTTTAATTTTGTGCCTTTAACATTGTTATCAAAGTATGACCAATCTTCTCATATTGATTCTGTAACCATGTATTCCCAGTTCGTTTAATTATTTCTTCATCTGCTTTTCTAAAATTATAAATTATTATAAAAAATATTATAAAATTATAAATTATTATAAATTTCAGACTCTCACTTTAGAGGTTGAAAGTATTATTATAGTCTCTATTTTATGTATATCATCAGTAAAGTAAGATACTTGAGCCCATGTCTGCAATACATGCAAGTAGGTTGTTTCTCTGTACCATACACCTGTTATTAAGTAAAGTATTTAGAATTACAGTATTATTATATTCTGCTATAATTCATATTTAACCTAAATAGCTGCATTTACTGCTTGCTTTCTCCAGCTTGCAGGTTATTTTTGATCTGTTGTCTCACACCATCACCTAGTACTCAAATTTATTTTCCTCTCACCCCAAGTCAGATGACCCTATGCAAAAGTAGATTTCCCCACTCGTTTTTACTCAGTTCTGACCTTCCAGGCAAAGTTTTTTTTTTCTTCTAAGCCAGAAAAAAAAAGTCTCAGTGTATTACAGTACCTCAATTGTCTCTTTAGCGTATCCCCTGATCCTGGTAATGCTGAAACACATGTTGATTTCTCCATACAGCTTTAGAGAAGCCCATCTGTACCATACTAAACTGAATAAGAATAAAAGTTATCCTTTACCTGCATAGCTCAGATATTTATATATGTATTTTTGGCCAGGCAATCCATTCTCTAGGAGCTGGTTGCATGAGCTAAGATAAAAAAAAACTTAAATGGTAGATGGGAATGTTTAGGTGATCATAGTAAATAAAACAGGGACCACTAGAAAGTGCAGAGAATAAAAGCATGTACCAAACTCAATAGATAGGCAGTGCATTGTCAGTTTCCCTTTAACACAGGATTTGCCCTCTCCTTGATCCTTTCTGGGACATTGTTCATAGAAGAGAGTGAAAGCAGATGCTGCACTAAAGAAACAGGATTTCAACACAGCATTGTGATAGTTTAGCTGCAATCCCTACTAGTGAAGGACAGCTAGAATTTTATCCCAGGTTCTGGTTGGTTGGACAGATTTAGGGGCTGAATTATAGTTGGTGGTCTGAATTATCTGCATTGGGTCCAGTTTGCATACACAGAAGCCAACTGCTTCATTAGAAGGAAGGCTGCTGAGAAAAAAACATTTTCTGTTCTGTTTTAAATAGATCTTTTAAAAATATGTTGGAAGTGTAAAATAATGCCACACAAAATCAAAAGTATTGTGAACATTTGTCTTTGTCACGTCATTCCAGAGCAAGTGGTAAAAAACCTGAGGGGGGGGGGGGGTCTGAAGGACTGCATGACTGAAAGGCAGATTAGCACGTCTGTGTAAAACACTTCATAACAATTTCTGAAATTCAGAAAAAAAAATCATTGTCACTAGCTGTGTACAGATCACAATTCTGTTGTTGGTTATTTTATGCAAGAAATCCTGAAATTAAAGTATATTTTTGTAAATTGATGCATAATTAAATTGGCTTCATCTGCTGTATGTTAAAAATCACAGCATCAAATTCTACCAAGCAGTTTTATCCTTTTACAAAAAGCAATTCATCTTATTAAGTAATAAAAAGTGATGCATCAGCTTGCTGTTTAAGATAAAGAGGTTACACATCCAAATTAACAGGTGCATGTTCATATTAATCAATCTTTTCAAATTTCCCTCTAAAATGTAAATGTGGTGATTCAGACAATCCCAGTTAGTAAGTGCAACAGAAAATGCCTGTCTTCGTTTCACAAGTTTTGGTGACCTTTACAGAGTTACAGATGCTGTTTTGTTCTGTTTGTATTTTTTTTTCAAATCTCAACATTGGTTCAATCTCTATTGTAATATGTATTTACAGAATGAAACAGCACCAATTTCCTTAGCATGAGACCCAAAATACATAGGTATTATTTGTTCCTCAGTTGTACCCCTCTGAACGGTGACATTAGAACTTCTCTTTCCAGTTGTGAAGCCTACCATTATAGGCAAAAAAAACCTGAATATAGTGTTCTGCAACTGGATCCTGCTGCTGCTCTTAAGCCATAATGGCTCATGCGTTTTATTCTTTCTTTATGTCCCTCTTTCCTTTCTGTAATCGTTAATTTATATACAGTACAGTACTTGGCGTGTAACCACTCATGAATCCAGCACTGACTAACTCTGAACTAATTAAAAGCGGTTAGATTGTTTTGTCAGTTTTGTTGTACACAATTAATCATTTCCATCTAAAACTACAGATATTCTTATTTGTGTTGTCAGTTTAAAGCAATATATTAAAATTACAGGCAAAAACTATTAATAAATTTCACTTAGTGTTCCATTGCACTTCCATGCATGTGTGTGATGTGGTGCACAGAGGGGACCCATTCAAACTATAAAAATAATAATAAAAAGATTAATTAAATGTAATGCTGTTTTAATATCTTCATGTTTATGAATTCATTTTTTTCTACACATATGCAATTCTTGGAATGAATTGCAAACAATAAATTATACAATTAAGATTTTTTTATTGAGAAAAGGAAACTAAAATAGGAAAAGAGAGCAAAAAAAACATGCATTGAGGTGGAAATGTAACCAGTTGAGCAGCACAGATGCAAGGCTTGTGATCTGGAAGTATTAAGTCTCCAATTCCTTTCAATACAAAATATTCTCATCACCTTCCAGAGAGGGTAAAGCTTTAGAAGTATACATTTATCTCTGGATGGTAGTCAAGAGCATAGCAACAGATTTCCTGTGGTGCTTTCACTTTTTATGCAATACTGTATTTTAAAGAATCAGACAGAGTCACAGGTGGTATGGACAGATAAAATCAGAAACCGTGTGGAGTGCTGGGGGAATAACAGTGGGAAGCCAAAGTCACAAGATATGTTTCAAGATGGAAAGAGTACATCAAAGTTAAAGCATTAGACACTGAATCATTAATATCTAAATACTGTTTATGCAGCTTAAAAAGCAATCAAAAGTAACAAAAAAATGCTCAAACAAATAGTTACATTTCATAGCTTTATTGTTAACTTTCCATCAATAAGGTAAAACATTTACAGACACTTATTCGTGTCAGTTCATTAGTTTTTTATTTGAATTACTTGGTTTAAATTCTAAGAAAATATATTGATTGATGTTTCTCTAAAGCTGGCGTCACACTACATGACTCGACACAACTTCTAGTCGGAGAGCATGTCAAATTTAACAGCGGAGAGGTACTGTAGGAATGCAGGCTTCTGAGATGCCTTGTTTGTGTAAATAGCTTTAAGTTTTATGTTTTAAGCTTTAAATTTTATGTGTGTGACATTGTGTGTCATGTAGTTGTGTTGATGTTAATAAAGATTTTTATTTGAGTTTGCTTATTTAAGTGCCAGAGAATAAAGTATTCAGGTACCTTACATTATACCAACAACTAAATTCTTGGCATAAGGAGTTAGCACTCAGGGGTTACACTTATTTATTTTAATTATTGTTGTTTATCCTGTTTACATTTTTCTGCATTTACTTAACCCCATATTTGTTACAATATGTTTAAGCATGTGTGTAATACAGTATATAGTGTAGTGTCTACATTGTCCATTGATCCGTAAGATGATTTAACAGTGGTGCCTTATAGTCATTGAGCCTCAAATGCAGCATTGACATTTCTTACTAAATAAAATTTATTTTGAGGCCATTCTAGAGCAACATGCTTATCAATTCAGCAGTGACTTCTATAGCAGATTTTATTCACATGCACACAAAATATACAGTATATGCCCATATAGGGCCTTTGTGTGCATTGAGTGACATGGGATTTCACAGGTTTCATCACACATGTTAGAGGGATATTGTATAAACCTGCTGTGAAATGCAGGTTTGACAGCTGTATTATTCAAGTAACAAAACAATTAAAATGTAATGCAATTTTGTTTTCTTGCATAACCCAGACCAACCAACCGCCATTTATGTCTCTTGTTAATATACGGTACATCCCTAAAAACTGCTGAGGAAAACTGTTTGGCTGCTCATTTCCAAATTTTTGTGAGGTATCATTTTAGTGACAAACAGATAAAATGCGAATTCTGCTTAACCCAAGATAACTGCCTTACTGTAGGCATGAACTTACATGTAAAACATGAACTTACTGTACATGTTTTGGTCAAAAATTGATTATCAACCAATTTTGTTCTTGTTCAGATGACATGTTTTCAAATCCTATGATTACAGAGTCTTTACACAAATATATCCCTGTATTGAGATTTTAGTCGACTACATTACCTTTCAATACTTGCATTGATTGTATTTTTGAATGCTTGTTTTGACTTTTATTAACTTTACAATTGGGAAGAATACAATTCTTACATTTAACTACTCCTACTAATTATAATAATCTATAGATAACAAGAGTGGCACAGTGACATAATAATTAGCATTGCTGGGGAATAGTGTTCAATTCCTGGGGTGCTATCTGCATGGAGCTAATACAGAGCCAACCATTCAGAATGCATGAAGCATATACAGTATGCATGCTCCGTATACAGTACTATATAAAGTATAATGGCTTTAAAACCATATAGTATTATACTGTATTTAAGGATGAATAAACATAAACACATAAACACTACAGATGCAGCCATTCAAAGTGCGCGGTACAGACACGTACCGGAGGTAATTGTGACGCGCGTTGACGCAAAATACCGCGGTAAGTGATTGGTTGACCGACAGGGGCACTCGTGGTGCGTTGCTCGGTCGTAGAAAGATTTAAATGTCTTTACTATGCCCGTTTTAGTATTGAACATTTATATGGAATTTTACCACTGAAGGGAAATCTTAGTAGCTGAGCATAAAAAGAATAGGAGCATACTGTAATGCGGGTGAAGGCCATAAACGATATTAATTTTGGAACATAAACATACAGTATATGGCTGGTCTCGGTACTTTAAAGAAAACATACACACCAGTATTCCATTTCTCCCTAAACATTTTAAGCATCGAAGACTTTAACTAATGTGATACTGGAGTCAACAAGCATACTTTTAGAATTTGATTAAAAGGGAATATAATATGGAATCGCGTATCTAAAGAAATTAATAACGATATAATTATATTAATGTACCGCAACACAAGAATTGTACACGCTGTACGATGTCTGTTGATAATGTTTTGTAGGGCTTTTTCAACATTCCTCATGTGACCTCGCTGGTGGCGCTGTGGGTTAGGTTCCCGACTACCATCTCACACACTTGGTATTCGAATCCCGTTGGAGCCATGACTTTTTTTTAAAACAAACATTTCTTTGAAAAAATAAAACGTTTCCCTCGCTCAGAGATTAAATAAAACTTCACTCGCACCAAACAAATTTATATTTCTAAATATCACAACATGATCGAATTTAAGTCATTTTAATAACAATGAATAGTCACCTATGTGTTACAATATAAACATTTATATTGATTTAAATCGCGTTTAAATCGCCTTTATTTAAAACCCATAAATGAAGCTGATACTGTTTAGACTTTTAATTATTTAAAACTGTATTACAGCAGCACAATGCACAATGCAACGTAAATCGCTATCTTTGTCTTCTGCGTAATAATGTTCACCTCTCTGTCCAGAAAATTAACAATAGTAATAATAATGAACTTTATTGTATATGGCGCCTTTAAAGGTGGCTCCTCAAAGCGCTTTACAGGATAAAAACAATAACAACAATACTGTTAGGCTGGGCAAACGATTTTTTTTTTAAAGAAATACAAAATGAGATATAATGATGTGTTCCGGCTTAGACATTAACGAAGAGCATAACACGTGGGTGGCGTAGCGGTCGGCTCTGGCTTTCCCATCTACTGTATACCGATACACTGCAAGTACAACCCCCCTCTCTGCAGGAGTGCAGGCTGTGACGAGTTAAACCGGTTTCACATGTATTTTCAAAGTAGAAGGGGGCGAGATTTCCAGCGAAAGATACCTCCCCCCCTCAAAAACCCAGTAAGTACAGTACTTACTAGTTAAGAAAGCTAGGCTCCTCAATGAAATCGCTTTAACATGCTAATGCGTTGGTGTAACAGTCTGGGCGTGGCAAGCTTCTAATGTCAACCCGACTACGGAGAAAGGAACCCTTCTTTCATTGGAAGACAATGAACATATTCTAGCCCTAAATGAATTAATAGCAAACATGGTTTACATAAAAGACATTTTTCCAAGAATGTTTAGCCTTTGTCACTAATGAAACCACTAAATAAAGACATATATATATAGAAATCTTAATATTTTTAAAATACATGACTTTGCTAAAATTTATTTAAAAATAAAAACGATTACAAACGCCAGCGGAGAGAGAGAACAGGGGAGGGATGTTGGTTTTGCATAAGGGGGCTATGGAAATGAGGTCTATTTGGGAATGTGGAGTTACATGTTCTGGCTGTTTGTGAATTATCGTTGTTGAGTATGGAGTGTTGAGGTATTGATTTTGTGTAATGCTTTATGTTGAAAATTGAGGTGGATTTTGTTTATGATAAAGAGGATAAACTGGGATGGGAGGAGGGTTTGGTTTTGCATAAGGGGCGGGATTATGATAATTGGAGGAATTTGAGAGAGTTTGCGGGCTATTTTTGGTTTGTATTATGAATAATTCGAACAAGATATTGAGATTTGTTGATAATTGGAGGACGGTTTTGCTTTAATAGTTTGATATATTTGATTTTGTATTGTGGTTGTTATCTATGTTTTTGGTTGGTATTATGTTTATATGGTTGTTTTTGTTGGTTGGTCGTTATTATGGTTATTATGTTTATTGTGTCAATTTGTTTTCAAAGTAAAGTTTTTTTACTTTGTCTTCTAAGTATATTAATAAACTTTCAGCTTAGCTTTCTTCCCGTTTAGATTTATTTTTCTTGGGATTTTGGGATCAATTGTGGAAAGATTAGATTAGTAATCATTTTTATTTTTTAAATACATTTTAGAAAAGTGTAATCTATACTAAAAAGCTGTATTTATTTAATACCGCTCGATACTTATATTAATGGAGTTTAGTTGATACTGTTTAAACTTTTAATTATTTTAAATTGTATTACAGCATTGTACACATGCTTAAAAGAGGAGAAAACGGAAGCCTTCTTCAGGTGTGAGGGTCTTCTGCTCAGAATGAAACGCTAAAATGTAATGTAGGCTCTGAATGGGTTCAATTATGATTTGGGCTTAATTAAGGTCGCTGCCTTTCATCCAAAATCCTGCTTGAATCCTTCTAAACTAAAAATTAGACACGAGAAGGGGCTCTGGTGAAATTTCTCTTTTTTTAATTTCTCTTTTTTTCTTGGAAAAATATCTTACCCGCTGCAATCCGGGCACAGAAGGATTAAAAGAAGCCAGACAGGCAAGGGGAAGAGTGAGTTCTAAAAAAAGAGGTATCCAGGTAACAGTGAAGGTAACAGCCGCAGACGTGGCCTACTTAGCCCGCCAGGGTTACCCTACTCTCCCGGAGGAGGCCCACCGGGAGATAGCGCTCCAGGCGTTCCTCTGGGCCCTGGCGCCGACTGAGGTGCAGTGCCACGTGATGCTGGCCGCGCCGGTCCTCTTGGAGCAGGCCCTGGCTTTGGCTGAGCAGGCTGATGCCATATTCGAGGAGACCGGTGGGCACCAACGGAGGGGTGCACGGGGAATCAGATGGGGAGGAGGAGACACCCAGTGCGGCGATGCTGGGAGAGCGAGGACGGCTGGTCATCTGCCACCGCTGTGGGTAGAGGGGACACATCGCACGGGAGTACCGGGCGCTGGAGCCCCAGGGACTCCGGAGGCCGTCGGGAAACGGGAGCGGGGTGACCTAAAGAGGGGAAGGCCGCCCTTGAGGAACTCTACCCCCACTCTGGAAAGCCAGAAGGAGCGCTTCACCCCACCTGCTACCGTGGGAAGAGTTGGCCACAGCCGGGGCTTATTTCTTCCCTGCCTCATCGAGGGCAGACCCTGCCAGGCCCTCGTCGACACCGGTTCGACCATCACCCTGCTGCGGCCTGGTATCCTGCCGGGCACCAAGGCAGCCGGACCCCCAGGGCGCTCACCGTGCACTTTGGGGCTGCGAGGGTGAAACACCCCTTCTACAGTACCTTGCCCCAGTCCGTGAGGACTGTATCCTGGGGTTGGACTGGTTGCAGCAGGTGGGTGGTTGCCTTGACTTGGGCCGGCGAGAGTTGGTGTTGCAGGGGGAACGAATCAGTTTCGCGGTGGGCGGGGCGGGAGGTGTCCGGGGTGTGTGGGATGACCGGAGCGGGAAGCGGAGGTGGCAGCGGCGTGCGTCGCCTGGGCCTGCCGGAGCCGCGGGTGTCGGGGCGAGCGTGCCAGAGCTGACCCCTAATAAGCTTGCCCCTACCCGGTCTGTAAGGCACTCTGTGCACTGTGGGAGGCCTTGGAGGTGAGGGACGGGGTGCTGCGCCAGGGGTGGCAGGTGCCCTCCAGCGGCGAGGTCACTGCTTGGCAGCCTCCAGCTGGCCGTGCACCGCTTGGAGAACTGCCCCACAGAGCGACCACAACACCACAAACTGCCACCTGACCTCGCCTCTGGACGGTACCCGCCAAACCCGGCGCAGCACCTTGTCCCTCACGCCCAAGTCAAGGCAACCACCCACCTGCTGCAACCAGTCCAATCCCAGGATACAGTCCACACAGACTGGGGCAAGGTAGAAGGGGTGTTTCACCCTCGCAGCCCCAAAGTGCACGGTGAGCGCCATGGGGGTCCGGCTGCCTCGGTGCCCGGCAGGACACCAGGCCGCAGCAGGGTGATGGTCGAACCGGTGTCGACGAGGGCCTGGCAGGGTCTGTCCTCGGTGAGGCAGGGAAGGAATAAGCCAACTCTTCCCACAGCAGGCAGGGTGAAGCGCTCTTTGCCTAGAATAGCAATATTATGGAAAATAATTAAAAGTTTAAACAGTATCAACTAAATTCCATTAATATAAGTATCGAGTGGTATTAAATAAATACAGCTTTTTAGTATAGATTACACTTTTCTAAAATGTATTTACAGAATAAAAACAATAACTAATCTAATCTTTCCACGTTTGATCCCAAAATCCCAAGAAAAATAAATCTAAACGGGGAGAAAGCTATGCTGAAAGTTTATTAATATACTTAGAAGACAAAGTAAAAAAACTTTACTTTGAAAAAAAAATGACACAATAAACATAATAACCATAATAACGACCAACCAACAAAAACAACCATATAAACATAATACCAACCAAAAACATAGATAACAACCACAATACAAATCAAATATATCAAACTATTAAAGCAAAACCGTCCTCCAATTATCAACAAATCTCAATATCTTGTACGAATTATTCGTAATACAAACCAAAAATAGCCCGCAAACTCTCTCAAATTCCTCCAATTATCATAACCCCGCCCCTTATGCAAAACCAAACCCTCCTCCCATCCCAGTTTATCCTCTTTATCATAAACAAAATCCACCTCAATTTTCAACATAAAGCATTACACAAAATCAATACCTCAACACTCCATACTCAACAACGATAATTCACAAACAGCCAGAACATGTAACTACACATTCCCAAACAGACCTAATTTCCATAGCCCCGCCCCTTATGCAAAACAAACATCCCTCCCCTGTTCTCTCTCTCCGCTGGCGTTTGTAATCGTTTTTATTTTTAAATAAATTTTAGCAAAGTCATGTATTTTAAAAATATTAAGATTTCTATATTTATGTCTTTATTTAGTGGTTTCATTAGTGACAAAGGCTAAACATTCTTGGAAAAATGTCTTTTATGTAAACCATGTTTGCTATTAATTCATTTAGGGCTAGAATATGTTCATTGTCTTCCAATGAAAGAAGGGTTCCTTTCTCCGTAGTCGGGTTGACATTAGAAGCTTGCCACGCCCGGACTGTTACATCAACGCATTAGCATGTTAAAGCGATTTCATTGAGGAGCCTAGCTTTCTTAACTAGTAAGTACTGTACTTAATTGGTTTTGGAGGGGGGGAGGTGTCTTTCGCTGGAAATCTCGCCCCCTTCTACTTTGAAAATACCTGTGAAACCGGTTTAATTCGTCACAGCCTGCACTCCCGCAGAGAGGGGGGTTGTACTTGCAGTGTATCGGTATACAGTAGATGGGAAAGCCAGAGCCGACCACTATGCCGCCCACATGTTATGCTCTTCGTTAATGTCTAAGCCGGAACACATCATTATATCTCATTTTGTATTTCTTAAAAAAAAAATCATTTGCCCAGTATTGTTGTTATTGTTTTTATCCTGTAAAGCGCTTTAAGGAGCTACCTTTAAAGGTGCCATATACAATAAAGTTCATTATTATTACTATTGTTAATTTTCTGGACAGAGCGGTGAACATTATTACGCAGACGACAAAGATAGCGATTTACATTGCATTGTGCAATGTGCTGCTGTAATACAGTTTTAAATAATTAAAAGTCTAAACAGTATCAGCTTTATTTATGGGTTTTAAATAAAGGCGATTTAAACGCGATTTAAATCAATATAAATGTTTATATTGTAACGCATAGGTGACTATTCATTGTTATTAAAATGACTTAAATTCGATCATGTTGTGATATTTAGAAATATAAATTTGTTTGGTGCGAGTGAAGTTTTATTTAATCTCTGAGCCAGGAAAACATTTTATTTTTTCAAAGAAATGTTTGTTAAAAAAAAAGTCATGGTTCTAATGGGATTTGAACACCAAGCATGTGAGATGGTAGTCAGGAACCTAACCCACAGCGCCACCGGCAAGGTCACATGAGGAATGTTGAAAAAGCCCTACAAAACATTATCAACAGACATTGTACAGCGTGTACAATTCTTGTGTTGCGGTACATGAATACATTAATAATATCGTTATTAATTTCTTTAGGTACGTGATTCCATATTATATTCCCTTTTAATCAAATTCTAAAATTATGCTTGTTGACTCCGGTATCACGTTAGTTAAAGACTTCGATACTTAAAATGTTTATGGTGTGTATGTTTTCTTTAAAGTACCGAGACCAGCCATATACTGTATGTTTATGTTCCAAAATTAATATCGTTTATGGCCTTCACCCGCATTACAGTATGCTCCTATTCTTTTTATGCTCAGCTACTAAGATTTCCCTTCAGTGGTAAAATTCCATATAAATGTTCAATACTAAAACGGGCATAGTAAAGACATTTAAATCTTTCTACGACCGACCAACGCACCACGAGTGCCCCTGTCGGTCAACCAATCACTTACCGCGGTATTTTGCGTCAACGCGCGTCACAATTACCTCCGGTACGTGTCTGTACCGCGCACTTTGAATGGCTGCATCTGTAGTGTTTATGTGTTTATGTTTATTCATCCTTAAATACAGTATAATACTATATGGTTTTAAAGCCATTATACTTTATATAGTACTGTATATGGAGCATGCATGTTATGGTGTGTATGTTTTCTTTAAAGTACCGAGACCAGCCATATACTGTATGTTTATGTTCCAAAATTAATATAGTTTATGGCCTTCACACGCATTGCAGTATGCTCCTATTCTTTTTATGCTCAGCTACTAAGATTTCCCTTCAGTGGTAAAATTCCATATAAATATTCAATACTTAAACGGGCACAGTAAAGACATTAAATATACATATACATTCTGTATACAGTACAGTTTGCATACAGTAATATGTTTATGTTCCTAAATCAATCTCTTTTATGAGCATGTGAAAGGCATGGTGAATCGGAGATTCTCAAAAATTACTGTACTTTGCATGATTGGGAAAATTCCGGATACTATTATTTTACTTGCGGTACTATAGGAGAATTTACGGTAACTCGCGGTAGATTGCGTAAAGCGCACCGCAAAATAATGCGGTATCACCCGCTTGTTTTGAATGGCTGCATCTGTAAACAAAAAAAAGTTTGGTTCTCCTAAGCCACTGTAGAGGAGCTGAAAAAAAAGAACTTCATGTCCGGAACCAAAGCAACACAAACACCACTTTATACAGCACAAACTGAGCACATAATACTGAGTAAAAAACTAAACATTTCCTATAGCTGTTCATCATTTCCTGCATCATGTTTGGCTAAGTTTAGTCCATTCCCCTTTACAAAACCTCTTTAACTTGGTGACATTTAAGGACAGTGAATTATGGTCCTATGCAGGACTGTTCCCATGCTTGTGGCCTCATCTCTGAAAAATTAACTCATTTTAGTAAAGGTCTCCGAGAAGACTGTCACCTTTGATTGGATAAAGTATCAGAGAAAAGATGGATGTAAGAAATAAGTTCTATTGCACAGGATACAAATATTTTCTAGTTTCTATACTGTATATTATCTCAAAAACTATCCTAACTTTTAGGGCATATATATATATTATTTATTAGTTGCTACAGTAGATGAATTTTTAGAGATAATTAAAGACAACTTTAAGCTAATTAATTAAGATTAATTAACAAAAGAGAGAAGGACTTCTATAAACTAAACGTGATTTTTTATTCAATACTTATATACTACTGTATATTATTTTATATCCAATACTAATATACTAAGTATAATACGGAAGGTGTTATAAGGTACTGTACTGTATATCTTGTAATCGGATAGGACATAGAGACATATTTGGATTGCCCATTGGTGGTTTTCAGACACAGACAGAATTTATTGAATCATTTGATTAAGGCAGATTGCTTAATCTCAACTAATCAAACAGTTTGGGACCTTTGCCTGATGATTATTATTGATGTGGATCTTGTGCTCAGTGTAATAGCACCATAAAATGTGAATACTGCAGACGTTCTCAGACAAGTAAAAACATTCATATAAAGAATTTATTGAATGCAATAAACAGGCTATTATTTATATAATATTGTATTCAAGTGGAAAACCAAGCACTGATAAAACTATAATCTCATTGGAAATAAAGAATATATGAACACTGTAGCTCCATAAGGTGCTGTAGTCTGACTAACCCAGAGGCTGCTTATTTTGTTGAAGCTAATCATGCAATTTTCTCTCATAGGTATGTGGACATTGAGAAAGTTCACATCTCTAGGAGTGGTGGTGATATTAATAGTGTACTGTTGTGGCTGGGGGAAACCAAGTTTCAGTGAGGTTAATAACATACAGGATTCTGAAGGCTTGAATCAATGGAAATTGTTTTGCTGTATTTACACAGTTGCATTGTCCAAGAAACGGATTATCCTAATAATCAACTCAAATTAAATGAAGTCACTGTTACATCTCTAAGAGGGCCAGAGGAAGGGTCATCCAGGACAGGTATTTTAGGAACAATCTGCTCACTATACTTGACTTAGACCTGACCAAAATGGCCGCTAAGAGAAACCAGCTGACCCGCAGATGGAAAGGACTCAGTCTGAAAGACAACGAGACGCAGGTGGGTCTCATCAGGAGACAAAATATATATGGCCTGGAAACAGTGAACTGGCGCGGAAGCCAGTAGGTGAATACGTTTTGGAGGAGATCGTGGAGTTTTGGTTGGTGTGGAAAAAGAGTTAAGCACAACGGATTTACGGAATAAATAAAGGATAACAGCATACGGTTAGTGATTTGGACTCAGCGCAGATTTGTGGGATTTTACGGACTTCTGGAACACGGACTGAATACGGATAGAGGAAACGGATTGCGGACTGACTTGGAAGACAGACGAACGGAAGAACAGGAGAAAACTTCACGGAAATAAGAGAAGAGGGTGTGGTGTGAGTACTTTCGTAACTATTACATAAACCTATTCCCCCCCGGGGCACCGCACATCATTATGTCAGTCATATTAAAGGGGAGCGGCAATGTCTTTTTTGTATTTTGATTTTAGAAAGAATTGGCATTGATGAGTGATTTCAATCCACAATGCAAATAAAATATACACAGTAACGTGGACAAATTTGCATCACAAAATAGACAAAATTTCTAGGTAAGCACAGTGCCGTATTCTGTGATTCAGGTGACTTTAAGCGGCCCTATTATTAATATATTGTAAACAAGCAGACTTTCTTTTAATCCAATAGAAATCTCTACTTCGAGATTGTTTTCCTGACTTTGTTACTGCATTCAGATCACGTTGAAACATTTCTGCAGTGAAATGTCTGCTGCACATTCTGTACATATTAGTTCATATATAGCATTATATAAGTCATTACAGTGACTAGTGAGCAGGAAGGGCCACTTCATGTTACATTCTTGCAAACTCTCCAAAACATGGCGACTACACAGTACTTTCACAAAAGTCTAAAAAATATTTTTATGTTTAATTCTGTTTTGCATTTAATTTGGAATTTGTAACATTTTGTAATACCACCAATTCATTTGTTACAAGGATTTACTGTAATAACTAGTCTGAGTAACTGCAATTCCCCTTCTAAAAACATCAATGTTCAACAGTGATCAGACCATTCCTAGAGAGGTTTGTAACGAACAGTTCTTTCCAGATCCTATGCGGATGAGACAATCCGGGGTTGAGTGAGAAAAACAGGGGAAAAAGCCATGTAGGAAACGGGAATCAAAACAGGGGGCGTGTCCTTGGTGCGCTGGTGTTCGGGGAAGGTGTGGCCGAGGCAAGCAATCTGGGAGAACATCCAAGGGGGAATCCAAACGAAAGCAAAAGTCCAAAACCAGGCGGTCCATCCAAAACAAACTAGATCAAAACTGGAACCGGGTCGGAACCGGCAGGGGGGGAAAGGACACAGGTCCCGGACTCGCATGATACGGAGATCAGATGCAGAGCCCGGATCAACGTCAGCGCCTGGCTTTTAAGGAGGACTGGGAACAGGCTGAAACAGGGGACAGGTGCACAAAATCATGTCCGAAGTGAAAAGGCCAGAGCGCCCTTAAGGGGGAGGGACTACAGTTGTGACAAGGTCATTATGCTAGATTCCATGAGGAGAAATACTGTAGAGGAACAGACAGAAGGAAGTGGAAAACAGGGAGACCTCATCATTATCCATCACCCTCACCATCAGAAGATTGTGCTATAAGAGTGTTCCTCTTTTGAATCAGACTTATAATCAGATTCTGAACATAATAATCAGATCTGAACACTGAAAGAGCACCAGACTCTGAGCTTTATTATTAAAGAGATTTGCTGTCTTATTTATCTGAAAATTCTAATTACTTTACTGTGGAATGTGCATACTTAAAAAGTCTCTCCTATTTTATTAAATGGTAAATGGGTACGTATTCATTTGCGAGCATCTGTTTAGAGAGGGTGATTTAGTCTTGGCTAGGACTGTTTCTGTTGAATAGGATACAGGTTCAATCTTTGCTTTACAAACTGTTTTTATATTAAGATTACAGTGGCAATATTTTAGGGCTGTTTATGTATATAGAGGGTAGGGCTCTAGAATTTACAGACCTGTTCATTTCTGTTCATATTGTAAGTGTTGTATATTGTGTAATAGTGTATGTAATATATACCATAATTTTTTGCTAATAAATATTTTTGTCTTGCTTAAGTTTGGGTAATTACATTAGCAGTAATAAGAGACACATTTGCAATGTAACACTCACTGATCCCTGACTTTAGTGGGTGAAATTATTCTTACACTTTATAATGTGCTTGCATAGGAAGCTGGAGCCAGGACCTGATTCTTATTTGATTTCCTTATTGATTGCATTACCTCCTTATTTTATTAATACTGCTGCTTTTCATTACATTTCAATTGGTGGCAATTCCTTGCTCTTATTTTTTAACTGAACTGAAAAATACCTGGATGCCTTATGGACTGAAAACTGACTTAGATCTAAAATAATTTGTATAACAAAACTTGTATAACTAAGTTAACTAAAAACATTGAAGTTTAGAAAAAAAGGATCTTCCTTATACAGTACCTGTATGTGGTAGATAAGTACATTTTATATTATCCTTGCAACATATTTTGGTAGTGATTGTAATTAATATAATGTTTATTGTAGTTTTTCATTATTCCATACATTTTGGCTCATTTTTATTTACTTTTGGATTTATCATGTGTATGTCTTAATTAGTAATTGTAGTACATTTATAAAGTGATCGATTTTCTCCTTCTGTGTCGGAATGTAAAATAAAGCTTCTTTTCATGTGATATGCTTTCAGATAAAACCTCTGGTTAACCAAATGTGCATGTCCTGAAGAAACTTTCTTTGCGCTAAATCATTGACAGCATCTAATAAATAAGCAATGCTAATCACATTGCTAAGTACTAAACTAGAAAAAAAATGTGGCTTGCACCTCAGCTTCTTGGCAGACAGGAATACTATCAGATGTTACACCTTCTTATTGAATAAAAGAACAGAAAGCAGAAAGAAGGGAAAAAAGCCAAGTGCTGAGACAAAGCACTTGTGTCATTGTATTTTTTTAACCTTTCTCCCTTACCTCTAGTTACCTGAAGTAGACGTGCCCTGGCTGGAAGACATCTGTTAGTGTTTGTGACTTTTTTCTTCTTATTGTTGCTGTTGTGATTGGAACAGAAAAGTAAGTATTGTAACGCATACGGTCACCATTGCACGTTGTTCGAGCCAGCTTACCAGCGCGGTGACGTCATCGCCCTTCCCTGTGAATAGCAGGGATTGCAGCCACAGGGCAGTAGGGAGATCTCCCTTTAGCTCAACTGGCTGGGTCCCTGTTGAGTGACACCGGAGGCCTGGGTTTGAGTCCCCATCGGTGGGGGGCTGACCTGAGGTGGCAGCGGCGAGGGCTCATACCCATGTGAACCCGAGAGCGCTACAGTATAATTTACCAGGGGCCTGTGTGGTAAATTGGAGTGTTCAGCACATTTCATTGAGACATTTGCATTTTGCCCTGCCCTCTGTTTTGTTAAACTTATTCCGTTTATATAATGCTTGTATTCTGTCAGGGATTTTAAGATAAGATTTTTATTGTTCCCTGAGGGAAAGTTTTTATGGACACACAGCACTCCTGTACATTTAAATAGAATGCAAACAAAAAAAAAGAAGGAGAAAAGAAAAACTAGAAAACTAGACTAGAAAAGAAAAAGTAGATTGCATATTATGCTATTACAAAAAATAAGAAAACCTTTGCAGATTACTCTGTTGCACATGTGTAACACATAACAACATGCAACATTTGTAATACATCAATCACAAAACATATTGCATTCAAATGGGTTGTTAGAGTCAAAATTGTGTTTATCCTTGACATTTGCGTTGACAGCTTTAATGGATACTAGGACAAAGGAATGTTTGTATCTGTTTGACTTACATTTAGGAACCCTACAATTTACTGAAATTCTCATCACATCCCATTTCCTCCTTCTTGCCAGCTACTGAATAACCTAGTTACTGACCAGAGACAAAGACAAAGTCAAACCAATGTGTTGGGACTTTGAGGATTCGACCAAAGGTGGAGTGTGTGGGTAAATCAAAAAAGAAACAAAAAAATGTATTTCAGAACCAGGAATGATTCTATTTAGAGATCTGTTAGAGATTTCAAGTATTCAGTTATCTTGCTGGTTTCCAATTTCTGCTCTGATTGGACAGGTACCAGGACAGATTTGTGCAGTTCCCCTGGTAGTCTTCCCCTATGGAAACAATGAGATTAATGTTATTAAAAAAATGAACATTTGGCAACAAATGTGCCTCTCCCACATGTATTTCTTCAGCCTTTCTATAGGGAAAAGAGTGGCAATTAGGAGAGGCTGTT
This sequence comes from Atractosteus spatula, assembly GCF_055471065.1. Lineage (NCBI taxonomy): Eukaryota > Metazoa > Chordata > Actinopteri > Semionotiformes > Lepisosteidae > Atractosteus > Atractosteus spatula. The sequence continues at coordinate 43,547,019 of NC_142707.1, read as the reverse complement.
ACTTGTGCTTGAATTTTATTATTAACAGTTTTTTATAACAAACATTTAGGATTTTACCTTGCTCTGTTTCTCATTGTCCTTTTTTCCATGTCTTTTTTTATTTTTTGAGTGCATCAGAGTATAAATATATATATAAAGTGGATGGATTTAGTGAAATCTCTTAAGAGGGTGACACTTGCACATTTAATTAAGACTAAGATGGAGTTAAACGTCTTACAATCACTCTGTTTTTAATAAAATGCTATCTTAAGATTTAAAAATTATGGTTCCCATTTCTGTTAAATTTCCAAAACAACAATATAGCAACCACATCTTAAACTGAGCTCTCAGAGAATTTAATCTGCCCATATCAAGGACAACTCAGATTTATTAGAACTGGTGAGTGTGATACTTATAATTAGCAGTTCAGAAGGACAGTGAAAAGGTGAAAATTAGAATGGTTTGTATCACATTTTAGTGAAAGAAACAACTTGTGAGCTGGTAGGAGTTGTGAAAAATCAATGCATCTGTACTCAAATATATTTTAATATATATTTTTTTAATATAAATAATGTCTATTTCACCTCAAACTATTTGCTTAGATTTATTTTTTTCAGTTTGTGTTTACATTTGTTGATATAACAAGCAATTGCACTTATTTAGTTTAGTTTAATTATCAGAGGATTTAATTATCCATTCCATTAATTTCAATTGAATAATTTGAATAAAAGCCTATCTCAGCAACAAGCTAAACCAAAATACTAGGAATTAAGAACTTAGCTCAAGGGCAAAAAGAAATCCAGAATAAAAACAATGTAATTAATATTTAATTGAATACAAGTCAGTGAATGATAGGTTTATATAGTGTAGTACTATTATTTTAAAAACAATATAAAAATACCCCTTCCTTTGACATAAACGTTAATCTCAGAAAATATAAGTTTATATTCCACTAAGAAAATTTAAAAAATCCTGTCAAAATAAAGGACGTTGGGGCTGATGGAAAAAAAATGCAAGGAACTGTTTGAAATCTCAGGGATTTGGAATGTTCTGTCAAATTTCTTGGGTTGATAAGAAAAGAACTTGATTTATCAATTATGAATATTAAATTTATATTTTTAACATATCAAGTACAACTACTGAGAAGAAGAAAAATAATATTTGCATCACTGGTTGTGTAGTTTAGTCACTCTGTTTACTATGTACACTGCAGCAACATATTGTAGGAAGAATTCACATAACCCATCTGATTATTAAAAAAAAACAACTGACTGTCCTAAGTACATTTTTTAGTACTTTTTACACCCCTACCTGTAGCCCTTCAGGTTGCAATCTCTATCCCAGAGACAGTGGCATTAACAGAGAGGAGCTTTTCAGAGTTCAAGTTGATTAAAACATGCCTGAGGTCAGCCATGGCACAAGGCCATCTCAGTGGACTGGCCATCATGAGCACCAATAATGCAGTTGGGTCAACTACACGTATTTTATCAATGATTTTGCCCCATGGAATCTAGGCAAACTGATTACTTGAGCATTCTTTTTTTAATTTTAACTTATTGTGTGTTCTTCAAAGCTGGTTCAAAGTTGGTTAATATGTTTTCTAGTTATATAATTCATTTATTTAATTGTTCTAAATAGTAAAATAAGGTTACCTTGGGTGCTGAATAACAGTAATGCCTGCACGAACCATGATCTGGAGGGACCCCTTTCCAAGATCTTTCCTAGGGCCCCCAAAAGGCTAGGGCCAACCCTGAATACACATAAAGGGTAATGTTCTCAATTTCACTCTAATTGGGATGATGTAATTAGTGGAGTACTTTAGGGGTCTTTATTAGCACCACAGCTCTTGTTAATACATATCAATGGTCTAGATTCTAGAATAGTAAACTACACAAGTTTGCAGATGATAAGGAATTAGGAGAATTACCAAACACTGTATAAGCAGCAAATGAAATTTAAAATCTCTCTTTCCTAACGTTAATCCCACATCAGCAGGGTCCGCTTGTCGGCACACCAGTCTCCATTTGGTGGTTTGAACCAAATCTTGCCATTAACTGCGAACGAGAAATACTCCAACTGGTGTGTTGCTCCGCCTGCCATCAGAGTGGGAGGGGGGGGGGGAGGAGAACAAAGTAATGTAGCCAATTCATAGAGGGGGATTATTAGGAGACATGGGAAATTTGGCCAGGACACCAGGGTTACACCCCTACTCTTTTCAAGAAACACCCTGGGATTTTTAATGACCACAGAGAGTCAGGACCTCAGTTTCCTGTCTCATCCGAAGGACGGCGCTTGTTTACAGTATAGTGTCCCATCAGTATACTGGGGCATTAGGACCCACCTAGACCACAGGGTGAACACCCCCTGCTGGCCCCACTAACACCTCTTCCAGCAGCAACCTTGGTTTTTCCCAGGAGGTCTCCCATCCAGGTACTGACCAGGCTCACATCTGTTTAGCTTCAGTGGGCTGCCAGTTTTGAGTTGCAGGGTGATATGGCTGCTGGCACAGCAAATGAAATTTAAAATCATTTAGATAAAAGTCATGACTGGGCAAACACATGATAGATGACATTTATTGTAAACAAGTGGGGCATTTTGCATGCAGGTACTAAAACCTTAAATTATAAATGCTAAATAGGAAAAGCTGAACTACAAGAGGTAAATTATGAAAAAAATAGGTGTTTATGTTGACACATCATTTACAGTACATGTACATCTCAATATGGGGAAGCAATAAAAAAGACAATCAGAATACTAGAATACATAGATAAAAGCATAGAATTTAAATAAAGGCATGTTGTGTTAAATGCTTCATTTAAAATATTTTGTCTAAATTGAACTTTAGATCAAGACTCCAGGTCACAAGAGAATGAGTCTGTACGTAAACAGAATTGTGCAAGGCAATTCTTGTGTCTCCCAAACCAATTGTAAATGTTGCTTGATCAACTGAAATAATGTAGTGGGATCTTTTTGTTGAAAGTCTGAATACCAGAGTATATTCAGTAATAGTGCTTCAACCTGAAACAAACCTAGTTTTCCTCACCAGTCTCAATTGTGTTTGGATCCAGGTCTGATGTTATAAAAACAAGTTCAGCGCATCGATGTGGAGCTTCTTTGTCATCAATCTAAGCGATTCTTGGATCCTTGCACAGAACCAGCAGCAAGGGGTCAGAGAATTGCTCAGCCCAGCTACTTCTTTAGTGGGAAATTTAAACTTTACAAGTAATGTTTAGCCAGCAGGTCTATGATCAGTAAAATTTTAATGTTCACATTATCTCAAATATTATGTAAAAAACTTATGTATAATAATGTTTGATCATGACAGTAACTGAATATTGTTTTTGGCTTTGAGAATATCAATGTGATTAATTATTTGAGACTAATTTAACTTATGAAGTAAGCCATAACACATGTTATAGTTGATTTATGTTTAATCCTGATGTTATTTATGTCTTTGTATTACCTGAGACAACAGGCAATCAGCCTTTTGTATTGTGGCGCCCTCATCAGGTGGTGATGGGACACTGAATGGACAAGCAATGGTGATGTCAGCCTCAGAAGTGCATGATGGGATAGATGGGAACCTGTCTGGGATTGTGGGAAGATATCAGGGAAATTAAATCTGGGACTTGGGTGGGAGGAAGTTCGGGTTCCCAACCTGAACTGCCTGGCCTGTATTAGTCAAGACCCTGCACCTTCACTCCCTGTTACAGTAGTGTTTCTCTTATTGGCTAGAAAGAGTAGGTTCTTAAGAATAGCCATGCTATGCCTTTCAAATCAATAAAAGAACACTTCCATTATCACTTCTCTGTGTGATTATTGCCCATGTTACAATATCAAAGTTAATCAATCTACAAAATAATGGAACCACTTGAATAAATTGAGGATACAAATTATTTTGAAAAATAAGTGCTTTCACACAGGTGAGAAGCACCTTTGTAGTGTTCCCTGAGTTAATTATGTAATTAAAATCTTATCTTAGGGTCATACAGTATATACAAATGCTAGGCAGACCCACTTAACCCACTATTTTGGCTACCACGGCTAGAAGATATCTAAATTACTTAGAGAGAAGGGTGATTGTTGGGGCACATCTGGCAGGAGCTTCAGTAATGAAGACTGCTCAACTTGTTGATGTTTCATGAGGAAAAGTGGCTAAAGTTATGATGGCATGGACATCTGAGGGAAAGAGAAAGCATATGCTCTTCAACTATGATGTCCACGCATTGGTCCAGAATGCAAGTCAAAAGAGATGAGCAACAGATGAGCTGTTGAGTGCAAATATCAATCTAAGGTGCGAGCAGGCAATTTTATCAAGAACAGTCGATTCTGAACTTCACCGAGAGGGATTACTCACTTGGGTTGCAGTGCATAAACCACTTTTACATAACTAAAAACACACTTTTGCGAATAAAGTGGTGTAAAGAGCACATGCACTACAGTAGTCTACTAAGCAGTGGAAAAATCTCATATGGCCCGATGAGTCATCCTTAACCCTGTCCTCAACAAGCAGACAAGTACATGTGTGGTGCACACCAAAAGAAGCCTACAAGTGCTTGTTTCCCATGGTGAAGGGTTCTAGTGCTTCTGTTATGGGAATTCCAAAAGTCTAATCGTTGGCATGTTCAGTATTGTCTGCAGCCAGGTGAATTACATTATTAAAGCATATCAACTCAAATCACACCTCTAAAGCTTATGTGAATGATTTGTAACTGACAACCCTAAACTCTTTGGCCTTTGTAGAAGAAAGGATATCTGTCTAGCAATTTGCATTTACCCAATTAAGGATAAAATGGTTACAAAACTTTAATGAACATTTAAGAAAATTTACTGCCCAATAGTGAATGAGGCCCTTATTCTTATTTTATTCTTTTACTTTTTGCTAAGCATTACTTTCTTAATTCCTTCATCTTTAAAAGAGCAGCTTTCATCCCTGGATTCAGATTAGAAAAAAGTAAGAGATAACTTCATGACAAACCTTTCTTATTTACGTTTCATGCTGGTCACGAACAGTTCTTTCAGGGCCCTATGCAGACAACACGATCCGAAGGGAAGTGAGGAATACACGAGGAAAGAGGCATGCTAGGGGCTGGAAGAAAAACGGGGGGGTGTGTCCATGGTGCGCTAGTGTTCAGGGGAGGTGTGGCTGAGGCGAACAGTCCAAGGGTGTCCAATGCAAATCCAAGAATGAAGTGAATGTCCAAAGCCGGGTAATACATCCTGACAGACACACAGAAGAATTAAAAACCGGAGCAGGATCCAGTGGAGGGTCAGGGGAATAAAAGGGGGTAACGGGACCAGATGCTCCCTGATCCCGGACCCGGATGGCCAGGACACCGTAGTGAAGCCTATGTCGTCGAGCCGCTCCTGGACTCGCTGGTAGGCGGGCTTCCGGGTGTCCATGTTCCAAAGCTGAGCCCCGATAGGCAGGAATGTCTGGTTAAAATAACACAGGGGCTGGAACTGGAGACAGGTGCTGGAGATGAATGAAAACAAGGCAGGGCTGGAGTGTCCTTAAGGGGAGGGGTTTACAATCGTGACAATGCTGTAACAAAATGAAATATAAATAATGTATTTTTTACTATCACAATTCAAAACATCACCAAATAAAAAAATAATTAACATCCCGAATGATTTTTAGAACTCTCTACAATTTTCCTTTTTTAGTTTCTTATGTAATTTATAAAAAAACAGGATTTAAGAAAAAAAGAAATGTATTTAAAATATTGCTATAAGTGTTATGTGAATATTTTTTATTTTTCAGCACTGAAATAGAATTTGTAATCAAAGCTATTAGAAAGGAAGGCTAAGGAATAATATAAAAGAAGTAATTGCACAGATGTACTGAGGTGCCAGTCCTGGACAATTAAACACCTGGAATGCACTATTATCATATGTAATTGTTCTTTTGGTTTCCGCCCTTGCCACTCCTGCCCTGCCAGTTTGTCTCTCACTGCCTGGGTGTGAACCTGGGTCTCCGATGTCACCCGACAAGGGAACTTGCCAGCTGAGCTAAAGGAGAATTCCCCCAGCACGGGCGGCTGAGATCCCTGTTATACGCAGGGGTATATTCATTACACATAGGTATAATTTCAATATGATGTTACAGATGTATTTTTCAATGTTGTATTCCTGTACATTTTTTAATGGAGTTTTTATTCTATCTTTTAGCTGCAGTTCCTCAAATAATGTTATCTTATACTGTACATACAGATGCAGCCATTCAAAACAAGCGGGTGATACCGCATTATTTTGCGGTGCGCTTTACGCAGTCTACCGCGAGTTACCGTAAATTCTCCTATAGTACCGCAAGTAAAATAATAGTATCCGGAATTTCCGCAAGGTGGAGCTAATAAAGCTCAACCTCTCATGTTTGAGCTGTCGCCATCAAAGTCTTTAACGAAGATATTACTAATAGTATTAATAATGAATGACCTTGGACAAGCTGTAAACTCAAAGTATTTTCTCCTGGTCCACATTCTTTTTTTCATTGACCGTCTTTGTCAAGGAACAACACCACAGCATTTCGCAATCACACATTTGTTTCCAATCATGAAAAGTACAGTAATTTTTGAGAATCTCCGATTCACCATGCCTTTCACATGCTCATAAAAGAGATTGATTTAGGAACATAAACATATTACTGTATGCAAACTGTACTGTATACAGTATGTATATGTATATTTAATGTCTTTACTGTGCCCGTTTAAGTATTGAATATTTATATGGAATTTTACCACTGAAGGGAAATCTTAGTACCTGAGCATAAAAAGAATAGGAGCATACTGTAACGCGTGTGAAGGCCATAAACGATATTAATTTTGGAACATAAACATACAGTATATGGCTGGTCTCGGTACTTTAAAGAAAAAATACACACCAGTATTCCATTTCTCCCTAAACATTTTAAGCATCGAAGTCTTTAACTAACGTGATACCGGAGTCAACAAGCATACTTTAAGAATTTGATTAAAAGGAAATATAATATGGAATCGCATATCTAAAGAAATTAATAACGATATAATTATATTCATGTACCGCAACACAAGAATAGTACACGCTGTATGATGTCTGTTGATAATGTTTGCAGGGCTTTTTCAACACTCCTCATGTGACCTTGCCACTGGTGCTGTGGGTTAGGTTCCTGACTCCTACATCACACGTTGTGTGTTCGAATCCAGGTGGAGCCATGACTTTTTTTTAACAAACATTTCTTTGAAAAAATAAAACGTTTCCCTGGCTCAGAGATTAAATAAAACTTCACTCGCACCAAACAAATTTATATTTCTAAATATCACAACATGATCGAATTTAAGTCATTTTAATAACAATGAATAGTCACCTATGCGTTACAATATAGACATTTATATTGATTTAAATTGCCTTTATTTGAAACCCATAAATAAAGCTGATACTGTTTAGACTTTTAATTATTTAAAACTGTATTACAGCAGCACAATGCACAATGCAATGTAAATCGCTATCTTTGTCTTCTGCGTAATAATGTTCACCTCTCTGTCCAGAAAATTAACAATAGTAATAATAATGAACTTTATTGTATATGGCGCCTTTAAAGGTGGCTCCTTAAAGCGCTTTACAGGATAAAAACAATAACAACAATAGTGTTAGGCTGGGCAAACGATTTTTTTTTAAGAAATACAAAATGAGATATAATGATGTGTTCCGGCTTAGACATTAACGAAGAGCGGTCGGGTCTGGCTTTCCCATTTACTGTATACTGATACACTGCAAGTACAACCCCCCTCTCTGCGGGAGTGCTGGCTGTGGCGAATTAAACCGGTTTCACAGGTATTTTCAAAGTAGAAGGGGGCAAGATTTCCAGCGAAAGACACTTCCCCCCCTCAAAAACCCAGTAAGTACAGTACTTACTAGTTAAGAAAGCTAGGCTCCTCAATGAAATCGCTTTAACATGCTAATGCGTTGGTGTAACAGTCCGGGCATGGCAAGCTACTAATGTCAACCCGACTATGGCGAAAGGAACCCTTCTTTCATTGGAAGACAATGAACATATTCTAGCCCTAAATGAATTAATAGCAAACATGGTTTACATAAAAGACATTTTTCCAAGAAAGTTTAGCCTTTGTCACTAATGAAACCACTAAATAAAGACATAAATATAGAAATCTTAAGATTTTTAAAATACATGACTTTGCTAAAATGTATTTAAAAATAAAAATGATTACAAATGCCAGCGGAGAGAGAGAACAGGGGAGGGATGTTGGTTTTGCATAAGGGGCGGGGCTATTGAAATGAGGTCTATTTGGGAATGTGGAGTTACATGTTCTGGCTGTTTGTGAATTATCATTGTTGAGTATGGAGTGTTGAGGTATTGATTTTGTGTAATGCTTTATGTTGAAAATTGAGGTGGATTTTGTTTATGATAAAGAGGATAAACTGGGATGGGAGGAGGGTTTGGTTTTGCATAAGGGGCGGGATTATGATAATTGGAGGAATTTGAGAGAGTTTAATGGTTTGATATATTTGATTTTGTATTGTGGTTGTTATCTATGTTTTTGGTTGGTATTATGTTTAAATAGTTGTGTTTGTTGGTTGGTCGTTGTTATGGTTATTATGTTTATTGTGTCATTTTTGATTATTGGATGTAATAATCAAAAGAGAGAGAGAGCGCCTTCTTTTTACTTTTGTAGCCAAATGGCCTTGCAGATCAGATTCCCTTCCCCCTACGGAAAAACAGACACATGTTGGATACCCAGCTACAATACATTATTTTTAATATTTTTGTGGTAAGAGGGAGAAAAACATTAGTATTTACTGCTAGTAATTAGTGTACGATCTATAGTTGAAATCAGAGCCTAAATAAAAAGAAAAAGCATTTTCAGAGAGCAATTACGCTCTGTTTATGTAGAATAAGTGATTAGGTTTATGAGCAATCTAATTACTTATTTGTTTAAAACGCTATATAAAATAAAGTTTATTATTAATTTGCTGGACAGAGTGGTGAACATTATTATGCATAAGACAAAGATAACAATTTACGTTAAAAGACATTTAATTAATCACTGGTTTGTGATTTAAATGGAAATGGGGGTGACGGGAACTCTTAATTTAAATAAAAATAAAATAAATAAAACAGGTTTCGATAGTTAATAACCACTTTTTATGAACGAAACACGGGTGATTTTTCTTCCTCCTGATCAGTTTAGAAATCTGTGTACGTTGTAAGGTTTTTACTTCTTAATTAAACTTTTAAAATACATGTTTCGAATAGAAAGAAATCCTCTTCCTGGTACAGTATGTATAGCAGACCAGCACGTCTTTTTTCTCCAATCAGAGGGGTGTCAGATGGTGTCAACCAATCACCATTCTGAACCCCTACCGTAATCTCTGGTATAGGGAGAACCCAGAATTCTGTCCCATAGTTTAGATACAGTAGATGATAGATACTTTTATTGATCCCGTGAGGGAAATAAAGTAAATCATTTTCATTTTAGGAAATTATTAAACGCTCGGTTAAAAGCAAAGGAGATTGTCTGTTATAGTGGACATAAAAACAAGAGTTTGCTGCGGCGTTATTGGAAACCCAAATTAAACAAAAAATCGCTGGCATTATATCCTAGAAGACACAGACTGGCGCCAGACCGGGAGAATGCCCGCAGCGTAAAAGAAAATGCCTGATGAACTAGGGATTGGACAGTTTCCAAGTGCTTGTACAATCGATGGAAATGTGCAAATAAATGTGCAAAAGAAATAAACAAAATAATCATTTATTTCTTTATCATATTGGCTAGCTAATGTCCTCTCTTTGCTAGTTAGTGGCTGTGTTTCTGCGTTGGGTAGCAACGGGTGACTGTTCTCAGGCGGAAGATGTAAACAGCTTAATTTTCGTGTTAAATAATTTTTTTTAATTAAAATTCATTCTATACAGCAATCGCATATTTGGGTACCGTTTCATAAAACTTTCATGCTTAAAATGTTTAGGGAGAAATGGAAGACTGGTGTGTATTTTTTCTTTAAACTACCAAGACCAGCCATACACAGTACAGTTTACATACGGTAATGTTTATGTTCCTAAATTAATATCGTTTATGACCTTCAGATGCGTTATGCTCCTCTTCTTTTTATGCTCAGCTACTAAAATTTCCCTTAAGTGTTAAAATTCCATATAAATATTCAATACTAAGCAGATTAAAATGTGCACAGTAAAGAGATTAAATGATTAAATCTTTTCACTACCAACCAATGCACCACGAGTGCCCCTGTCGGTCATTTTGGCCAGCCAATCACTTCTGTGCTTCTTACCTTGCCCTGTGGTGGCTTGTGGGTAGTTTGCCGTACCGCGGGTTTGCATCTGTACATGATCAAAACCTTCTTCTTTAGAAATGCCTTTATTTAATTGGTGTATCTGCTCCTTGAATCTTCTACATTTCTAATCCCTCATGTTTCTTTGTGCTATTTTTTATATATTCCACATTTGTTGGTTTCCTTTTGTTTTAACTGTATGTGCTATATGAAAAAGTACAGTGGTCAAGGGAACAACAACAATACTTCATCTTGGAACTCTCAACTCTCCAGTTACAAATCCAGACTATTGCTGTGGTATGTATAAGAAGGAATTAATTGAATATTAAGAAACATTAAGCTTAGTCTATTGTATTTTTCTCAAAACATTCCCAAAACCATGCTTTTGAAAAATCTGGTTGCCTACTTAAAGCTAAAAATATTTTTTACAGTCTCAATGACCTAGGATAAAAATAAAATTCTATGTGTCTTACAGAGATGAATGTTCTTCCATTTAAAATCAAAGGCTTATATCAGATATTTCATCATGTACGAAGTTGATTATGATATCTCACTGAAGTTAATTTTGCCCACTTTCTTCATTCTTCTTTCCATAAACTACTACTTCCAGCACCTGCCAATGGTATCTATCTAATATGACTATTTTATTACAGAATTATTGCTCCCTTCCTGACTGATTTATTTCATATATTAAGTATGTAAGTGCACTTCTCACATTTTTGACATCTAAAGTGAATTACCTTTACAACAATTTTAACTAAATGGCTTTTACTAGGCCACAAATATATCAGATTTGCTCTTTTTTCCTGTTTTGATATAACACAACAGAAATATTAAGCACTTCTTTTAAGTGCAATATAAAATCCCATATAGTTCAAAAGTCCAAAGGTTGCAATGCATTTGCTCTAGTCTCATTTTAGTCATACTCCTTGTAAGTGGCTGTTGTGCCCTGCTTTGCCAAGAGAATCTTGTATTTCCCTCTTATCTGCATTATTATTGTACATGTTTTCCAGCTTTTCAACCATACCTCCCTCTGAATTAGGTCCCATTCTTCAAAGACTGAACTTCTTTCTGTCTTGTCATCATGGGGCTGACATTACTATGGTAATAGGCCACACCTCCACTCTCCTGTCAACACTGGTTATCACGGACATATAATCAGACAGAAAGACTGATCACCTGTGCACTATTATGAGCACTCCAGCCTTAGATGGTGCAAAGTGCTTAAGGTCTGCTCTCTGGACTCTAGCATACAGTCATTTAGAGAATCCGTTTCTGAGCCTTGTTCTCCAGTTCTCCAAGTTCCTGTGTCCCCTAGTTTGGTGCTCTTGTTTCTTTCTTATCCAACCCGAGCCTTGGTTGAAATCGTAACCTCCCCTATTTAGATCTGCTCCCAGATTTCACCCTGTGTTTCTGGCTTCCTCAACTTTACCTTGGTTCAGACATTGCCTGTTCCTGTTACTACGCTTTTGTGATGTGTTTCTCTGGTTCTGACACTCTTTTCGCTGTAACCTGACAGTTCTCATGGATCCCTCTTGGTTCTTAGGACAGTGTTCAGTTTCATTACTCTGGCTTTCACCCCTTCCTGCATGACCACAACTGGAGAAGAGTACTACGTCTGTCTGCGTGCTCTTTACAGCCTTAGCTTCTGTTTGTGCTCAGACCGCTTAGCCTCGTTCCCAGTGCGTGTGCTCTGCTCAGCCTCTGAAAGCACTCTGCTCAGGCCTTGCTCCCCAGTTTGCCTCCGTTTCTCCACTTCTACTGTGATGTTAACTTCTACCTCTCCTGTCTGCCTGAGTGGCACATACTGTATATACTGTTACGTCTTCACATATATTCCAGTTGGTATTAGTATACTCTTCTGTGCTTCTTTACAATGCAGATTTAAGAATTTGATGCTTGATAATCAGGTCAAAGAATAGTGACCACATACATTCCCAGCTAGGTCTGACAGGCAACTACAAAAAGAGGCTAATTATGGACTCTTTTTTTTCTTTTTTATCATTTTCAGCTGGAATTCCAAAACAGCTCTCCACTCAAAGCTCTTAAGAGAAACCTGTTCTTTGGTCACCAGACAATCAAATATGACCATCCCCATAGTGACAGATTTTATGTCCACACCCTTTTCTTGAAGGAAAATAGGGACATTTAAGTACTTATACTTTTTCTTTCAATTACAAATGTGTTTGTATTAGGATTAGTTGGCAGTGCTTGGATTCCAGAAAAATGTTCACAGTGTGAATCCAGAAGACACTGACAACAAAAACAAAGGAATTCTTTACTGTTTAGCAATTGACTTGTTGTTTGGTCACTCTAAAGCCAGTCTTCTATGGCTAGCCCCTCAGCTCTCAAGTTCAGCAGCTTGGACTTTTGGCTTGTTTAAATGATTTCTATGGAGAAACCATGTAAAGTTCCTTGGTATGCTGTGTTATGCCTTTCTCATGCTGCCACACACACCTGCTTTGATGCTATGATGGAATACAGGTTTAAAAAGGGAGGAGTCCAGCTGTCAGGTTTCATAATTGTACTGACAACTTCTTTCTCTCAGACAGTGATTTGAACAAACTGCCTGTCTCAAGAATATATTGCAATGGAGGCTAAAATAAAAAAAAAAGTTATTTCAGTTCTACAAGAGCAAAAAAAAACCCATCTATGACGAGGTATATGCATCCAGAACAATAATGGAAAATGTTAATGCAAAGAAAGTAATTGGACCCTATCCAGGCAACACAATCCGGGAATGAGTGGGGAAAACATGGGGGAAAAGCATGCAGGATACGGGGATGAAGACAGGGGGCGTGTCCTTGGTGCGCTGGCGTTCGGGGGAGCTGTGGCCGAGGCAAACTATCGAGGAAGAAGTCCAAGGGAGAATCCAAAAGGAGGCAAAAGTCCAAAGTCGGGAGGTCCATCCTAGACAAACGATTAAAAACGTGAACTGGGTTGGAACCGGCACGGGAATGGGAATGGGAACAGAAACTAAAAGCATAATGGAGCCAGGTCCCGGGCTTGCATGATGTGGGAACCAATTCAGAGCCCGGATTAATGTCAGCGTCTGGCTTTTAAGGTGGGCTGGAAGGAGGCTGGAACAGGGGGCAGGTGCACAAAATCAAGTCCGAAGTGAAAGAGTCGGAGCACCCTTAAGGGGGAGGGACTACAATCGTGACATATACAGGTAGCAAAAACTTAAACTATAAATACAAAATGTAAAACACAGAGATAGAATATGCTACATATAAAAAAGGTGTTTATATTGACATATAATGAATACAATGAAAAAGACAAAATGTTATGATAGTGTAGACTTTAAATAAAAGGATGTAATGTTATAATTATATAATGCACTCCCTTAGAATGTCATGTACATTTGTGGTCACCAAATGTTACCTAATGTATAATGATTGAGGGGTAGAAACAACAATAAAAACATGGCACAAAAACAGAACTAATAGCATAGGAAATCCCATGCCCCCCTAAAAAATAGTTGTTAGCAGTTTTCTATCACTAGACAGACACAGAGTAAATATCAAAATAGGGAAAAGTCAGCTTCAAGTCAGATATATGGAAACTTGTTGAAACACAAGTACAGTAGAAGGCTGTCACTTGCCCACTCATGTCAATATCTAAAAAGAAGTATAATAACGGATTATTCCAAATTCCCTGGGGAGAATGAGTGGAGTTACTGCAGGATGTCTCAGTTTTGGCTGCCCTTTCTGCAGTGCTGGTATAAGTGCTCTGAGGTTTTCTTAGTTTGGTGATATCCCATTGATGGTAACTTCTTTTCAAAAAGAAAGGAAACTTAATCCTTTTAGTCTTTGAAATAGAAATCTATGATGGGATGTTATTCAAAACTGAAAAGCATTAGTCACAGCTAATAGAGTTCAAGAAATAGAAAGTGAAACACAAACCAAAGGTAAAGCATTGAGGTCTTTTTACATGAAAGGGAAGGGAAAGGGTAGAACTAGCTAATCAGTCAAGCCCATGCCTTGGCTTCTTTCAAAAAGTTTCCTTGAATTACTGTGGTACAGCCAAAAAATGTAACAAATAGGCTGAATAGCATCTTCTCATCTAACATTTCTATCTATGTGTGCTTATCAATATTTACAACACAAATATATTTTTCACTTCACTTTCAGTACATTTAAAAATAAGCTGATAAGAATCATTTCTCTTCATTGGTCATGCTTCATCTTATCATTGTTCAGTCCCAAAGTAATTATCTTTGCAAGGCACTACAGAAGATTAGTTTGTCTATTTCTTTATACATTTCATTAATAATGGAATCAGTCCAAGATTTGGTTATGACGCATGAACATTTCCTAGTTGCTTACAGAGTATTAATGTGGTGCTATATAACATGTAACTCTGTGGGGGATCCCAGTAGCAGTCAATTACATACATGATAATGTATTGAACCATTATAGAGTTCAACCTGTCCCCCTTTACTGGATGAGTACCCTTAAAGTTTATTTAAAATGCTTTCACATTTACATTCTTTGTGCTGGAGAACGAAATGAAAGACTTGTGTTACTTTAGCTAAATTGTTTATGATTCCTTTCTCTTTGACTACAGCATTTGACTTTTGATTGGCTCAGGGCATATGTTCTGTCAAAAGAGCCTGCACATGCACAATACAGCTGAAGAAAGTCTTTAAAGACCCTTGAAAAAACTGTGGCTTACTTTTGACAGTAAGCAGTCACTTTTCAGAAGATGGTAGGGGTATTTGAGAAAAACAATTCTTATGTGAATAAGTTTTAAATTTTAATAAAGAAGATCTGAAAGAGTTTGTCACATCAGACACAAACATCTTGTGATGCAAGATTTGTTTAAGAATTTGTTTGAGGGTGGGCAAATAAAGCGAGTAAATTTACAATGTGGTTGAGACTTTTAACTCAGCAACTTCAAATTACTTGGAGCACTGAAAGCCTGCTTCAGCTTCAGTGGGCCCTTTTGAGACGCATGCCTTTGTGGGATTGTATGCAAAGTAGCCTTATGACTTGCCACACAAGAATTCCCATTCTAAGTCTGATAGATGAGAATAATATTTTTGATGAATGGGTAAATGCAAAACCACTAATCTCCTGTCACTTATCTGACTGGAACAGTCAGAAAGCACCTGTTTCTGAAAGATGGCAGAACATTTTTCAATAGATGGACATTATAAGTTGGTAGGCTAACAGATCTAGTTAAGGCAGCAGAGTTCTTTATGAGTTTGCCAGGTGCTGCAGCCCCTGGTGAACATGTCTTTTTAGTAATTAATGCAGTTTGGTAATTTAAAAAAAAAATCTCACTATAACTACCATGAAGACTCTTTTGTTTGTGGAATTTTGATCTACACTGATTTTCTTTCTACAACAAGTTACTGGAAGATAAAAGGACCCACTGAAATACTATTTGAAGACAGAAACACAGACCACAAGATCATACTATACTGTAGGTGGCATCAAGATGAGGGTGGAGCTTGTACAGTTCTTATAAAGAGCACTAATCACTTAATATCAAGTATAGAATTACAATATTTTATTTGATTTTAATGTTGTAGTTATTTTTTAATGTGGATTCAGTCAATTTGAATTTAATTGGAATGTGTTTACATCACAGGTTTGTCTGATTGCTGTTGATTTCACTTGAATTAGTATTTTTACCAGGTGTCCCACATTCAGCATAGGGAAATATTCAATTAGGATGGCAAATTTGTATTTTGCTTTGACTGTATCTGTTAATGATTGATTGTGTCTGAATTCAGGGCCATTTGCACATGTATTTAACCGTGCAACACATGAAACAACATATTAACATTTTTGTGTACATTTTAATTATTTGTTGATTGTGGGGAATCAAACCAAATGTTTTCAGTTTCAGTTTAGCTTGTGAAGGAAACAAGGAATATTATTTGGGAAATTCTCCAGAGTTATTACTTAAGCAAAAGAATAAGCTTGGCTAGATGATTTCGAGGCTGTTTCGGCTGACTGTGATAACCTGCAGATGGCTGAGGGTGTTCAAAGGAAGTGTTCAACCATAATGAGCAATACATAAAAAGGATACGATGATTAAGATGGAAAGAAAACCCGAAGAAGTTCATCCTCATTAAGCCAGTTAATCAGTTTGGAAGTCAAAATACTTTACATTAGTAGGTTGATTTTTGCTGATGGTAGATGAAATGCTTACAAATTTCACTACAGATTACTTTGTTGTTTGCAAAAAATAAAAGTATTATATTGCAGTCAATTTAGCTAATTAATCTCTTCAAAGCAACTTCCAGAGAATTCAGTTACCATTTTTTATACAAATATTTGTACATATTTATACTGCTAGGTTTGCTGGAGTGATCTGGGTATTGTACTGTGCTCAAGGGTACAACAGCATTGTCCTCTTGGAATCCAGCAGGAAATGAGAGCCTGCACTGCTAATATACTATAATAAAAATCTACTTTTTATGCATTTTAAATAAAAAACAGGTACAGAAGTATGATTTGAGGTAGTTTTTTCTTAAAGTGAGTGAGAAGGTAAAGGAGCACAGAAATGGAAGAGGTGTTAGTGGGGCCGTCAGGTGTGTCAGGTCAGGTCTGTGTGGGTCCTAATGCCCCAGTATAGTGATGGGTAAAACCAAGATCCTGACTCCCAGGGCGATTTTTTGAAAAGAGTAGGGGCATCACCCTGGCGTCCTGGCCAAATTTCCCATTGGTCTTTACTAGTCATGGTCTCTTAATAATCCCCATCTATGAACTGGCTTCATCACTCTGTTCTCCTCCCCACTGATTGCTGATGTGTGGTGAGCATTCTGGCGCACTATGGCTGCTGTTGCATCATCCAGGTGGGTGCTGCACACTGGTGGTGGTGGAGGAGAGTCCACATTACCTGTAAAGCGCTTTGAGTGGAGTTTCCAGAAAAGTGCCATATAAATGTAAGCAATTATTATTATTATGTCTTAAAGGGAATGCTATTGATTGATTACAAACTCTCATTGAGTGATGTACGTATACATGATGACCTGCCAGCAAAGTTTTAATACCACACAGAAAAACAAACATTTACACTATATGCACATTCAAACAGTATAATCATGTCTTTTTGCTCTGTTTATTTGTAAAGGTACCAGGACAGTGCACTGAAGATTGAAAGAAGATGAAACACCAATAAGAGAGAGGGAAATGTGAGAGAAAAGTTTTAATGTGAGAAGCTGAAGTTTCAGGCATGGCAGGATTGGGTGCATCAGCTGCTAAAACAAAAACATGCATGTGCTATGGAAGAAAAGAAAATTCATATAGACAACAAAAGAATACATACTATATTGTCACTTTAAAGTGCTTGTGTAGACTCAAAATGAGAAGGTGGAATTTTTGCTGATAAATAGAACTTTTTCTTTTATTTAGAATGTTTAACATTGTGGTGGTACATACCATACTTATCATACCTTGTCAGAATCACCTTCTAGATCACTAGCCAGGGTGTCCCCTTCTCACTCCCTCCATCACTGAAGGGAAAATAAAACAGAGTATCTTTCTTTGCTTCCCTACCTCGGTGCCTTGGTCCAGGGTAGACACATTTTGTCTAAGGCTTTCAGAACTAATAGAAGAAACAAGTGAACACAAAAAAAGAATAATGCTCTATTATGAACATTTTTAGAGCGATGCCTCTATATACTGTACAGATGGGCTTAAGTTGCCACCTTCTGATGGATTTCAAAACATTCCTCATGACTAAGTCTGTCAATTCTAACATCTAGTGATATTTTGTAGTTATTTGAATCCATAGAACCCAAAACAGTTGTAATCATTCCTCCCCAGTCTACCAGGAAATATATACAAGGACTACCTTTATTAGAATTGCCACCCCAATTAAGTAAAATAAAAGCAGTCTGAACATTTCTCTCATGGTGCTTGTACTAAAAAGTGAAACGTTAAGCAGAATCTTTTAACCCTACAGAAATAATTGAGGCAGCAACATATTTGTCACATAGCAGTTCCTTCTGGGCCCTATGCAGACAACGCGATCCAGAGTAGTGAAGATACACGAGGGAGAAAGTCATGCAGGAAAGGG
This sequence comes from Atractosteus spatula, assembly GCF_055471065.1. Lineage (NCBI taxonomy): Eukaryota > Metazoa > Chordata > Actinopteri > Semionotiformes > Lepisosteidae > Atractosteus > Atractosteus spatula. The sequence continues at coordinate 43,528,722 of NC_142707.1, read as the reverse complement.
TCAGGATACAGGGGGGCGTGTCCAAGGTGAGCTGGTGTCCGGGGGAAGTGAGTCCGGGCGAACAAACAAAGCCAAAGTCCAAATGGGGAATCCAAACGGGAGAGAAGAGTCCAAAGCCAGGAGATCCATCCAGGGGTTAAAACCATGAGCCGGGTCGGGACCGGCGGGGCAGGGGATCAGGAACAAAAAGATAAAACCATAACAGAGCCAGGTGCAGCAGGACCCGGGGCTCTCACGATGCGGAAATCAATGAGGAACCCGGAGTGAGGTCTGCGTCTGGCTTTTAAGGGGGAGCGGGAATAGGGAACAGGTGCAGATAATGGGAGGGAACAAGGAAGGGCTGGAGCGCCCTTAAGAGGAGGGGTTAGCGATCAAGACAATATTTCTGTATTTTGCATTCTTCTGATTGGATAGTTTGAACTCCAATTGCAGTTTTCCAACAAAAGCCCTCTTCAAATTACATTTGCACTTAGTAACTTTGTTTGCCTTTGCCTTCCATAATGGGAGCCAATGTTACTATGGAAACAGATGTATTTTGTTCCTCCTACCTACCAAGCCCCTTTGAAAAAAAAACTTCAGTGATTTAAAAAAGTGTCGAAAGGAGGTGATAATAAATTTAAAACTTTAGCTTGAGTTTAGAGAGCAGGAATGGTTTTACTTTAATTTTTTTTTCAATTTTCCTGTAATCAAATTGTGGTAATGATTTACTTGTAACCCTTTAATTGTGTCTTCTCTGTCAATATTTACTTTCCCCTAATTTTAGAGAAATTGTAAACAAATTGATATAAAAAGAGACATAAATCCAAAAGTTTGGGAAGCTTTACAGCATAAGAAATAAAAAACACTAGTTTTTCAAAATAAATTGTCAATGTATTAACATCATCATTAAATGAAGTTATCTTATTCAGACCCAGTGTTGTTTGGTGAGATGATGACTGTAAAATACCATCCTATATGAACTTGTGGATATAGTGTAGAGCTACTGTACGTACATACTAAGCTGCATGCTACTAAGTATGGCTTCATCTCATCTCCAGCTGCATGCTCAATTGCAACAAACAAAAACTGCAAAACAAAGATGGAGACCAGTTGATTTCATTCTTACTATGATACTAAGGATTAAACATTTTGGTTCTTCTACCAAGCAGACACCGAAAGCGGGCACTGAATTAGAACATTTGCATTATGTAACCAGTAAGCTTATATGTAGACTTGCATAAATATATAATTATAATTGAGAGTTTGCATGTATATTTGACTGCTCAAGACAGTTTAACACTATGTCCTCCATCAGAGGCATATTTGATGACACATGAATGTTTGCTTTTAATGCTATGCTTTTCATTACCAGAACAACATTTTCTCAATCCTTTCTCAAAGTATCACAAGTGGTCACCATTATCCTCTAAGCAAAACTATTAAGTTTGTTTTCACAGCAGTGAAACTATTTTTTAATAAACAATGTAAAAGCATAATGCTAACCACTACACTTTAGACAGAAACAGCACAACGGGTGGATTACAGATGCAGCCATTCAAAATGCACGGTACAAACCCGCGGTACGGTAAACTACCCACAAGCCACCGCAGGGCACCGCAGTAAGTGATTGGCTGGCCAAAATGACTGACAGGGGCACTCGTGGTGCATTGGTTGGTAGTGAAATGATATAATCATTTAATCTCTTTACTGTGCACATTTTAATCTGCTTAGTATTGAATATTTATATGGAATTTTAACACTTAAGGGAAATTTTAGTAGCTGAGGATAAAAAGAAGAGGAGCATAACACATCTGAAGGTCATAAACGATATTAATTTAGGAACATAAACATTACTGTATGTAAACTGTACTGTGTATGGCTGGTCTTGGTAGTTTAAAGAAAAAATACACACCAGTCTTCCATTTCTCCCTAAACATTTTAAGCATGAAAGTTTTATGAAACGGTACCCAAATATGCGATTGCTGTATAGAATGAATTTTAATTTAAAAACATTATTTAACACGAAAATTAAGCTGTTTACATCTTCCGCCTGAGAACAGTCACCCGTTGCTACCCAACGCAGAAACACAGCCACTAACTAGCAAAGAGAAGACATTAGCTAGCCAATATGATAAAGAAATAAATGATTATTTTGTTTATTTCTTTTGCACATTTATTTGAACATTTCCATCGATTGTACAAGCACTTGGAAACTGTCCAATCCCTAGTTCATCAGGCATTTTCTTTTACGCTGCGGGCATTCTCCCGGTCTGGCGCCGGTCTGTGTCTTCTAGGATATAATGCCAGCAATTTTTTGTTTAATTTGGGTTTCCAATAACGCCGCAGCAAACTCTTGTTTTTATGTCCACTATAACAGACAATCTCCTTTGCTTTTAACCAAGCGTTTAATAATTTCCTAAAATGAAAATGATTTACTTTATTTCCCTCACGGGATCAATAAAAGTATCTATCATCTACTGTATCTAAACTATGGGACAGAATTCTGGGTTCTCCCTATACCAGAGATTATGGTAGGGCTTCAGAATGGTGATTGGCTGACACCATCTGACACCCCTCTGATTGGAGAAAAAAGACGTGCTGGTCTGCTATACATACTGTACCAGGAAAAGGATTTCTTTCTATTCGAAATGTGTATTTTAAAAGTTTAATTAAGAAGTAAAAACCTTACAGCGTACACAGATTTCTAAACTGATCAGGAGGAAGAAAAATCACCCATGTTTCGTGCATAAAAAGTGGTTATTAACTATTGAAACCTGTTTTATTCATTTTATTTTTATTTAGATTAAGAGTTTCCGTCATCCCCATTCCCATTTAAATCACAAACCCGTGTTTAATTAAATGTCTTTTAACGTAAATCGTTATCTTTGTCTTATGCATATTAATGTTCACCACTCTGTCCAGCAAATTAATAATAAACTTTATTTTATATAGCGTTTTAAACGAATAAGTAATTAGATTGCTCATAAACCTAATCACTTATTCTACATAAACAGAGCGTAATTGCTCTCTGAAAATGCTTTTTCTTTTTATTTAGGCTCAGATTTCAACTATAGATTGTATTATTAATAACCATAATAACGACCAACCAACAAAAACAACCATATAAACATAATACCAACCAAAAACATAGATAACAACCACAATACAAAATCAAATATATCAAACCATTAAACTCTCTCAAATTCCTGCAATTATCATAATCCCGCCCCTTATGCAAAACCAAACCCTCCTCCCATCCCAGTTTATCCTCTTTATCTTAGACAAAATCCACCTCAATTTTCAACATAAAGCATTACACAAAATCAATACCTCAACACTCCATACTCAACAATGATAATTCACAAACAGCCAGAACATGTAACTCCACATTCCCAAATAGACCTCATTTCCATAGCCCCGCCCCTTATACAAAACCAACATCCCTCCCCTGTTCTCTCTCTCCGCTGGCATTTGCAATCGTTTTTATTTTTAAATAAATTTTAGCAAAGTCATGTATTTTAAAAATATTAAGATTTCTATATTTATGTCTTTATTTAGTGGTTTCATTAGTGACAAAGGCTAAACTTTCTTGGAAAAATGTCTTTTATGTAAACCATGTTTGCTATTAATTCATTTAGGGCTAGAATATGTTCATTGTCTTCCAATGAAAGAAGGGTTCCTTTCGCCGTAGTCGGGTTGACATTAGAAGCTTGCCACGCCCGGACTGTTACACCAACGCATTAGCATGTTAAAGCAATTTCATTGAGGACCCTAGCTTTCTTAACTAGTAAGTACTGTACTTACTGGGTTTTTGAGGGGGGGAGGTGTCTTTCGCTGGAAATCTCGCCCCCTTCTACTTTGAAAATACCTGTGAAACCGGTTTAATTCGTCACAGCCAGCACTCCCGCAGAGAGGGGGGTTGTACTTGCAGTGTATCAGTATACAGTAGCCGGAGCTGACCGCTACGCCGCCCACGTGTTATGCTCTTCGTTAATGTCTAAGCCGGAACACATCATTATATCTCATTTTGTATTTCTTAAAAAAAATCGTTTGCCCAGTATTGTTGTTATTGTTTTTATCCTGTAAAGCGCTTTAAGGAGCCACCTTTAAAGGCGCCATATACAATAAAGTTCATTATTATTACTATTGTTAATTTTCTGGACAGAGAGGTGAACATTATTACGCAGAAGACAAAGATAGCGATTTACATTGCATTGTGCATTGTGCTGCTGTAATACAGTTTTAAATACTTAAAAGTCTAAACAGTATCAGCTTTATTTATGGGTTTTAAACAAAGGCAATTTAAACGTGATTTAAATCAATATAAATGTTGATATTGTAACGCATAGGTGACTATTCGTTGTTATTAAAATGACTTAAATTCGATCATGTTGTGATATTTAGAAATATAAATTTGTTTGGTGCGAGTGAAGTTTTATTTAATCTCTGAGCCAGGGAAACGTTTTATTTTTTCAAAGAAATAAAAAATTAAAAATTAGATATAATAATATAAACATTTACTGCAATACATTTACTTTGGTGGGTAGCCGCGTCAGCCTGCAACGTTTCAGCTGTGAATCCTTCTTCAGGTGTGAGAGTCTTCAGTTCAAAATGAAACGCTTGGAGTTTGTAATGTAGGGCGCTCTGAACGAGTTCAACTTTAATGCAGGAAAAATGTATTTCCCAGAAGCTATACTGATTCTTATGGAAGCCAGTTTCCGCCAGGGAGTATAAAAAACACACTATGGTATTCTCTCCGATGCAGTGCAGTTAAAAACATATCTCTGATGCTGTTCCTAAATGAATATCATTTATGACCATCAGACGCTTTTTGCTCCTTTTCTTTTTTCCAGTGGATTGAACAGGGAGTGGCATTTCATGATGTACTTTTCACTGATGAAACAACAGTGGCTCTGGAACAGTTTTTAACCATGTCGTTTTATAAAAAGGGGAGATATGTGAACAAGCAAAACCCAAAACAAACATGTATGCCATACGGCGTACGCGTTACTGAAGCTAAAAGTTTAGCCTTTGTCACTAATGTAACCACTAAATAAAGACATATAGAAATCCCTACGTTACAGACTGTATATGGCTGGTATTGGTAGTTTAAAGAAAAATACACACCAGTATTCCACTTTCTCCCTAAACATTTTAAGCATCAGAGTCTTACATGTGGTTATTTCGGAAACGTTTGTACGTGCTCCTTCTGACCATGTTACTGTTTACTGTTACTGACCATATTAAGTTTAAGTGCCTGTGGGCACTTTTCCTGTCCGTGGGGGGAGGGGGGGGGGTGGACCGTCTTTCATTAGAAGGTTAGTCTGTTCTACTCTGAGAATGTAGAGGGGGTGGAAAGTACCCGCGGTCATTTAATTAGTATTAAAATTCGCACTGATTCCCTTGCGAAGATACGGACATAGGAATATTCGTGCGTGGTCAAAAAAATGGCATAAAAACGACAAAGTGAAGGCTGTGAAAACATTCACAATGTACTTTATACACAAAGCAAGTGTTCTCACAACTCTAAGAGGTTTCGTGAAAATGCTACAGGTGTGCCAAAATCGTTTTTTTAAATCAAGGTGACTTTACCGCGTTTTCATTTTCAGATGAATCAAAAAAGGCATTTAATTAAACACGCGATTGCAATTTTAATCAATTACTGTATTGATTGAAACACACATTCTGTACAGATACAGTACAGTCACATTCTCCTGTCGTCTAGTGGTGTAAAACAAATTAGCAGGTGATTGAGATAACAATGCACCGCCCACTGAGTGGAATGTTCTCATTTGTTCTCAAGTGTAAAAAGAGGTGATAATTCTTAATAATTCCGTGTCGCATTAACTAACCTCTTCAGTTTATTCCGCCAGACAGTACATGAATATAATTATATCGTTATTAATTTGTATGCATTTGTTAGATAACAAGCGAATTCACAGAAAAGGTTAAAAGACTATCACTTTTCACAAAGTATATAATCCTAATATGGTCAGAAGGAGCATGTAAAAACATTTCCCAAATAACAACATATAGGACTTTGATGCTTAAAATGTTTAGGGAGAAATGGAATACTGGTGTGTATTTTTTCTTTAAACTACCAAGACCAGCAATATACAGTACAGTTTACATACAGTAATATGTTTATGTTCCTAAATTAATATCGTTTATGAGCATGTGAAAGGCATGGTGAATCGGAGATTCTCAAGAATTACTTTGTATGATTGGAAAGGAATGCGTGATCGGATCAACTAAATGCTGTGGTGTTACTTTTTGTCAATGAAAAAATAAACTCTTTTCGTTTACAAAGACGGTTACAAAGAATGTGGACCGGGGTAATACTTTAAGTTTACAGCTTGTCCAAGGTCATTCATTATTAATACTATTAGTAATATCTTCGGTAAAGACTTTGATGCATAAAATATTCCTGCATAATTAAAATGTTTATGATAAAGGTGGTAGGTTGTGTACTTTTGTCCAACAGAACAATCTTGCTTTTATAAAATATACCGCCTTTTTAATGTTTAATGATTAACATGCTGTAATACACAGTTTAAATTCAAAAGTCTAAAGAGTATACAACTTAAATTCTTAATTGAATAAAGATTGTCCCTCAGCAGTGATCTGGATTCGAAACCGACGTTTTCTGGTGACAGCTCAAATGCTGTACAGGAGAGGCTAACCTTTATTAGCTCCACCTGGCGGTTTTACAAGGTGATTCCGGATACTATTAACATAATCTAATTTGCATACCGTATGATGCGGTATACTGCGACACGCCCACCGTGTTATACCGCAGCATACCCCGCTTGTTTTGAATGGCTGCATCTGTATATATGATTTTACCACAAAAGTCAAAACAGAGCATGACTGACTATATATCACAAGACACAAGACACCCTAAACTTTCAACAGTGTGTTTTATAATAAGATAAAACAGCATTATGCAAATTAATCTTTTATTATAGGAATATCTGGCATTTCTGTTTAAGAAAGCACCAAAGTCCATGGATAATTTATAGATTCTCCAGCAAAATATAATTGCAAAATCAAACATTCGCCAAAATGAATCAGAACTGTTGTGCCTATCTTGAAGCATAGTGAATTTCCAGAATAAAATTAAAACACATGTTCCAAACAGCTGAAAATGGCTGCTGAAGGACCCCTTATATCTTCCGGTTGACCAGCTATGAAAAATGTTGGTCCAATAGGTAATTTTGTCATTCAGTGAATTCTGACCATTCAGAGTCGTAGGGAGGTTACTCAGCTGTCTTTTCATTTACTGTGTTTTCTATTTCTTTTCTTGTTAATGAAGTTAAAAAAGATCACATATATATATACAGATGCAGCCATTCAAAATGCGTGCGTTATTTTGCGGCATACCCCGGTGGGCGTGTCGCGGCATCACGCAGTGTCACGCAGTGTGACGTGGTTAATCGCGCGTCATTTGACGCTCTGCCGGAAACTATCCGGCGTCACCTTGTAAAACCGCCAGGGGGAGCTTAACCTCTCATGTACAGCATTTGAGCCTTTAATTTTGAACAGTGTATTACAGCATGTTAATCTTCAGTCATTAAAATGTTGGTATATTTTATGAAAGCAAGATTGCTCAGTTGGACAAAAGTACACAACCTACCTTTATCAGAAATATTTATGCATCAAAGCCTTTACCGAAGATATTACTAATAGTATTAATAATGGATGACTTTGGACAAGCTGTATACTCAAAGTATAATTTCTTTAGCACATTTGTACAAGCACTTGGAATCTGTCCAAACCATACTTTGTCAGGCATTTTGTTTTACTTCAACGGGCATAAAAACTTCCTTGCTTTTAACAGGGCGTTTCATAATTTCTAACTACGAAAATGATTTAAAATGCGACACCTATCATTCAACTAGAGCTTAAAATATCACAAGGAAAAATACACACCGGTATTCCATTTCTCCCTAAACATTGTAAGCTTCGAAGTCTTTAACTAACGTGATACCGGAGTCAACAAGCATACTTTTAGAATTTGATTAAAAGGGAATATAATATGGAATCGCGTATCTCAAGAATTTAATAACGGTATGATTATATCCGTGTACTGCGGCAGGGCTGTGTAGGGCTGTTTCGGCTGCCTGCTCATGCGAGCTGACTGTAGCCGACTGGTCTAGGTGCGTGCCTACCAACGGGCAGGTTGTGTGCTCGAATCCAGCTGGTGCTGAACCTTCCAGTTCTATTTATTTATTTTTTAATCGCGTAACATATTACCGTATGCAAACTGTACTGTATACAGTATGTATATGTATATTTAATGTCTTAACTGTGCCCGTTTAATTGAATTTTAAAAAATTATTTAACACGAACATTAAGCTGTTTACATCTTCCGCCTGAGAACAGTCACCCGTTGCTACCCAACGCAGAATGATGATTGGCTGACACCATCTGACACCCCTCTGATTGGAGAAAAAAGACGTGCTAGTTTGCTATACATACTGTAACAGGAAGAGGATTTCTTTCTATTCAAAACGTGTATTTTAAAAGTTTAAGAAGTAAAAACCTTACAGCGTACACAGATTTCTAAACTGATCAGGATCGTTATCTTTGTCTTATGCATAATAATATTCACCGCTCTGTGCAGCAAATTAATAATAAACTTTATTTTATATAGCGTTTTAAACGAATAAGTAATTAGATTGCTCATAAACCTAATCACTTGCTTTTTCTTTTTATTTAGGCTCAGATTTCAACTATAGATCGTATTATTAATAACCATAATAACAACCAACCAACAAAAACAACCATATAAACATAATACCAACCAAAAACATAGATAACAACCACAATACAAAATCAAATATATCAAACCATTTTACTCTCGCAAAGTCCTCCAATTATCATAATCCCGCCCCTTATGCAAAACCAAACCTTCCTCCCATCCCAGTTTATCCTCTTTATCATAAACAAAATCCACCTCAATTTTCAACATAAAGCATTACACAAAATCAATACCTCAACACTCCATACTCAACAACGATAATTCACAAACAGCCAGAACATGTAACTACACATTCCCAAACAGACCTAATTTCCATAGCCCCGCCCCTTATGCAAAACCAACATCCCTCCCCTGTTCTCTCTCTCCCCTGGCGGTTGTAATTGTTTTTATTTTCAAATAAATTTTAGCAAAGTCATGCATTTTAAAAATCTTAAGATTTTTATATTTATGTCTTTATTTAGTGGTTTCATTAGTGACAAAGGCTAAACTTTCTTGGAAAAATGTCTTTTATGTAAACCATGTTTGCTATTTATTCATTCAGGGCTAAAATATGTTCATTGTATTCTAATGAAAGAAGGGTTCCTTTCGCCGTAGTCGGGAGCCTAGCCTTTAACTAGTAAGTACTGTACTTACTGGGTTTTTGAGGGGGGGGGGAGAAAAATCGTTTTCCCAGCCTAACAGTATTGTTTTTAACCTGTAAATTTGCTGGACAGAGAGGTGAACATTATCACACAGAAGACAAAGATAGCGATTTACGTTGCATTGTGTATCGTGCTGCTTTAATACAGTTTTAAATAATTGGAAGTCTAAACAGTATCAGCTTTATTTATGGGTTTTAAATAAAGGTGATTTAAACGCGATTTAAATCAATATAAATGTTTATATTGTAACGCATAGGTGACTATTCATTGTTATTAAAATGACTTAAATTCGATCATGTTGTGATATTTAGAAATATACATTTGTTTGGTGCGAGTGAAGTTTTATTTAATCTCTGAGCCATACTGATTCTTCTGGAAGCCAGTTTCCGCCAGGGAGTAAAAAAAAACACACTATGGTATTCTCTCCAATGCAGTGCAGTTAAAAACATACCTCTGATGCTGCTCCTAAATGAATATCGTTTATGACCATCAGAAGCTTTATGCTCCTTTTCTTTTTTCCAGTGGATTGAACAGGGAGAGGCATTTCATGATGTACTTTTCACTGATGAAACAACAGTGGCTCTGGAACAGTTTTCAACCATGTCGTTTTATAAAAAGGGGAGATATGTACACGTTACTGAAGCTAAACGTTTAGCCTTTGTCACTAATGTAAACACTAAATAAAGACGTATAGAAATCCCTACGTTACAGACTGTATATGGCTGGTATTGGTAGTTTAAAGAAAAAATACACACCAGTATTCCACTTTCTCCCTAAACATTTTAAGCATCAGAGTCTTACATGTGGTTATTTATTGCATAATTTAATTTTGAAAGCCACTGAGACATCAGGTACTACTGTTGTATGGTACAAGTGTGGTACTTTTAGGGGTACCACGGTACAGAACACTAGTTATTTAAATATGATTGATAGATAAATAGGCCCACTTTATTCATCCTGAAGAAGATAGAAGACATCCTGATGTCTTAACACAGATACTACAGTGCTTAAGTACTACTCACGTATATGTTTCTAGGTTTATATTATGCATTTCATACGGTCAAATTACTTTTGAGCAACTAATAAGAAGCGCGAAACGGTATGCGTTTTAGTTTCGTTTCGTGCTGGGACCCGTGGATTGATTAGAGATATCAAGTACATACAAGTCATTTTTTAAATGTTGTAGTTCGTCTTGAAAAAATGTTACGAGTACATCATCTATCAACAATTACACAGGTTCTGTTTCCATATTGCGGATTTTGGTTACGTAATATTATGTTCTAGATTTCACGTTGTGAATATATGATTTGGGCAAACAGAGCCGCAAAGAAGTACATTATGGGTGGTTGTTTTTTTTTTTGCAGTTTTATCTAGAACAAGCGATGCTTAAACCTTTGTCTGATTCTTGTGAAACTATCCACACGACAGTTACAGTACCTAGGAGTTGACTTCAGTGATGTCACTGATGGGATGTTTCTAAAAATCCATCCTCTGTAAAACGTCTTCTCTAGTTGTCCTGCATATGTATTCGCTAATGAAGCTGTGTGTTCTGAGCCTGGATCTCTACATTTGTGTATGAACCAGCTTAGAGGGCTAAAGACAGCTTGTGTTTAAATTGAGTGTAAGGCAATTTATGCTTCTAAAGTCATGGTCAGCATTTTTGTACTGTGCTGTAAACTTGTTCTGTGCCAAGTCACATTATTTTATAGCGTTTTTATAGCGTTATCAAATCCGGTGGCGCGGTGTTAGTTTCCTGACTCCCATGTCACATGGTCTGTGATTGAAACCTGTAATACCGGTTTAATTCGTCACAGCCAGCACTCCGGTTGTAAAGTAGAAGCAGGCGAGATTTCCAGCGAAAAACACCTCCCCCTTCTTCAGGTGTGAGGGTCTTCTGCTCAGAATGAAACGCTAAAATGTAATGTAAGCTCTGAATGGGTTCAATTGTGATTTGGGCTTGATTAAGGTCGCTGCCTTTCATCTAAAACCCTACTTGAATCCTTCTAAACTAAAAATCAGTGTTAGTGAGTTCTAAATAAAGAGGTATCCAGGTAACAGTGAAACGGGCGGACAGTCTGGGGAGATCGCCCGTTTTCCATGTAAATAGTTCCCTGGTTCCGCACCCCTTGGTGTTTCTCTCGCTCTCTCTCGGGTCACCTGATCATTAGCTCGAAAGATTTGAGTGCTTTGTGTATATTCTAATGGTAGTGGGGGCAGGGTGTGTGGGAACAGGTTTGGTTGAAATTGCATTGGAGATCTATGTTCTTCACACCTGAAACATTTTCTCTGAAAGCATTTTCTTCGCTGTTTAACCGATCTTGTTACAGCATGTTACAGTTTACTATTATTAACCATATTAATTTTAAGTGCTTAATGTAAAATCTTGTAAAAATATATTTTCATTGTTCAAATATACATTAAGTCTGACTATCATATAATAAGTTAAATACAAAACTAAAGAAAAAATAGGGTTAAATATAATTCAAAATATTTTGCTAACAATGTTAACTGTTTATGAATAATAAAATGTATTAGCTAAGGAGTAGGATGGCACAGTTGTTAGTATGTTTTTTGTTTTGTTTCTTTTTCATAAATACAACAGTAGTACCTGATGTCTCAGTGGCTTTCAAAATTAAATTATGCATGCAAACCTGTGAACTAGAAAGATAACTAAGATATTCATCCATTTATAATGGTGGCAAAGTGGTTAGCATTGCTATCTTGCAGCACTGGGGTCCTAGGTTCAATTCCTGCCATCCTGTGTGTGTGGGGTTTACATGTTCTCTCTGGGTTACATGGTTTTTCTCCATATGTGTGATATGACTCCCTCTCGCACTCCAAAACATACTGGTAAGTTAATTAGTTTATGGGAAACCTGGCCCTGGTCTGTGTGTGTTTGTGTCTGTCTGTCCTGTGATGGACTGGCACTATGTCCAGGGTGTATTCTGCCTTGTGTCCGTTGCTTACTGGGATAGGCTCCAAATCCTCTGTACTGGATAAAGAGATTAGAAATGGAAGTAAAGGCACTGTGTGGATGGAACTATACACAGTGTTAGGAACCCACTATGAAATGGCAGCATCTCACTGAGAATAAAATATTTTATACTGCTGGCTTAAGGAAACAGCCTTTCCACCTCTCTTGCACATCAGTATCCATACCTAGTTATTTAAACAAATTGCCTCTAATTATAAACATCTTAATATGCTGGCTCTGTGGATCCGCATCAGCTATGTTTGCCCATTCCTTCAATTCATGTGCATCCAACACACAGTTCAATGCCAGCAACTACACATAATCTAAAATACAATCCTTATTTCAGTATCTATGTAAACATATAGTCTGTTAACTTCATCATCTTCATCAAAAGTATGCCTAACCCCATTAGGAAGTGTTCTTGTTATAAGTGTATTCCTCAGCTTTCCCCAAACTATCTTCTTCTTGCCAACATCTCTAGTCTTTTATCCTGCAATAACTCAGCCAACACTTAAATCTCCAAAAGCTGCTTGTGTTAATTTCTTTAAATCACAAATATCATGTGTAAATACTGGCCATGAAATACTCTGCATTGTGGAATAATAGTTTATTTTAAAGGGAACTAGAGAAACTAAGAACTAGAGAAATCAAGAAAGGCTTTTTTTCTAGAATTAATAAATGCACATCCTGTTCACTGGGGAAATTAAATCCACACTGAGCAATCTTCAATATGTTCAGAATATGACAGCAAGAATCCTATCAGGGATGCATTACACCTGTTTTCAAGTCCTTGCACTGGTTACCTATCAGATTTCGAGTCAACTTCAAAATCCTTATCCTCCTTATATACTGTCCTACAACTGGTATTATTGATCTCCGAATTATTGTACTTGACATGACTTCATTCAGCCTTTCCTGAACGTCTATGACAGGCAGAGAGAGTGCTGTTTCTGGTGCGATCTTTTACAGCTGACATTTCACTGTTTTAAACGAACAAGAAATTAGATTGCTCATAAATCACCTATTCTATATAAACACAGCGTAATTGCCCTCCGAAAATCTTCTTTTTCTTGTTCGTTTTAGAGACCTTGATCGAAACTGATTTTAGATGTCAGAAAGGATTTATTTTCTCTGTATTTCCTACATTGCTTTGTCGAGATTTTAACTTTATATCTAACTTTATATCTAGGCTCAGATTTCAACTATAAATCGTACAGTAATTAATAGCAGTAAATACTGATGTTTATACATAAAAAAGTCATGCCTTGGAGTATAGACCCCCAAAGGAATGCCATAGACTCAAACTGCAAAATAAACACATACAGAAAGAAAGTATTTGTATTGTAATTGCAAATCCTGGTACTGTATGAGTGATTGGTATGACTTTCCTCATTACAAATCTCTTATTAGAATTTAAATTTCTCTGTAACTCCAGGTCAGAACAGAGAAAATGTAACTGCCTTAAGGAGTTTACGATTATGAAAAATAGAAGGATAAGCATGATACGTATGTCTTCTGTCATTTTCTAAGTCATGTTACTGAGCACCAAATCTTATTGAGAATATGAATCCATTTAAGGTTTATACCATTAAAGTAACGGTTTATTCCATGCTGAAAATGTTTGTACCAGACTTTTTTGAGGCCTGTTTAATTGTGTCTGAAGTCTGATGTTGTAAATTTTATTGTTAAAAAGATCCATGAAAATGTCACTACTAAAGTTAGCTGGTACTGTTGGTACTGTAAGTGGCAAGTAGAGCTCATATTTTAGATTTTGTGTAGTTGCTAGCGTTGAACTGTGTGTTGGATGCACATGAATGAAGCGACGGACACAAGGCAGAATACACCCTGGACATAGCGCCAGTCCATCACAGGACAGACACAAACACACACACACACCAGGGCCAGTTTAAATCTAACCTCAGAACCTTTCTTTTCAGAAGACTTAGTGTCTGTATCTGCTTCATTTTCTAATTTTGGTAGCACCTCTACCTGCTTGTCTTTCTTATATGCATTTACTTTGTAATCTGTGGTCCTTTTATCTGTTTTTACATCTACTGTATTGCTTTGAGATGCCACCTTTAATGGTGATATATCAAATAAAGTTTTTTATTATTGTTATAGGGAAACATGATCAGATTGTCCCTGGTTCAGAAAAAAAAGATCTAAAGTATACTAGTTTGTCACTCTTCTAATTCCCTTTGCTAAATGACTTTTCATACTAATCTGATCAATCTAACTGCCAGTTTTCTGTGCTTTCTCTATCCTGCTAGATTTGCAATTATTCTGAAAATTTTCATCTTGAAATAACTCATTTCTAAATACCTTTTTCACTGTTAACATCTTGCAGCAACTCTGCGACAAAATATACACTCTGACAGTTCATCCTGCTACCAACATTAAATAAAACAAATCTTAAGATTTCTATATTTATGTCTTTATTTAGTGATTTCATTAGTGACAAAGGCTAAACTTTCTTGGAAAAATGTCTTTTGACTTGCTTTAACAAAATATGTTTACAAATCCTTTCACCTGCCATTTTCGTAGTTAGAAATTATGGAACGCTCTATTAAAAGCAAGGGAGTTTTTATGTCCGTTGCAGTTCTTTTGCAACATGAATATAATTATATCGTTATTAATTTCTTGAGATACGCGATTCCATATTATATTCCCTTTTAATCAAATTCTAAAAGTATGCTTGTTGACTCCGGTATCGCGGTAGTTAAAGACTTCGATGCTTAAAATGTTTAGGGAGAAATGGAATACTGGTGTGTATGTTTTCTTTAAAGTACCGATACCAGCCATATACTGTATGTTTAAGTTCCAAAATTAATATCGTTTATGGACTTCACACGCGTTGCAGTATGCTCCTATTCTTTTTATGCTCAGGCACAAAGTAAAAGGGGATGCTTCATATTGCTTGACTAATTTTAAAAACTAAGTTAGAAATGCAGACGCTCCCTCGGTGCGCTGCTCTGGTGCGCCGGCTCTTACACAGTGCCTGTCTGCCGTAAGCGTTACAATATACATACCCAACACTGCTTGTACCCATCTGTCATGCAAATAAAACACCTTGAATTGAATTGAATTGAGGGGAGAGGGGGGGAATACTAAAGCCAATACTGGCTCAATACCCTCGATGGGCTTTGACGTGCTAATGCGTTGGTTTAAGAGTCCGGGTGTGGCAGGCTTCCAATGTCAACTCGACTCGATTGGAAGACAATGAACGTATTTTGTGATATTTAGAAATATAAATTTGTTTGGTGCGAGTGAGGTTTTATTTAATCTCTGACCAAGGGAAACGTTTCATTTTTTTCAAAGAAATGTTTGTTAAAAAATAAAGTCATAGTTCTATGGGATTCAATCACAGACCATGTGACATGGGAGTCACGAAACTACTGTAACACACAGCGCCACCAGATTTAATAACGCAATAAAAACGCTATAAAATAATGTGACTAGGCACAGAAAAAGTTTACAGCACAGTACGATAATAAATGCTGACCATGACTTTAGAAGCATAAATTACCTTACACTCAATTTAAACACAAGCTGTCTTTCTGTATGAACCTCTAAGCTGGTTCATACAGAAAATGTAGAAATGCATTAGCCTGATTATGATTAAAAAACACATAATTAAACACGCGTTTGCGATTTAAATCAGAACACGATTTAAATCAATATAAATGTTTATATTGTAACGCATACTGTCCAGCCTCCATTTCTCTATAAAAATTTACTCTGTTGCACACACACACACAATAGAAGGAGGAACCGCTGTCAGAAGGGAAGATATGTTCAAAATATCGCAAATATCGATCATGTTGCGATATTTTGAAATATAAAAGTCAATTGATTGTCCATAATATCGCTATTCTATTTTTTCGAAGAAATGTTTGTTAAAAGAAAAGTCCGGTACCAGCTGGATTTGAACACACAACCTACCAGTTGCTAGGCACGCACCTAGACCAGTCGGCTACAACACAGCTCGCATGAACAGGCAGGCGAAACAGCCCTACACAGCCCTGTCGCAGCACACGAATACCATTATTAAATTCCTTAGATACGCGATTCCTATTATATTCCCTTTTAATCAAATTCTAAAAGTATGCTTGTTGACTCCGGTATCACGTTAGTTAAAGACTTCAAAGCTTAAAATGTTTAGGGAGAAATGGAATACTGGTGTGTATTTTTTTCTTTAAAGTACCAAGACCAGCTATATACTGTATGTTTATGTTCCAAAATTAATATCGTTTATGGCCTTCACACGCGTTACAGTATGCTCCTATTCTTTTTATGCTCAGCTACTAAGATTTCCCTTCATTGGTAAATTCAATATCTACAACGGGCACAGCAAAGACGTTTTTACTGTAAGTCTTTCTACGACAGACCAACGGACCACGAGTGCCCCTGTCGGTCAACCAATCACTTACTGCGGTGCCACGCGTCATCTTGCGTCATACTGAGCGACGTCACCTGCGGTACGTGTCTGTGACGCACACTTTGAATGGCTGCATCTGTATATACCAGAAGTGTGGAAAAATGTGCGCAAACACCACTTTTGCCTCTCCACAAACACCATAAGTAGGCTGTCTAGCACTACCAGAGGTCAATGCAATAAAAAAACAAACAATAAATGACTTATTCTTTTTATTATTTATTTCATAACAAGTCCAAGAACCCAGTTACCAGAACCAGATGTCATAAACAAACAGTCCTTCAATGCTGTTCTCAGAACAAGCTCAGGTCTGCAACCCTATGTGCCTCTTTACACCACAGCAAAGAAACAGGCATCCTCCTCAGTTCCAGGTGAGCTGAACAATGTGTTTCTGTTGTTTCCTCCTCTTCCCTGTTTGTCTCCAAGTCAGGTTTTGGGTTGAGGGGAGATGAAGATGATGCTGGGGCTTTCCTCCATTGCTTCCAGTCTCTAGTGTCCAAGTCTCCTGAGTCTAACCACTGCAATCTCTTGTACAATCTCTTCCTTCTCCAAAAGTCCTGAGATCCCCGATTACAGGTTTTTTAAACTCTAAACATGGACTAATGACTCTTTCCCCAGGGGGTGGAAGTGTCCTTGTGATCTATTAGGTGTGGAAGGAGCTAACTGTTCTGTGCTCATTAAGAAACTGGCCAGACTAAAGCCCAACTTGCTGGTCACAGACACATTCAAACCTGCCTTCAACCCTCCGTGCTGTGTGGTAATTACCTGGCATCTGTGTGAGGAGGGCCTTTAGTCAGGGGAGGAAGTTCTGAGAACAAGTCACAAATTGCATTAACACAGAGGCTGACACTGGCCATTCAATGTAATTTTAAAAAACAATCAAGCCTAGACACCTTTCATCTTAAACACATTGTTTTTTAATCCAATTATTTCAAAATCTTCTTCTCAAAAGAGATCATTGATGTTTAGCTTTACCCAGTCACACTGGCTGTCCCGCTGTCCCTGTAGTCACAATCTGTGTATCATCATTGTCCCCCTCGTGACCACTCTCCAATTCATTACTCTTGTTCAGGTATGTTTCCAGGCCTGATGGACATTCATTCTCAAACTGTCATACAGTATATTGTGGCTGCAGAAGAAAATGTCCAGTCTGTTGCTGTGTAGCAGTAGAAATGTGTTCTGTGTTTGAGGCCATGAATGATGTTGCAGTATGCTCTCTAAGTGGGTATTGTGAAGATGTGGTATGGGTATACAGTATGATTGTAGTGTGGTATCATTGTACCTGCTGAGTGTTTTTCTTAATGGTACAGTATGTCATTTTGTTTGCGAGATGAAGCATGGACCTGCTGTGTTTGAATAGACGTTGCTGTCAGAGTGGAGGAGAGTCAGTGAATGTCTCCAGCAGAAACATGCAAGGCACCAGTTCTGGGTTCCCCACTCCTTTATGCCTCCTAAATCAAAATATTAAAAATGGTCAATGGTATATTTTGAATGAGTAAAATAGCAGATGGTATGGAATACATCATTTGAAAACAATAAATATGTTCTGCTGGATAGGGTAGGATAGATGGTAGGATAGATTTCAATAGAATGACATTTTGGAATATTTAAAAACACTTTTTTTTAGTGTCACATACAGTATTATTTAGAATGAGATAGAAACCTTGTTAATTAGTTTTGTTTCCTTGGATTTTTTTTTGTACTTTCAATGTATGAGTTGTTTTCAGATCCAACATTTAGGTTGTCACAAAAGTCATCTTCTGGCAGACTGTAGTCTTTTTCTTCAAAACCGAAATGACCAGTACTTAGCTAATTGCACAGGAGAGATGAAGATTGCCAATTGCCTATTTGCAAGGCCACCCTGTTCACAATGAGTGTCTGAAATAGCAATGTAGAGCATGAATGGGAGTCCAGCTCAGATACTGAAGTGAGATAGTGAGTTGTCATCTCACTTCAGCAAAGCAAACTCTGAGATGCCTGGCAAACTACAGTGGTCACAGGTATTTGTTAAACCAACGACACCCAGTCTGATTCAATGTACCGTATATGCCATAGTTTGGAGAGTCCTGATGACAGCTGTCTGTAAACATAGCCCACATTTGAACCAGCAATGTCTGAGTCCTAGGTAGTCACTGGTAGTCCAATTACTGATCATAGCTGTAAGTCACTTAACTGTACTTTGCATATTGTGCATTCCATTACTGGAATTTTTTTAGGTAACATCACAACAGAGATATTAAGGAGGAGATCACAGTTAAGAAGGAGCTGAATGAATTTAAAATGCATTGATGATTATAAACAATCCTGTGCAAAGATGTTAGACATCTACAGAATTGGGAGTTATAGTGTTACGCACCCCGATAGTCTAGGGGTATATGGAGTGCGCCATTAAGGGAATTCTTGGCGTGCAGGAAGAATTCTTTGGTGTGGGGAAAAGATAGTTGTAACAAATTTGGATAGGTAAATCTAATACAAAGACCAACTACTGTATGTGTGCACAATGTACCCAACAACCTTAACTAACCCTTTACACAAAAGTTCACACAAATATACAAGTGAGCTATGAATACAAATAAGGGAAAACGAGAGTAGACACAAGGATTAGGGTATAAAAGAGCAGGTTGATATAACATGTTTGGACAAGGTATTGGCAAAATAAAGGATAATACAGACAAACGAAAGTACAAGGAGGAGACGAACACAAACCAACAAAGCCATAGCTATACAGAAACACACACACAAAGCAAAACGAATGAAAATGAAGAGAGACAAAGCAAAACATAAACGAAATCGAAGCCGAAGCTGAGCCAAGCAGAACCAAAGTCAAGCGAAAGGTCCCTTCATTCTGAAAACCTCCAAGTTAAATACCGGAGAAGTTGAGTTCTGATTGGTCGAGAAGTTGATTACGAATGATGTAATACGGCAAGGTGAATGAATTAATGAACCAATGGGGAGGGAGAACAACCAAAGTCAGGAAGTGTGGAACATAAAAACAAAAACACACACGGACCACACTGGGACATAACATACTGTACAGGATATACTGTATATATGTGAGTTTAAACAATTCACTCAGCCTTCATAGGATGTTTTGTACAATTATGACATATTTTATTAATATAGATTAATATAGATTAATTTGAGGGAAAGGAGACCAAGTGTGTCATTCAGCAATCTTTAATTCACATTGAATTGAAAAGTACTAAAGGTAAACTGTATATGAACAGCAAATATTAAGACTTGCAGTAGTTAATCCATCACATTTACCAATCAAATAAGTTTCATTGATTCTCCTGTGTACTTTATCATGATTTGTTCTCTTTCCCTGTCCATAAATCTAAAAGCCAACTATTTTCTAATGTCAAAATAGATCAGTATTAACTGGCATCTTAAAAACAAAATGTCAAAAATGTAAGTTCCTGAATAATGAAACAATGAGGCAAAATGTCTAAAATGTATATAATAATACAAATCAATAATATATCCAACCATGACCTAGTATTACTTTTTTATTTCAAACACTTTGCATTGTATTTTGAGCCAGCTATATTAAATTGTATTAAATGTCATCTTTGCAATCTACTGCATTATATAATACAAAACCCATCTATAGTGTCTTAGAAGATTAATTGCAGCTCAATAATGATGCTACCCATGCTATGAAACACAGACAAATAAGTGTAGAAAACTATTGACAAGAAGGGATATTTAATTATGATAACAATATCTCTTTTCCAATTCAACAACATGCATTTGTAATTAAATAGTTTAAATTATTTTCAGGTGGATTAAAAAGCAGTCTAAAATACTGTATAAACAGTTTCTTAAATAAATGTAATTTCTGAATTTTAAAATGAAATAAGGTATGTACTGTAGATGGCAGTCATTTAATGATTTACAGTATATTACTTATTTCTATTTCAGAGATGTGTTCTAAATTAACACATGATACATGCTATGAATACTATGAACAATGTTTAGTTGATTTTAAAACTTGATTTTTTAAAACTCTCATTAATTCTATGCTAGTCATTTTTTTAGCTATTCCTTGAACCTATAGACTGGGTAAATACTAGAAGTAAAATAAAATAAAGAAGTTAAAGTTCTGAAGTGTTTGACACACAGTGAATTTGCCCAGCTCTGGTGTGTCTTTAGTGATTTCCCATGTGACTTTTTCAAAAGGTTTCTTTGCTTTGTTCAAATGATCCATTAAGTTATCCACAACAACATATCCACTAAAAAAAATGTGTGCCAATTTTATCAACTCTGTTATGCTCTGTGGAATGCATGTGCCAAAGTACAGTATTCTGTGTCAGTGGCTTCTGAGTTTATTGAGTGCTGAATCCCTCTGTGGGTGGCCTTCCTGAAAACTGGGAAATAAAGCAATCTTAAAAAAAGCTTTTAAGAAAAAAAATACAGAGACTTGGAGACTCTCCATAATGTCTTCACTGAGATTAGAAAATAGCATGTGAGAAATCTACCAGCAGATATGCAATGGAACAATTATTATTGTTGTCCAATAAGATTTACAGCTTCATCTCTTGCCAGGTGATGCTTCATTATCTTTCCAGTGTGAGTATGAATGTACCATGATTTCAGATTTCTCTAAAATATACAACCCCAGAAAATTGTAATATTAATCTTCATAAATTTAATATTTACTAGTTTGTTTACAAGCATTATTTATTTTGTTGTTATGGGTTAGCAATCATCAGTACATTTCAGGTTTATAATTTGTGTTGTTGAATTTGTGCGCCAATGTGAATCAGTGATAACCAATACAGGGTTACTAAATTGTGGACACAGGTCTCTTATTAGGTTAAGGCCATTTGTATTATTGGCCTTTAACCCCCAACCTTTGAGGATCCCATTAGCAGAATTGTAAGCTTTATCTTCAGGATGCAGCCATCTTGTTTTTGCTGACCTGGCATTATTGTCACAGAGTGGAAAAAAATGGGTGTAGGGTCATCAGGTATCAGGGATTGTGTTGATCTTAAGTGGACATTGAATAGTCCATATTTCTGTCAGATCCTTGCACAGAAACTCATTAATTACCACAGAGCTCAGAAGTTACATGTGGGATTGCAAAACAGGTTTAACTGTGCCTGTGACTGGGAGGGTCACAAGGTGTGAATGATGCATTGCTACACCTGACCATCTGCCTATTGCCAGCTGATCATCAATGAGCCCTGAGTGATCAGCTCTGCCCACATCCAGGACATCAAAGAGACACTTACAAGAGTTCCTCAAGAGAACACTTGTTCGCCCCAAGAACAAGCTATGAGCCATGTTAAGGGGTGTTTCAAAAACCCTACTTGCAGAACACACAAGAGAAGAAACTGAAAAATGAGAAATTGCCATGGTTGGGCCCAGAAAAGGTCTTGGACAAAAAGGACTCTACAGAGAACATTTGATTCTGAAAACAGGAGTCAATGGGGTTCTTCATAAGGTCTGTAGTTTGTGTCTCTTGTGGATAAATTGTGTCATGTACTCAGTACATTGGATAGATACTCATAGGAATTGTTGTGTTAATTGGGTATGTTTATGTGATGCAAAGATTCAAATACTGTGATTAAAACATAGTAGTATGCATGATAACTGTCAGATACTAGTCTGTGGGTGCTCTGGTGGTTCTGGGAGATAAGATTTAATACTGTAATCCATATTATATTCCCTATTAATCCAATTCTAAAAGTATGCTTTTGTTTAATCTGATAATGAGCGTATTTGCAGAAAAGGTTAAAACGATCAATTTTTCACAAAGTATATAAACGTACAGTAATATGGTCAGAAGGAGCAGGTAAAAACGTTTCAAAATAACCACATGTACTGTAAGACTTTGATGCTTAAAATGTTTAGGGAGAAATGGAATACTGGTGTGCATTTTGTCTTTAAAATACAAAGATCAGCCATATACAGTACAGGTTACATACAGTAATATGTTTATGTTCCTAAAGTAATATAGTTTATGACCTTCAGATGTGTTATGCTCCTATTCTTTTTATGTTCAGCTACTAAAAATTCCCTTTAGTGGTAAAATTCCATATAAATATTCAATACTAAGTGGATTAAAATGTGCACAGTAAAGAGAGATTAAATCTTTTCACTACCGACCAATGCACCACGAGTGTCCCTGTCGGTCATTTTGGCCAGCCAATCAACGTACCACGGTATGGCACAGTGGTGCACACGTAGATACCCACGGTATGGGTTTGTACCGTGCATTTTGAATGGCTGCATCTGTATGTCCTTAAATGCAAACAAAGTCATGTAATTGTTGTCATCTCTTATTTTATTTAATCATGTTTTCTCACTCACTATGCCTGCTGCCTTTAGCTGGTAAGAATATTACTTAAGAATTATATAATATAGAACAATGAAATAAAATGGATTTAATATGTTTAAAGAAATGCCTACAATAAATTATTTCAGAAATAAACATTAATTCTTAGCCTATTTATGCCATAATATTAAGTTGCACTAATGAATAAAGACCTGTTTTATTCCCTTTTCTGTCCTCACCATTAGAAGAGTGATACAGACTGTTTTTATATTACAATATAAAAACATGAATATAAACATAATTATTTATTAAAATATAACTTTTTCTAACATAATCTGATTGGCACACACAGTCTTTCAAATGTGGAGGGAATGCACGCTTAATATTTTAAAGACTTAGTAAATTGATGGGTCACTGCTTTTACTAGGCATGCTGCCAGGTTTTTGTTGCATAATTATTCAGCCTTCTTAATCAACTCTTCAGTTTCCTTTCTGTCTCATCAGTAAACTTCACCATCTGTTAAAGCTGGCTCCTTATATGCTCTTAGTAACTTCTTTCCAGATGATTATAGAAAGAAGAGAATTGACGATTTGTTTCAAGGCATTTCAGATCAAATTTAAGTATTTATAAAGTTGTTATTGCTTTCAGCTATAATTGGAAAAGTTTTGAATTAGGCAGCTGAATTTGCATATGACTTTAAAACATTTTTTTTTAATTTTATGAAGTGTAAATGCTTTCCATGATGTTACAGATGCAGCCATTCCAAAGGGGGGGGGGGGGGTATTTCGTGGTATACCCCGGTGGGCGTGTCACATCAAAACGCAGAACCACGCGGTATATCGCGTCATTTGACGTCATGCCGGAAAGTATCCGGAATCACCTTGTAAAACCGCCAGGAGGAGCCAATAAAGCTTAACCTCTCATGTACAGCATTTGAGCTTTTAAATTTAAACTGTGTATTACAGCATGTTAATCATCAGTCATTAAAATGTTGGTATATTTTATGAAAGCAAGATTGCTCAGCTGGACAAAAGTACACAACCTACCTTTATCAGAAATATTTATGCATCAAAGCCTTTACCGAAGATATTACTAATAGTATTAATAATGAATGACTTTGGACAAGCTGTAAACTCAAAGTATTACGCTGGTCCACATTCTTTCTAACCGTCATTTTAAACTAAAATACTTTTAGTTTTTTCTTTGACAAACAGGACATTAGCTAGCCAATACGATAAAGGAATGATAAAGAAATGACTTTTTTTTGCTAATTTCTTTAGCACATTTGTACAAGCACTTGGAATCTGTCCAAACCAACTTTGTCAGGCATTTTCTTTTATTGCAACGGACATAAAAACTCCCTTGCTTTTAACAGAGCATTTCATAATTTCATAATTGATTTTTCATAAAATCAACGCTTTCTTTTCCATATACCAGATGTTATGGAACCACTTCAGAAGGGTGTCAGCCAGTCAGATTCCAGGAATCGGTACTTTAAAGAAAAAATACACACCAGTATTCCATTTCTCCCTAAACATTTTAAGCATCGAAGTCTTTAACTAACATGTGAAATAGCGTGTAAAAAAGTGGTAGTTTTAAGCTTTTCTGCTAATATAATATGGAATCGCGTACCTAAAGAAATTAATAACGATATGATTATATTCGTGTACTGCGACATTTCTTTGAAAAAATAGAATAGCAATATTATGGACATTTAATTGACTTTTATATTTCTAAATATCACAACATAATCGAATTTAAGTCATTCTAATAACAATGAATAGTCACCTATGCGTTACAATATAAACATTTATATTGATTTAAATCACGTTTTGATTTAAATCGCAAACGCGTGTTTAAATATATGTGTTTTCTGATTCACAATCAGACAAATGCAACATAAATCAATATCTATGTCTTCTAAGTATCTTAATAAACTTTCAGCATAGCTTTCTCCCCGTTTAGATTTATTTTTCTTGGGATCTTGGGATCAAACGTGGAAAGATTAGATTGTAATCGTTTTTATTTTTTAAATACATTTTAGAAAAGTGTAATCTATACTAAAAAGCTGTACACCACCTGCTATAAAGATACATATTGTAATACTTTCGGGCTCGGATAGGACGGACACAAGAACTCAGACTTGCGGAGTTAAAGCAAGTTAAAGCCCTGAATTTATATATCACCTTTAAAAGTGACATCTCATAGCAATACAGATTACAAAGTAAATACCCAACACTGATTGTACCCATCTGTCATGCTAAAAAAGCACCTTAAATTGAAATGAATCGAGAGAGGGAGGGGGGGAGCATGTTTGAGCTGTCTCCATCAAAGTCTTTACCGAAGATATTACTAATAGTATTTACAGTATAATGAATGACCTTGGACAAGCTGTAAACTCAAAGTTTTGCCCTGGTCCACATTCACCATGCCTTTCACATGCTCATAGAAGATATTGATTTAGGAACATGTATACTGTACTGTATACAGTATGTACATGTATATTTAATGTCTTTACTGTGCCCGTTTAAGTATTGAATATTTATATGGAATTTTACCATAACGTGTGTGAAATCCATAAACGATTTTAGTTTTGGAACATAAACATACAGTATGTAAACTGTATTTGGTCGGTCTCAGTACTTTAAAGAAAAAATACACACCAGTATTCCATTTCTCCCTAAACATTTTAAGCACCGCAGTCTTTAACTAACATGAAATAAGATGTGTATAAAAAGTGGTAGTATTAAGCTTTTCTGCAAATATGCTCGATACCGGAGTCAACAAGCATACTTTTAGAATTTGATTAATAGGGAATGTAATGTGGAATCGCGTATCTAAAGAAACTAAAAACGATATAATTTGGTTTCTGTCAAAGCGCAATGAAACCTATAACTTGATGCTTATGGACGCCCAGTCCCGCCAGGGATTAAAGAAAAACATGGAATCGCGTATTTAAAAGCGCTAAATTGCATTTTGAGTGCAGTTTTTGACTTTTTTTAAGTTACAACCCATACATAAGCTGATACTGTTTAGACTTTTTTTAAAACTATTACAGCAGCACAATGTGCTTTTTCACGGAACCTCCTAGAGTAACGAAATGTCTTGCGTTGTACAGCTTTTCAGCTAAATACTGTATATTTATCTCTTACGCCTGACATAAGAGGTCTCTCTCAAATTCCTGCAATTATCATAACCCCGCCCCTTATGCAAAACCAAACCCTCCTCCCATCCCAGTTTATCCTCTTTATCATAAACAAAATCCACCTCAATTTTCAACATAAAGCATTACACAAAATCAATACCTCAACACTCCATACTCAACAACAATAATTCACAGCCAGAACATGTAACTCCACATTCCCAAATAGACCTAATTTCCATAGCCCCGCCCCTTATGCAAAACCAACATCCCTCCCCTGTTCTCTCTCTCCCCTGGCGTTTGTAATCGTTTTTATTTTTAAATAAATTTTAGCAAAGTCATGTATTTTAAAAATATTAAGATTTCTATATTTATGTCTTTATTTAGTGGTTTCATTAGTGACAAAGGCTAAACTTTCTTGGAAAAATGTCTTTTATGTAAACCATGTTTGCTATTAATTCATTTAGGGCTAGAATATGTTCATTGTCTTCCAATGAAAGAAGGGTTCCTTTCGCCGTAGTCGGGTTGACATTAGAAGCTTGCCACGCCCGGACTGTTACACCAACGCATTAGCATGTTAAAGCAATTTCATTGAGGACCCTAGCTTTCTTAACTAGTAAGTACTGTACTTACTGGGTTTTTGAGGGGGGGAGGTGTCTTTTGCTGGAAATCTCGCCCCCTTCTACTTTGAAAATACCTGTGAAACCGGTTTAATTCGTCACAGCCAGCACTCCCGCAGAGAGGGGGGTTGTACTTGCAGTGTATCGGTATACAGTAGATGGGAAAGCCAGAGCCGACCGCTACGCCGCCCACGTGTTATGCTCTTCGTTAATGTCTAAGCCGGAACACATCATTATATCTCATTTTGTATTTCTATAAAAAAAAATCGTTTGCCCAGCCTAACACTATTGTTGTTATTGTTTTTATCCTGTAAAGTGCTTTGAGGAGCCACCTTTAAAGGTGCCATATACAATAAAGTTCATTATTATTATTATTGTTAATTTGCTGGACAGAGAGGTGAACATTATTACGCAGAAGACAAAGATAGCGATTTACGTTGCATTGTGCATTGTGCTGCTGTAATACAGTTTTAAATAATTAAAAGTCTAAACAGTATCAGCTTTATTTATGGGTTTTAAATAAATATAAATGTTTATATTGAAACACATAGGTGACTATTCATTGTTATTAAAATGACTTAAATTCGATCATGTTGTGATATTTAGAAATATAAATTTGTTTGGTGCGGGGTGCGGAACCAGAAAACTATTTACATGGAAAACGGGCATTTCCAAGTGCTTGTACAATCGATGGAAATGTTCAAATAAATGTGCAAAAGAAATAAACAAAATAATCATTTATTTCTTTATCATATTGGCTAGCTAATGTCCTCTCTTTGCTAGTTAGTGGCTGTGTTTCTGCGTTGGGTAGCAACGGGTGACTATGTTCTCAGGCAGAAGATGTAAACAGCTTAATTTTCGTGTTAAATACTTTTTTTAAATTAAAATTCATTCTATACAGCAATCGCATATTTGGGTACCGTTTCATAAAACTTTCATGCTTAAAATGTTTAGGGAGAAATGGAAGACTGGTGTGTATTTTTTCTTTAAACTACCAAGTCCAGCCATACACAGTACAGTTTACATACAGTAATGTTTATGTTCCTAAATTAATATCGTTTATGACCTTCAGATGCGTTATGCTCCTCTTCTTTTTATGCTCAGCTACTAAAATTTCCCTTCAGTGGTAAAATTTCATATAAATATTAAATACTAAGCGGATTAAAATGTGCACAGTAAAGAGATCAAATGATTAAATCTTTTCACTACCAACCAATGCACCACGAATGCCCCTGTCGGTCATTTTGGCCAGCCAATCACTTACCGCGGTGCACTGCGGTGGCTTTCCCGTACCGCGGGTTTGTACCGTGCATTGGCTGCATCTGTACGTTCCAGTGTGTGGTTTATTTTTGTTTGTTGTTATGTTCCACACTTCTGACTTTGATTGTTCTCCCTTCCCCATTGGCCCAGCATTACACTATTGTTTCCATATGACATAATCTTCAATTAGTGTCTCGACCAATCACAACTCATCTTATTCACTATATAACATGGAGGTTTTCAGAAGGAAGAGGCCTTTTGTTTGACTTTGGTTTTCGCTTCTGGTTTTGCTTTGGCTTTGTTGTTTTGCTTTGTGTGTGTATATTTTTGTATAGCTTCGGCTTTATTGTTTTGTTTCTGTTAGTCTCTTTGTACTTTCGTTTGTGTTATCTTTATTTTGCCATTACCTTGCCCAAACTTGTTATTGTATCAACCTCTGTGTTCTTTTATACCCTGTTACTTGTCTACTCTCGTTTGTATTCGTAGTTCACTTTTGTATTTGTGTGAACTTTTGTGTATAGAGTTAGTTCAGGTTGTTGGGTACATTTTGCACACATGCAGTCGATTCTTGTATTAGTCACACTAGTTTAGTACAGGTGAGTGCCATTTGTTTTGTAAGGTTTTGGGTAGTCAGTGGAGGTAAGCTAGGGTGTTGAAGACACCAAAGACCATGTGTTACGGGGTTTCTTTTGTAGTCAGGTTAGCTTTCCATCACTTTCTTAGCAGCTCCATTTTGTTTATTTTCTTTTCTTTGGCACCACTCTAGTTCCCTTACCCTGTGTTTCATTGTGTCCAATTATAAACCAGTCACTTATTCAACTTAAAATCATCAATTTTGCACTGACCCTTGTTATCACACTTCCTAGTCCCTCACCAGAACCCACCTGCTTCCAAAAATTATCCTAAATGTTACACCCCTTTACCTCTAGATACTTGGGGTCGTAACACACGATATTAACAAGAATGTTTCAATTTATTTATTAGGAAAAAGCTTACAGATGCAGCCATTCAAAATGCACTGTACAAACCTGTACCGCATGCAACTACCCACAAGCCACTGCGTTGTATTGCGGTACGTGATTGGCTGGCCAAAATGACCGACAGGGGCACTCGTAGTGCATTGTTCATTAGTGAAAAGATTTAATCATTTAATCTCTTTTCTGTGCATGTTTTAATCCGCTAAGTATTGGATATTTATATGGAATTTTACAACTAAAGGGAAATTTTAGTAGCTGAGCATAAAAAGAATAGGCTCATAACGCATCTGAAGGTATTGGTAGTTGAGAGAAAAAATACACACCAGTATTCCACTTTCTTCCTAAACATTTTAAGCAACAAAGTCTTAATGTGGTTATTTCAGAAACATTTTTACGTGCTCCTTCTGACCATATTAAGTTTATATACTTTTTTATATTTCTAAATATCACAACATGTTCGAATCTAAGGCATTTATTAATAACAACTAATAGTTTCAAACTGCTACTGATGTCATTATCATCAATATGTGAAAAAAGTGAATCCTGTTTTTTTTAATGGTCTGTAGCTCAAATCCTTCTTAAATAAAAATTAGACACAAGAAGAGTATTATTGGACAATGTTGTGAGGCTAATGAAATCAACGACGATATTAATTCAAAGATCTAAATATATTTAACGCATATGCCTGACATTAGAGGGTGTGTCTGCTCACCTGCACGGTGACGTCACCGTCTTTCCCTCTGAATAGCTAGCAGGAACCTGTACCATGTGTATCCCTTTAGATCTCACTTCACATTTAAAAGGTTATTAATAATATCTTCAGTGTCGCATTAACATTGGAATGTTCTTCCAAGTGTAAAAAGAGGCGATACTCAACGGGTCTCCTTCATACATTTTCAGTTTACAGACCATAGAAGATCATTTTTTATGAATAATGTCTTCCGTATCACATTAAAATTGGAATGCTTTTCACAGGTGTACATCCACCTATTTTCTAACTGCTTTATCCAGGACAGGTAACAGTTTCACAACTCACCCTCCCCCCTGCCTGTCTGAGTTTCTTTTTAACAGCGGGTTTGCAGCAGATTGCAGCGGGTAACATATTTTTCCAAGAAAGATCTGATGACGAGGAAGAAAAATCACCCGTTTTTCGTGCACAAAAAGTGGTTATTAACTATCGAAACCTGTTTTTATCGCTTTTAAAGTCATGCAATTTCTAAGTTAAGCAGGAACACATCATTACATCTCATTTTTATTTTTTTATTAAATTAAAAAATTCAATTGCCCAGCCTAACTGGAGCATTTATAATATTGTGGCATTATTATATAGGACGGACACAGTGACTCAGACACTCGTTGAATGAAAAAGGGCACTTTATTTTTCAGTACAGCTGGTACAGCAC
This sequence comes from Atractosteus spatula, assembly GCF_055471065.1. Taxonomy (NCBI): domain Eukaryota; kingdom Metazoa; phylum Chordata; class Actinopteri; order Semionotiformes; family Lepisosteidae; genus Atractosteus; species Atractosteus spatula. The sequence goes on along the minus strand of NC_142707.1, from coordinate 43,498,244 downwards.
TCAAACAAACATAAACGCGTTTTTAATAAAATGCTTTTATTCATTCATAATCTGACTCACATAACTCACATTCGAGCGTATTCGCAGAAAAGTTTAAAACGATCGCTTTTTACAAAGTATATAAACGTACAGTAATATGGTCAAAAGGAGCACGTAAAAACGTTTCCGAAATAAGCACATGTAAGACTTTGATGCTTAAAATGTTTAGGGAGAAATGGCATACTGGTGTGTATTTTTTTCTTTGAACTACCAATACCAGCAATATACAGTTTACATAATATGTTTATGTTCCTAAATTAATATAGTTTATGAGCATGTGAAAGGCATGGTGAATCGGAGAGTCTCAAAACTTATGATTTTGTATGATTGGAAACGAATATGTGATCAATGAAAAGCTATGGTGTTACTTTTTGTCAATGAAAAAATAGTCTTTTCGTTCACAAAGAAGGTTACAAAGAATGTGGACCAGGGTAATACTTTGAGTTTACAGCTTGTCCAAGGTCATTCATTATTAATGCTTTTAGTAATATCTTCGGTAAAGACTTTGATGCATAAAATATTTTTGCATAATTAAAATATTTATGATAAAGGTAGGTTGTGTACTTTTGCCCAACTGAGCAATTTTTCTTTAATAAAATATACCAACTTTTTAATGTATGATGATTAACATGCTGTAATACACAGTTTAAATTTAAAAGCTCAAATGCTGTACATGAGAGGTTAAGCTTTTTTAGCTCCTCCTGGCGGTTTTACAAGGTGATTCCGGATACTATTAACATTATCTAATTTGCATATGGTAATTTGCGGTATGACACGAAATGACGCGTTATACCGCGTTTTGATATGACACACCCACTGGGTTATACCGCAGCGTACCCTGCTTATTTTGAATGGCTGCATCTGTAATTACATTATAAAATAATCTATTAATTACGTATGTTAATGTATTTTCTGGACACCTTTTTTTAGAAAAATTAGCTATTCATCAATTGATATGTTATAAGCCTTATTGGAGGGTTAGCTCCAGCTGGAGCGGTAGTGCAATTCTCACCGATGTATATCAAGTCATTCAGTCGTTGGGAGAAGCAGTGGCACTGTGGCTAAGGATCTGCACCTGTAGCTGGAAGGTTGCTGGTTCCTATCCCTTGGCTGGCAGAAGCATCCTACTCTGTTATGCCCCCGAGCAAGACACTTTCCAAGACTGCTCCAGGGGTGCGATATAAATGGCTGACCCTGCGCTCAGACCCCAAGCTTCTCTCCCTGTCTGTGTGTCTCATGGAGAGCAAGCTGTGGTATGCAAAAAGACAAATTCCTAATGCAAGAAATTGTATATGGCTAATAAATTAATCTTATTTTCTTATAAAATTAAACATCAGTACTGGACCAAAATCAGGTGAAGAACTTAGCTGCTTAAAATGACTCAACAGTGGTACTGTGACATAGACATTGGCTAAGCTTAATATTATTCCTTCTGGTTACATTTTGAGAGATAGGAAGAAAAGATATAAACCTCTTTGTTTAACATGATCCAAAGATATAACAAACATTCAAGACTGGAACACATGATAGATTACATACTTTATGTTTTTAGAATATTTGGATGTTAATGAATAAAATAGGCATTTACAGTATATGCATATTCATATGTTATTTTCCTCCTCTAGAATAGGGTCAGCAAGTATGTAAAACTGTATGTTATTCAGTGTATATTCATATTCAGTGTATAGTTGGGAATAATCTTTCCAACACTCCAGTCTACCCACTCTATTGCCCGTTTATAGTACTTTCCCACCCCTCCAGAAGCTAAAAAATCACCATGTTTTAGATATCTTATTCCAAAAACCAATAGCACAAAATACATGCTTATCCTAGCTTTATATTAATTGAATATAAATGTACATGTATTAAAGCACATGCAATTAAAAATATAAATCGATGAAAATGCTCTATGAAAAAGACCTTTTTCTATGCTGCAACCACTAAAGCACAGCATAAACTGAAAACAAAGGAAATCTCAGGTAGTACTATTTTGCACTTAAAATTTCTGTTTCTTTGCATATCTGATTTTTGATATTTGATTTGCTACATTGCATTTAAAAATCGGGATAGCAATACCTCGAATACAGCTGGTTGCATCTACTAAAAACACTCAATGGTGCTTATTTAACAAACATTTGGGAAGAGCTCAAATTCTAATGATGTACTTTTGCTCCCTTTGTATAAATGCTCTCTAGCTACAGTAAATATAGCACTGCATGCATGTTTTCTAGTGTTTGGAGTTTCAGTCTCAGTGGTGAAAGATATTTTTCACTCTTGGCATTACTACAACCTTACCTTTATGCTGTTCATCTCCTACAAGCCAGCACCAGAATAACTTTCTCACCTCTTCTCTTTCAAGTAGCACTTTGAACTCTCCATTCGAATTCTCCACTTAAAACAACAAGTTCTGCTCCTACTGGTGATGAGTTTTCCCCAAACATTTGCCCCCTCCCTTGGTTGATGTACAACTGGCACAGTGCCAGCTCTTGATCTCCTTCCTCTCCCTGTTTCCACTAATGAACATAGCTCTTTTCTTATAGGGGTTCTGCTTAAAATACTTCCTGATTCATTCAGTTCCAGCAGATTTCAGCTAATATTAGCTCTTTACCTGATCCTTCCTACTTCTACATTAGCCTACTTACTCTTGCATGTCACCACAGTATCTTCTACTGCCCACCACAGACATCTAATCTAAAGCTAGCTGCTGATAAAGCTGGTGTTGTTACCTGTTTACTGACTTGCATTCCTTCAAATGCATTCCTCTGTTGTGTCAGTACTGTGCTCTAATCATGAAAGCAGCTTTAATGACAAATGTTTAACTGGAAGGCATAATGCTGAAATAAAAGCAAATACATTTCCCTTCTTTTATAATTTTCTCAACACATAATGCCAGACTTTACTTTGGATTGATTTTGATTCCATTTATATCTTAGTGTGCAGAACAAAACTTGTCGGTAGAGGTGCTGAGATAGATACTGTAGAAAGCTGGATATGCTGCGGTATACAGTGTCTTGTTTTTTTTTAACAGAACCCTCTTGAAAGCATTTTAGCTGTTATCTACTGTACATAAGAATAATATATATACTGTTGTAGGCATCCTCTCACGAGGCACCAATAAATGTAGGGGTTTTGTGCATTTACTGGGACAATTATTAATTGTAGCAGTAAGTCACAAAATGATTCTTTGATGGCTATTAGAAGACCAACCTTGCGGGATAACAGCAACGCACACACGGATACTAATACACAACAATACATTTATTAATACATAAAATGTGCATATAAACATAACAGATCTTATCGTGAGGGTTAGCAGAATACAAAAGGTATATATTCAGTCACGAAGAGTTACAAACCAAGAGGGACATACATTCAGTATACCATTCATTTAGACCGATTCGTAAATGAACTTGGATTACAACTTCTACACTAGATATTCAAAAGCATGTACATCACTCATAGGAATTAAATTGATATCAACTCAGGTTGAGGTAACAATTGAATTCTCGAGCTGTAATGCAGAATGTTGAATTCTCATCCAATCTGTGTGGATTCAGATTTCCCGCGGACACAAAGAAACAGTGGCAGGCTGTTGCTATGTCCAATCGGCGCTCTCTGGCCCGGTACCAAGCACTGCTGGTTTGGCGTGCGATGTGGGAGAAGGAGGGAGAGATTTCTGCTGCGACGCGCTGCTGATGCTCTCTGAAGACTGGCTAGTTAGTGTTAGGTGAACTAGTAAGATTTTGTGCACAAGAGAAAAGTGACTGCGGGTCCAAGCAGGTCACACTCTTTAGACAGGAAGATGACCGGTTCGTTCCTGATGTAGCGCTAGCTCTGAATACTGATATTCAGCTGTCCACAGTTCCGACCATAGTTCACTTGTTGATCAGGTGAACATTCGCGGTGGGTTCACGAGGCTTGCTGCTGGGCTAACCTCGGGTGGATCCTTTGGTTACGCACTGGCGACCTCCATTCTCGACTCTTAGAAAAAAGGAAAGCCCTGGCACTCGGACACACTGGCCGTTGCGTGGTTGTCCAAGCTGAGTCTGAGAAGTTCCGGGAGGAGCCTGGAGGAGCCCTGTGCTGCCTGTTTTACCTGGAGGAACTACGGTCTTTCATTGGTTGAAAGTTTCGTGGGCATCCAAGACCCACGTGGGGTTACCCTGCCCTACCAGTTCCTGATTGGCTGATCTAGGTGGAGGACGAGTAACCATGCACTCTGACCTTGGGGTTGTAAACAACTTGGGATGAGACTCTCCCTTGGAATCTCCCAGACAGTAAGGCACCAGAGATGACCATTTATTAGGGTTGCTGGAGAATCTCAGCATTGGGAGTTGTTCCTTATCAGGACACTCTATCAGATAGAAAAACACCTTAAATGTGAACCAAATGGAATGGCCTCTCTGTATCCAGCACCACTGAGATGAAGGAAAGAGGGACTGGCAAGGAAACAGCAAACTTAATTCCTGTATTTTAATAAGCCTTGCCGCTATACTGTATACTGAAATTAACATTTTTAGTTTAATCTCTATGGTAACTTTCAATTGCACCATTTTTTATTGAAAGGAGAACAGCAGAAAGTAGAATAATATTAATGATAATAACAATAAACAAATGCAAACTCCTGGAAAAATAAATCTGGTTAAATAATGGCCTTTTGCTAATTACCTCATAATTAATTATTACACACACAAAGAAGACAAAACAACAGCTCACACAAGTATTTAATGCAAAATAAACAATAGACTAAAATTAAGTTAATCTTTTCCCTCACCCTCATCTACTGAGCATTTATTAAAAATTCTAGTAAAAAACAAATACATATCATTTAAAAATAAAAACAAAACTGTTATAAAAAGGTGGCTTACTGATTATGCTTCTATTTTGAGAAAATGGTATAAGAGATTACATACCTGGCTTCAGTGCTTGTTAGATTCACATTCAGCTGGTGAGGTGCCTTAACCTTGTCTAATTTAAGCTGGTGTAGAAGTGTACATGCAGGGAGAAAGAACATTGTTACAATGATGCACAGAGACACTACATATTGAACTGAACAAAAACACTAATTTCTAGCAACTAATAGGCTGTGTTTTAGTCTAAAATACAAACAAGCAGATTGTTTGATAGCTTCATTTATTCTTTTGAAAACTGTAGCAATTTGTAGACTAAGATTTGAAATGATCAAATCTTGAATGCAAGTTTGACTGCAGGAGTAGAGGCTATTATAATCATTTAAACATGAAGGAAATAGAAAATGAGAGGAAACAAAAGTAAAACTGTCCACAGCCCCCGTACCTAATTCCCACCTGGATCTGTGGATCGACTTAAATGAAGCTGTTGCAAATTGTAAATCAAAAACAACAATAAAATTGTTGCAGTTCAGGACCTTTTTTTCAAAATGCAATATTTTTCTAGCTACGGAAGGTATATTTTTGACAAAGTTAAAAAAAAATTCTCAGCGATATCTTGTTTTTAGGTGTTACTTAAATACACTGACATTACTAGGCTTAACAATGGCAAGTCTTCCACGCAGTCTTTTGTACCAGTAATGTCATAAACGCAGCTTGAGAAATTCTCTGCAGCCCTATTTCCCTCCATTGCATTCTGATCATTTCTTGTACTTGTTGTTTATATTATTATCATTATAGTAGTTTTTGTATATACTCTATCTCTTATATACTTCAACTGCATTAGATTTCGCATATGTGTGGGTTGACGCACACCCACAGGTCGGGCGGGCTCGGGTTAAACAAAAAAGATTTGACATCGTTTCGGGTGGGTGCGGGTTTGTTTCGCACAAATGCGGGCGGGTGCAGGTCACAAAAAGCTGACCTGCGCATCACTAGTGTATGGGCTTTCCCAAAATACCACAATTTGGCAATAACTTTAGAACAAACTTTATTTAAGGTTTACTAAATCACAAGTACATAAATTACTTAACTGGTGTGTTTTTATTTCACATTTTTAATACTCCAGTTTGATGTTTAATAGTAATAAAACATAATTTTTGTCCTATGGAGTGAATTGCTAGAGAGATAGAGTCTAACCTGCTGTGTCCTGTACAGTTGAAGAAGTCAGTTTAAAATTTCTTAAGGACATTATGGAAAAATTTAAAGCAAATCAGCCACAACTAGGTTAGCCCTTTATTTTATACTTCTTTATCCAATGGAGTGTAACACAGAAGCCAGAGCCTATCTTGGCATGCTACCGGGGCAGGCTATACTCTGGACACCAGTTCAACACCGGGCATACACAGACAGAAAAACACACAGACTCACTCACACTGAAAGTCAATTTTCTCAGAAGTCAATTAACCTACTGGTATGTTTTTGGAGGATGCAGATAGCCACCAGGAACTGAACCCAGGGCAATGCTAACCACTGTTCCACCATGCCACTATAAGATTATTCCATAATTTGCCATTTATTGCTTAATGCTCCATTTCATAGCAATGTCATATATTGACGTATCTTCATCAAAGCCACATAATATGTCCTTTGCAACATTTAAAATATCATGATGTTGTAACATGAATAATTGAGATATGACACTGTGATGTGCAAAGATGAAACTTTCAATGTCCATTTAATGTACAAGAAAGGGCTAACTCCATATCAAACTGGTAACAGAAAACAAAAGAAAAGGGAACATATGACAGTTTTTCTAGTTGCAGGCGAGTTCTGTCATGAACACACACTGTTCACTGCTTTTCCTAAAGCTTATACTTCATCACCTTAGAAACCTGACACCTCACCCCATCCCTCCTGAAAATATAACAACCCTAGTGTTTCTCCATGTCAAATGTTTGGTGAGAAAACAGCAGCTGCTACAATATATATTTTGAATGCATCATCCACCACTAGAAGAATTTGAGTGAACATGGTTCAGGTATTCAAAATCCTCACAGGCTTAGGCGAGTCAATGGACTTCTTCGGGATCAACAATGATATATTGAAAAGACACAACAGAAAATTATGGGAGGTGTAATTGAAACAGAGAACAGGAGATATTTTTATGCAAAGGGTAGTGGGTGTTTGGAACAGGCTGCACAGCCGTGTTCTCAAAACTTATACCCTGCCTTCTTTTAAGAAATAATTGGATGAAATGCCCTATAAGCAGGAACATGAATAGATGGGTCATGGCCCTGTCTTATGGTCAGGAAAAAATAACTTTCTATATCATATTGAATTGCCACAACTATTAGAGCTTGTAAGTGCTTGTAATTTGTCTTTTAAACTTATTATTTTTATGTTTACCACTATAACTATCAAAGCCTCTGTCTGTGTTAGGGGTAGAGGTGCTTTTTAAAGCTGCTGTCTCTATGAAATTGTTTGAATTTTTTGTTTGAATTTACAACACAAACATCTTCCAAAACCCTTGAATGTAAATGCCGTTAACTGGAATTTCTGTAAATCTTTAAGGGCTTCTAGAAGAAACTGAAAATATATACTTAGTCTGCCCAAGATGGATTAAAAACAAATTCTGGTTACATTCTGATTACTACACATATTGGACCAATCATTTGCATGCAACAGTATTTTGATAAGAGTTTTTTTAAAAAATGTGTTCAGAAATTGACTGTAATGTGTGAGTTAGAAATTCAAACTAAATGTCCATCCATAAATAAAAAGCTGCTTATTTCGGTAAGGGTTGCAGCAATCTCCGTCTTAACCTAGAAGCGTACGGTACAAAGTCAAATTTATAATTAATTACCAATAATTAACAATATTAAAATTATGAAAATAAAATGAAAGTTTCTCTGAACAAAACATCCACAGTTAACAGAATTGTATATTTCATTGGGAATCTGTTAAATTGGAGGAAACACTTTTTTATTTAATTGCAATGTATTGTTACTATGGTTCACTTTCATGCAGCACAAATTTCTAATTACCAATTTCTATACAGTATTTTCTTATTATTATTTCTCTATTTTTCAGTCTCTGCTCACACAGCAACCTTTCTGTGTTTTATTCAGCATTTAAAATGCCAAATTATGCAATATAGACTTGAGTTATTCAATGTCTAGGTATTATAATAAACTAACAATGTTCACATTTAACAATGAAGGTCTGTGGCTAGACATCATATAGATAAACTACTATGGCAACAAGAGGAGTTTTAAAAGTTTAGAGCTCAGAACAGCATACTTTTTGGAACTGTTGGACTGTAACAGATATACATTAATTGGAAGTAAATCTGACAGCTTGGGGGAAAAAACATGGATTGTAAGAAAAAAAGCCATCAACAGACATCTAGACCTAGAAATGAATAAAGTGATGAATTGAATGCTGTGAAGTGTGACTTCAAACATGTTGTCCTCATTATGTATTTATTATTTGTATTATAACATTTTTTTTATATCCAAGTGCCATTGTGCTTACTTCTTTTAAAGCACAATATCCTAAAGGTCATTAAGATACATTTTGTTTTATAAAGATCTTCACAGAGTGCTTAAGATTCTAATCAAGTACACTCAGAATTTCATAGTAAAGTTCTTATGACAGAATAGGAGGAATAAAAGCTTTGCTTTGGAGTTTTACAGGTTGGGCTCTCTGTTTGAAGTTGACAGCTCCAGCTACCTAAAAGAGCACTAGAGGAAGTTAGAAGAAATATTAAGTATGAAAGAAAATGGGCTATGTTGAAACCCTGTGCTAAAAAACATAAGATAAAAGGAGATGGAACTATTGTTGAAACACTGTAAAAAGGATCCTGAAAGGTGACATAAACTAAGAAAAAAGAAACCTGCAACTTCTAAAAATATATCTTTCTTTCAACTAAAGTGAATACATGCAAATATAATTCTGATCGGATTGTTTTATATATATTCTTACAGAGTCTTTGTTTCATTGTTTCTATGATTTATAACTAAATAACCTTGCAGCACAGATACCCCTTTTATAGGTAGAGTATCTTTAGAGGTAACATAGCTGTAGAAGCTGCACCTAAACCATCCCTATTTTATGGATCAACCCTGATGTACTTTTCCCTCCCTATACTTGTCTGCATAACTGCCCCTAAATCCTTCTTTACCAATTCCAGTAGCACTGGAAAACACTAGCACAGATACCATTTAAGCCAGTCTGTTTAAAACCATCTTTTTATGAGTGGGCTGGCACAGCAACAATCAAGTCTGCTGCTTAATAAGGTAAGTCTTGTTCTAAGTTGTAAATAAATGTGAATATGTTTAAACCTTCTAAACTTCTCCAAAATAAATCTCACCATGAGATCTAAGGTCTCACCATCACACAGACTAGGGAGTGTCTGAATCGTCAATTCCTGTCTATTCTGAGTTTTATCGGGAAGGTATTTTTATCGGGAACCGTGTTCAGCCACTTGATTTCCTCTGTGTTTTGATGTGTGTCAACATCGCCCTCTAGTAGCTTTGCCCCATTTTCACATCCTCCATTTGGCTGCCCTGTTAATACCTTGGTAAATAAAACTGGAGCTTGGATTGGAAGTGCAATATAACTGAGTTATAACCTAGCACTTATGTATTTTAGTGTTAAAAAACTTGTGTGTGTACTCGTTTTACTGCATAGCAACATCCATCCATTAATTTTGTAACTGCTTTATCCAGAAGAAGGAGACACTGAAGTCTATCTCAGCAAGCACTGAGTACTAGGCAAGATATACCCTGGTCAGGACACCAGTTCATTGCAGTGCACACACAGACACAAACACATACTGTACACACTCACACCAGGGCCAATTTTTATAGAAGCCAATTAATCTACCAGCATGTCTTTGGACAGTGGGAGGAAACTAGAGCAGCTGAAGTAAACCCATGCACGAGAACATACAAACTCCAACTAGAAAACACCTAGGATTTCAACACAGGGCCCCAGTGGTACGAGGCTGCAATGTTAACCACTGTACCACCATGTTACCTTATTTAGTAACTTATCCCTTAATCTCATTATGATTTTTGTTTTGTTTTTCTTACCTCAAATTCTAAGGCCATTAACCTTTTTATAGATTATATATTTACAAAGTAAATAACAGAATAATTATTTTTTTGAATTTGTACATGCATGTGTTCCTTCTCCATTGTAAAATGCAGTGGACTGATATTAATCTGTTCTTGTACATTTGTAGTGGTTAGTAAGGCATTACAGTATATTAGTCCTCCAGCCATTCTGAATGAAACATAACAGGTCTTGGAGTATCAAAACTCTTGAATGAAAGAACTATACTGGAATTCATGAACCCTTTCATTATTTGTAAAAAAAGAGGATATTTAAAGGAATTCGTAAGATGCTTTTCCCAAAAGTCTGTATTAGGTGCTGTATCATGAAGGAAAAATGAAAACAGCCAACCTGAGGTCCCTAACAAATACATAGTATTAAAACCCTATTCACATTCTGCAAATCATGTAAAGTTGGTTAAATGTGATCAGCATTGATCAAGCAAAATATGTCTTATTTTTTTTACAAATACTTCAGATCTAATTTTCATTAGGTCCTCTTTTGGAATAATAAGTGGAGATTTTTGGTATACTTAGCCCTTGTGTCACATTAATTAATTTCTAGAAGCATAGTGTGCTTTACAATTGTCACCAATGTCAGACATGAACACTGGCTTTTATTGGTTAGTTGACACTTGCTGGTTAATTTCCATCATTTTCAATATGCCAACACAACATAACCATAACCATCACATCATTTATACTGTTCATAATTGTATGAATTTAGTAAGAAAAGTAGAATGTAAGAATGTAGTAAGAAAGCAATCACTGTGATTTAATGTAATGATATGGATATACCATTTATTTTCATTAATAACCCCCTTTATTACTATCAAGATATAATATAATAACATGTAATACTGGTTAATAAGAGGGAATGAGTACATTACAACCATAAATGTTAAATGTAATTTAACTCGACAACAGAATGCATAATTGCTTGCACAAAATAATGTGCTTTTGAAAAATATAACACTTAACAGTGGTTATAAAAATTAAAGAAATCTGTATTCCTAAATTACAGTTACAGGTAATATTACAACAATGATATGGAAAGGGCATACATTGCAGAGGCAAACCCTGCGAATTCTGAATTAATTAGAATATTTTCTGAATTCACCAAAAATGTTTAAATCTTTAAAAAATTACAATAATCCTGTCTCTGAATGTAATCCCACAAATGTATAGGTAAAGGAAATATAGGATGATTATTAGGCACAGGATCTGCATAGTTCCAAAAGATTTTTGCCTTTGCCTGTGTCATGATCAGTAAAAGAGAAATAATCACTTTATAGTCTAATTCAACAGCATGAAAGAATAAAGATGAAAAATATGATAAAACCCCTTTCTCCTGACAACATCCTTGACAACACAACATTGCACATATAGGGGTGGTGCGGTGGCTCTGTGGCTCTGTGGCTAAGGATCTGCGTCTGTGGCTGGAGGGTTGATGGTTTGTATCCCGCGGCCAGTAGAGGAATCCTATTCCTTTGGGCCCCTGAGCAAGGACCTTAACCCCAACTGCTCCATGGGCACTGTATAAATGGCTGACCCTGTGCTCTGACCCCAGGCTTCTCTCTGTGTCTGTGTGTCTCATGGAGAGCAAGTTGAGGTATGTGAAAAGACAAATTCCTAATACAAGAAATTGTATATGGACAATAAAGTGATCTGATCTTATCTTACAGTACATTAAATCATCCATGATAAAAAATCACAACAAACACTGACACATCAATCATGCAAAAATGGGTAACTCTTCCCAATGGCAAGCCTATACTGGAACTACCAGCAGTTATTTTCTCTGCCAGTAAAGGTCATTTACCATCATATTTTTTTATGAAGCACTTTCAGTGGATGAAAAAAGCAACTACATCTCCAGTTAACAATGAACTGAAAAAAGTACAGCTATATACTTTAGTAACAACACAGTGTACAGTGTTAGTACAGTGCCTTGAAAACATATTCAGACTCCACCAATAGTCTCCAATAATGTGAAACTACACAGTTACACATACGTGTTTTATAAACTTAACTTTTTATTCAAAACCTGAATCCTCAAACTGAAAACATAATGGTAACTGAAAACTGAAAACATAAGATAAGGTACAGTAAATATCAACTAAAACTAAAGAGAAAAAATAGCTATGTTGACTGCATCAGTATTTAGACCCATGAACACAATATTTGGTGATAGCATATCATTGTTGGTGTTATATCAGTTTTCAACACCAGCTTGTTGTCATTTTTACCCATTCTCCTTAGAGAACTTACACAACCTCTCTCAAGCTGTTCTTGGTTTGGATAAGGACAGCAGTTCTCAAGTTTTTCACAGCTTCTCATTAGGATTCAACTAAGGACTTTGACTGGATCACTAAAAGACATTCATTTTCTTATTCTTAAGCCATAGCAAAATAGCTTTGAACTTGTTCTTTGGATCGTTGTCATATTGAAAGGTGAACTTTTGTCCCACTTTTAGATGTGAAAGAGGTTTACCTTTAAGATTTGTCAGTACTTTTCCCTATGTTCTTATCAGTCTTAACAAACTTCCCAGAAGCAGAACTGGAAAATAATACTACTACTTCCACACTTGACAATAGGGAATCATCAGATGTAATGCTTTAGACCAAGACTTGACTGTCTTGACTGACCACAAAATCTTTTGTCATGTGTTTTCTGTGTCATTTAAATGCAAACTTCATATGGGATTTGTCCACCTGGTCATTCCAGGTCATGACAGGTCAAACGACTGGGAAATTGTTGACTCATGCACATCTTTTCTCAGCCATTGAACTCTGTAGCCCATTCAAAGTCTTCAATGACTTCACAGTTGCATCTCAAACCTGCTCAGTTAGGAGGGACAGTCGGAGTGAGGCATTGTCTCAGTGGTATAATATACATTCCACTTCTCAATGAACAACTTTACAGTGCTTTTTCAGTGCTTTTGATTTTACCTTTCTCCTAATCTTGCTTTCTTAAACTTTGTCCTGAGATTTGTTGAAAGCATGGTTGAATCTTTGCCTGAAATACACCACCTGACAGACAGACTTTACAGAGATAGATACATTTACATTGTAAAATCATGTGAACCACTAGTATTGCTCACAGTCAGGAGCCAATCAACTAATTGTGTGTCTTGATAAGGTAATTTTGTGCTACTAAATTAATTTAGGTTTGCTACGGCAAAGGTTTTGAATACTTATGCGATCATAATTTTTTCATGTTACCTATTTTCTTATTTTCTTTTGAGCAAGTAGAGTAGGTTGTGTATAAACAAATATCATTTGCCACTTTGAAGTGTCATGACTTGTTATACTGCTTGCTTTCAAGCAACTATATCTGAATCTCTTTGCAAGCCACTGCATGTTCTTCTCACTGTGCACAATATACCTGCAAGCTCTCTCTGGACCTTGTATCTCACATCTTCAGTCAGGAGGCCAGCTACTTGCTATTTTAAACAGGAACGCAAGATCAAAAAACATCCTGACAGCACACAAACGTTTAGAAAACAATATTTTCATAACATGTAAATCCTTTTGTCTATTGTCTATAATACCTTTATTTTCTCAGTGTTTTTCATAATGGATAATGAAATAAAATACCACATTTGGACATCATCACTGCTTTGATTATGAGTGGTCACTGAGTAGATAAAATATTTTTGTCCTTTGCTATATTTATTTTAGGAATGTGGTAATGAAACAAATGTATTTGTTAAACACAGTGAAGACTAAAATAAAACACATTTGTGGTAATTCTGGTTCATCTTCTTTTGCCAGGTTGGATTCTACACTATGTGCACAAAATTATAGAAAATTTCATCTGTAAAAATGTGTTATATACTTGCCAACTTGTGAATTAACCCCAGAGACTCTCTGTTTTTCATTAATCTCAGTCTGTTCTCAAGGGTTCCTCAGTGCAAAGTGAAATCTCTGTATTTGTCATAATAGTGAAGGGACTGGGAATTGAATGTGAGGTGAAGTGGGAAATGTGATTGTTTTCTTTTCAGATAATTCTCACAGTAGGGCACTTTATTTTTACGTTTTTCACTATATTGATAATAAAGCCAAATTGTGGTGGGGAATACTGATACATGTCTTGGTAACATGGAGCAGCAAAGTTTTTTTTTATCCAACTTTTAATATTTGACAAGCAGTTTAACTTTGCCAAGATAGTTTTGGGTTATTCAATCTTCAATCATTATTAATGAATAATAATGTTATAGTACAAAGCATGCATCTTCTCAAAATGTCAAAATATGTTATACTTGCATTGATTCTGTCACGGTAGCAAGTTCTAACTCCTGTGTAGTGCATAGTTAAAGACCCTATTTAAACAAAAACAGGTAAAAGAAAAGCATACAATTTGCAAGTGTATGTGAGTTAAAATTGGCCAAGAGGTCTTAATTTAATGTACTCACTGTGTTGAAAGCCTAATTATATCTGGTTAAATATCTACTTTAGATTTAATTAGTACACAAATACAGCCTACATTTTAAGATTACTTTCTACCATTTTTGTTTTTGTAACAATTTATTTTAAATGAAGTTACATAAATGACATTTCCAGAGTGAAAACATACTCTCAACAGTGTCTGATTACTGATACCTTACAGGTAATCTGCTCATCTTTCCCACTATTCCGTGTTTGCCATCCCTCCCCATCACTCACATCACACGTAAGTCATTGACAAGTCTGTACTGAACTACATTCTCACCCAGTCACAAGTCACATTTTTGACTGTATTTGAAACTTGAAATATATTAAATCTGTTGTGAGATTTCAAAGTACTTAATTAGGTAAAAGTCTACAATTATAACTGTTTTAATGCTCTAAATGAAATCTGTTTTTAAATCATTTTCAGCTATGTAACTAAAATAAACATATTTAAGATAACATTTATACAAATGTGGAAATTATTTGTAATTTATATTACAGAACCACATACTGTACATCACTAGAAAAACATAAGCAGGATTAACATGATTTTTTAAAGAGTTTTTACACTCTTTGTGGACAAAATCAACCCAATCATACCTAATTTCTAAATCATAAGTCACATTTAAGTAAAGTAAACATCTTGTACATTTTTAAATAACATCAGCCTTGCATTGTGATGAATACATTTAATTTTTATTTGTAATGACCCCTCAAAACACATTTTATCTCTTGGATAAATAAACCCCACTACCACCCTTCAGAGGAAGTGTTGATTCTTTATTCTTTGCCAGTCCCTATTCATCATTCTTAAGCTAAGACTAGAAATAAAGGTTTAGATCACACAAGTCTGTTCTTCTTCATTACTTTTTTAAATTAGTTAAGAATAGCGGGCAGTGCGGTGGCTCTGTGGCTAAGGATCTGTACCTGTGGCTGGAAGGTTGCCGGTTTAAATCCCGGTACTCCATTGGACCCCTGAGTAAGGCCCTTAACCCCAGCTGCTCCAGGGGTGCCGTATAAATGGCTGACCCTACACTCTGACACTTCTCTGCCTGTCTGTATGTCTCATGGAGAGTAAGTTGGGGTATGCAAAAAGACAAATTCCTACTACAAGAAATTGTATATGACCAATACAGTGATCTTATCTAGATATTTATATATAGAGAGACAGAGCAACCACTTGGCAACTTCTCCCAATCATTCTCATTCTGAGCTCAGCTGATTGACTAACATCATATTGTTCTATATCTCACTTCTCTCCATTTAACCTGAGGAGAATCTACTCCTTCCATCTGTTTAGTGTGACATGGATTTCCAGTCTGATCTTGATTTCCTCCATGAATTTGAGTCCATTCTCTGACCTGGCCATTTCCATTTCCTGTCCGTCATCACCTCAGCCTCCCCAAGATCCCCATTTGTCCCTCTATCCCGCAATCTATGCAGCAGCTGGTGCCGTTGCTAGGCTTCAAGCCTGTCATCCACCATTCTCACCAGCTCTCCAAACCTGCTGGTTTGCCCCAATGCTCCAATCACCAATTATCGCCTCCAAGCCTTAATATCTCTGCTCCCATCTCTGTCAATAGTCCAGCATTCCCCTCTCCCCACTCGCAATTGATTCCCTTCTACTAGCTCAGAGTGCTGTCCTTTACCATACATCTGGACATGTATCTGTTATCTGCCTGTCTCCTCTAAATGCCATGATGACAGATCCTGAATAGTGGCTCACCTGCAAAGTATCCTGTGAAAACAGAGGTCCCATCTCTACATACTCCATGTAAAACAATGAAGTCGACATGATGTCTTTCCCTCTGGTTTGTCTTGATGATGTCACCCTTCCTTCAGGATCTAGACCAATTTTAACCTGTTTCATCACCTTGCTCTGAAAATGGTATCTCTCCTTTAAACATCTACAGGTTTTCTTTGGTTTTTTCTGATGCTCTGAATTCACCTGGGGTGTTATGTGCGTGGAGTTGTAGATTCACCTAGTGTTTGCATTCATGGGGTTCTCTTCCTGGTACTCTGGTTTCCTCACAAAGTCCAAAAACATACTTGTAGGTTAATTGTTTTCTGGGGAAATTGTCCCTGGTGTGAGTTTGTGCAGCTATTACACAACAGATAAAACAAATAAGTGACAAATTATTTCCTTTATTGGATTTGGGGGGAAGTTTAGGTAGGCTATTTCCAAACCAAGAGTGGAATTTAGCCACAACATGTGGTTAACATCCTTACTTTGATGAACAGTGCAACATTTAATAACAAAGTAATGAGGGACATTGTTTGAAATCTCATCTAAAGAAAAGCATCGAATACAGCACAGCTTCCCTGGTCTGCATAATGAAATATTGGTTTGAAAACGCATAGATAAAGAATTAAATAGCAATAACAAAGTACACCTTCAAACTAGTTTACTATTTTTATATCCACTTTTACTTATTTTTAACAGCACTGCTCTAAATGGTGTATTGTTTATTGGTTAATAATATTCTTCCCTACTATACGTACTCGGAAATATTCTAAAGTTCATTAGTGTTTCTAGGCTTTCTCTACCCTTCTCAGACTCACATTTATCGATACCAAACCTAAGTGAGTTGAGGGATACAAATAATTTGTCATAAACTGGATGGGGTTAACATTACAGCAGGTGGGAAAAAAATCAAAGCTACTTTTCTTAGTGGAATTCACAGACAAAGGTCACAAAAGTATTATTAAATCATGGGTTCTGGTATGATAGCTGATGCTGCATAACTAATTTTTCCACTATAGTTGAAGCAAAAGGTCACAACATTTGAAATTAGTAAAGTCCAACACATTTATTGAAAATTATGTCCATTTTGATTACCCAGATGATTAATTAAACTGATAGATGTTGCAGCGAAACTATGATGAATCAATGCTGTGTTTTGTTGATGTTTCTAGTTACTATTTACTCTTTTGCATAAGCAAAAAATTAACTTAAAGTCATCATTATTAAAATGTTAGTATGCTTTTACCCAGAATTTAAGTCATGTCTCCTAAATCATCACTGAAATCACTGAATCTGGGAATTCACTGAGCTCAGTAGTGGAAATAAATTCTGCTTCTAGTTCAATTGTGATTTCTTGCAATCTAGAAGGTGATGATTCATTTTAATGAGACAGTACCCAGCACTGAAACCTAGTTTGTGATAGGGAGAAATGTAATGACACTATTTAGATATAATTTAGACAATGTAGCCTACAACTGGTGCTGCAAAGGAACAAGTAAACACTCACTTCACACCTGAAGAAGGCCCCACAGCCTAAAAGTTTTGTTTCTTTTCTTCTCTTTTCAGCATGGAATAAATCTTTACTTGTTCCTTTGTAGCCTACACATGTTGATGCAGCTTGAACTTCTACAACCAGTGCTAACTAATCCATGAATAATAAACAAATAAGTTTGATTTTTGATTGGTCAGTACTATTTATATTATGTGCTAAAAAGTTAAGTAGAGTCCACTTTTTAGAGATAGGTGTCATTAAAATAATGAATAGTCCATTGTAATTGGATGACTAGGAGAGGAATTTAAATCACACAGTCTCCTTCACATTACTATTAATCACATCTATGCATTACTACAGACAACCATTTGCCGGCCATATATAGTATATTGTATAATTATATTTATGTTATCACTATTGATTTACTGTATCTTTGATATTAAGGACCTTTTAAAACCTTTAGCAGTGAGAAAGATACAGATGGATGAGATACCAGGATTACTAACAAACAAGTCAAATGACATCCTCAGATTTGAAAGTAAAAGTTTTTATGTCATACTGTATATTTCAGAAATAATAAAGTAATAAGAAGTAATGTAAAAATTACCATAAAATTACTATTTCTGTTCTCACATTATTATTGTAATAATAATAATGTATTATTGATGTTTATATAGTAATTTTGCTTAAAATGTATTAACTGTATTGCTATCCCATGATGTTCCTAATAAGTAAAAGTTGTATTAAAGCTTGATGCAACCTTTTTCTGAGACTGTTGCTTATGTGGATTAGTGCTACAATTTCTTGTACTCTAGGAAGCGTGGATTACACCAGCAGAGGTAAAATTATTTTGAGCACTGTTTTAGTTAGTAATTTATTCAGTTTTTCTATTGAATATATTTAACTTCATTCCCACTCTCTCCCTTTTATTTATCCTGCCCCGAACGACTTTAAACAAAAAAAACAAAAAGAAAAAGCAGAAGCAAAAGACAATTTAGAATGCTGTTAATCTGTTATTGTGTGTTTTAAGGTTGTGAAAAGAAACAATAGAGGATTTTCGTATTCTTAAAATACTTTCTAACACTACATTAATACAAAAAGTGATACATAAAATGCCAAATGTACTTATACCCCTGTTATTACAGGATGGTGTTTTTTAAAAATAATTACATTGATTTTAATTGCTAACTGTATGGTACAATGCTTTAAGAAAGTTCAAGTTGGGAGCTCCGTCTAGCATGTGTTTGCTGCAAAGGAACAAATTAAGGTAAATTCCATGTTAAAAAGCAACAAGGAAAGCATGCTTCGGCTGTGGAGCGTTTCTCATGTTAAGGCAGCTAAAGCACACCTGAAGAAGCTGAATGGCTGAAAAACAGAAATAAAATCCAAAACCCAAGTGGAAACTTATGGGACATTTTTAAAAGTTCTTCAGTGTTTTTAAAACTGAGTACAGAAGGCATGTCTAGTGAATATGGAATAAGTTGCCCAGTAATGTGTGTTAGAGAGCAACTTATTGTTGTTGAAGATGATAAGCTTAATTCTTTCGTTATTGCCATTGAAATTAATTGAACATTATGGTTCCAATGGCCCTCTCTTGTTTGTAGCAGTTCTAAGATTTTTATTCTTACAGTTTCAAATATATTTCATATATTCATTAGTCTATGAGACACCTACTGTAATAACTCATATGCATTACTCTGTTCTGTTGCTAAGCAGCAAGCAGTCAGGCATACACACAGGCCTCTACTGGAAGCCTTTTCAGTACATTAGCAATGGAAAATATTTTGAATGTGTATTTAAAATATTTTTTTGTCTGTGAATGTGCTGTTTTAAAATGTTTTTTAGAAGGGATTTCGGTCGTTTGAAAGATTGGAATATTTTTGTACAACTGATCAACTGATATCTTTGCTCCAACAGATACATTCTAAAATATGTTATTGGATATTTATAGAGTTAAATAAACGTTCTTGATTTGAGAGTCTTGATTTCTTCCTCCTGGTAACACTGTTTGCATTTTTGTTCAGAGTACAATGTGCTCAAATTTCATTCTAGCAAACATTTTTGGTTCTTGACTCTTGAATAAATTGTGGTCAGGCAATAAGTGTATGCAGGGATTCAGGGATCTAAACTGAATACCATATAGATTCTCTTCAATGTGTTTTTATTAATAAAGTGAAATTGAAAAACAAGCCTTCTATTGCTTATTTTGACTTCAAATAACTATCTGTATATTGTTAGTATAAGAGAGTATCCATCAAAGAAAATGTGTTGTGCTATTGCTAAGGAGTCTCATGCATCTTTTATAACTTGCATACCTTCAAGCTTTTGGTGTGGATACACTCTGCCTATCACTATAACAACAAAAGCTCAATTCATAAATATTACAAAGTATTTGGAATAGTTGCTATACACTCCTTATCACCTCAAGACAAAATTGCATCTAATCAAATCACTTCATGTTTTTTTTCTGTTTTACTTTGTACTTAAATTTGTTAACTTTATCTTCTGAAAGCTTGTCCTTTCTTCTATCTATCCAATATCCAACAGCTGCTAATTCATGCAAGGGTCACATAAGAACAGACAACTGCTTTCACCTGGATGGTACACCAGACCATCTCAGGGTCGTTCCTATAGGGTGAATTTAAATCAGCCAATCAAACGTATAGTATATAGCATTTGTTTGGAAAATGGAGGAAACTTGATTGCCAAGTGAAGACCTTACACACGAAGCAGACCCACATAGACAACAGACCAGCCCATTCTAGCCCAGAATGAACAACAGAATTCTCGCCTGCTACAGGGAAGGTCTAGGTTCCATTCCCAGCCAATGCACTTTTAACAAATTGCCCCTGGGGCATAATAAAGATTCTGTCTCTCATAATAAAATATAATTAATAATATGCATACTGTTTTGCCATTTTATTAATTTTTACATCATACCTTTTAATTAAAAATTAAAATAATATTAATAATTAATGATTAAATAACATGAATAAACCTACGTAGTGTAAAGATAGCAAACTGCCATAGGGGGTGTAAAGAAAACCAAATCTACCAGCCATTTTGACCACCAGACCAACAATCTCCAGGATCGTGGAAAAAGTAAGGAAATTTAAAGATGCCTTTAAACAGAAATCACATTTCATAGGTGGCATATAAATTTACTTTTAAATACTAATTTTTAAAGCCACTATGTACTGTATATTTGTATATTGTCCTTTTTTTCTTCTTGTTGCCACACCTAGCTTTTGTGGTGCTTTCATTTCCAGCATACAGTACTGTAGTGGCTTTAAAATTGTCCAGTATCATAATGCATTTAAAGGCAAATAATCACATAAATAAAAAAAGCAACTGAATGTGTTATTTTGATCGTGCACTGTACAGTACATTGCATTGCATCTAATACAAGTCTGCTCTATATTTAGAACAGTATATTTAAATTGCTGATATTGCAATTTCCTTTTGAGTCAATGTATAATATGCTCTGCTCAAAAACATTTATGCAATATATTTTTAATGATTGCTTGCAAAACAGTAGAGCTAGTAATGGCATCTAAATGAAGGTTGTCTGCAAGAACTAAGCTGATCAGTATTAGTATGCAGACAGCGGGAAATATTTCTAAAAATATAATGACAGTGGGCAATTAGAATAATCAGTTTCTGGGTCAATTTACATGACAGACTCTTCTACCTGAGCTGGGTGTTTGGGTTGGGGGGGGGGGGGGGTCAGGAAAATTATCTGATTAGATAATGATTAGATCATAAATGTTCATGGTTTTATAATAAATACAAATTTTTATTTATTCATGATATACTATGCCATGCATATTTTTAATTTACATTTTTAGATTATATACTATTCAACTAACCATTTTGAATGTAAAAATTATAACACAAAAATCAGAGACTTGACTTAGTGAGTGCCCAGCTATAAAGTGTTTAATACTATTGTGTGAAATGCTCATCACCATTTGTATTTGAGATGTATTGTATCATATATTACACTGACAACATATTTTTATTAAAATTCATCAGATACCAGTCTCCATTACCAGGGTGTAGTCTGTCTAGGTCTTTTCCACTTATGCCTGCCACTAAGCTGGCACCGCACCTAACCCTCACCCTTCATTTTGCAGGTGGTGGGCCTACAAGACGGACCCACATTGCCTTTTTGGGCTAAGCCTGGCCAGGTTATGTGGGCCACCCAGCCATCAGGCGTTCACCGGCGAACGCCCCCCCAGGCCTGGCTCCAGTGGCAGGTCTCGGTAACCCTGTCCATTTAATCTTAGTTTGTACTGTCATGAGAATCTTTTTTGGACCCTTCTTTGTCTGACCTGTTAACTCAGACCTGTTCGCCAAGGGAGACTCTACCAGGAGCACAAGGCTCCAGACAACATAGCTCTGTGCACAAGCCCCACCACCACGACAAGGTGGGGGGATCCCACTGGGCGGAGACCCTGTGGCAGACCCAGGACATGCTGGAGAGATTCTATCTCTCAGCTGGCTTGGGAGCACCAGGGGATCCCCCAGGAGGAGCTGGAATCTGTTGCTGGGGATAGGAAAGTCTGGGCGGATCTACTCGGCTAGCTGCAACCGCGACCTTCAACAGGAAAAGCGGAGTGAAAATGGATGGATGGATGGATTCATCAGCTATTTACAATGCATTGTGTTGAAGGTACTGGGTTTAAAAAGCCAACAGAACATCCTGATCTGGGGCACAGCACATGCTCTCATACTAAGAAGCAGGTAGGTGGGAGAGAGAACACATATAAACTCTTCTTCTGGGGAATCTACAGTATTTGAAAAGAGCATTCAGTTTGTTTCTCTCTAGCTGGCCTAGTGGTCACTTAATTGACAGTTTAATTTTCCATTACACCTCAAAGTGGCATGAAAAAGACAATAAACATTAAACAACAAAGCTTTAAGGGTAGTGATGTAATAAAACCAAACCAAAAATGTGTTCATATCTCCCTTGAATCCCCCCTTCCCCTCTCTTTCTTTAAGGACAAGGAGACTGGGACCCCCAGGATAGTGAAAAGTGACCAAGGGTTGCTGCAAAGGTGGAGATGGGGTGGAGGAAGGATGACACAGAAGAAATATAAAAAAACAGGGATTTGATATCATGTGATATTCAGTGAGACTTTACGTGGTCATCGTGTTCTGAAGCAAAAATATACATTTGCAGATTTAATGCACACTTTAATCTTTAACACTGAAGATTAGGATTAGCTACAAATGGTTTAACAAATAAAACAGTAAACACTGTGGGTTCTGGTGGTAACTTAATTATTTTTTGTTTTGGTTTGTTCTTCTTAACACATCAAGAACACAGATGTAGGGAAGATTTTTTTGGACTCACAAGGTTCAACTAATCTAAACTACGCAGTTTTTATTTGGCACAAACGTTTGTGAGGTCTACTTTTCACTGTAACAACATAAACATGCTTCAAAAAATTCAATTGCTACTTTTCCTAACAATTGTAATATTGACATTTTCAGTTAAATATGCCATGCACTTACAGTACTTTGGTATTATGTAACCCACATGCATTTTATCATCTTAGTTAACAGCAGCTGTTATCCTGGCAACTCACAACTGGCAACCCACTGAAGCTAAGCAGGTATGAGCCTGGTCAGTCTACATATTTTCAATTACATATACTCTAATATTTTATTATTTGAAAAAGAGTCTTTATAATCCCAAGGGCCAATTTGTTAAAAGTTCAGCTCTCATATTGGCTGGGAATTGAACCCAGGCCTTCCATGTGACAGTTGAGAATTATACCATGAATCACCTATGTATCACTGTGCTTGGGAGAGCTATATTTTAAATCAACTTTTCATATTCTATTATACTGCAAAGAAATTACTGAGAAACACAATACAAAACAATATATCATAAATCAAAAACATTTTGTTGTAATTATTGCTGTGTCATTGTGGTGAAACTGTGGTTTCCTTGAAGTAAAACCCTTTATATACTTGTATAGGCTTCAGTGCAACTAACTGTACATGACCATGTCATTCTTTGAAAGTCATTCAGCTTACTACTAGCCTTTTTTACATGCTTTATTTGCTTTTAAATATATATGTTTTTAAAACTACTATATAATATATTTAATAATGAAAATCTAAAATAAAATAATGTTTTCAGATTACTATTTGTTACACAGTTACTAATAATTCTGTATACTGAATGTAATTAAAAACAAGAGATTGTAAGTGTTACTGTACAGTATTTCTGGCACAGGAAAGCACTAATGGTTTAATACACATTTAAATCATATTATTAAAATAATATTTAAATGACAACCACATGCAGCTACTGTACAATAAGGATGCACTGCACTTCCTGGAAGTTTGACAAAGTAGTGTAGTTCTGCATCAGATTATTTGAATAAAAAAAAAATGGCATTATGTGGTGCTGTTTGCCATACTAAGGCACTTGAGGAGATACAGTATATAACTGGTGTGGTATTTAAAAATGTTTTATTTAAATCAAAGGAAGCTATTACAGGATTAACAGCATACAATGAAGACCTCATTTAGAACATTGTGCTGTTTTGGTAAATATACAACAAAAGGATATTATATCCTTAGAAAAAGCTCACATAAGTGAAACAAGAATAATTCCTGGTCTCAGGTGATATATACAAATGTTAAAAAAACTATTGAATAAATCTCTTCATTTCTAGAACGAAGAGGATTTGTTATGCCTGGGCAGGGAGTGGGTCACTTCCCTGTGTTGACCAAGGTAACCAACATATTTGCATGGGCTGTCAGCCTGTTTCTGACCCCATGCAATCTTGCCAATCTCTCAAAGGCTGCCAATTTTTTAATTTGGCAGATCCTACTAATTTCAGACAGGCTTTTCCTTGCTTATTCAGTGCTCCAACATTGAGCTAAGCTCTCAGTGCTAATCTTCGCAGTGCTGAGACACCCTACAAACGTCTTTTTCTCCTTGAATCCCCAGCACCGAATCAGCAGGGTAATTTTTCACTCACTACTTTTATCTCAGCTCATGTTTCTTTAACCCTTTTTCCTTTTTCCTGTCTCCTCCTAAGCTCCTCCCCAATCTTCTGTGCTGCTCTCCGGGCAATTTCATTCCACAAGGAGCATTCACCTTAATTTGGACAACTTTAAGGCAGGCTTTCTTACCTGCTCAGCAATAATTTGGATAGCTCCATTTTCAATCAGCATGCATTATGCTGCATCCATTATGAACTTGGAGCTCGCTATATGTTTGGAGCTCAGCTTGTCATTTGCCAAGGCCTTCAAAACTCAGGGACTACAATATAACAGGATTGAGATGAGATTAGATATACACATCAAATATATACTTGTTCTTAATAGGAATAGACAGGGTCAATACAGGAGATAATTTCATACTCGATAGTCATATAGTCATAGGTCATAACTCCTAACTAAATGGGAATTTCAGGATTTCTAAATTTGGGATTTAATGATTTAGGATTTCTGAATTTACAGTAAGATATCTTTGCCTTCTAGTTTTTATAGTTGTAACCAATGTTTTGGAGATTGATAGTCTTTTCTGTGAGATCTTTGGAAAAACCACTGATAGTGGATAATGATTTTCACATGATGGCAAATTGTATTGGTTGAACAGGTTCTATGTTATCTCCATTAATACCTATCGACAATGAAGGTGACATTCAAGATTCTGTTAAGTTACAGAGGCTTTGAAACCTAAGCAATGACCAAACAACCATTGAATATTGGATTAAGAACATATCGAAAATATATTATAAGGTATAAATGCATTTGATCACAAGATTTCAGTTGGTAAAGTGGTGTAATTTTAAAATTTTATAATATACAAGTCTCGTTTAGAATTTTGTGTACAACTTGGGCTGCCACATTATAGAAAGGTACAGATGCAGCCATTCAAAATGCACGGTAAAACCCAGTACCGTGCAAAATTATCTACAGTTCAGCGTGTTATACCGCAGTACATGATTGGCTAGCCAAAATAACTGACAGGTGGCACTCGTGGTGCATTGTTTGTTAGTGAAACGATTGCTTCATTTAATTCATTCATCTTTACTGTGCATGTTTAAATCTGCTTAATATTGAATATTAATATGGAATTTTACAACTAAAGGGAACTTTTAGTAGCTGAGCATAAAAAGAAGAGGAGCATAATGTGTCTGAAGGTCATAAACTATATTAATTTAGGAAAATGACCATATTATGTAAACTGTATATGGCTGGTATTGATAGTTTAAATAAAAAATACACACCAGTATTCCACTTTCTTCATAAACATTTAAAGCATCAAAGTCTTTAATTCGGTTGCATGCTGTGGTTATTTTGGAAATGTTTTTACGTGCTCCTTCTGACTATATTAAGTTTATATTCTTCATAAAAACTTATAATATTTTAACCTCTTCCATGAATACTTACACTCGTTATCGCAGTAAAAGAAACGCATACTTTTTAGAATTTGATTAGGAAATATAATATGGAATTGTGTATCTAAAGAAATTAATAACGATATTAATTCAAGGATCTATATGTATTTATATAGCTGGTAGTATTACTGTAATCCACTTTCTTTGTAAACACGTTTTATTTTTAATTTGACTCATTCATGCATGATTACTTTAGAAACATTTTTAAGCTGTTTGTCTCAGCTGTGTTTCTGACCAGCCTGTTGGTACAGTGGGTTTGCTGATAGGGGTCCTATGTAGGTGAGCCAAGTTCAATACCCAGTTCAGGCACAAGTTTTTCTTCTAACAAAGACTTTTTAAAAATAAAATAGTAAATATTATGTACACTCTATTAACATTTTTTTGTGTTTTTCATATTCAATGTTAAGTGATATTAATAACGAAATAAAAACGTGAATGACAGAGTCTGCAACCTACAGATTAAAAGATCGCAATTTGTGAAACATTTCACAGCTTTTATTTAAACAATATCTAGTACCTGGTTGCATTTGTAGAAACCTTAGTTTGAATAAAGTGGATCCCAGGTGCAAGTGACTTCATAACGCGAGAAGGTATTAGGCTATATATTTTATACATCAGTTGAAGCCTTCTGACTATCAAAAAACAGGGTTCACTTTTACCTGTCCTGTATAAAGCGATAAGAAAATAGGTAGATTTACACTTGTAAAAAACATTCCAATTTTAATGTAATATGGAAGGTATTATTAATAATAAATTACCTTGGACGGTCTGTAAACTGAAGATTTATAGAGGAGACACGCTGTGTCTTTTCTTTCCAGCTTAGAATTAACTTTTACTTACTAGTATATTCCATTGCAGCTACTTTATGTAATGCAGCTCCGTACTTCTCACAAAGACTAGGACTGTCAACACCCCGCTGTGAAATGTTATGTAGAATAGACAGTTCTGGGGGATGGGAAGGAATTTTCAGTAGTTTGCACTGTTGTCATTGTTGCTGTTTAACATAAGGCAACCAGCAATCAAATGTCCTGTTTTTTCTTAACACTTGTTTTTCCATACTTTCCATTCCAAGTTTTAAAACTTGAACAAAGACATGCCACATGCAAACAGCGAGATGTTGTATAGTTTTAAAACCACTACAGTATAGGTTGTGAGAATTACATTTATTTGTACTGCATCAAAGTTTAACTCGTTCAGAGTGCCCGACATTAAAAACTCAGAGTTAAAAGGAACATGTCAAAATATATTTCCGAAATAATAAGTGAACGAGTTGAGGGATTTGATAATAATAGAGAAATCATAACAATAATCATGCAATTCAACTGAAAGAAGGATACTTAAATCAACAAAAAGACTGTATATAAATCAGTTAAAAACACTTTTTATGCATGAAAAACTGGTGTTTTTTCTTCCGCGCAATCAGCTTAGAGTCTTTGTGTAAGCTCTAAGTTATTTTTACTTCTTAATTAAACATTTTAAACACCTTAATTTTGTAAACACAACACAGATTCCATACAGGAATAAAATAATGTTTTCTACAGGTGTTAAGCGGATTAGCAGGTTGCTGACTGTCCACTAACCATCCACCACTGCCCAGTGATATAACTTTAGTATATACAAGATCTAGTACCTGGTGCAATTTTTAAAAAAAAAAAATATTTTGAATTAATTGAATCCCAGGTGTGAGTTCATAAAGCCAGCATTACGTATTATCCTTACGTATGCAAAACACCTGATCATCTACTGTAAAGCTTTTTGTCCTTTTGTTTGTGTATATTCCAACTGCAGCAGGGGCTGGGTGTGTGGGGAAAGGTTTAGGCTGCAACTGAATTGGGGCTCTAAATTCTTTACACCTGAAACATTGTTTTCTCTGAAAGCATTTTCTTCCCTCTTTAGCTGATCTTTTGATGCCTACCCATGCTTACACAGCTCCCTACGTGAATTCTTATTCTTGACTGAGAAAGCTTTAGAAAACTTTACATTTTTATTTTCAACAAATTGTAAATATGATGTTACATTGGCGTTTTTATTAATTTTTTGGAGGTGTGTCAGCTGTCAAGGAGAACTCCCCCCCTTCCCTTTTTGAAACCATAATCTTGACATGTAGGTGTGAAGTAGTTAACAGCTTCAGATTTAAAAGGTTATTAATATATTCCATGTCACATTAACATTGGTATGTTCTTAAAAGTGTAAAAAGAGGTGATACACAATGTGTCTCTTCTATAGCTCTTCAGTTTACAAAGAAATTCTGCCAGAGCCACACAACATTGTCCAATAATACTCTTCCTGTGTCTAATTTCCAGGGAGTAACCCTGTTACAGAAGGGAACAGCGCATCGGTCCTTGACTATGGTTAAACAGTACACACAATGTCTGGTGGAGTTTCAACATTCACTTTTCTGTAATCTGTACAGAACTGTGTCGTCTCATCAATGTTTGGAACCAAACAGGGGGTTTCACAGACTTCCTTCTTGGAACTCAACTGCGCTCCAGTAAATAATGTACAGTTTATCACCTTCTACAATGCTTCGTGGTTCCGCTGAGGTCCCTACTACGCGCAGGGAGGACGATGACATCACCGTGTCTGAACTACTGTAGCAGCTCCGCTACACCTCTAGTTTAGCAGGATTTGTGCGATAAGCACATTGTTTAATGAGGATGACATTACCCACGTCTATATCACTGTACAACACAGGTTTGAGTCGGAGTGTCTGTTAATAAAACAGAGCAACTTCCAATACATATAACTACTGAATAATTTCTTTATCCATTCAGCTAAATGAGGGGAATTAAATCAGTCAGAATCTCAGAGTGTCAATTGTAAAAATAACCCTTCTTCCCTCCTTTGTTTAACTTAAAGAATTTGGCGAAGAAATCCTTAATCACAATCCCATCACTTAATTTATCCAGATACACAAATTCATGCCAGAGCCAAACACAAGCTATAATAGAGGACTATTTTTATGTATTCACTATATAAACTGTATTCACTATATACAAACTGAAAGTTATACTCTAATCACGCTTTGAACCATTGGGTGCAGTGCTTTGTCCATTACCACTACAAGGACAATAAATGTTTTTTAAAAAGAAATGGATGTCAAAATGTTTCCGAAATGTCCACCTGTGATATTTTAGCTCCTTAGTTACACGATTCCATATTCATATAACTATCAAGTGATTTTAAATCACTACAGCATTTATCTTTTTACAATAACAGCAAGTGGTGTTCTTACTATGTATTCTTAGAAAAGGATAAAAAGTTATAACTTTTTATGAAGTACAGAATATAAGCTTAATAATGTTAGAACAAGCACATTAAAATCAGAACCCATGTTAGTTATCAAGCTGAAGACTTTGATGCATAAAATATTTCTGCATGATTAAAATATTTATGATGAATGTGGAAGGTTGTTTACTTTTGTCCAACTGAGCAATCTTGCTTTTATTAAATATATCAACTTTTTAATGTTTAATGATTGACGTGCTGTAATACACAATTTTAAATGATTTAAGTCTAAAGCGTAAATAATTTTAAACAACTTAATTCTACAACTTAAATTCTTAATTGTAAAAAGATTGTCCCTCAGCAGTGACAGTGCATTTTCTGGCAACAGTTCAAATGCTGTACATGAGACGTTAAGCTTTATTAGCTCCACCTGGCTGTTTTACAAGGTGTTTCTTGATGCTATTATCATAATTCAATTAACATGCGGTATGATGCGGTATATTGTGCCACACTCACCACATTGTAACGCAGTGTGCCTCGCGCATTTTGAATGGCTAGGTCTGTATTACTATTGTGGAATCCAACCAGAGAAAAGTAACCAAAGACAGACATAATGGTGAAAGCTATGAGTGGACCTGATGATAGTATTTAAAATCCTCAAAGGCACTTAAAAAGGCAATGCAATAGAGTTTCTCAGAATGAACAGTGAAATAGATTAGAGAGAGAGATAAGACTTTATTGATCCCTAAGGGAAATTGAGGTGTTACAGCAGCCCAAGACAAGCAAAAACAGACATCAGAATAGACAAAAGATTTAAATAAGTACAGCAATACAAAATAAAATAAATAGAGTTAGGTATAAAACAAGTACAGTTAAAATAAATATCAACCAGGTGGACAAGTGTCCACTATTTGGAAGTGTATTTAAAAGAAGGAACAGGAGACATTTCTCTACACAAAGGGTTATTGGAGTATGGATCAAAATAACTATTAGATTGGTTATTGTTGAAGCCTATACCTGCTTTCTTTCAAGAAACGGCTGTATGAGATCCTTGGATCAATTAACTACTAACTAGAAAAAGAGGTATATGTGGCACATGGTGCCCTTTCATTTGTAACCTTTCTCATATTTGTAGGTGTTGCATCTCATTCATTGAGTTTACATTACACTGATACTAGATTCGAAATGAATTAAGACAGATATCCTGTGTCAACACATTCAACTAACTAGGAAATTCAAAAGGTGACTGCATGCTTTATTTGGCTGGACATACTGTACAGAATTATGTTTTGACAAAACTAGCTTCTATTTCTAATATCTTCTAATGTAGTCGTTTTTGACCATAGGTCCAGGGACTGTTGGTGATCACCTGAAACTGTCCAGGTGGCTCCCCAAAACAAAAGAAACATTGTAATCCTCATCTGCTTTCTTATGAAAACCATTATAAGTGAATTTGCTCTGACAGTGCTTACATCAAATCAGATGGCATAATTGTATTTTTAAATATTTTAGAAGCAAGACTATACTTATTTCTAATGTTAAATGCTTGTTTAATTTTATGGTTAAATTGGGATTCTTATTAAGTCTAATTTTTGAGAAAAGGGCCTACCAGATTAAAAAGATTGAGAACGCCTTCAGGAAAGGTTAAAAATATACCAAAGAGAATTGTGTCTTTAAGTAATGCATTTGAGCTAAATATTTTAATAAAATTTGTTGAAGGAAAGAACCAAACAAACATGAAACCTAATTTAATTATGAAGCCCTCAGGCATACAAATAAATATCCAAGATATGGATTTGTACTATTCCCTGACTCCCACTCCATAATCCACTATGCCAATAAATACCTAAAAGTGAATTAATAGACAAAAAATGTAAATTCATAACTTTGAGAATAAAATTCTCAAAAACAAATCCAAGTAAATATCAATGCTAGATCTTTTAAAAATAAAAAAACAAAAAATAAATGTGGAATATTTTAATAACGTCATTATACAAAGTTTTCTTTTATTACATATTAGAATTTCATAATTTCTCAGTTGTCTAATTCATCAGTTGTGAGGAGGTTGTTGACTTTTATGAGTGATGTACTTCAGTGGTAGATAACGTGGGTCTCCTCCTGTATGTAAGACAGTCTGGGATCCTTTGAGATAAAAAGCACGAATTAAAATTAATGTTTTTTGTAGTTATTAGAATCTAGTATTGGTCAGTGTAGGTTATTACAACTTTCGAAATAGTTAGTTAAAATAAGATTAACAGAGGTGAATCCTGGTCTTGTAGGGTTGTTATATACAGACAGGTTAAAGGAATTAAATCTCTTCAGTCTAAACCAAATCCATTTTAGAGATGTAAATGATGTACAGATGCAGCCATTCAAAATGCGCGGTAAAAACCCGCGGTACAGTAACCTACCCACAAGCCACCGCAGGGCACCGGAGGGCACCTCGGTAAGTGATTGGCTGGCCAAAATGACCGACAGGGGCACTCGTGGTGCATTGGTTGGTAGTGCAAAGATTTAATCATTTAATGTCTTTACTGTGCACATTTCAATCCGCTTAGTTTTGAATATTTATATGGATTTTACCACTAAAGGGAAATTTTAGTAGCTGAGCATAAAAAGAAGAGGAGCATAACGCATCTGAAGGTCATAAACGATATTAATTTAGGAACATAAACATTACTGTATGTATGTAAACTGTACTGTGTATGGCTGGTCTTGGTAGTTTAAAGAAAAAATACACACCAGTCTTCCATTTCTCCCTAAACATTTTAAGCATGAAAGTTTTATGAAACGGTACCCAAATATGCGATTGCTGTATAGAATGAATTTTAATTTAAAAAAATTATTTAACACGAACATAAAGCTGTTTACATCTTCCGCCTGAGAACAGTCACCCGTTGCTACCCAATGCAGAAACACAGCCACTAACTAGCAAAGAGAGGACATTAGCTACCCAATATGATAAAGAAATAAATGATTATTTTGTTTATTTCTTTTGCACATTTATTTGAACATTTCCATCGATTGTACAAGCACTTGGAAACTGTCCAATCCCTAGTTCATCAGGCATTTTACCGGTCTGGCGCCGGTCTGTGTCTTCCAGGATATAATGCCAGCGAACTCTTGTTTTTATGTCCACTATAACAGACAATCTCCTTTGCTTTTAACCGAGCGTTTAATAATTTCCTAAAATGAAAATGATTTACTTTATTTCCCTCACGGGATCAATAAAAGTATCTATCATCTGTCTAAACTATGGGACAGGTCTCCCCATACCAGAGATTATGGTAGGGCTTCAGAATGGTGATTGGCTGACACCATCTGACACCCCTCTGATTGGAGAAAAAAGACGTGCTGGTTTGCTATACATACTGTACCAGGAAGAGGATTTGTTTCTATTCAAAACGTGTATTTTAAAAGTTTAAGAAGTAAAAACCTTACAGCGTACACAGATTTCTAAACTGATCAGGATCGTTATCTTTGTCTTATGCATAATAATGTTCACCGCTCTGTCCAGCAAATTAATAATAAACTTTATTTTATATAGCGTTTTAAACGAATAAGTAATTAGATTGCTCATAAACCTAATCACTTGCTTTTTCTTTTTATTTAGGCTCAGATTTCAACTATAGATCGTATTATTAATAACCATAATAACAACCAACCAACAAAAACAACCATATAAACATAATACCAACCAAAAACATAGATAACAACCACAATACAAAATCAAATATATCAAACCATTTTACTCTCGCAAAGTCCTCCAATTATCATAATCCCGCCCCTTATGCAAAACCAAACCTTCCTCACATCCCAGTTTATCCTATTTATCATAAACAAAATCCACCTCAATTTTCAACATAAAGCATTACACAAAATCAATACCTCAACACTCCATACTCAACAACGATAATTCACAAACAGCCAGAACATGTAACTACACATTCCCAAACAGACCTAATTTCCATAGCCCCGCCCCTTATGCAAAACCAACATCCCTCCCCTGTTCTCTCCCTCCCCTGGCGGTTGTAATTGTTTTTATTTTCAAATAAATTTTAGCAAAGTCATGTATTTTAAAAATCTTAAGATTTTTATATTTATGTCTTCATTTAGTGGTTTCATTAGTGACAAAGGCTAAACTTTCTTGGAAAAATGTCTTTTATGTAAACCATGTTTGCTATTAATTCATTCAGGGCTAAAATATGTTCATTGTCTTCTAATGAAAGAAGGGTTCCTTTCGCCGTAGTCGGGTTGAAATTAGAAGCTTGCCACGCCCGGACTGTTACACCAACGCATTAGCATGTTAAAGCGATTTCATTGAGGAGCCTAGCCTTTAACTAGTAAGTACTGTACTTACTGGGTTTTTGAGGGGGGGGGAGGTGTCTTTCGCTGGAAATCTCGCCTCCTACTTTGAAAATACCCGTGAAACCGGTTCAATTCGTCACAGCCAGCACTCCTGCAGAGAGGGGGGTTGTACTTGGAGTGTATTCAGTACACGCGTTATGCTCTTCGTTAATGTCTAAGCCGGAACATATCATTATATCTCATTTTGTATTTCTTAAAAAAAAATCGTTTTCCCAGCCTAACAGTATTGTTTTTAACCTGTAAAGCGCTTTGAGGAGCCACCTTTAAAGGCGCCATATACAATAAAGTTCATTATTATTACTATTGTAAATTTGCTGGACAGAGAGGTGAACATTATTACACAGAAGACAAAGATAGCAATTTACGTTGCATTGTGTATCGTGCTGCTTTAATACAGTTTTAAATAATTAAAAGTCTAAACAGTATCAGCTTTATTTATGGGTTTTAAATAAAGGTGATTTAAACGCGATTTAAATCAATATAAATGTTTATATTGTAACGCATAGGTGACTATTCATTGTTATTAAAATGACTTAAATTCGATCATGTTGTGATATTTAGAAATATACATTTGTTTGGTGCGAGTGAAGTTTTATTTAATCTCTGAGCCATACTGATTCTTCTGGAAGCCAGTTTCCACCAGGGAGTAAAAAAAAAAAACACACTATGGTATTCTCTCCAATGCAGTGCAGTTAAAAACATACCTCTGATGCTGCTCCTAAATGAATATCGTTTATGACCATCAGAAGCTTTATGCTCCTTTTCTTTTTTCCAGTGGATTGAACAGGGAGAGGCATTTCATGATGTACTTTTCACTGATGAAACAACAGTGGCTCTGGAACAGTTTTTAACCATGTCGTTTTATAAAAAGGGGAGATATGTACACGTTACTGAAGCTAAAAGTTTAGCCTTTGTCACTAATGTAACCACTAAATAAAGACATATAGAAATCCCTACGTTACAGACTGTATATGGCTGGTATTGGTAGTTTAAAGAAAAAATACACACCAGTATTCCACTTTCTCCCTAAACATTTTAAGCATCAGAGTCTTACATGTGGTTATTTCGGAAACGTTTGTACGTGCTCCTTCTGACCATGTTACTGTTTACTGTTACTGACCATATTAAGTTTAAGTGCCTGTGGGCTCTTTTCCTGTCCGTGGGGGGTGGACCGTCTTTCATTAGAAGGTTAGTCTGTTCTACTCTGAGAATGTAGAGGGGGTGGAAAGTACCCGCGGTCATTTAATTAGTATTGAAATTCGCACTGATTCCCTTGCGAAGATACGGACATAGGAATATTCGTGCGTGGTCAAAAAATGGCATAAAAACGACAAAGTGAAGGCTGTGAAAACATTCACAATGTACTTTATACACAAAGCAAATATACCCCCCCCCTCTCAATTCAATTCAAGCTGCTTTATTAGCATGACAGATGGGTACAATCAGTGTTGGGTATTTACTTTGCTTTGAGATGCCACTTTTAAAGGTGATATATAAAATCAAGGCTTTAACTTGCTTTAACTCCGCAAGTCTGAGTTCTTGTGTCTGTCCTATCCGAACCCGAAAGTATTACAATATGTATCTTTATAGCAGGTGGTGTACAGCTTTTTAGTATAGATTACACTTTTCTAAAATGTATTTAAAAAATAAAAACGATTACAATCTAATCTTTCCACGTTTGATCCCAAAATAAATCTAAACGGGGAGAAAGCTATGCTGAAAGTTTATTAAGATACTTAGAAGACAAAGATATCAATTTATGTTGCATTTGTCTGATTGTGAATCAAAAAACACATATATTTAAACCCGCATTTGCGATTTAAATCAAAACGTTATTTAAATCAATATAAATGTTTATATTGTAACGCCTAGGTGACTATTCATTGTTATTAAAATGACTTAAATTCGATCATGTTGTGATATTTAGAAATATAAATTTGTTTGGTGCGAGTGAGGTTTTATTTAATCTCTGACTCAGTGATGGCCTGGCATGGTGAGGTGCGCTGGCAGCTATGTGGTGTTACGCAGTGGTGGCCTGACACGGTGAGGTGCCCTGGCAGCTGTATGATGCAGTGGTGGCCTGGCACGGTGAGGTGCGCTTGCAGCTATGTGATGCTGTGGTGGCCTGGTATGGTGAGGTGCGCTGGCAGCTGTGTGATGCAGTGGTGGTCGGGTATGTAGAGGTGCACTGGCAGCTGTGTGTTGTGACGCAGTGGTGGCCTGGCACGGTGAGGTGCGCTGGCAGCTATGTGATGCAGTGGTGGCCTGGCATGGTGAGGTGCGCTGGCAGCTGTGTGATGCAGTGGTGGTCGGGTATGTAGAGGTGCACTGGCAGCTGTGTGTTGTGACGCAGTGGTGGCCTGGCATGGTGAGGTGCGCTGGCAGCTGTGTGATGCAGTGGTGGCCTGGCATGGTGAGGTGCGCTGACAGCTGTGTGGTGTGGCGCAGTTGTGGCCTGGCACGGTGAAGTGCGCTGGCAGCTGTGTGATGCAGTGGTGGCCGGGCACGGTGAGGTGCGCTGGCAGGTGGGTGATGCAGTGGTGGTCGGGTATGTAGAGGTGCACTGGCAGCTGTGTGTTGTGACGCAGTGGTGGCCTGGCACGGTGAGGTGCGCTGGCAGCTGTGTGATGCAGTGGTGGCCTGGCATGGTGAGGTGCGCTGACAGCTGTGTGGTGTGGCGCAGTTGTGGCCTGGCACGGTGAAGTGCGCTGGCAGCTGTGTGATGCAGTGGTGGCCGGGCACGGTGAGGTGCGCTGGCAGGTGGGTGATGCAGTGGTGGCCTGGCACCGTGAGGTGCGCTGGCAGCTGTGTGGTGTGACGCAGTGGTGGCCTGGCACGGTGAAGTGCGCTGGCAGCTGTGTGGTGTGACGCAGTGGTGGCCTGGCACGGTGAAGTGCGCTGGCAGCTGTGTGGTGTGACGCAGTGGTGGCCTGGTACGGTGAGGTGCGCTGGCAGCTGTGTGGTGTGACGCAGTGGTGGACTGGCACGGTGAAGTGCGCTGGCAGCTGTGTGGTGTGACGCAGTGGTGGCCTGGTACGGTGAGGTGCGCTGGCAGCTGTGTGGTGTGACGCAGTGGTGGCCTGGCACGGTGAGGTGCGCTGGCATATAATGAATATATTCATGTGCATCCAACACACAGTTCAACGCTAGCAACTACACAAAATCTAAAATATGAGCTCTACTTGCCACTTACAATACCAACAGTACCAGCTAACTTTAGTAGTGACATTTTCATGGATCTTTTTAACAATAAAATTTACAACATCAGACTTCAGACACAATTAAACAGGCCTCAAAAAAGTCTGGTACAAACATTTTCAGCATGGTGAAACATGGTGAACATTTCCACCACTGCGTCACACCACACAGCTGCCAGCGCACCTCACCGTGCCAGGCCACCACTGCATCACCCAGCTGCCAGCACACCTCACCGTGCCAGGCCACCACTGCATCACACAGCTGCCAGCGCACCTCACCGTGCCAGGCCACCACTGCGTCACACCACACAGCTGCCAGCGCACTTCACCGTGCCAGGCCACCACTGCGTCACACCACACAGCTGCCAGCGCACTTCACCGTGCCAGGCCACCACTGCGTCACACCACACAGCTGCCAGCGCACCTCACGGTGCCAGGCCACCACTGCATCACCCACCTGCCAGCGCACCTCACCGTGCCAGGCCACCACTGCATCACACAGCTGCCAGCGCACCTCACCGTGCCAGGCCACCACTGCGTCACAACACACAGCTGCCAGTGCACCTCTACATACCCGACCACCACTGCATCACACAGCTGCCAGCGCACCTCACCGTGCCAGGCCACCACTGCATCACACATATTTTAGCGCCATATATTTCATGGATATTATAGAATATAATGGATGGATATCTTAGTTATCTTTCTAGTTCACAGGTTTGCATGCATAATTTAATTTTGAAAGCCACTGAGACATCAGGTACTACTGTTGTATTTATGAAAAAGAAACAAAACAAAAAACATACTAACAACTGTGCCATCCTACTCCTTAGTTAATACATTTTATTATTCATAAACAGTTAACATTGTTAGCAAAATATTTTGAATTATATTTAACCCTATTTTTTCTTTAGTTTTGTATTTAACTTATTATATGATAGTCAGACTTAATGTATATTTGAACAATGAAAATATATTTTTACAAGATTTTACATTAAGCACTTAAAATTAATATGGTTAATAATAGTAAACTGTAACATGCTGTAACAAGATCGGTTAAACTGCGAAGAAAATGCTTTCAGAGAAAATGTTTCAGGTGTGAAGAACATAGATCTCCAATGCAATTTCAACCAAACCTGTTCCCACACACCCTGCCCCCACTACCATTAGAATATATACAAAGCACTCAAATCTTTCGAGCTAATGATCAGGTGACCCGAGAGAGAGCGAGAGAAACACCAAGGGGTGCGGAACCAGGGAACTATTTACATGGAAAACGGGCGATCTCCCCAGACTGTCCGCCCGTTTCACTGTTACCTGGATACCTCTTTATTTAGTACTCACTAACACTGATTTTTAGTTTAGAAGGATTCAAGTAGGGTTTTAGATGAAAGGCAGCGACCTTAATCAAGCCCAAATCATAATTGAACCCATTCAGAGCCTACATTACATTTTAGCGTTTCATTCTGAGCAGAAGACCCTCACACCTGAAGAAGGGGGAGGTGTTTTTCGCTGGAAATCTCGCCTGCTTCTACTTTACAACCGGAGTGCTGGCTGTGACGAATTAAACCGGTATTACAGGTTTCAATCACAGACCATGTGACATGGGAGTCAGGAAACTAACACAGCGCCACCAGATTTGATAACGCTATAAAAACGCTATAAAATAATGTGACTTGGCACAGAACAAGTTTACAGCACAGTTCAATAATAAATGCTGACCATGACTTTAGAAGCATAAATTGCCTTACACTCAATTTAAACACAAGCTGTCTTTAGCCCTCTAAGCTGGTTCATACAGAAATGTAGAGATCCAGGCTCAGAACACACAGCTTCATTAGCGAATACATATGCAGGACAACTAGAGAAGACGTTTTACAGAGGATGGATTTTTAGAAACATCCCATCAGTGACATCACTGAAGTCAACTCCTAGGTACTGTAACTGTCGTGTGGATAGTTTCACAAGAATCAGACAAAGGTTTAAGCATCGCTTGTTCTAGATAAAACTGCAAAAAAAAAAACAACAACCCATAATGTACTTCTTTGCGGCTCTGTTTGCCCAAATCATATATTCACAACGTGAAATCTAGAAAATAATATTACGTAACCAAAATCCGCAATATGGAAACAGAACCTGTGTAATTGTTGATAGATGATGTACTCGTAACATTTTTTCAAGACGAACTACAACATTTAAAAAATGACTTGTATGTACTTGATATCTCTAATCAATCCACGGGTCCCAGCACAAAACGAAAGTAAAACGCATACCGTTTCGCGCTTCTTATTAGTTGCTCAAAAGTAATTTGGCCATATGAAATGCATAATATAAACCTAGAAACATATACGTGAGCAGTACTTAAGCACTGTAGTATCGGTGTTAAGACATACCTCTCAAATACTGTAAATCAAGTTAAAAATATCTCAAGACCGATTCTGGTCATAATGAAACCATGTTTCGTGTATGTTTTCTTTAAAGTACCGAGACCAGCCATATACTGTATGTTTATGTTCCAAAATTAATATCGTTTATGGCCTTCACACGCGTTGCAGTATGCTCCTATTCTTTTTATGCTCAGCTACTAAGATTTCCCTTCAGTGGTAAAATTAGATATGAATATTCAATACTTAAACGGGCACAGTTAAGACATTAAATATACATATACATACTGTATACAGTACAGTTTGCATACGGTAATATGTTTATGTTCCTAAATCAATCTCTTTTATGAGCATGTGAAAGGCATGGTGAATCACTGTACTTTGCATGATTGGAAACAAATGCGTGATTGCGAAATGCTGTGGTGTTACTTTTACAAAGACGGTCAATGAAAAAAAGAATGTTGACCAGGGCAATACTTTGAGTTTACACTTACAGCTTGTCCAAGGTCATTCATTATTAATACTATTAGTAATATCTTCGTTAAAGACTTTGATGGCCACAGCTCAAACATGAGAGGTTGAGCTTTATTAGCTCCACCTTGCGGAAATTCCGGATACTATTATTTTGCTTGTCGTATTATAGGAGAATTTACGGTAACTCGCGGTATTT
Organism: Atractosteus spatula; assembly: GCF_055471065.1. Classification (NCBI taxonomy): domain Eukaryota; kingdom Metazoa; phylum Chordata; class Actinopteri; order Semionotiformes; family Lepisosteidae; genus Atractosteus; species Atractosteus spatula. The sequence goes on along the minus strand of NC_142707.1, from coordinate 43,458,290 downwards.
ACCGGTAGCTTGCGGTAGACTGCGTACAGCGTACCGCAAAATAATGCGGTATCGCCCGCGCATTTTGAATGGCTGCATCTGTAACTATTAGAAACTCAGAGCGAATAAGTTTACACAAAGATGTGTACTGTATGTGTAAAATGAGAATTTATAACAGGAGATAGAGGAAAAGTCATTAAGGATGTCAAAATGTGAAAGTAGATATGGCTAAAATGTCTTCTGTACCTTTTGAAACTGCTTGTATTGTATTGATAAAGTTTTGATTTCAAATGATCAAGATTGAATAAAGAAAATAGATATGAGAGAATCATTAGAGAACAGTTTTCAAAATATGGTATGCTTTGAATTTAGAAATTGGTATTGGTATTGGTAATTGGTATATCAGAAAAACAGTATGTGAAAGAGTATTAGTTTAAGAGAAGTAGAATGGGATAGGATAAATATGAAATCTGTAAGGAATGGATGACAACAAGTTAGAGAATCATGTGCTTGAAGTAAATCAAAGACAAGAAAGCAGTGGTCTAATTGGTTCAGTTGATTAAGACAAATACAGGGATGAAGAAAAAAAGGGAAATTTTAAAAAGAAAAGGTTTTAGTTAAATACAGGGGAATAGTGAATACCAAACACATGAAACCATTATATGGTAATTGTTACAAGAGAACAAGGAAAGGACTAGTAGTGGAGGCTGAAATAATTGTTTAATGCCTAAATTGAGGTGGTGAAAGTAATGGGAAACAGGTGAATCTATATTAATTTAATTGTTATCCTTGAGCTTTAAATAATAAATAGGAGAAATGTATTCCAACTATACCACCTAGTGTAATAGAGGATGATGATATTTCAGTTTTATAGTCTGGGATCTCCCAAAAGCAAAACATTCTTTAACTGGGTGAGTAGCTTTAGCATCAATGACAAAAGATGAGACAGCATTAAAAACCCACAAATATTTATTCTAAACAGTAGAAAAGTGCTTACAGAGACATTTACAAAGAATGAAAAATATTATTTTACTAATATTATTGAGGCAACAATTCACAAGAATTACAATAAAACAGTACAACAATAAACACACACCAAGAAAAAAGAATAAAACAAAAAGACCAAATTTTAGGGGAATTCAGACTTTTATTAAATAAGGAGCACTATGAAGAGTAGAAAGGAAGCATTAAAAAAGAACTTTAACATTAACACAGTTTCAATACTGGATCAGGAAGGAGCCAGAGCGTGTCCTGGCAAGAAAAGGACATAAGACAGGATATACCCTGGATGGGACACTAGACCATTACAGGGCACACACAGACACAAACACATTCACACCAGGACCAGGTCGTTCCAAAAGTCAGTTTACCTACCAGCTCGTGTATGGACTGTGGAAAGAAACTGGAACATCTGGCAGAAACCCACTTGAGCATGAGGTGAACATACAACGTCAATGCAGATATCACTCCAGAAACTGAACCCAGAGCTCCAGTGCTGTAAGGCACAATGTTAACCACTGCATGATCGTTCCACCCTACCACTAAAAATCTGTCAGGAAAAACATTTATTTCTCTTGTTTTCCCAACATTACTTAACTGAAGTCTAGTTAGCAAAAACAGCTTGTCCAAGGAAAAGAAAAAAAATGTTCTCACCCCCAAAACTGCCTAGGCTGTGCAAGGAAATATTTCTGCCTTTATTCTCTTCTTTTGTGTCAAAAATGTAGTAAAGTTAATTGCTATGGCAGTTTCATAAATTAATTTCCAAATAGATTACATCAGCTTTCTCTTTGAAGACTTACATGCAATTAAACAGCATATCACTAGTGTCTTGAAGTGATATAGTTGGACTCCATTTCACATACACAGCTTCCGAGAAGTTACAAGTACAATATAATGTAATTTCCTGAACTTATAAATTATACATGGTGTTGATAATGATAAATAATAACCCTACATCAAAATGCAAATGATGCCAACATACCCATTACTTAACCTCATGTTTGTTTTGTGCTTAACCCCCAGCTGTGCACGGTAAAAGAAATATAAATTTTAAAAGCGACAAAAAAAAACTTTCAAGTGGGCATATTTAAGTCAGTGAAATGAAAGTAAGTTGCTAAGGTGAAAAAAATACATGAGACAGCACAGTGTGTGGTAGCTACACAGCTGTCTCACATTTCCAGGGTCCTGCATTGGATTTGGTCATGGCCATTTGAGTGTGTGATGTTTGCATTTTTTTCCCATGTTTGTATTGTTTTTGCCAGGTTCTCAAGCTTAGAGTAGGCTTAATTGGCTATTATACATTTTTCCTTTCCCTATGTCCCTATGGATTGGTGTTCAGGTATTCATGTGCTCTCAGTCAGACTTAAGCCCTTTGCTTTCCATGCATTGGATCTGGTTACAAACAACCAGGATTGTTGGATTGATGGGTTACTCATAATGGCTGTATGGAAAAACTTTATAACTAGTACAGTTATCAGACTGCTTCCTCATGTAAAGGTTACATGCTGTATACAGTATAGCTTATTTGAACATACAGTAGATGGAAAAACCTAATTGCCTGTAGTGTTATCTACACTTTTTTTTTGTGTAAAGTCTCATTTTAAAAAGTTATGTTTTTTTTAAATCATTGAACTAAAGGACCTTTTATAAACTATTAAAGCAAACAATTGAATAAGTAGAAATGTATTATACATATACAGTATATTTATAGTAAAAACATTTTACAATGACATTTTATAAACATATTGTTTAAACATCCTTAAACAAGATCCCTAATTTGTGGAAAATAATCAGTTCACTATTCATGAAAATGAGAATTCTCAAATGTAATGTTTGTTTAATTTATAAGTGATTGTTGGCATTTATATTGTATGGCATGTTTTTATTCAACACAAATTAAGCAATTATGTTTGAAAGAAAAGAAACATTTTCCTCTGTAATCTCCGAGAATCTGCAGTAGCAGTGTGTTTGACTAATTTGCATCTTCTAAGTACAGAAAAGTCCTCATTACTTATAAAAATATCCAAACATCTAAGATAGGTGAACACATGCTGAAGAATATTTTCAGAAAAAAATAACAAGACCAGTAGCATCTACTGTACCTTTCTGCCCACAAGCACTTTAAAGGCTTCTTTAACTTCAGGATTTAATTCTAAGTTATAGTTGCATATTTAACTCTTTAACTGCCACAATTCATAATATACATAACACTTTATTTATCTACAGCCTACTTTCTGCAATACTCTTTAATGATAGCAACTTACAGAGGAAGATATGATATGATGGAAACTCTGAAGAGTCTAGTGATGATTAATTTGGCCAGCTACAGTTTACAGTTTCAAATTCAAATGACTAATATAGCGAAGATAAGTGTATTACTTTTTAGATAACTATAATTGTAACACTATACACTATAAACCACATTCCAAAAAGAGTTAAAGAGTCATAATAAAACAGATGCCTTTCTATTTATTTTATTGTGAACGCAAAAAGCTATGTAATGTTGATTTCACTGATACAAGCAGTTAAAAAAAGCAGGAACTGTGGTAACACTGTTCCTTTTGTTAGAAGATGTGCAAATAAGCATTCACTTTTGTTTAGTGACATTTTCCCCAATCTTCCTCCCCAGGCCAGTGACCACTTCTGAATGGATCCCTTGCTTTAGGGATTACTTCACTACACTTTGTCACCATTCCTTTGGGATTTTTTCAGCTTGAGAGTTAACTGACAGTATTCTTTTCTCAAATTTCCTTTTGCAATATCTCAGAAATACTTTATTCAATGTGCATTTGTTCTTTCTTTGAAGAAATCCACTAAAGTGAGGAATAATCATTTTCCTGGACATTAAAAATTCTAATCAAATGAAAAACAATTTTCTTTTTATGGGTGACCATATTTCTAAAAACCAAAAACGGTGCTAAAGTAAGTACATGAAAAATATAGATCTTTGCAACAGAAAATTTAAACGTAACACTTTTGTATTATTGTATATGGTGTACAAATATGTATGATAGTTGTAAACAAAATATATTTGCAATCATTTAAGTTTTTACCTGAAGTTTATCAGAGATAACAATAAGCCAATTTCACACATCAGTACTAAATCACAATCTTTAATGACATTTGTTTTATATTTTTCACACAAATACCTTTTTGTATTTTTTGATTATGCATTTATACATACTGTAAACCATACTCCAAACACCAAATAATGAAAGGGAAAATCTATCTTGTATTGTCTCATGCATTGTTCCACAAATGGCCAATGCTGCTCATGAATAAAATGTATAAATCAAAAAAGAACAAACTAAACAATGAAAATGACAGAAAGAAAAGAACATATTTTTGTGTTTGCATAACTTCTCAAATGGACCAAAAAACAACAACATAAGATAGAAGGGAAGAAACTCAATAATATATTTTTAAAAAAAATATTCCTCTTAGCTATACAGTAGATCTCTAGATATGCTGTTATGATAAAGAACTTTTCAGACTTCATACAATAATCTCTGGCTTGTAATTAGCCTGCTGTTTCATCTCTATATGCTCCGACATTGTTCCTCCTGTTTCTCTCACTGCTGCAATCTCTGACATCAAAGACTGGATTCTAGCTACTGTAGGTTGCAAAGGTGTCTCTACAGTCATGACATTCCCTTCAAAAGGAATGCACTGAAGAAAGCTTTTTTTTCTCTACCACTCGGAGGTCCCTAACAAGCAAACATCTGTCACGTAGCATGTCTTCCAGTGTGCATGGCATGTGGAGTGTCCCAGCGCCGAAGTTGGAAGTAGAGGGGCTAAAATGTATTCTGTTGTTATCATTTATGACATAGCCCACATAGTGTGGTGGTTGTTAAAACCTTGAACTTGAAAGGTTGAGTGTCCAGGAAATGGGAGAGCTGGATGGTGTCATTCCTTGTTAGAGGGTCTGTATATGTGGACCACGGTCAGTTTGCCAACCGTGATAGATGTGGTGTTTTTCACTGTGAATATTTTCCGGTAATTGGTGTCCTCCTTCATATAGGCTGACAGTCCATAATGCTTATGGCCAGTGTGTGGCCACAGTTCCTGTAACAAAATGTTTGCTCTTCAGTAGAGATGTGTGCTTCCTGTCGTGCAAGAGCATCACCTTCGTTCTTAGCATTTTTCCTTAACAGTTACATCAAGCCCTTGAGAGAACTCCATTTTTGAGGTGACAGTCATTTGGTCCTAAAGGCCAAAAATTTTGATTGCTGATTCATTTACCAGGAAGCAAGTAATAGGCTTTAGGTTGACATTTTGATTACATTAATTTTGAGTTTACTTTACAAAGTGGGCCTCAAGAAGTATCTCTTTTTCAACTCCGGCATAATCATTACTTTTATCCTTATGTAGGTAATATATTATGATAACTGATGTAATATTTCCAAATGGAATAGAGATAATACACAATGTTTAATATAATGCAGTAATGTTAATGTCTAGGGCACTTATGCTGATTAAATATCCCTTTATGAATTACAGGCTATGCACATATATAATTGTAAGCTGCCTGCACTCTTGTGTATGAAAAACATGTAAAAGCTATAGCAGATCTCTAGTTTATGGCAATTAAGCCTATATTAAAGATATTACAACAGTTTTATATATGTTTAATTATTGTCATTAGCACCTTTTTATAACTCAACCTGCTTTTAAATTTGCAATGGAAAGTTGTAATGCTATGATTTCATTAAGAGACCAAAATAAAGCAAATTTTTAACAAATTTGAGAATTGTGTTGCTTATTTCATTTACATACAAAATAGAGGAGAGAATAGGTACTCAACAATTTCAAATTATTGAATTTATCTGTATTATTTGTGAAGCTTTTGGTTTCTCAAATTATTTTGAACTGCTTTAAATAAAGAACAAATAATTATTTCTAAAAAATCTTAGATGTGGATGTATGTTTTTTAAAACTGAATATGTTAGAAGATGAATTAATAAATTATTTTATTATTTTGTAAGAATCAGTCTTTTATAAAACTAAATGTGCTTTTCCAGAAATAAAATGCTGAAAACCAATTTGCTTATAACTGAAGAAATTGAAAAAAAAAACGATTTATAACTGTGTTCTGATTCAAAAGGTATTTTTTCAAACAGAGCATCCAGTAGGCCTGTGGTTAGGAATGCAATATAAAAGGTTATTACTTACCAGCCACCTAGTGCTTTCCAATTTAAATTGGACTTTAAGGTTTAAAGATGTAGTTCAGGATCTCTGCGGTGTGTTTCTGATCTTTCCAATAGTGATCCAAATTGTTATGCACTGAGAGTATATAGTAACTTCTACGGTAAACTTTTAAATACGTCTAAAACTTTTGTTTTTCACAGTGAATCTTTAGTACACAAATATATACAGTATATACTGTATAATATCTTGTGAAAAATGGTCAAAGAAAGCCTCATTTTCATCAGATTTGTTAAAAATATGTACATATCTTGACAAAGGCTCTGGTGTGCTGAAATGATGAGTGAATCAAATAATTGACTTCACCTCAACACTTTTGGGTACTCTTTTTTAAAATCTGTACCTGGGAAGTTGCTATGAAATTTTGAAATCATTCCACATTACCTACAATTAATTTATGACAAATAATGATTATCAAGTGTATTAAGATAACCAGAAAACTTTTTGTTCCCTTGTTTTGTTCTCACAATTCAAGCTGCCTGCATGGGGAACTGCTTAACCTTTTAAACTTAGTATATTTCACACAAGAACAAAGGTACTTCTAACTGCACCACAAGGTTGTTGTGGTCATTTGTCTGCCCACAGCAGGTCATCAGATGCTTAGTGAAAAGGCTATATCTGTCCATAGATGACAGGTTTCATTCTAGTGAAAATATGGTTCACATTTGGAGAAAATGGAGTTCTGTACCAACCCCAATAACTGCATGAATACCATTTTCTTTACACATACAACCATGGATAATGCTGCATATAATGACTTGCAACTTTGTAGGTTTCATCCCTCACAGTTGTAAATTCAGAACTTCATCTCACAGGTTGCAGTGATATTTTATACCCTCACACTACGTTTGACAAAACATGCTCCATAACAATACCTGCTCTTCAAAAACTGGTCAGGTAATGCCAAATGTAGGCATCATTTCCATGACAACACAAAAACTATGGCAAAATAAGGTTTCTGTATGGCAAAATAACTTTTCTAAAAGTGCAAAACAAGGCAAGCAGCTTTTCACTTAACATTGAATTGTCTTTTTAATCACTTATGCAATATTTACAGGTGATGCTGCTCACAAATGTTAGAGTCCATTTAACTAGCATTTCCTTTCTGCTGTAATGACCAGGCTGGGATCAGCCTGCATCCTACTGTTGCCCTGCTGGCCATCCCTTTTTTATGTTTTTCTTTCCGCTCATGTCGGCCTTTTAATTTGGCCCGACATATCAGCAGACTTGTATTCAATCAGTTACTACTCCTTGATCAGACTGTCACGGATGTCGGAAGGGACAAACTGTGGAATAGCAGGAGAGCGGAAAAAGACCCTATGCGGAGTGGCGGGACGGGGTTTAGCCCGGACTCAGCAGTACAGGAGTTCAGGAAATGCCGTATAGAAACCTATGCCCTCAGGCCGTGGACGAAGAGGCGACTTGGTGCTAGGTGGGTCTCGGGACATCTGAACGTCAATGCTGAGTGAAGAGGAATGAGGGACCCAGAAATATATAGCCCCAGACAGAGAGACACTGGAAGGACAGCAAAGCACCAGAACTAGGGACATGACAGAGTAGGAGCGCCCTCTGGCTGCAGAGGGCATGACAGTAACCCCCCCCCCATGGGTGGCTCCTGACACCCAATAAATAAATGAGCTACACAGCACTGGGAGGAGGAAAAACTCATTTAACTGAAAGGAAACCTCCAGGAGTCCACGGCTGTGAACTGCTCTAAGTCCTGCGCCTGGGCTTCAACTACATCTCCTGCTGCAGAACCGGTTTTCCTTCTTTCTGCAGCATCACATGTGCAGTTTACTATCTACTACAGCAATGGTTGTCAGAGTTCTATGGTCCACGGACCATTTACACCAAGTCACAGATGCGGTGGACCACCTATGCCTATGTCCACTTCTTACTCTTTAAAAATCATCACCTATTCATGTACTAAAAATAAATAATATTGAATTAAATTTTATGAAAATTTATATATAATATTTTTACAAAAAAGCTGCATATTTTGAAAATGTTTTATTACTTAAAAAGTTAATGTGAAGAATGGAGCTGCTTTTGTTGAGCAATCAGTAAAGTGATATCTGGATCTAACCTGGACAACTTTAGTATCATGTCTGGCTCCATGTTCAGCCAATTTATCTTCGTTTTCAGTCCAACAAGTGTCGAAAATCCAAGCTCACAAGAGTAGGTTGTTGGGAATGGTAATAGAAGATTCAGAGCTACATCACTAAATCCAGGATACTTAGATCGTACATGGAGCAGAAAATCGATTATTTGTATCTTAAATTAAAGTGATTTTAAGGTTTAAAACTGGCAGTTTACCATATTTAAGCCCCAACTGGTTGTTTCACAAGGCAAAACGGGAGAGAATGTAAGCAGACAACAGTGAAAAAAACATAAGGCAACCTCGTTGAAGCAGATCAGGACACAACTCCAGAACAGTGAGATAAAAATAAAGAAGAGAGAGGGACAAAAGAGCCAGGTGGGAGAAGTTTGGCGAGCTAATCAGCACAACAGAAGAAAAAAGCACAGGTTATGTTATCTGCATCGATTGTGAAGCACTTTTTTAAAAATGAAAGTCACAAGACTAGGCTGCTCTATTCTGTTAAAACAAGGAAACTGGAAATGCTGTTTCAATAAATATTGATCAAATTAATGTTCGAATATTGTTCGGTGTAAGTTATTTCTAATAGAGCAGGTTCAGACCGGCTTCGGGTCAGTACTTTTATCATTTTAAATAGGGTCGGGTCAAAAAAAAAGCCGACCTATGCATCACGGCGGCAAGGAGGTCGCCGCCAAACTGACTGTCTTGTTTTCAATGTGTGACATCATTTAATTCGTGGTGCATAAAAGTAAAACACTGAAGCGATAGGCACTGATGGGAGATACAAGGTGATCCGCCATAACTCAAGCTTCATTAAAACACAAAGGCAACAGTAGGGTACAGCCAAGGAGATTGAATGGAAACTTTGCCCTTTTGGCCGGCAGACCCTCAAGCCAGCCAAGCCTACGACTTCGCTGGTGCTCACCCCATTACTGACACACAGTACTCTTAACAGCTGGTGAAACCCCAATACCTAAACACAAAAGTTCCTCCTTCTACTATTTACAGCTTGCAGTTCTTAACAGTGCTCCTAGGGAGAGCCCCTTTGTAGAGGATGCTACAATATTCTTTCCTCTGACTTAAACAGCGTAGACTTGCTTTAAGAAAGATGATTACATCAGCCCGCGGACCACCTGGCGCACGCTCCCGGACCAGTGGTGGTCCACGGACCACACTTTGAGAACCACTGCATTACAGTTTATGTTCATATGGTTACACATTTATTTTAGCCAGATTCAGAATGAGATTTCTGATAGTATTCTTTTCAACAGAACAGCGATGTAGCATTACAACTAGGATTTTTTAAATAATTATAGTTACTAATGATAAACATCCTATGCTCAAAAAAGACTCAAAAAAGATGATTTGTCACTCTAAAGACAAAACAAATGGGGAACATTATGCATACCCCAGGTTTGCCACTTGAACATAATTTGTTCTCTTATAGATGCACATATTGTACCTAAAACCACTCCTGTGCAAAAACAGGCCAAATAACTCCAAACTGGTTAGGTAGTATTCTAGTGACAAAATTATTATTTTGATATGAAGTGTTAAAATGAAGCACTTGCTTGAACTATTATGGCTGCTGATTCCTGTCATGATATCCAACTTGTAAGTACTGCTGTCTTAAAACCCTCTAAACAAATTGACTTGAATACAGGAAAGATTCATCACACCAAAATCTGTTTGAGACTTTCAACTGTAGCAGTGACAATTTTTACATCCACAAGTGCTCATTACCTGTTCACTTTACTGTTTGGACAATTAGTTCCAAACTTGGCAGGTGTCATTCTAACATCCCACTAGTTTATTTTCAGTTCACTCACACTGTTAAAGTAAGTAGATATAGTCTTGCTCATAAGGCTTTTTTAATTTTTTTTAATTTTATTTTATTCCATTATTCTTTATAGCTCTGTCCCTTTAATATTAAGGTCAAATTAAAATACAAACTACTTTTTTTTCTTTTTCCCAATGTGATGTGAATTCTCTCTCATCACTTCAGTAAATATAAAGGTCTAAGAGAAGTATGGATCCTCGTTTCACCTGCTCTTTCCCAGTGTCTTGTGGCATTCCTTTTGCACCATTCGGATATTTGATATTTGCTATTTCGGAAATAAGGTTAAGAGAAAATGTTAAATGAAAAATGTTATTTACATAATACAATACATAATACACTGTAAAATAATAAAAACTAAATAAAGCTATGTCATGACCAGAAAAAAAATCTGATTATAAAACTTTAAGATTATAATGAATTAAGTTATCTTGGAAATTATTCAAGTATACAAAAGAGTATTTTATACATATATATATAAATAAAACTGCCCCAGAAACAGGGTATGTGAAGGTCTAAACAAAGCTACCTACAGATGCAGCCATTCAAAACAAGCGGGCGATACCGCATTATTTTGCGGTGCGCTTGACGCGGTGTACCGCAAGTTACGGTATTAATACTGTAAATTCTCTCATAGGTCCGCATAATACCACGTGGTACCGCAAGTAAAATAATAGTATCTGGAATTTCTGCAAGGTGGAGCTAATAAAGCTCAACCTCTCATGTTTGAGCTGTCGCCATCAAAGTATTTACTGAAGATATTACTAATGGTATTTATAATAATTTACCTTGGACAAGCTGTAAACTCAAAGTATTGCCCTGGTCCACATTTTTTTTTTCATTGACCGTCTTTGTAAAAGTAACACCACAGCATTTTGTTGATCCAATCACGCATTTGTTTCCAGTCACTAAAAGTACAGTAATTTTTGAGAATCTCCGATTCACCATGCCTTTCACATGCTCATAAAAGATACTGATTTAGGAACATAAACATATTACTGTATGTAAAGTGTACTGTATACAGTATGTATATGTATATTTAATGTCTTTACTGTGCCCGTTTAAGTATTGAATATTTATATGGAATTTTATCACTGAAAGGAAATCTTAGTAGCTGAGCATAAAAAGAATAGGAGCATACTGTAACGCGTGTGAAGGCCATAAACGATATTAATTTTGGAACATAAACATACAGTATTACAGTACGTAAACTGTATATGGCTGGTCTCTGTACTTTAAAGAAAAAATACACACCAGTATTCCATTTCTCCCTAAACATTTTAAGCATCAAAGTCTTTAACTAACATGTGAAATAACGTGTATAAAAAGTGGTAGTTTTAAGCTTTTCTGCGAATACGCTCGATACTGGAGTCAACAAGCATACTTTTAGAATTTGATTAATAGGGAATATAATGTGGAATCGCGTATGTAAAGAAATTAATAACGATATAATTATATTCATGTACTGCAACACAAGAATAGTATACGCTGTTTCACCACTTTTCATGCGACTGTTCTGGTAGAATGTGGTTTAGGTGCTGGATTAGTAACCCCCAGGTTGGCTGTTCAAATCCAGCCAGCGCCATTACTTTTCTTTTAACAAACATTTCTTTGAAAAAATAGAATGGTAATATTATGGATAATCAATTGACAATAAATATAGAAAAGCACATATTAAATTTGGGAAATTTGGTTTGAAAAGTCCTCATATCAACGATGCCTATACTGTTTTCCTCTACAGTATGCTAATCTATTGTAGTGCATTCGCCCCCCTCTTAGGCTGCGCAAACGATCTTTTAGATTTTTTTTATAGAAATAGAGGCTGTACAGTATGTGTTACAATATAAACATTTACTGTTACATTTACCTATTACTCGATTCTTATGGACTCCCGGTCCTGCCAGGGATTAAAAAAAAAAACACATGGAATCACGTATCTAAAGAAATAACAGTATACAGTAACTATGTTCATGCACAAACATTAGCATGTTACATTATTAATTTGGGTGTCTCCTCTTGCCAGAAAGCGCTAAATTGCATTTTGAGTGCGGTTTTGGACTTTTTTTTTAATTACAACCCATAAATAAGCTGATACTGTTTAGACTTTTAATTATTTTAAACTATTACAGCAGCACAATGTGCTGTTTCACGAAACCTCCTAGAGTAACGAAATGTCTTGTGTTGTACAGCTTTTCAGCTAAATATTGTATATTTATCGCTTACGCCTGACATAAGAGGTGCCCGATAAAAAACGGTTGAACAACTCTGTTGGAAGTTTCGTGAAAACGGTTTCTCTCTAGGAGGTTTCGTGAAAAAGCTACAGGAGTGCCAATTGTTATCGTTTTTATTTTTAATCATTCAATGCAGATGGCTGGTGGCATGTTCCATAAGAGTACGGTAATTCAAAACCATTAATTTTTTTTTCTTATAAAATATACTTTAATCAGAAAAAAAACATCGCAGAAGTAAAACATCTCACACATTAACTCTCCAAAAAACAACGGCGGAACGGCGGTGATTGTCCGTTATCAATCGTTGCAAGGGTGGGCGGATTTGCGCTATTATGAGAGTCCCTCCAAACCCTACCACTTGCTGTTCATCATTAATCCCTGTACAGGGTCCATAGTCCTTTCCAGCGCTCCCTTGCCGTAGGGAAACCCCATTTGGCAACGTCGCGCTTCATCCTCCTCCTGAGGTCCGCCAGGATCCTCTCTTCCAGCTCCCTCGCTCCCCACTCGATGTTGTGCCGGATGAGACTGTTCCTCGCATCCCACAGGCCTTTCTTTGTGAGGGACAGCAGCAGCCACATCAGGAACTGCGTCCCCTTGTCTAATCCGGTAGGTGCCAGCCCCAGCAGAATGTACTGGTAACTGAGCACCGCACCCGTCTCCAGGAGTTGCATGGTGTTGTCCATTCTGCCCCACACCGCCTTGGCGAAGGGGCAGCTCCAGAACACGTGCTCCTGAGTCTCCTCGACGAAACACGTGTCCCGGGGGCAATGCGGATTCCTGGAGATCGAGTGTCTGTAGAGGACCTCTCTGGTAGCCAGTCTCTTGTGTACGGCCATCCAGTTGAGGTCCTTCAGTTCGTTGTCCAGTTCTTTCGGCTGCGTCCTTTCCCAGACTTGTCTGGAAACTCGCAGCCTTTCGTCGGCGACCAGATGCCCCCTCACCTCTTTGTACAGAGCTCTGTGGTTGGTGCAGAGCTCCGGCTGTCTCGTGGCCTCGTACCTCCTGCTCCACTTGACAGCGTGGGTGTAGAACTTCGGTCGCCTCTCTGCCTTGGGCCCAGTGTTTGACCACTGGACCAAGTGCCTCATCGGGACGGAGAGCCACAGCCTGACAAAGTACTGGTACTTGTGGCCGATGGGCTCCCGCAGCGCCCGACAGAGGTTGCAGAAAAAGATGCAGTCGAGTTTCAGGGGGAAATGTGGGACATCTCGACCCCCATCCTGACATGGGATGTCCGGCTGACATATCCGGTTTCTCGTGATGTACTCGTACTTGCCGCCCCAGACGAAGCCGAAGATCATCCCTTGCAGCGCTCGTCTGAGTCTGGCCGGCAGCGGGTACACCACCGCCAGGTAAACCAAAGCCGGCAGGATGTCTGCTTTCAAGCCCTGTTCAAGCCCTGGGCAGCCCTGTCGTACTCCGGATTCCTGGGGAATGAAATCCCTCAGGTTTCCGTTCACGTTCACTCTGCTGCCCACGTCAGAATACAGAATCTGAATCCAGCGGCTGAAACTCTCTCCGAAACCGAAGCGTTCCAGCACCCTGAACAGATAGCTGTGGTTCACTCTGTCGAAGGCTTTCTCCTGGTCCAGGCTGACCACCATCATGGGCACGTTCCGGTCCTCGGCCCAGGCGATGGCGTCTCTGGTCAGCTGGAGGTTCCAGCTGACGGATCGCCCCTCCACCCCGCACGTCTGGTCGCTGTGGATGATGTGGGGGAGGGCGGTTCTCAGTCTGCCGGTCAGGAGCTTGGACAGGATCTTTATGTCCACGCAGAGCATCGTGATCGGCCTCCAGTTTTTGAGGTCGGCGGCGTCTCCTCCCTTGAAGAGCAGGGAGATGACGCCCTCCCTCATGGTGTCTCCGAGTTTCCCCCGGCGGAAGATCTCCTGCGCCACTTCCACCAGATCTGCCGCCAGGGTGTCCCAGAAGCAGGTGTAGAATTCCTTGGGGAGTCCGTCCGGCCCCGGCACCTTGCCATTCTCCATGGACAAGAGCGCCGCCTTCAGCTCCTCGGCCGTGATCGGACCCTCCAAGTCCTCCCTCACCTCCTCCGGTACTCGTGCCTTCAGCCCCTCCAGAAAAGCATCGCCTGCCTCCACCTCCGTCTGCTTTTCTGAAAAGAGCTCCTTGTAGAAAGCGGTGGCCGCTTCTACTTTGTCGCTCTCGTCCAGCACTTCCTCTCCATCTCCCCGTCTCAGGCTGTGGATCACCCTCTTTTTCTGGGCTCCTCGGACCTGATTGAAGAAATAGGAGGAACAGGTTTCATTATTCTCATAATGCTCCCTTTGTGCCTTGACCAGGAAAGCCTTGGCTTTCTCGGTGTGCAGTTTGCGGAGCCTCTCCTTCAGGTCCCGTGCCCGGGCTGAATTGAAGGCTCCTCCCCCGTTAGCCGAGCTGTACTCCTCCTCGAGTTGCCTCTGGAGTCATGCAGCTTCCTTCCTCTCCCTGGCCGCCTTCCGTCTGCAGTACGTCTGCGCCAGGGTTCGGGTCCTGTCCTTCACCGACTCCCACCATTCCACCACGGAGCTGTAGCCGTCCCTCAGGTCGACCCAGCTCGCGTAGTCTTTCCGGAACAGTGCCCTGAAGTCGTCTTCCTCCAGTATCTCCCGGTTCAGCTTCCAGTACCCACGACCGAATGCCGGCAGGCTGGTGTTAGCCACCACCGTCAAGCGCTCGTGGTCGGAATACCACGCCGGGGACACCGTCGCCGACTCCAGGGAGCAGGTCGTGTGCAGGAAGATGTAGTCCAGGCGGCTGCACACTCCCCGGGAGTTCTTCCAGGTCGTTCCGGCGTCGTTAGGGCGGCACCGTCTGAAGCCGTCTACCAGGGAGAACTGCTTGAGTAGCGACTCCAGCTCTGCCGAGCTAGCGTCGCTCCCCTTCTCCCGGTCGACGTTGAAGTCCCCGCCGAGCACCACCTGTCTGTTGGTGGTGCAGCAGCTGGCCAGGTCAGCAAACACTTCCTTCCGGATAGAGGGTTCCGTCGGAGCATAGACGTTAATCGCTCTCAACTTCTGCCCCCTCCAGTCGATGTCTGCGACCAGGATCCGGCCCTGCACCACCGAGAAGGAGGAAACCAGCGCCATCTCTGGGTTTCCGAGGAGGATTCCCACTCCGGAAGAGTGGACCCCTCCTACGCTCCAGCATGATTCTCCCTTCGTCCATTCCCTGGTGAATGCCAGCTTGTCGCTTTCATCCTTCAGGTGGACCTCCTTTAAGAAACAAACTGAGAAAGACTTTGAGGCCAGATCATGAAAGACTCCCCGTCTTTTCACCGGGTCTCTCAGCCCTCTCACGTTAGTTGTTAGGAAGGTTAGTTTCACAGTCATGATTAAACTAGTGAAAGTTAAACCTCCTCTCTGTACTTACAGTTGAAACTTGGGGGTCTACATCTGGGCACTGTTTAGCCTATAGTAACTCCTCTCGTTCGGGTCCTGGGGGGAATATGCTGGGCTCCCTCCAGGTCTCGCTGGGGACTGAAATGTAAACATGCTGGACAGGTCCAGCCCTACCATCAGTCCGGGCTCCAGGGCGGCTTCGAAGTAATCCTCGTCTTCCTCGAGGATACTCTCCGCCACCACTTCGGGAAGACTCCTTTCTTCCCTTTCTCCGGGAGTTTCGGGGACCTCCAGTTTCTCCTGGGCCTCGGGGGAGGGGGGCTCCAATTCCTGGGCTGCCTCTTCCTGTTGTTGTTCCTGGGCCTCGGGGGAGGGGGTTCCGACTTCCTGTGCTGCCTCTTCCTGTTGCCCCTGGGCCTCGGGGGAGGGGGTTACCTCTTCCTGGGCTGCCTCCTCCTGTTGTCCGTGGGACTCGGGGGAGGGGGGTTCAGTTTCCTGGGCCTCGGGGGGGAGGGTTTCCATTTCCTGAAGCGCCTCCTCCTGTTGTTCCTGGGCCTCGAGGGAAGAAAGTTCCGTTTCCTCTAGGACGAGGAAACGGTTCTCCCTTACCACTCTCTTTTTTTGTCCTTCCGAAGGTGGATCCGCCCTGGGTCTCTTCTCCCGCTTTCGTTTTCCCTTTTTGCTGGGAGTTATCCAGGTCCCTTCCTCCGGTCGGCCATCTTGTCCCTCTTCCTGGCGGCCATCTTGTGGCACCGATGCGGCTGGGGGTGTGGCCTCGGCAGTTTCGGTTCTCAGCGGGGGAGGTGCGGGTTCTTTGTTCTCAGCCCTCTCCCTTTGTCTGGAGACCGGTTTCTGCCTGCCAGCTTCCACCACCTGCGCAAACGAAGGTTTGCTTACCTTGCATTGGCGAAGGAGGTGTCCCTCGGCGCCGCATCCGTCGCACTTTTTGGCTGCCCGGCAGGTTTTTGCCAGGTGCCCGTCCTCGTTGCAGTTGTGACATCTGACGATGTCACATGTGTTTGTCTTGTGGCCGGACCGTCTGCACTTGCTGCAAAAATCCGGCATCCTGGGGTAGTAGAGGTACCCCCTGTCGGCTCCGATGTTGAAGCGAGCCGGGGGGTGCTGGAAACCATCTACGCCCTCTGGGTCCTCCTTCAGGAGGACTCGGTACTGGCGTTTGCCGTACCAGACGCCTTCGTCCCTGACCTCTGTCGGTTTTCCCACCACGGTTACATACCTCCCTAGGTACGCTGTTACCCGTTCCGTTGGTACGTAGGGATTGTATGTGCAAACCGTGATGGTCCTCTGGTTCGTCTTCCTCATAGGCTCCGGCCTGTAATCAGAGAAACCAGGTTGCTTACCTTTCTCCCTGATCAGTCTCGTTGCCTTTTCGTATGAGGCGTCCGTGGCCATGTATGCTTCCATGTATCTCTCTGCCTTGTTGTCCTGGAGGCAGTAGAGATCCCCGGCCACCAACTGCAAGATCCCTCGCAGGAAGGTCATAAAGAATGACTTTGCAGTCGGCATCGGCTCCGTCTTCTTTGTCCAGTGGAACCGGATCAGTGTCCTCTTGTCTGCCGTCTCTGAGGGAGAAAAAGGAAAAAAGAAAGGAGGGAAAGAGAGAGAGCAAGAGGAGCAGCGAGGGAGCCCTGGCCTTTGTCCTTGTGGGCAAAGCCCAGCTAGGTGCAGGCACAGGAGGAGAGAGAGAGAGGAGAGCGGAAAGTGCTTCCGGGTCTCAAGGAAGAAAGCAAGCACCGCGGGCAGGCCACGTGTACCTGCTCCCAGCCAAGAGGCCAAGGAGGCAGAGAGAGAGAGAGCGAGAGAGAGAGGGAGCGGATAGCGTTTCCAAGTCTCAAGGTGGAAAGCAAGCACCGCGGGCAGGCCACGTGTACCTGCTCTCAGCCAAGAGGCCAAGGAGGCAGAGAGAGAGAGCGAGAGCGAGAGGGAGCGGATAGCGCTTCCGAGTCTCGAGGTGGAAAGCAAGCACCGCGGGCAGGCCACGTGTACCTGCTCCCAGCCAAGAGGCCAAGGAGGCAGAGAGAGCGAGAGAGAGAGGGAGCGGATAGCGCTTCCGAGTCTCGAGGTGGGAAGCAAGCACCGCGGGCAGGCCACGTGTACCTACTCCCAGCCAAGAGGCCAAGGAGGCAGAGAGAGAGGGAGAGAGAGAGAGAGCGAGAGAGAGAAGGAGCAGATAGCGCTTCTGAGTCTCGAGGAAGAAAGCAGGCACCGCGGGCAGGCCACGTATACCTACTCCCAGCCAAGAGGCCAAGGAGGCGGAGCAAGAGAAAGGGGGAGGGGAGAGGAGAGGAGAGAGCAGAGAGAGAGAATGTTGCTGCCGGATCCCACCCAGCTCAGCTGCTGCTTGGCCTTAACCCCCTAGGCTCAACCTAGAGCGATACCAGCTCAAGCACTCTTCAGGATCTTCGATCGCCTTCTAGACCTTTGGAAAGACAAGAACTGCGGGCATGCCACTTGAACTTGATCTTAGCCAAAAGGCCGAGAAGCGAATTCAAAACCATTAATACTTTCGTTGGAATTTAAATAAAGTTGATGTTTTATCTAGGGGCTGCTTGCCTGCGTCTGAATAGCGACTTCTAAACTGAAAACATGTGTCTGTCTTTCCATGGGGGGAAGGGAATCTGATCTGATCTGATCTGAAAGACCCTTTGGCTACAAGGCTCTCTCTCTCTCTCTCTCTCTGGTTTTAATCAAACCATTAAAGCAAAACCTTCCTCCAATTATCAACAAATCTCAATATCTTGTACGAATTATTCGAAATACAAACCAAAAACAGCCCGCAAATTCTCTCAAATTCTTCCAATTATCATAATCCCGCCCCTTATGCAAAACAAAACCCTCTTCCCATCCCAGTTTATCCTCTTTATCATAAACAAAATCCATCTCAATTTTCAACATAAAGCATTACACAAAATCAATACCTCAACACTCCATATTCAACAACGATAATTCACAAACAGCCAGAACATGTAACTCCACATTCCCATATAGACCTCATTTCCATAGTCCTGTCCCTTATGCAAAACAACATCCCTCCCCTGTTCTAGTCAATTAAGCTTCCCCCTCTTTTACTTCTTTTTCTGCACCTTCAACCTTATCGCTCCCCCTTTACTCTCACCATCTGATTAAGAATGAATAAAAGCATTTTATTAAAAACGTGTTTGCGTTTGTCTGGTTGCTGACAAAGTAAGCACTCTCTTTCTCCGCTGGCGTTTGTAATCGTTTTTATTTTTAAATACATTTTAGCAAACTCATGTATTTTAAAAATCTTAAGATTTCTATATTTATGTCTTTATTTAGTGGTTTCATTAGTGACAAAGGCTAAACTTTCTTGGAAAAATGTCTTTTATATAAACCATGTTTGCTATTAATTCATTTAGGGCTCACTGACATAATTGCTGTTTTTTATGCATGCCAAAAAATTTCGGTGCCATCATCTCCACTTTAAAGGTACCCCCATGCTGGAAGAATTTTACCTCGGAACGTTTACCCAGCATACTAATATAAGCACATCCCGAAATTTTGACTTCACTGTGTAATGAAGAAATTTTAAAGACTACTTAGCGTAGATAAAAAAGCTTGGATTCCCATGGACAGTATCTTATACACATATCTTTTTCTGTTGTCTTTGTTGATCTCTTGAGGATCCTTGTGATATTTTGAGCTCTCATTGAATGATAAAAGTGTTGCAGTTTAAATAATTTTCGTTGTTAGAAATTATGAAACCCTCTGTTAAAAGCAAGGGAGTTTTTATATCTGTTATAGTAAAAGAAAATGCCTGACGAACTAGGGATTGAACAGTTTTTCAGTGCTTGTACAATTGATGGAAATGTTCAAATAAATGTGCTAAAGAAATAAACAAAAAAGTTATTCCTTTATCATATTGGCTGGCTAATGTCCCATCCTTGTTAGTTAGATCAACGAAATGCTGTGGTGGGTGTTACTTTTTGTCGATGAAAAAATAAAGTCTTTTCATTTAAAATGATGGTTGCAAATAGTGTGGACCAGCGTAATACTTTGAGTTTTACTGGTGGAGCTCATACAGCTGTGTCTGGATATTCAGCTAGTGTGTATTGTCTGTTTGGGGTTCTGTGGCATTCCACACGGCAGGGCAGCTTGTTCCCCCCTCCCGCTGAAGACTGGACCACTTGAAAATACCTGTGAAACCAGTTTAATTCATCACAGCCAGCACTCCTGCAGAGAGTGATGAAAACCACATGAAAGACTTTGGTGCTTAAAATGTTTAGGGAGAAATGGAGTATTGGTGTGTGACTTGAGGAGTTAAAAGCTGCCTTTATTTTCTTTCTTTCCATCACCACCAGCCAGCGAGCTCTCCCACGCCCCGACCAGAGAGAGACACACGACGAGCCCTGCTAATAAAGCACCTTGAATTGAATTGAATTGAGAGAGAGGGAGGGGGAGGGTGAGAGAGAGAGACTGTGCTCCCAAGAGGTGCACTTCCTACTGCACTGTGACAGATACTCTGGGATTAGAGAAACATTCTTCCCTAAACTCAGAAATCTAGTACCAGAGTTCCCACACCTGCCAGAATCACAACGGGTCCCAATCCTACTGGGAGAGGGAGGAGGGAACTCAGTTGAACTGGCAGCCCAGTATGTGATCTCCTGTCTGAGCCTGTCTCCCAATAATGCTCCTTTTGTCTACATTATATGTAAATATTCTATATGTCATTGTTGTAAATGTCTGTAATATGTCTGTAGATTTTATATTAATGTTATTTTTTGTTTTGTTTCATGTGAATTTCATTATTTTATTTGCTTTGGCAACACTGATTGTACCCATCGGTCATGCTAATAAAGCACCTTGAATTGAATTGAGAGGGGAGGAGGGCGAGCAAACGAGCGAGAGAGAGAGAAACACCCAGGGGTGCAGAACCAGGGAACTATTTACATATTAAAACTATTTCCCAAATTTAATATGTGCTTTTCTATATTTATTGTCAAAAACCGGTGCGTGTGTCTCTCTCTCTCCGCTGAATGAATAAAACCATTTTATTAAAAATGCGTTTGCTTTTGTCTGGGTATTTACTTTGTAATCTGTGGTACTTTTAACTGTTTTTACATCTACTGTATTGCTTTGAGATGCCACTTTTAAAGGTGATATATAAAATAACGTTTTTTATTATTGTTATAGAGAAACATGATCAGATTTCCCCTGGTTCAGAAAAAAAGATCTAAAGTATACTAGTTTGTCACTCTTCTCATTCCCTCTTTGCTAAATGGCTTTTCATACTAATCTGATTAATCTGACTGCCTATTTTCTGTGCTTTCTCTATCCTTTAAAATAAACTATTATTCCACAATGCAGAGTATTACATGGCCAGTATCACAGGCCAGTTCACAGGTTTGCATGCATAATTTAATTTTGAAAGCCACTGAGACATCAGGTACTACTGTTGTATTCATGAAAAAGAAACAAAACAAAAAGCATACTAACAACTGTGCCATCCTACTCCTTAGTTAATACATTTTATTATTTATAAACAGTTAACATTGTTAGCAAAATATTTTAAATTATATTTTACCCTGTTTTTTCTTTAGTTTTGTATTTAACTTATTATATGATAGTCAGATTTAATGTTTATTTGAACAATGAAAATATATTTTTACAAGATGCAGGGGAAAGTGAAACAACTTATTACAGTGCTAAATTTAATATTATTGATTACTAATAGTTTATGCTAACACCTACAGTAACTTTCTTAATTAGATGTATTTAAAACAGTGAACTAAGTGTAACATAACATTCAGAAATACAATTGAGAATAGTTTTGTGGTTTGTGGTTTCGTTGTTAGAAATTATGAAACGCTCTGTTAAAAGCAAGGGAGTTCATTATTTTATTTGCTTTGGCAACACTGATTGTACCCATGGGACATGCTAATGAAGCACCTTGAATTGAATTGAGAGGGGGGGGGCGAGCGAGCGAACGAGCGAGAGAGAGAGAAACCAGGGGTGCAGAACCAGGGAACTATTTACATATTAAAACTATTTCCCAAATTTAATATGTGCTTTTGTATATTTATTGTCAATTGTCAATTAATTGCTATTCTATTTTTTCAAAGAAATGTTTGTTAAAAAAAAAAGTTGCAGCACTGGCTGGATTTGAACACACAACCTGTGGGTTACTAATCGAACACGTAGACCCGCAGGCTACCGGGATGTCACATGAGCAAAGGTGAAACAGCCCTACACATACAGAATCAACAGACATTGTACAGCGTGTATTACTGTGTTGCAGTACACGAATATAATTATATCGTTATTAATTTCTTTAGATACACAATTCCATATTATATTAGCAGAAAAGCTTAAAACTACCACTTTTTATACACGCTATTTCACATGTTAGTTAAAGACTTCGATGCTTAAAATATTTAGGGAGAAATGGAATACTGGTGTGTATTTTTTCGTTAAAGTACCGAGACCAGCCATATACTGTAATACTGTATGTTTATGTTCCAAAATTAATATCATTTATGGCATTCACACGCATTATGCTCCTATTCTTTTTATGCTCAGCTACTAAGATTTCCCTTCAGTGGTAAAATTCCATATAAATATTCAATACTAAAACGGGCACAGTAAAGACATTTAAATCTTTCTACGACCGACCAATGCACCACTATTGCCCCTGTCGGTCAACCAATCACGTACCGTGGTATTTTGCGTCATCGCGCGTCACGATGCGCAAGGACGTAGCCAATTACCCACAGTACGTGTCTGTACCGTGCATTTTGAATGGCTGCATTTCCTAGTACGGTTTAGAAAATTGCATGATTAGACATTCATATCTATAACCAAACAGACATAGACATATCTTCTTCTTTTGTAAATTGTTTTTTATAATTTTAGTCATGTTCATTAACAGTAATTATTTTCAGAAAGTTGCAAAAAAAAAGGAACCAAGTGATGGAAATATTCAAGTGTGGAGTAAGACGAACTGCAGATGCTCCAAACAGCACTACAGCATGTCATCTGGAAATCATCAAGGGGGTAATGTAGGTATGCATAGTAATGATGGCAGCAGTAGAATAATTTCTGAAGTTTACAGAAGAATTTAGCCTGCTTATGTAGAAGAAAATGCATTCAGACTTACTATGTCTTTCACCATGCATCACAGCATTGACGTACAGATGCAGCCACTCAGAATACGTGGTCTTTCTTCCAACTACGGTACAATTTGTGCGGTGCATTGTGGTATGTAATTCACTGGCCAAAGATGGTCAATAAGTGGCACTTGTGGTTCGTTAGATATTAGTGAAACGATTGTTTCATTTAATCTCTCTGCTGTGCTTAAATCTGCTTGATATGGAATATTAATATAGAATTTTAAAGGGAAATGTATTAAACTAAAGGAAAATTGTGGTAGCTGAGCATAAAAATAACAGGAGTGTAACATCTCTGAACATCATAAACAATATTACTTTGGAATATAAATATATCATACATACAGTATATGGCTGGTAGTGGTAGCTAAAAAAATACCCAACAGTATTCCACCTTCTTTATAAACATTTTATGCATCAAAGCCTTTAACTCGGTCACTTACTGTGTTTTTTTTGGAAATGTTTTGACATGCTCGTTCTGACTATATTAAGTTTATAGAGTATACTTTATAAAATACTATAATGTTTAAACTTTTTCTTTGAATACTTGCTGTTGAAATTGCAGTAAAAAAAATGTTTACTTTTTAGAATCTGCCTAATAAGGAATAGTAATATGGAATCATGTAACTAAAGAAATTAATAATGGTATTAATTTAAGGATCTAAATATAATATATTTATATAGCTGGTAGTAATATTGTATTCTACTTTCTTCATAAACATCTGCATCAATTTCTTTGACTTTCACTTGTGATTATTTTGAAAACTTTTTGACATGTCTGTTTCAATGTATGTATGTTACCAAGCTTTGCTTTGGGCTATTTGCGTGCCTCTCATCTAGAAGACCCACGTTTTATTCCCAGTCAGAGCATAAGTTTTTTTAACAAATACACTTTCTCTAAAAATAAAATTGTAAATAATATGTACACTTTACACATTGTTATTATTTTTATATATCACATAGTTACACATTAAAATAATATTAATTAAAATATGAATGAGTTAACAATCGTGAATACTGTCAATCATAGGAGTAAAAATCAGTTCAACTGGTTTATTTCAATTCAATTCAAAATACTTTATTTATCCTGGGGGGGCAATTTAAGACAAGCTTTTACAAAAAATCATTATAATTATAATAATAATAAAATAACAAAGTGGTATTTAAAAGACAACTAAAACCGAAGTATAATAAAACCTCTGATCATTATTAACAATATTCATTTATTAAGAATAAATAATCATTTCAAACTGCTCGTATTTAGTTCAGGGTGATTTGTCACTGTTTTCACAACCTTTGCTTTCTTATTCAAATGCCTATTTTTCAGACTTGATGTTTCAGATGTCAATAACTTTGCGAACAAATGCCACAGAGTCTTCTTACCACAAGCATTTTAAAGATTGTGTTTTGTAAAAAATTTCACAACTTTTATTTAAACAACATCTAGTACTTTGTAGTAGTTCAGGTGGGTAGCTGCGTCAGCATGCGTAGGCTGCAAAGGAACAAGTAATAGGTTTATTCCATGCTGAAAAAAAGAAGAAAGAGAACACAACGTTTCGGCCGTGGAGCCTTCTTCAGGTGTGAGAGAGACAGGGCAGTAGGCAAAGGTAAAGTAGCGGGAGAACAAAGGTTGGGAGGGAGGAGGAGTGAGAGGCGGGAGCAGGGGACAGAAAGAGAGGCCAATCAAGAGGTGTGAAGTCAGAATGGGTGCAGAGAGGTGTGAAATGAAACTTCCAATGAATGGAGAAAATTTAAAAGAACATTAGTCTGTCGTTAAGGGAAGGGAGAAGGTGTGATCCTAGCTGCAGAATAATTTTAGTTTCGGTGGTCTTTCTGATGTATGAGTTTGGAAAACCGTCTTTGAGAACACAGACGGAGAGATTAGAGTGGTCGTGGCCGTCAGAGGTGAAATGAGAAACAATGGGCTTGGAGAGATCTTTAATCTTTACAGCCCTGACGTGTTCTCTGAAACGGTCTCCGAGTCTCCTTCCTGTTTCTCCAATGTAGATGGCTGGGCATTTACTGCAAGAGATACAGTAAACAAGGTTGCTGGAGGTACAAGATGCTGTCTGGGTGATCCGGAATTGTCCTGAGGGGCCTTGAATGAGTGTGGTGGTGGCTGTGTATTTGCAGGTGATACAGCGAGCTCTGTTGCAAGGGAAAGTGCCTGGTGTGGATGGTTGTTGAGGGCGGTCAAGGGAGCTGTGAACAAGGAGGTTACGCAGATTAGGTGGTCGGCGATATGAGATAATAGGGCGATCAGAAAAGAGGGCCCCAATGGAGGGATCATCCTGTAGGATGGAAAAGTTGTGGTTAATGGTCCTGGGGATAGGAAGTGTGTTAGGGTGGTAAGGAAGCACCAGAGGAATGCGGTTGTTACGGCGGGAGTTCCTGATCGGGTTGATGGTCCGGGGGGTGTTTTTGGCTCGGGCAAGGGCCCTGTCAATCACACTGCTGGGGTATCCTCTGTTGATGAAAAATGAGTACATTTCGAGGGCTTGGTTCTCGAAGTTGATGTCGTCGCTGCATAATCGTCGTAACCTAAGGAACTGTGAAAAAGGAAGAGAGTTTTTAGTGTGGTTGGGGTGAAATGAGCTGTACAGGAGGTAGCTGTGTGAATCCGTGGGTTTGTAATAAACTGAAGTGGACAGTCGGGGGTAGTTGATAGACAAGTGGATGTCTAGAAACGGAAGAGTAGTGGAAGATATGTTAATCGTATATTTGAGGGACGGGTGGAAGTTGGTGAAATGGTGCAGGAAGAACTCAAGCTGATCGTTGGAGCATGTGGCGGCACCGACGCAGTCATCAATATATCGTTTGTAGAGGTCAGGGACATAGCCAGTGTAGGAAGCGAAGAAGCGTTCTTCTACCCAGCCGACAAAAATGTTGGCATAGCTGGGTCCCATTCTGGTGCCCATGGCAACTCCACTGACCTGTTGGTAAAAAAGATTATTGAAAGACAATGCGTTCAGTGTGAGGACCAATTCTGCAAGGCGTACCAGGGTGTGGGTGGGTGGATCAAGCACTGTGCGTTTGTCCAGCATGTGCTTGAGTGCTGTAAGGCCGTCATTATGGGGAATGACGGTGTACAGAGATGTGATGTCCATGGTAAAAATGTAGCATTCGGTACCCTGAAATTGGAAATCATTAAAAAGTTGGAGCGCGTGGTTGGTGTCTTTGATGTATGAGGGAAGATCTTCAACCAGCGGTCTCATGAGGCTGTCGAGAAAGGCTGAGATGTAAGTAGTTGGACAGTTACATGCTGATACGATGGGGCGTCCAGGGGTGTCCGGTTTGTGGATTTTGGGGAGGAGGTAAAATTGAGATACCTGTGGATGTTCCATGATGAGCCGGTTTGCCTCCTGGGGGAGCTCATTACTGCTGATAAGAAGAGAAATGGTGGATACCACTTCCTTTTGGTAGTCAGTGGTAGGGTCCTGTTGGAGAGGGAGGTATCTAGTACTTTGGTGCATTTTTAGAAACCTTGGTTTGAATAAGTGGATCCCAGGCGTAGTAAGCAAGTTCATAACATGGAAATGATTGTTCCAAAGCTGCTGTATGTATGGAAAACACCTGACCATGTAAAGCGGAATAACACAAACTCATTGGGTTTAAACTCTCTTTAGTTTTTGAAAGTCCTTCTGTATTTTCTGTTTTTACCCAGATAATCATAAACTACATATGCAATTCTTTTGACAGGCAGAATGATGCTCTGTGCTCTAAAGTTCTTTCACCATGGCAAGCATTATGTTAGATATTTTTACTCATCAGTAAAAGTCTCTCAAAAACGTAAAAAAATGTAACCTTATACTGTAGGTCGCACTCCTACCTACCCTTGATAAAGCTGTTAGATGGACTGAACTCCAGTTACAGCCTGAGGAACAGACAGTGAGTACAAAGTAAGAACTCATCATAGGTTCTGCTTTGCAAAGTGTAATAAATACAATTAAATGAATATATTATTATAAAACGTACAACAAATAGCATGAAAACAATACTGTATAATGCTATACATTAAAACATCTTTTCACCTTCTCGCCCCCTGGAGATAATGGAAACTCTCTAGCAAACAAAATATACATACAGTAATAAATAAAAAGCTCATTTATGGTCATTCATTATTAATATTATTAATAATATCTTCTGTATTGAATTTAAATTGGAATGTTTTTGCAAGTTCCAAAAATGTTCTATAACAAAAGTCTCCCCTATATCTCTTCAGCTTACAGAAAAATCCCCCCAGAGCCACACAACATTGTCCATGTGCTTCTTGTGTCTAATTTCCAGGGAATAGCCCTATAAAAAAATGGAACAGCTCATCGGTCCTTGATTATGGTTAAACAGTGCATACAATGTTTGGTGTTTTAGCATTCACTTTTCAGTAATCTGTACAGAACCGTGACATTCCATCAATGTTCGGTACCAATAAGCAAGTCCATGGACTTGCTTGTTTGAACTAAATCGTTCTCCGGCAAATAATGTACAGTATGTTGCCTTCTATAGTGCTTCTAGTTTAGCAGGATTTACACGATAATCACACAGTTTAATTGCGGTGACATTACCCATATCTATATCACTGTATGACACAAGTTTGAGTCTATCCATAAAACAGAGCGCCTTCCAATAAATTTAACTACATCTTCTTTTTTCCGTTTCAGCTAAATGAGGCAAATAGAAAGTTAAATCAGTAAGGATCTCGGAGTTTAATAAGGGAGTGCTTTCGTTGAAAATATTTTGCATAACAAGACAGTGTACATTAGTAAACAGCAGTGTGTCACTGGCTCACTTAAAGGTGTAACACTTCTGTCTTCGCTGTCATGCTACAGTTTCAACATATTGATAAGCTGTTCCCTAGTCACTGGAAATTGTAAAAATAACCCTTCTTCCCTCCTTTGTTTAACTTAAAGAATTCTGTGAAGAAATCCTGAATCATGAAACCATCACTTATAATAAGGATCATTATCCAGATACACACTCATGCCAGAGCCAATTTTTCCAGAAACAATATCCAGTAAGTCTTTTGACTGCTCAGTTCTGCAATATACTGTATGGTTTAAAGTTTTAAATTTAAAGTTACACTGTTTACTAATTACAGGTTGCTGAAATTTAGATGAAGACAAAATATACTGTAGATTTTCTCAATGTGGATGTAAACCTGAAAGAGGCACATCCCATTCACAGCAAGCTACAGTATAATAAAAACGTTTTATATATCCAAATGAGTATTTTTTTTAGTAAATAGACCTACTTTTTAATTAATTTAATATTTAGCATACTGTAATACACAGTTTAAAAATCATGAAAGTCTAAACAGTATACAACTTACATTCTATAACTAGAAAAAGATTGTCTCAAGGGGCTCAGCATTGACCAGGATTCGAAACCAGGTCTTTTCTGGTGACAGCCCAAATGCCACATTAAGCATTCACTGCTCCACCTGGCAGTTGTAAAAAATAGTGCAGTCCAAAAGCTGATATATTTTTTTAATGGGGTGCATTATGGTGCGCTAGGGCATGCATGCTGAAAAGTGCTGCAGTATTCTGAATGGTTGGATCTGTAATACATACAGCCAGTGTAACCAAAGAGTTTATCAGGAGAAAAAGTGGAAATCTTAGACTTTCCTATGCTGAAGTCAGAATGCACCAAGTGATCAAAGTGACTACAGCAAACCATCTCAAATAATTATACGGTACAAAGAGCTTGGTGTGCTCATTGAGTAAAAGACTTCATGCAGTTATTACCTGAAATGTACAGTATAAGCAACCAAATATTGACTTTAACATTCTGAAAGTGAAAATGTACTAATACTTATGGTCACTTAAAATCACTGGGTTAAACATTATGTGTTTAAAAATGTGATTCTATTGGATTATAGCAAATCACTATAATTTTACTTCATTTCCATTAGTTTTGTATCTTCTGTCATATGCTCTATAGCTTAGCATTTGTATTGCATTTGTTTTTTTTCATAACACATTAATTGCAGCAGTTAAAATGCATATTGCCTTTCAAATGTACAATACAATCCATACAAAGTTAAAATTTAAGCAGAAGCCCAAAACAATCCTTTTCTTCCCTTGCAGATGGTAGTTCTATTATCATGCACTAAATGATCCATGAGAATGCTGCTGTCTGTTTTGGTAGTAATATGCTTCATTCACTGTTATAATCAATCTTTCTAAGAGTTAATGACTAGCTTAGATCGAACATATTATTTGATTTCATCCTGATGTTTGCTTGAGAATGTCAAGGATCAAAAGGAAAATCCAATTAAAGTTTCCAGCAATAACATTCTTTTTGTTTCCTGCAGATGTTTCCTACAGAATCTCACAAGGTTGACATTTGAGTACCAGTTTTGTTGATATTGTTACTAGCAAATTTTTCTTAAACGTTCATTTAGTTTTTGAGGTTACATTTATTAAAGTATGTGCAATCTCTTAAATTATTTTAATTCTCAAAACCCTGAGAACATAAATACTTTATTTTAACATTACTTTCTTGTTTTTTTTATTATTGCTCCCTGATGATTTTATTATTTTTGTAACTTGAAAAAGCCTTTAAAATAAATTGCTTGCACGTTGAAGTGAAAAAACTTTTACATCACCATATTTCCATTGCATTAAATGTTTAGGCTATATTAATATTTAAGCTGCCTATCAGGAATGCATTTCTGTTTTAAAGAAGCCATACAGGTATACTACATACATACAGTAATTGTGTTTATTTGAATGACATTTTTCTCCATAGTGACTTAAAGAAAAATGCACTAAAAATACAAGTTACAGCATTTAACTATGTAGTCATTTGTGTGATTACAGTAGCAGAGCAGTATTCTATTTTATAAATAGAAAAAGATGGTTTATGCTTTTACAGACTCAGGTGTGTGGCATTCTCTTACTAGAAATAAAGCCTACATGACCGAATACTGCAATAATACTGCAATGATAAAGTAAAACAATGCTTAATTATAAAATTACACTACCCATTTCCTATTAACAGATATTATAATCGGTACCGTATTATAGAATTTCAAAGCTCTAAGAAACAGTTATTATAACACAATTTAGAAAACAAACATTTCTTAATTTGATTTAAAAAGTGTCAGGGTACAATACCCCCGCACCTGAGTATGTAAAAGCATAAACCATCTTGAAATTAAATATATCGAAAGGAAATGAACTTGAAAGAAAATATTGAGACATATATGTATTTGGTATGGCCCTGGTGTTTATTGTTTTAAATACAATAAGTGTAAATCAATAAAAACATCCAAATATATTGCATCACCATGTCATGTTGCTAGGGATGATGTGTCAATTCGGCAAAATGCTTTGTTTATAGATTAGCTTTGAAATGCAAAACAGACATTTAAAAATACTAATCTGAAAAATTGCATTTTATTTTCCTGCCAAAAATAAGCACATTATATATACTAGAAATATAATTTCCAAAGAGAACAATTTAGATTAACAAAAATTAGAGACACGGAGATTAACAAACAGGAATCTACTCTTATGGAAATTTTAAAAAGCCAATTTTATTTTCATTAAGCAACATTATTTTTAGAGAATGAGGCCCTTAATGTCAGCCAAATAAAGAAACAACGTGCCAGAATGAAAAACAAATTAAATAATGTAAGGATTTCCTGGTACTCTTAAATATGTTGTTCCGGCAAATCAAAGGTGTGTATTGACCTTTAGTGACTCATACCCTGAATGAATCACAATGGGACAGAATGGGTCCTTGACTCCAGATATCACTGACTCAAATATAAGCTGGGTACCGAATCAACATTTTGAGACATAAATGATTGAAGTAGGATGGGCTATTAATTAATAGTTTGCCTTGCAACACATGTAACGTTGCTTGCCAAGCACCTATGAGGTTATTAGTGAGGGCTGTGCCTGTTATCACTTTAATTATTTAGTTCTGACAGCATGGGTTTCAGAGAATATTTGTTTTTGCATACTAACATGCTATAATGAAAATGTTGTGTTGTGCTATAATGTTGTTGTGTGGAAACCCATCAGAAGGTGTCAGAGAAGTACAGTTAATGATACCATTATGGAGTTTTAAATTTGTTGTGATCGCTAAAGCTCTTGTGAGAGAAATCTCATATGACAAAAGTATAGAAAACAAAGTTTTAACTTATGAGACTCTGAGGTGGTTCATGAAACAGGTATTGACAGGTGATGGTCCAGTAGAGAATAAACTCTAACTGTGTAAATAAACTTGTTGCAAGACTTAAAGTTTAACCAAGAACAGAAATATAAAAATGAACACTCAATTGTCTCAAAACTTTGGACATAAAAAAATGGTTACAATTACTCCTTACGCCTTTGAGTAAATTGTTATTATTGCATATGGTCTTCTATTCAATATTCCATCCAATTATTTACATACAGTACATATATCCCTGGGTATTAAGAGATCTTCTTAATTTCAGCAGATTTGGAAGGAGAACATTCCTGGTCTTTAAGATTAATAGAACCGATAATGATACATGTTCTTCCTTACAGGACATACTACATGGTGGGATCTC
This sequence comes from Atractosteus spatula, assembly GCF_055471065.1. Classification (NCBI taxonomy): domain Eukaryota; kingdom Metazoa; phylum Chordata; class Actinopteri; order Semionotiformes; family Lepisosteidae; genus Atractosteus; species Atractosteus spatula. The sequence continues at coordinate 43,426,913 of NC_142707.1, read as the reverse complement.
CAATTTATACAAGAACACACTAGCATTAGTGACTTTCTGTAATTCCCATTTTACTACCATCAAATTACCTAAAAGAAAGTGGTATAATGGTGCAGCAACTATCACAGGAACAGGAAATACAGTATCTAGTGAAAGGAGAGTAGTTTTTTTGTTGCTAGTTAATCATTGTTTAATCTGTTCAGTTTTGTAATTTGTCTAGGGAGAAATAAAACTGCTGTTACTCCTGCAACTGACCTGGTCACCATCGTTTCTTGTTTTTTGCCTCCACAGGCCTAACAGCTTTTATAGAAAGCAGGCAAAAATACCAATATTTTTAAATTAATGTAATATTAGTGTGAAATTATAGCTAGTCCAGTGAGTCACTAATTAATAAATTGATAATTAATTATTACTAAATTCCTCCCTTATGTTTTCTTGGGCCTCTACACAAAAAAAAATATATTGGTAAAAATGCCTAATTTACTTCATTGAATTGGCCTTGGTTAAACCTATTTAGTAATTAGGTATATTTAATAAACAAGCAAAAAGTAGTAGCCATATGTGACCACTGCAGATTGTGGTTTGCAGAATGGGACATCCAAGGCAAGTTCATTTATGATCACTATGTTATTTAACTTGTTGGTGCTGCTGTTGTTCTGTGTTGATGTTTTTGGTGATTCCTTTAATATCCTTTGTATTGGAGCATACATGCAAATAAGCATGTCATTGCACTTGTGCATATGACAAATAAACTGAACTGAACTGAGTATCTTGAGTCCAACATGTGGGGTTTGAGACCATGCTTCCTGACCTGTTCTCACATTCCAAATACTGTATATTTGGTACACATTTTCTTTTGAAATTCCAATTCTAACTTAAAGTAGTAGAATAAAAAAGTATAGAAATATATTATAATAATATATTTATTATAATATCATATAATTATAGATAATAGATAATCTATATATTATCTCTATATATTATTTATATGTAATGTATAGTATATACATAAAGTATATTAAATATAATTTTTGTTATTTGATATAAAAAGTTTAATTCTTTCATAGAAATTATCTACCTTTTCCCTCCATTCGAGGAAATGATTATCATGGTAGATTTTTAAATATATAAATATGGTATAGCTAAGATTTTTCAGCCTTGACTGTGATCCCAGAAGTTAACTTTCACACATTTATATGTTATATAAAAGGTGTCAAAGTACTTTTTTTTACCAGATCTATTTCTGTATTAAAATACTGTGGATTTGCAGTTTATATGTATGAGAAAATTAGAGCCATTTACATGGCAGAAGACATCTAAAAACATTCAGAATGGCGTTGCCACTTGTGTGCAAGTGGGATGAACTGTCAAAATTTGGAATGATTAAATCTTTATAATTGTAAGCAAAACTCTGCAGTCCAGGTGGGAAAGGTGATAGTAAGTATTCAAGGTAAATATATATATATATATTTATTTTACTGTGTTTACTATTGACTATTTATCCCGCAACATAACTGAAAAGATATCTTTCTATCATGTTTAAAAAATAATTAACAATTAATTCTAAGGAAATGATCTTATATTGTATACTTACTGATAAGAATGAAGAAAATTTTTATTGGCTACCTGGCTAGATGAAGATGGTGAAGACAGTGAGTACAAGAAAAAGAATATTCTCTTAAATTGCTTATAATTCTAAAATGGAAATAATGGGAATAATAAAATGGGAATGGGAATTCTAAAATGGGAAATTATATGGTAAGCTAATCAATTGCTATCCGGTTCTAAACATCATCATTAGAAAATAGAGTTAAAATATGTACCTTTATTAGGAATATGAGTCCGATCCCCTTCTAACACTTCATTTTCAACACAGAATCAACCTATTACAAATTCTGCTTCTGCTGCAGAGATTATGTTTCCTTGCTATCCAGGAAACACTATTTTCAATTTAGATAAGCTAAAGGAAAATTTAGAAAAAATCACTTACATGATTAAATTACAGTAAATGCAATGGAACAATGGCAATTAGTAAATGCATCTAAAAGGATATATAATGAAATATTGCTTCCAGAAAAAGTAAAATCTGTAAGAAAGGATAAAAAAGCAGTTAAAATCAAACAGTGCTTCAGGGTGACCATAATCCAGCAAGGCTTTAGATATTTTGTATGCTTCCAGCTAGCAGTCCAGAGCAGATAAAATCTGTTCAGCAGTTTTAGGACTGCATAATTTTACTGAAAAAGAATTCCCTCAAGGATCTCTACCGTCTGCAGAGAAAGTTATTGACATCCTTGATCATGCATCAAGCCTCCAACTACAACTCAGGTTGGCTGGATGTAGAAACTAAATGACCGTTATTGAAGAAAAAAATAATAAATAATTTCGATTTTGTGCTTCTTTTTATTATTAAGAAACACTTCTTAATATATTACAACAGATTTTGAAATTGTGGGACTACTTAGATAATTGATGAAGTCAGACAAAATGCCTAACAAGAGCTACAGATGCAGCCATTCAAAATGCACGGTACAAACCCGCGGTACGGGAAACTACCCACAAGCCACCGCAGGGCACAGCGGTAAGTGATTGGCTGGTCAAAATAACCGACAGGGGCACTCGTGGTGCATTGGTCGGTAGTGAAAAGATTTAATCATTTAATCTCTTTACTGTGCACATTTGAATCCGCTTAGTATTGAATATTTATATGAAATTTTACCACTAAAGGGAAATTTTAGTAGCTGAGCATAAAAAGAAGAGGAGCATAACGCATCTGAAGGTCATAAACGATATTAATTTAGGAACATAAACATTACCGTATGTAAACTGTACTGTGTATGGCTGGTCTTGGTAGTTTAAAGAAAAGATACACACCAGTCTTCCATTTCTCCATAAACATTTTAAGCATGAAAGTTTTATGAAACGGTACCCAAATATGCGATTGCTGTATAGAATGAATTTTAATTAAAAAAAATTATTTAACACGAAAATTAAGCTGTTTACATCTTCCGCCTGAGAACATAGTCACTCGTTGCTACCCAACGCAGAAACACAGCCACTAACTAGCAAAGAGAGGCCATTAGCTAGCCAATATGATAAAGAAATAAATGATTATTTTGTTTATTTCTTTTGCACATTTATTTGAATATTTCCATCGATTGTACAAGCACTTGGAAACTGTCCAATCCCTAGTTCATCAGGCATTTTCTTTTACGCTGCGGGCATTCTCCCAATCTCCTTTGCTTTTAACCGAGCATTTAATAATTTCCTAAAATGAAAATGATTTACTTTATTTCCCTCACGGGATCAATAAAAGTATCAATCATCTATCTAAACAATGGGACAGAATTCTGGGGTCTCCCTATACCAGAGATTACGGTAGGGCTTCAGAATGGTGATTGGCTGACACCATCTGACACCCCTCTGATTGGGGAAATAAGACGTGCTGAACTGCTCTACATACTGTACCAGGAAGAGGATTTCTTTCTATTTGAAACGTGTATTTTAAAAGTTTAATTAAGAAGTAAAAACCTTACAGCGTACACAGATTTCTAAACTGGTTGCAGCAAGTGGGTGGTTGCCTTGACCTGGGGGTGAGGGACAGGGTGCTGCACGGGGGTGGCGCCGGGGGTGGCGGGTGCCCTCCAGAGGCGAGGTCACTTGCTGCAACCAGTCCAACCCCAGGATACATTCCTCGCGGACTGGGGCAAAGTAGAAGGGGTGTTTCACCCTCGCAGCCCCAAAGTGCACGGTGAGCGCCCTGGAGGTCCGGCTGCCTCGGTGCCCGGCAGGACACCAGGCCGCAGCAGGGTGATGGTCGAACCAGTGTCGACAAGGGCCTGATAGGGTCTGCCCTCGATCAGGCAGGGAAGAAATAAGCCCCAGCTGTGGCCAACCCTTCCCACAGCAGGCGGGGTGAAGCGCTCCTTTTGGCTTTCCGGAGCGGAGGTAGCGTCGCTCAAGGGCGGTCTTCCCTCCTTTAGGCCGCCCCGCTTCCGTTTCCCAACGGCCTCCGGAGTCCCCGGGGATCCAGCGCCTGGCACTCCCGGGCGATGTGCCCCCTCTCCCCACAGCGGTGGAAGATGACCAGATGTCGTCACTCCCCCAGCATCACTGTGCTGGCCATCTCCTCCTCCCCATCTGATTCCCAATGCACCCCTCCGTTGGTGCCCACCGGTCTCCTCGAATACGGCATCAGCCTGCTCAGCCAGAGCCAGGGTCTGCTCCAAGAGGTTTGGCGCGGCCAGCATCACGTGGCGCTGCACCTCAGTCGGCACCAGGGCCCAGAGGAACGCTTGGAGTGCTATCTCCTGGTGGGCCTCCTGCGGGAGAGTAGGGTAACCCTGGCGGGCTAAGTAGGCCACGTCTGCGGCGACTGGACCCAGTGGCTCTCCCGCTAGGCAGCAACGTTGGGCCAACCTTGCCCGGAGCAGTCCTGGCGCCTCCCCTCTCCTGCCAAAACGCCTCCGGAAGGCCGACGCCAATGCCGGGTAGCTGTACCGCTGGTCCCCGGGTACATCCAGCAACGCCTGGCAGGGCTTCCCCTCCAGGACGGCGGCGAGGTGGCCCACCATCTCCACCTGAGACTAGCCGTTTGCCCAGGCCGCCATCTGGTACTGGGCCTCAAACATTTGCCATGGGATCTCCCCATTATAACGGCTCGGTCTCACCGGCACAGGCTGGAGCAGGGGTGGCGGGCTGGACCCCGCTGGTCTGGCGTCTCCTTCCTGCCACATGGCCTGAGGCGACCCGGGAAAGGGCCAACCTTCCACTGAGTAGGTCACCGTGGGGTAGCCCTGATAAGGGCTGTGGCCACTTGCGGTGCTGAGGGGTCTTGCCCCCAAAAGGCACTTTAGGGGGTCACTTGGCTGCTTGGGGAACCGGCGCTTCTCTGAGTTCGACATCATCGGCCGTTCACTGTCCATCCTCCCGCTTCTAACACCAATGTGATGAATTTGGGTTCGTTGAGGACGAACACAAAGACTCAAACCTGTGGAGTTAAAAACTGCGCTTTATTTCTTCTACGTCACCACCCGCCAGCCGCACTCCCGCGCCCAGTCGAGAAAGAAACACAAGACAAGCCCGCCAAGAGCGCAGGCCCGAGAGAAACAGAGAGAGAGAGAGAGAGAGAGAGAGAGAGAGAGAGAGAGAGAGAGAGAGACACCAAGGGGTGCGGAACCAGGGAACTATTTACATGGAAAATGGGCGATCTCCCCAGACTGTACGTCTGTTTCACTGTTACCTGGATACCTCTTGGGGGATATCCTCTATATCCTCTTGGGGGGAATATCCTCTTGGGGGATATTTTAACAACAACTGATTATAAGACGATATGTCAAAGTGCAATGAAATACAATATGCTGGACAGTATGCTTCTCAAAGCGCTTTACAGGTTAACAACAATAACAACAACAATTTTACAAGTCCTGGGAGGAAGAATATCATCAATATTAATAATAATAATAAACTTTATTTTATATAGAACCTTTAAAGGTGGCTTTTTTAAAAAAAATTGTAAATGCATTTGCATTTGCACACAGAGCAGTGTTTACTTGAACATGGAGATGCCATACTGAAAAATTCCTGCAGCAAAATCACCATTGCAGCGGAATTTGCATCATTTGGCAGGACTATGATTCATACAAGTGGTGGTGGATTTGGAGACAAAATGTATTTACATTGGGTTGCTGTAAGTGGAGCACTAATAAGCCCAAAGCTCTACTTATTATTTTACAAAAGAATGCACCTGACAAGCTGGACAGTATGCTTCTCAAAGCACTTTACAGGATAACAACAACAACAACAATTTACAAGTTCTGAGAGGGAAAATATGATCAATGTTCATAATAATAATAATAAACTTTATTTTATATAGCACCTTTAAAGGTGGCTCCTCAAGGCGCTTTACAGGATAACAACCGATGAAACAACATTGGTTGGGGGTTGAAAATACCTGTGAAACCGGTTTGTTCACAATGTGCTGTAGACACAGAGTGTTACACCAACGCATTAGCATGTTAAAGCGATTCCATTGAGGAGACGGGAGCGATAATTGTTTTGTTCCTTGATACAGTATCTGATCTGCAAGGCCATTTGGCTGCAGCGAATGTGAATTCTGTCTTGCATTACCAGATTGTGAAAAAATAAAAGTATTTTAATCAAGATTCCCTTATAAAATTAACGTGAAACAAAACAAAAACTAAAAATAAGATACAATCTACAGACATTCACAACATAAACATATCTTAAAACATTTACATATATTGTTAAATTATTACTTTAAATATATACTTTAGGTTACTGAAACAGCCAGTTAATAAAATCGTTGCAATTTTGTTCTTGTTTGGAGTTGGGGATATTCTGACAACAATTGATTTAAAGACAATCTGTCAAAGTGCAATGAAACAATAATTACGCTGGGTGAACGTTCCGAGGTCAAATTCTTCCGCGACAGGGGTACCTTTAAAGCTCAGACGACGGCACCAAAAAATGTTGGCACGCCCTCTCTTTAAAGCCCTGGCCAAATACGAAGACAGTACATACAGTTATAATTCAAACTGAATTAAAAACTACTCCCACAGAGAGTGATGAAAACCGCACAGCATCAGGTGAATGCACATTAATATGTTGGGCTTTTGGGTTCGGGTGGATTTGCGCCCTACAGTTCAGCCTGTAGTACCGCTGTGTACTGTACATACAGTACGAATGTGTTATTCTGAAATATAAAACATGTCAATATACTTAAGGAGAAATTGAGTATTAGTGTGTATTTTTTCTTTAAAGTACCAATAACAGCAACATACAGTTTACATAATATGTTTATGTTCCTAAATTAATATTGTTTATGACCTTTATGACCTTCGTTATGCTCCTCTGCGTTTTATGCTTAGCTACTTAAATTTCCCTTTAGTGGTAAAATTCCATATAAATATTCAATACTAAGCGGGTTAAAATGTGCACAGTAAAGAGATTAAATGATTACATCTTTTCACTAACGACCAATACACCACATTATCTTCCGTGTCGCATTAACATTGGAATGTTTTTTTTTACAAGTGTCAAAAGAAGCGATACACAACCTGTCTCCTCTATAACTCTTCAGTTTACAGAGAAATTCCACCATAGCCTCACAACATTGTCCAATAATACTCTTCTCGCGTCTAATTTTTAGTTAAGCAGGATTTGAGCTACAGACCATAACAGACCAAAAAACAGAATCCACCTGCGATTCGGGTGTTAACAAAACGTGTTTACAAAGAAAGTGAAATACAGTAATACTACCAGCTATATAAATACATAGATTTAGAAATTTAGATCCTTAAATTAATATCATTATTAATTTATTTAGATACGTGATTATATATTCTCGATTATAAAACAGATAATTCCGGTCCTGGAATTTGACTGGCTGACACCTTTCTGAAGTGGTACCATAATCTCTGGTATACGGACGCCCCTGAAAATTGACTTGTTACTGTGTGATAAATTTTAAAGACGTAGATAAAAAAGTTTGGATTCTCATGTATCTGGTACAAATATCTTTTAAAACAGTCTTTGTTGTGCTCTTGAGGATCCTTGTGATATTTTGAGCTCTGGTTGAATGATAAGTGTCGCAGTTTAAATAATTTTCGTTGTTAGAAATTATGAAACGCTCTGTTAAAAGCAAGGGTGTTTTTATGTCTGTTATACTAAAAGAAAATGCCCGACGAACTAGGGATTGGACAGTTTTTCAGTGCTTGTACAATCGATGGAAATGTTCAAATAAATGTGCTAAAGAAATAAACAAAAAAAGTAATTTATTCCTTTGTCATATTGGCTAGCTAATGTCCCGTCATTGTTAGTTAGATCAACGAAATGCTGTGGTGTTACTTTTTGTTGATGAAAAAAAAAAGTCTTTTCATTTAAAATGACGGTTACAAATAATGTGGACCAGCGTAATACTTTGAGTTTACAGCTTGTCCAAGGTCATTCATTATTAATAATATGAGTAATATCTTTGGTAAAGGCTTTGATGCATAAAATATTTCTGCATAATTAAAATATTTATGATAAAGGTAGGTTGTGTACTTTTGCCCAACTGAGCAATCTTGCTTTCATAAAATATACCAACTTTTTAATGACTGATGATTAACATGCTGTTGTAACGTTGCCATAGCCAAAATGTAAATGTAGTGGCTCTCTGAAGGCACCAGTTCTGTAGGGTTTGGGCATTTACTGTGACAATTATTAATTGTAGCAGTAAATCACAAAGTTAATTCTTTTGATGGCTTTAGAATCCAACCATGCGACATAACTCAAACAACGCACACACACAGGTACTAATACACGAGGATACATTTATTAATACATAGAATATGCATATAAACCTAACAGATCTTATCGAGAGGGTTATCAGAATACAAAAGATATATATTCATTCAGTTACAAAGAGTTACATATATCAAGAGGACATACGTTCAGTATATCATTCATTTAGACCGTTTCATAAATGAACTTGGTTATAACTTCTACATTAGGTACTCAAAACAAGTACATAACTCTTAGGAATTAAATTGATATCAACTGGTTGGGATAACAATTGAATTCTCGAGCTGTAATGCATTGAAGTTGAATACTCATCCAATCTCTGGGGATTCATATCTCCTGCAGGCACAAACAATCAGCTGCAGGCTTGTTGCTGTCCAATCCGCACTCTCTGGCTCCGTGCCAGGCTGTGCTGTGCGGCTTGCGACGGTGCGCTGCTGATGCTCACTGACCGGCTAGTTAGTGTTGGCTTTAACTAGCAAAGTTTGTGCACAGGAGAAAAGATGACTGTGGATCCCAGCAAATCAGGAAGAGGACTGGTTCGTTCCTGATGAAGCGCTAGTTCTGAATAGTGATTCAGCTGTCCACAGTTCCGACCTGTTCACGAGGCCTGCTGCTGTTGCTAACCTCGGGTGGATCCTCTGGTTACTCTCTGGCAACCTCCGCTCTAGACTCTTAGAACAAAGGAAAGTTCTGGCACTCGGACACACTGGCCCTTCCGTGGTTGTCCGGGCTGAGTCTCAGGATGGTCAGGAGGCGCGCTGCGAGAATGTCCTGCCCTTGGGAGCCTTCTGCTCCTGGGCTGTCCTGCCCTGGAATTCTCTTTTGAATTCCCTTTAGAAAAGTCCACAGAAGTCCACTGACTGAATCTCACAGAAAACTGTGTTGCCTGTTTTTACCTGGAGGAACTTCAGCTCGTTGATTGGCTGAAAGTTCCATGGGCATCAGAGTCCCACGTGGGTTACTCGGCCCTACCAGTCCCTGATTGGTTGATCAAGGTGAGATATGAGTCACTTACTCCTGACACTTAGGAATGCAGTCCAGATGTCCATCTGGCACTCCCTAGACAGATAGGCGCCAATGGATGACCATTGATCATGATAGCCAGGCTTAGCTAAGTGCATCCCCCTTTGGGAGCTGTCCTAGGAAACCTTAAATCAGCCTGCATGAATAGTTTCTCTGTGGCTGCACCACAGAGATGAACAGAGAAATGGGGCCTCATTTGGGAAGGCTCAGAACACTTAATTCTTCCTTATTAATAAGCCTCGCCGCTACACTGTAATACACAGTTTAAATTTAAAAGCTCAAATGCTGTACATGAGAGGTTAAGCTTTATTGGCTCCTCCTGGCGGTTTTACAAGGTGATTCCGGATACTTTCCGGTATGACGTCAAATGAAGCGATACACCGCGTGATACTGCGTTTTGATGCGACACGCCCACCGGGGTATACCCCACCCATTTTGAATGGCTGCATCTGTATTTTATTTAGGAATGACCTTACTTTTGAATGACTTACTTAGGAATTACCTTACTCCTTCACAGGCAGTTTGGCCTTGGTTTATCCACAGGAAATCAAATAATGTTAGTGGAATCATGTCTGTTGCTTCACCAAGTGAAGACATACAGTAAACTTTAGGAATGTTACATTGTACAAGCTTAGAGTGGATTGTTAACCCAGAACACCAGAGCTAACGTCTGTGCTGTTGTGAAATGTGTCACAGACTCGTTAATAACCAAATGATCAAGACTTCAGTTTAACATCTGATCTGAAGGATCCAAAACTGGGGAACTGTTTTGGAAATTGTTGTCTAAAGGGAAGAGTGCACCACCTACTAGTCCAGCTACACCAGAATAAAAAATCTAGCTTGTTATTTTAATTCTATTGAACTAGTTTGCATTGTCCACTATCATTCCCCTTTCCCTAAATTTTAAAGAGATTATCAATAGGATGAGTTAATTTTGTGCTGAAAATTGTGGGTCTGTAAAAAAAACTGAAACCATTGTAAGAAGTTAGAAAGTTCATGCAACTCAGGATGAGTGCTATAAGTTTTAGGAGATGTTAAAAATGTGCCTTTCTCTTTGTATTTAATGTGTATTTTTTTTTAGCCAGTTTACTTGTTGTGCAAAAAATACATCTTTGTGCAATACATGAAGAATTACATGAAAAGAGCAAAAAGACTTATTACACCTTTACATTTTAAAGTAATTATGTTATTGCATTAAATATTTTGCAAAACAGGCTGAATTGTCTCTTTTTGTTTACCTTCTACTATGGATTTAGGGATTGTATCTTTTTGGTAAAGTGGCCCACAGTTTATAAACATCTCTTTTAAGTTCTGAAAAAGAAATCCTACCCTGTCACTTTTCTTGCTGGGTCCATATGTTCACTTATGGTGTCAGAATATGATATTCCCCTTTTTTGTTGCTGGATTTGAAAGAACAAGCTTCCAGCTTTTTTAGGCTGCCACAAGACAAGCAGCTCAAGATTCAAAATCAACAGTCCCCTACTTTCATGGAGTTCCTTGAGGCCTTACAGTAATTGCAATAGGTCTGTTGGTAGGAAGTCAAACAACCTCAGCCAAAAAGGAGTTGGGTTACCTGGAGTAGTAGGGGAACCATATCTGCTCTAATGCTTTGAGGTTAAAGCTATTCAAAGACACACAATGAGAGACTTCTGCCTGAAGAAAATACATTTTTTAAAGTGAGTAACGTGGAGTGCTTATCTGCCACTGGAAAGATTACTATTACCTCCTTTACACCTGAAAAAAGTATCAGATTAGAAATTCAGAATTAATAGTATGCTAGCTCACCTCTTTGGATCACAGATCCCTGAAACTGTCTAAATCTACTATAACTGCTTGTCCTGTATCTTGTACCCCAGTCGGCAGAGAGCCTCTGCTTCGACTGTAACAGCTGCTGTCCCTGTTAGCAGCTAGCTTTTGCTGAGACTGCAACAGCTTCATCAACCTGCTGCAGTTTCTATAGCGTCACTTATCTGCTTCATGTTGGCAGCCAACCTCTGCGGTGACTTCTACAGCCTCTCCAGTCTGCTACAAACCAACACTAGCTTGCTGCAGTTTCTTCAATTTTCTCAGTTGCTGCAATGACCACAGCCTCTCTACCAACTTCTATGGCCACACTGTTCTATTGCTAGTTGGCAACCCGTCTCTATGACTTTTACAACCACATTGGCAATGGCCACTACCATTTTGTCACTCTCTGCTATGACTATTACAGAAATGGCAGTTGTAGTAGATTGTCAGTGGCCCATTTTTGCTGTGACTACTACAGTGATGCTGGTCTATGGCAAGTCGGCAGTCTACCACAGCTGTGACAGTTATTGCTATTACCAGTCTATGTTAGTCTCTTCTGTGGCTTCCACAACTACTTCATACTGCCCCCTAGGTTGTCTCCAGCGAGTTCTGACCCCTCCACTTTTGGGCACCTTTAGAAGCCTCCAAAACTCCCTAAGCACTAGAGCTTGGATTCTGACTTGAATGCCAATTATATAGAACTGACGGCAGCTTTGATAATATTTTGACTCTTTATTTTGGTGTTCTTATTGTATGCCATTTAGAAATGGGGTTTGAGCTATAGAGGGGTTACGTGAGGATTAAGAAAAGAAAGTTGAACTAATGTAAGACTGTTTCCAGGTCCTTGTTGTATAAAGAAGTACAGTAGGTCAGAACTGGACTGCATGTATAAAAAGAGGGTGTTTTAAACAAACAAATCCAGAGAAAGCACTCTGTGCATATTTGTGTATAATAATCTCACACAATTGTCCTGTTTTATAAAGATAATAATTTTATATTTCGCTAAATAGAGTCCAAAAATCCATCCATCCATCCATCCATCCATCCTCTGCTTCATCCTATCTAGAATCGTGCGAGAGCTAGAGACTATCTAGACAAGAAATGAGAGCAAGAGTACATCACAGATGGGATGCCAGACCATCACAGGGCAGACACGCAGACATGCAAACACTCACACATACAGCCAGTTTTCCCAGATGCCAATTAACCATTATCCATCAGTATTTTAGACTGTGGGAGGAAACCCATGTGAACGTGGGGAGAACATAGAAACTTCATACAGAAAGCACCACAAGTCAGGAATTGAACCCCAGGTAGTAATGCTAACCACTGCACTACCTTGCTGCCCAGAGTCCAAAATTCAGTAGCTGAAATGTTAATCAGTGACACTATTACGGTTGTTTAAAAATACTTCCTGACAAACTGGCAGCAGTGATGTAGTGTAATCAAACCATGAAAAGTGGAGAATCAAAGCAAGTCCCAAAGTTCATAAGATTAGGGATTCATAAAGTATAGATGTGGATGGTCATGGAGTAACAGCCAGGTGTTGCACTGAGAAAAGCACAAAGTCTACAGCTGACAACTATGCAGTGAACTCACCATTATAATAAAGACAATGCCAAGGATAAATGTTAGAGTATTAATTACATTTATATAAGAATGTAAAATAAGGTTACAAGGGAGAGGCCTTTGTTTAATTGCTAATAGCCAAGTGATGCAAAGAATTAATCAAATGTTTCTTGAAAGCTAGGGTTTTGTGTTTGAAAACATAGCTGGTATTTGTTCATATTTTCCAGATTACCACAACCATTTGTAGGGCAGAAGATGATAAAAGTGACACAGCAATGAAAGAAAATGTCCATGAATCAACAATATCCTGGTCACTCCACAAATGAGCCTTGTATGGAATTAAAACCCTATCAAACTCCAACAAAGCTCCAAAGTAATACTGCAAATATGTTAAAGAATTTATGGTCTGCCAAGATAAAATTGGAACTTTTTGGTCTAATTACAATGTACTACATCTAATGCAAACCTCACACATTGTAGTGGATCACTCAGTCAACATCATCCCTGCTGTCAAGCATGGTGATGGCAGCATTATGCTATAGTTCTGCTACTCACTACATGGAGAAGGTTGTCAAGAGTGATGGTAACATAGACGAAGCAAAAAACTGGCTAACCTTAGAGAAAAACCTACTTCAAAAAAACTCACTAGATGGCAAGACCTGGGTTCGAGCCAATGCAGTGAGGCACGAAGTATGGTGGGAGCGGTGAGGGCACAAGCCCTAGAACCCGAATCCGTTACAATAACAAAAGGACAGACAATGAAATATGGGCTATTTCAAAGTCGCAAATGTGAGATATAAAGTCGTAATTACGAGATATAAAGTCGTAATTCTGAGTTTTTAAGTCGGATTTCTGGGTTACTAAGTCGCAATTCTGAGATACTAAGTCGGAATTCTAAGATACCATAGCGCGTTTTATTTTTACTTCCTGGCGGAAATGGGCTTCCATACTTCATATTGAGTTCACAAGTCTGAATTTTTATGCAATCAACATATTTAATTTTATTTTTTTCTGACACTTATTGTAACTTACCTTAAAAAATCTTTAGTCTGAGCATTTGTGATTGTAATACAATATTAAGTTTAAAAAATGTATATGCTTCATTTCGTAATTTCACAAAATGAGACAGCATACTAGGGCTCTTAATATTTTTCAAAGCACTGTAATTTCAAAATCACCTATCAGTATAGGTTTTTTACAAATTGAGATGTTGTGAGGAGGCAATTCCTTGATGTGCATTACTTTCCCTGAGGTCTCTTCCCCCTACCTAATATCGTGGACCAGACAAGCAGCTGAAGAGCACAACAAAATTGATGCTGGCAATCACTGGAGAAAGGATCAGATGTGCACTCTTCTCCAGCCCACATAAATAGAGTGAGAAACTAAGAGGATCAGTGACGATCAAGAGAAGACATCGGAGCACAAACAACACAAGTCTTTCACATCAGTTTCTGCCCCAGCACAGGTTGATACACTACTGAACCAGACTCCATGTTCATGACACCAGCTATACCAGCTACTATCCCTGCTTTTGGGCTGAAGAGTGGCTATGCTAATACTACAGAAGCTACTTTCACACAGCACAAGCTGACTATTTTTTTCCAAATACAGCCACAGAGCTGAAGACCTCAATCTTATGGCTGGACTGCTACAGATGCAGCCATTCAAAATGCGCGGGCGATACAGCATTATTTTCCGGTATGCTGTACACAGTTTACCGCAAGTTACCGGTAAATACCGCAAGTTACCGGTAAATACCGCTAGCAAAATAATAGTATCCGGAATTTCCGCAAGGTGGAGCTATTAAAGCTCAACCTCTCATGTTTGAGCTGTAGCCATCAAAGTCTTTAACGAAGATATTACTAATAGTATTAATAATAAATGACCTTGGACAAGCTGTAAACTCAAAGTATTGCCCTGGTCCACATTCTTTTTTTCATTGACCGTCTTTGTAAAAGTAACACCACAGCATTTCGCAATCACGCATTTTTTTCCAATCATGCAAAGTACAGTAATTTTTGAGAATCGATTCACCATGCCTTACACATGCTCTTAAAAGAGATTGATTTAGGAACATAAACATATTACCGTATGCAAACTGTACTGTATACAGTATGTATATGTATATTTAATGTCTTAACTGTGCCCGTTTAAGTATTGAATATTTATATGGAATTTTACCACTGAAGGGAAATCTTAGTGCCTGAGCATAAAAAGAATAGGAGCATACTGCAACGCGTGTGAAGGCCATAAACGATATTAATTTTGGAACATAAACATACAGTATATGGCTGGTCTCGGTACTTTAAAGAAAACATACACGAAACATGGTTTCATTATGACCAGAATCGGTCTTGAGATATTTTTAACTTGATTTACAGTATTTGAGAGGTATGTCTTGACACCGATACTACGTAAGTACTGCTCACGTACTGTATATGTTTCTAGGTTTATATTATGCATTTCATACGGTCAAATTACTTTTGAGCAACTGATAAGAAGCGCGAAACGGTATGCCCAGGGCGTTTTAGTTTCGTTTTTTACGGGGACTGCTTTAACTATATCGCCGTGAATTGATTAGAGATATCAAGTACATACAATTCATTTTTTAAATGTTGTAGTTTGTCTTGTAAAAATGTTACAAGAACATCATCTGTCAACAATTACACAGGTTCTGTTTCCATATTGCGGATTTTGGTTACGTAATATTATTTTCTAATTTAACGTTGTGAATATATGATTTGGGCAAACAGAGCCGCAAAGAAGTACATTATGGGTTGTTGTTTTTTTTTTGCAGTTTTATCTAGAACAAGCGATGCTTAAACCTTTGTCTGATTCTTGTGAAACTATCCACACGACAGTTACCCACAGTAGGAGTTGACTTCAGTGATGTCACTGATGGGATGTTTCTAAAAATCCATCCTCTGTAAAACGTCTTCTCTAGTTGTCCTGCATATGTATTCGCTAATGAAGCTGTGTGTTCTGAGCCTGGATCTCTACATTTCTGTATGAACCAGCTTAGAGGGCTAAAGACAGCTTGTGTTTAAATTGAGTGTAAGGTAATTTATGCTTCTAAAGTCATGGTCAGCATTTATTATTGTACTGTGCTGTAAACTTGTTCTATGCCTAGTCACATTATTTTATAGCGTTTTTATAGCGTTATCAAATCTGGTGGCGCTGTGTGTTAGTTTCCTGACTCCCATGTCACATGGTCTGTGATTGAATCCCATGGAACTACTGTACAGTATCACTTTATTTTTTAACAAACATTTCTTTGAAAAAATGAAACGTTTCCCTTGGTCAGAGATTAAATAAAACCTCACTCGCACCAAACAAATTTATATTTCTAAATATCACAACATGATCGAATTTAAGTCTTTTTAATAACAATGAATAGTCACCTATGCGTTACAAAATAAACATTTATATTGATTTGAATCGCGTTTTGATTTAAATCGTAAACGCATGTTTAAATATATGTGTTTAAAGGCGATATACTGTATAAAAGCGCTGATTCTTATGGAGTGTGTTCCGCCGGGGATTCAAAAAATTTATTTTTTTTAATCGTGTATCTAAGGAAAACTGCAGTATAACTTTGTTCATGCACAAACAGTGGCATGTTACATTATAATTTGGGTGTCTCCCCTTGCCAGAAAGCTCTAAATTGCATTTTGAGTGCGGTTTTTGACTTTTTCTAAATTGCAACCCATAAATAAAGCTGATAAAGCTTAGACTAACTGTATTCTAAACTGTATTACAACGTAAATTGCAAAAATGCACTTGGAATCTGTCCAAGCCCTCCTACGAAAATTATTTAAACTGCGACACTGATCATTCATCTCTAAATAAACTTTATTTTATATAGCGTTTTAGGTGAATAGGTAATTAGATTGCTCATAAACCTAATCGCTTTTTCTACATAAACACAGCGTGATTGCTCTCTGAAAATACTTTTCCTTTATATTTAGGCTCAGATTTCAACTATAGATCGCATTATTATAAACTTTCTTGGAAAAATGTATTTTATGTAAACCATGTTTGCTATTAATTCATTTAGGGCTAAAATACGTTCATTGTCTTCCAATCGAGTCGAGTTGACATTAGAAGCTTGCCACTCCCGGACTGTTACACCAACGCATTAGCATGTTAAAGCGACTTAATTGAGGTGCCCAGCTACCAGTTAACACTGTACTTCCTACTTTAAAAATACTTGTGAAACCGGTTTAATTTGTCACAGCCAGCACTCCTGCAGAGAGGGGGTTGTACTCGTAAAGTAGAAGCAGGCGAGATTTCCAGCGAAAGACACCCCCCCTCAAAAACCCAGCAAGCAGTAAGGCTTTATGTTGAAAATTGAAGTGGATTTTGTTTATGATAAAGAGGAGAAACTGGGATGGGAGGAGGGTTTGGTTTTGCATAAGGGGCGGGATTATGATAATTGGAGGAATTTGCGAGAGTATAATGGTTTGATATATTTGATTTTGTATTGTGGTCGTTATCTATGTTTTTGGTTGGTATTATGTTTATATGGTTGTTTTTGTTGGTTGGTTGTTATTATGGTTATTAATAATACGATCTATAGTTGAAATCTGAGCCTAAATAAAAAGAAAAAGCAAGTGATTAGGTTTATGAGCAATCTAATTACTTATTCGTTTAAAACGCTATATAAAATAAAGTTTATTATTAATTTGCTGGACAGAGCGGTGAACATTATTATGCATAAGACAAAGATAACGATCCTGATCAGTTTAGAAATCTGTGTACGCTGTAAGTTTTTACTTCTTAAACTTTTAAAATACACGTTTCGAATAGAAAGAAATCCTCTTCCTGGTACAGTCGCATGAAGTGAGAGGCGAAACAGCCCTACACAGCCCTGTCGCAGTACACGAATATAATCATATCGTTATTAAATTCTTTAGATACGCGATCCCATATTATATTAGCAGAAAAGCTTAAACTGCCACTTTTTCACACGCAATTTCATGTTAGTTAAATTTATTTATATATTATATATTTATATCTCTGACCAAGGGAAACGTCTCATTTTTTCAAAGAAATGTTTGTTCACAAAGGCGACTGTCAGAAGATAGGACACAGCGGCTCAGGCACCCGCTGAATGGAAAAGGGGCACTTTAATGTTCTGTATGGCTAATACTAAAGCCAATACTAATATTCAATACTTTAATATCCTTTTCTGTATGTTTAACAATAGTGGGTACTGGCCTAATTCGTCCCTGCTCCCGTTGTTAGGTGTTAATGTGTTGTTAAGTGTGAATTTGTAGCTGTTTCCCTGGGGTCTGGCTTTTTTTCTGGAAAACCATAACTGGTCTTGTCCAGATTGACTGTCGGCGCCCAGGTCTGATCTTTGTCCTCTAAGCTCTCTGTGTACAGTGGAGCCTCCTGTCCAGCCAGCACATGTCCACAGACATTCACAACAGCGACATATCATAAAACGTTTGCACATATAGTGTGCAAAAATGCACTTTATTTACTAAAAATAAGACAGAGATACTGTATCAATTTATGTTGCATTAGCCTGATTATGATTAAAAAAACACATATAATTAAACACGCGTTTGCGATTTAAATCAAAACACGATTTAAATCAATATAAATGTTTATATTGTATCGCATACTGTCCAGCCTCCATTTCTCTATAAAAATTTACTCTATTACACACGCACACAATAGAAGCAGGAAGCAGAAGCAGGGACCGTTGTCAGAAGGGAAGAAGGTGACTATTCATTGTTATCAAAAATGACTTAGAATCAATCATGTTGCGATATTTTGAAATATAAAAGTCAATTGATTGTCCATAATATCGCTATTCTATTTTTTTGAAGAAATGTTTGTTAAAAGAAAAGTCCAGCACCAGCTGGATTTGAACACACAACCTGCAAGTTGTTAATCAGGCACGTAGACCAGTAGGCTACAAGACAACTCGCATGACAGGGAGGCGAAACAGCCCTACATAGCCCTGTCGCAGTACATGAATATAATCATATCGTTATTAAATTCTTTAGATACGCGATTCCATATTATATTAGCAGAAAAGCTTAAAACTACCACTTTTTCACACGCTATTTCACATGCTAGTTAAATACTTCTGTAGCGGCGAGGCTTAATAATAAGGCAGAGTTAAGTGTTTCTGAGCTTCCCAAATGAGGCCCCATTTCTCTGTTCATCTCTGTGGTGCAGCCACAGAGAGACCATTAGTGCAGGGTGATTTAAGGTCCTAGGACAGCTCCCAAAGGGGGATGCACTTAGCTAAGTCTGGCTATCATGATCAATGGTCATCCATTGGCGCCTATCTGTCTAGGGAGTGCCAGATGGACATCTGGACTGCATTCCTAAGTGTCAGGAGTAAGTGACTCATATCTCACCTTGATCAACCAATCAGGGACCCGGTGCCGCGCCGGGTGTAAATATCAAAATATACATTCGTCCCGGGCACAGGCCGAAGAGCGCCCGGCTGGGGTGCGCGGGGAAGAGCTGGACATTAGTGAAAGGCGGGGTTTAGGAAGGCGTACAGTCTGGGCAGGTATAGATTACACTTTTCTAAAACGTATTTGAAAAATAAAAACGATTACAATCTAATCCTTCCACGTTTGATCCCAAAATCCCAAGAAATATAAATCTAAACGGGTAGAAAGCTATGCTGAAAGTTTATTAAGATGCCTAGAAGACAGAGATACTGTATCAATTTATGTTGCATTAGCCTGATTATGACTAAAAAAACACATGTAATTAAACACGCGTTTGCGATTTAAATCAAAACACGATTTAAATCAATATAAATGTTTATATTGTATCGCATACTGTCCAGCCTCCATTTCTCTATAAAAATTTACTCTATTACACACACACACAATAGAAGCAGGAAGCAGAAGCAGGGACCATTGTCAGAAGGGAAGAAGGTGACTATTCATTGTTATCAAAAATGACTTAGAATCGATCATGTTGTGATATTTTGAAATATAAAAGTCAATTGATTGTCCATAATATCGCTATTCTATTTTTTCGTAGAAATGTTTGTTAAAAGAAAAGTCCAGCACCAGCTGGATTTGAACACACAACCCGTGAGTTGGTAATCGAGCACGTAGACCAGTAGGCTACAAGGGAAGTCGCATGAAGAGAGAGCCGAAACAGCCCTACACAGCCCTACACAGCCCGCAGTACACGAATATAATCATATCGTTATTAAATTCTTTAGATATGCGATTCCATATTATATTAGCAGAAAAGCTTAAAACTACCACTTTTTCACATGCTATTTCACATGCTAGTTAAATACTTCGATGCTTGAAATGTTTAGGGAGAAATGGAATACCGGTGTGTATTTTTCCTTTAAAGTACCGATTCCTGGAATCTGACTGGCTGACACCCTTCTGAAGTGGTTCCATAAAATCTGGTATACGGAAAAGAAAGCATTGATAAAAAAAGCCTGGATTCTCATGTATCTCATACAAGTATCTTTTAATACAGTCTTTGCTGTGCTCTTGAGGATCCTTGTGATATTTTGAGCTCTAGTTGAATGATAAGTGTCGCATTTTAAATCATTTTCGTAGTTAGAAATTATGAAACGCCCTGTTAAAAGCAAGGGAGTTTTTATGCCCGTTGAAGTAAAACAAAATGCCTGACAAAGTATGGCTTGGACAGATTCCAAGTGCTTGTACAAATGTGCTAAAGAAATGATACTTTGAGTATACAGCTTGTCCAAAGTCATTCATTATTAATACTATTAGTAATATCTTCGGTAAAGGCTTTGATGCATAAATATTTCTGATAAAGGTAGGTTGTGTACTTTTGTCCAACTGAGCAATCTTGCTTTCATAAAATATACCAACATTTTAATGACTGATGATTAACATGCTGTAATACACAGTTCAAAATTAAAAGCTCAAATGCTGTACATGAGAGGTTAAGCTCCCCCTGGCGGTTTTACAAGGTGACGCCGGATAGTTTCTGGCATGACGTCAAATGACGTCGATTAACCGTGTGATACTGCGTGATACCACGTGATACCGCGACACGCCCACCGGGGTATGCCGCGAAATACCCCACCCATTTTGAATGGCTGCATCTGTAGGAGCTAGACGCCCTTGCCATCTGAGCTACCATGGCCTCTTAAGAGATGTTAAAATTGTACATCACATTAGTAAAGCCTCATGTTGACTATTGTGTACAGTTGCCATCACCCCTTAATTTGGAAAGATAATTCAAGATAACTCTTGAATCAGTCCAGACAAGAGCAAACCAGATACATTCAAGGGTTTATGTTTAAGGGAATATCCTACATTGACAGGCTGCAAGAACTTTTAGTTACCTTTTAGATACCTTTTTAGTCCTACTGTATAGAGAGAGGATTACAAGGGATCTGGAAAAAAAGACAAATTTGAGATCTATAAATGAGTTAAAATGTCTCTAAATAAGGAAGTACTTACAGTATAATAATTAAAATCCTACTGTGACTCTGTAAGCAAAGTTTGTGATGAATGAAAACTGTGACCCTGTGACCACCCATCTTCTAAAGGTTCCCTTGTATCCACGGTAGAGAAAAGGTATGGTCATCCATGTCAACAGGTTGGAATTTTGATTTTTATTGGAAAGATATCACATATTACAGAATATTCTAAGTATTATTGAAGATTTAAAGGCATCAACTGAATAAGATGTTCATTTAATTTCAATTGACATCCCTCAGAGAGCATGACTGAATTTTAATATATGCTGGTGCAATGTGTTGAATGTGTTTTGAAGTAGGATACAAATTTCCAATGTTAAAGGATAATTTGCATGCTAATTTGTTGTGTCCTACATAAATTATTAAAATATTACAAGCATATGTAATGGTCAAGAGAATAAAAATATCATGTGTATTCATCAGTTTTGGTGGCTTTCTAATGAAAGATATGATATGCTTTAAACAAATAAGAACATAATTATTATAGCTATCTAAAAAAATGAAATAGTCAAATTTTATATTCAAAGATGATTGGGGGTATACCAGATCTTACTGATTTAAGCCCTTTAAATCCTCTTTTCCAATGTTTTCCACTTTAAAGTAGGATAGTTTTCTATACCCTGACCCTCAGGCACCAGAGTGCCTTTTTCAGATGATTTTTGGCAAACCTTTCCAATAGTTTTTGAAAAGCAATATGTTCAGGAACTTTGGAATCACCATTGGGGAGGTCATTAAGATGTTGTGGATTCGCCCATAAAAATGCTCAATCAAATTCACAACTTCTTCTATACTAATATAATGTAGCATATTATAAATTGTAATGTAAAATAGTATTTTAACAGACAAAATAATAGATTGAGGGAATACAGTTTTCAGTGTGACTTTAAATTCACAATTCAAGTTGTTTCACAATAGTGCTAAATCCACTATTATGCTCACCAATAGTCAGTACAGCTTTCCATCTCACATTCAAAACATACTGATTGTCAATAAAGCCCTTAGTACCTATGTTCCCTCCTTGAGCTACCTGGTTAAAAGCACTTCCAAAAAAGTATCCTCCTAATATGTAAATTGAGTCATAATCCCTTTTAAGAAACCTATTTTTATTGCTGAATAATTTAGATGCTCCCAAAGGACTAACAAACACTGGTATCCTGTCATCACAGAGAGAAGCTCTGTTGTTTCTAGAAGTGATATAAAACTTAATAAACCGTTGCTGGAACACTCAAAAATGTAAGCCTGAGATATTAATAAATATACCATATTACAATGTATTTAGGTTTTTAAAATTCCAAATATTACTATTAATCAGTAGGTTTTGTAATAATTTCCCATAAGACAATAAAATGATTAATATGTTTAATACTATGCCACAGATTCTAAGGACGATTAAACTGCATTAATGCATGATACATTGCCATAATTAAATGTTGATCAGATTGACATACAGTATATTTGCAGGGATTTGTATGTATGAAAATCACAAGAGTAGTTTTTATATCGGCAATGGACACCATGTTGTGATGCCCTTCAGAAGGAAAAGAGGCTACACAGCACCAGCTATTTTACTGCTTGAATGAGATTCAAAGAGATGTTCAGTCAGTGTGTGAAGGCTGACCAAGAAACCAGTAGGGTATTCCGATGCTGGTACAATAAGGTAGTGTACAGTGAAATGTGTGGAAAAAGTAATAGCACTTGATAGCAAAATTCCCTTTAATTATTGTCACTTACAGCATATAGTAGCTGTATAATCTTATTGTAGTCTTATACACCAACCATTTGAGCACCCCCAAAGTCATTTATCTGCTGTTAGTTACAATTCCAGCCATTCAGAATGCACAGGGGATACTGTAGTAGTTTGCAGTTCAGGGACTGTAGGGTACTGTAGCTTTTTAAAAATACTCAAGTTGTGTGACTGCTCTACTGTGTAAAACCACTAGGTGGAGCAGTGAAAGCTTAACACGGCATGTGAGCATTTGAGCTGTCGCCAGAAAATGCTGTTTCGAATCCCAGCCAATGCTGGGGGACCATCTTTTTCCAATTATAGAATTAAAGTTGTACAGATGCAGCCATTCAAAATGCGCGGGCGATACCGCATTATTTTCCGGTGCGCTTTACGCAGTCTACCGCGAGTTACCGGTAAATACCGCTAGTTACCGTAAATTCTCCTATAATACCGCAAGCATAATAATAGTATCCGGAATTTCCGCAAGGTGGAGCTAATAAAGCTCAACCTCTCATGTTTGAGCTGTCGCCATCAAAGTCTTTAACGAAGATATTACTAATAGTATTAATAATGAATGACCTTGGACAAGCTGTAAACTCAAAGTATTGCCCTGGTCCACATTCTTTTTTTCATTGACCGTCTTTGTAAAAGTAACACCACAGCATTTCGCAATCACGCATTTGTTTCCAATCATGCAAAGTACAGTAATTTTTGAGAATCGATTCACCATGCCTTTCACATGCTCATAAAAGAGATTGATTTAGGAACATAAACATATTACCGTATGCAAACTGTACTGTATACAGTATGTATATGTATATTTAATGTCTTAACTGTGCCCGTTTAAGTATTGAATATTTATATGGAATTTTACCACTGAAGGGAAATCTTAGTACCTGACCATAAAAAGAATAGGAGCATACTGTAATGTGTGTGAAGGCCATTAACGATATTAATTTTGGAACATAAACATACAGTATATGGCTGGTCTCGGTACTTTAAATAAAAAATACACACCAGTATTCCATTTCTCCATAAACATTTTATGCATTGAAGTCTTTAACTAACGTGATACCGGAGTCAACAAGCATACTTTTTAGAATTTGATTAAAAGGGAATATAATATGGAATCGCGTATCTAAAGAAATTAATAACGATATAATTATATTCATGTACCGCAACACAAGAATAGTACACGCTGTACATTGTCTGTTGCAACGTAAATTGCAAAAATGCACTTGGAATCTGTCCAAACCCTACTTTGTCAGGCATTTTCTTTTACTGCAACGGACATAAAAACTCCTTTGCTTTTAACAGAGCGTTTCATAATTTCTAACTACGAAAATTATTTAAACTGCGACACTTATCATTCAACCAGAGCTCGAAATGTCACAAGGATCCTCTAGAGCACAGCAAAGACTGTATTAAAGAATCGCGTATCTAAAGAAATTAATAAGATATAATTATATTCCTGTACTGTGACAGGGCTGTGTAGGGCTGTTTCACCTCTCTCTTCATGTGACTCTATTCAAAAGCCATTTAGCAAAGAGGGGATGAGAAGAGTGACAAAGCAGTATACAGTACTTTAGATCTTTTTTTCTGAACCGGGGAAAATCTGATCATGTTTCTCTATAACAATAATAAAAAACATTGCCACACCCGGACTGTTAAACCAATGCATTAGCACGTCAAACCCATTGAGGAGCCGGGCGCAATAACTGTTTTGTGCCTTGATTTACTGATCTGCATTAAACCTGGCACTGCTGGAGCAGCACTGTCAGACCTGAGTGCTTACAGTCAATCTGGACAAGACCAGAGTTATGGTTTTCCAGAAAAAAAGCCAGACCTCCTTTAGTCTTCCTGAAATTTTCGGATTATGAACGAATAAAAGCATCTTATTAAAAACACGTTTGCGTTTGTTTGGGAGCTATATTATGTATTTTTCATATGTAAGATATAATGATGTGTTCCCGCTTACACATCGCACGACTTTAAAAGCTAGAAAAACAGGTTTCGATTCACATTATCTGGTGAGCCTTGTTTTGTCAAAGGACAGCACAAAAAAAACAGACAATACAAAGGGGAGGAGGGCAAGCGAGAGGGAGAGTTTTTTACCCTCTGTCAAAAAAACCCAAATCACCCGGGGCAGAGACTCTGGAGGGATCATTGTGTGGTACAGAACGGAGCTCAGTCAATTCAAACAAAGTCAGCGCTGAATCAGTTTCAAAAAAACTTCAACGGACATAAAAACTCCCTTGCTTTTAACAGAGCGTTTCATAATTTCCAACTACGAAATTTATTTAAACTGCGACACTTATCATTCAACCAGAGCTCGAAATATCACAAGGATCCTCTAGAGCACAGCAAAGACTGTATTAAAAGTATACTAGTAACAAACTAGTATACTTTAGATATTGTTTTCTGAACCAGGGAAAAATCTGATCCTGTTTCTCTATAACAATAATAAAAACATTATTTTACATATCACCTTTATGTGATATCACCTTAAGGACAGCACATACAAGGGTTAATTGCACAATGGACCGTGCAAAGAAATTTAAATTTAGTCTTCTTTAGGTGTGAGGGCAGGAGTGGATCGCAGAAGGCATAATCAGCAAATTAGGAAAACAAAGAACAGGACAGGTGAGACGTTTATCCAGAGAGCGAGTGATCAGAAAAAGGAACAGCTGTTACGCCCAGGTTTTACGCTCTCTCTCTGCTGAATGAATAAAAGCATTTTATTAAAAACGCGTTTGCGTTTGTCTGGGTATTTACTTTGTAATCTGTGGTTTACATCTACTGTATTGCTTTGAGATGCCACTTTTAAAGGTGATATGTAAAATAAAGTTTTTTATTATTGTTATAGAGAAACATGATCAGATTTTCCCTGGTTCAGAAAAAAGACGATTAAAATCTGTAATCTTTCCACTTGTATGTCATCGGAAAATACAAGAAGTTTCTGCTTTGTGTAAGGATCGTATCAAAAAGTAATCTAAATGGTGAGAAAGCTGTGCTCCTCAAAGCGCTTTACAGGATAAAAACAACAGCAATAGTGTTAAGCTGGGCAAACGATTTTTTTATAGAAATACAAAATGAGATATAATGATGTGTTCCGGCTAAGACATTAACGAGTAAAACCCCCCTCTCTGTGGGAGTGCTGGCTGTGACGAATTAAACCAGTTTCACAGGTATATTCAAAGTAGAAGGGGGCGAGATTTCCAGCGAAAGACACCTCCCCCTCCAAAGCCAAGGAAGTTCAGTACTTACTAGTTAAGAAAGCTAGGCTCCTCAATGAAATCGCTTTAACATGCTAATGCGGTGGTGTAACAGTCCGGGCGTGGCAAGCTTCTAATGTCAACTCGACTTGATTGGAAGACAATGAACATATTCTAGCCCTAAATGAATTAATAGCAAACATGGTTTACATAAAAGACATTTTTCCAAGAAAGTTTATAATAATACGATCTATAGTTGAAATCTGAGCCTAAATAAAAAGAAAAAGCATTTTCAGAGAGCAATCATGCTGTGTTTATGTAGAAAAACCAATTAGGTTTATGAGCAATCTAATTACTTATTCGTTTAAAACGTTATATAAAATAAAGTTTATTATTAATTTGCTGGACAGAGCAGTGAACATTATTATGGATAAGACAAAGATAACGATCCTGATCAGTTTAGAAATCTGTGTACGCTGTAAGTTTTTTACTTCTTAAACTTTTAAAATACACGTTTCGAATAGAAAGAAATCATCTTCCTGGTACAGTATGTATAGCAAACCAGCACGTCTTTTTTCTCCAATCAGAGGGGTTAGACGCTCGGTTAAAAGCAAAGGAGATTCGTCTGTTATAGTGGACATAAAAACAAGAGTTCGCTGGCATTATATCCTAGAAGACACAGATCCTGGCCCAGACCAGGAGAATGCCCGCAGCGTAAAAGAAAATGCCTGATGAACTAGGGATTGGACAGTTTCCAAGTGCTTGTACAATCGATGGAAATGTTCAACAAAATGTGCAAAAGAAATAAAATAATCATTTATTTCTTTATCATATTGGCTAGCTAATGTCCTCTCTTTGCTAGTTAGTGGCTGTGTTTCTGCGTTGGGTAGCAACGGGTGACTGTTCTCAGGCAGAAGATGTAAACAGCTTAATTTTCGTGTTAAATAATTTTTTTAAATTAAAATTCATTCCATACAGCAATCGCATATTTGGGTACCGTTTCATAAAACTTTCATGCTTAAAATGTTTAGGGAGAAATGGAAGAGTGATAATGGAATGGAATGGAATGAATGATAAGTGTCGCAGTTTAAATAATTTTCGTAGTTAGAAATGATGAAACGCTCTGTTAAAAGCAAGGGAGTTTTTATGTCCGTTGCAGTAAAAGAAAATGCCTGACAAGTAGGGCTTGGACAGATTCCAAGTGCATTTTAGCAATTTACGTTGCATTGTCCATTGTGCTGCTGTAATACAGTTTAAAATAAGTCTAAACTGTATCAGCTTTATTTATGGGTTGCAATTTAGAAAAAGTCAAAAACCGCACTCAAAATGCAATTTAGAGCTTTCTGGCAAGAGGAGACACCCAAATTAATAATGTAACATGCCACTGTTTGTGCATGAACTAAGATTTCCCTTCAGTGGTAAAATTCCATATAAATATTCAATACTACAACGGGCACAGTAAAGACGTTTACTGTAAATCTTTCTACGACAGACCAACGGACCACGAGTGCCCCTGTCGGTCAACCAATCACGTACCGCGGTACCGCGCGTCATCGTGCGTCAAAATGCATGACACCGTAGCCAATTACCTCCGGTACGTGTCTGTACTGCGCACTTTGAATGGCTGCATCTGTATACTACTTTATAGTTGTATAATACTTAAACAAAAGTTGTTCAGACCTGTAGTAATTTTAAACTGTGCATTACAGCATGTTAAACATTAAACTAATTAAAAAGTAGGTGTATTTTATAAAAGCAAGATTGCTCAGTTGGATATAGAGTATAATACTTTTATTCATTATTATACTGTAGCTTGTGAACATGATGTGCCTCTTTCAGGTTTCTCAAACTGCTTTTTCCATACTAAACTTATGTCTTGCTATAATAGTACTTGTACATATCTAAATTCAAAATGGAAAATATAATGGCATTTAGAGTGTTTGTTTTTTAAACCAGAAGATCACTGCACTTTCAGTTCTCTTGCACAGTTTATTTTGCTTGAATTAGTCCATTTGCCATCATGATTTTGCCCAGCTGTATCTGGGCAAATACATAATGCAGTCTTGTTGGTTTAGTGGCTATATACTGTATATTCCAGGAGTCTATACAAACTTTTGTTTTCATATAGAAAACCTAATGCAGGATTGCAGGATTTATTTTCCTTTTGTCTTTTCACTGATAGCAGATGCCACACACATTTTCATTGCACTGTGTGTACAATTGAAAAATGCCTACCTTGTAATCAAATCAAATCAAATGTGGTTACTGTTGGGTTCCATATGCTTGCTTTCCAAAATTACTACAGTTTTAATTGCCTTGGCGCACAGAGTACAAGCAAGGTTACGAATGAGAGGAGTGCATTTGGGCCATCTAGCCTGTTTGGTAGTTAGCAGCCAAATGAACAAGGGATCTTAACCAGTTTTTTTTTATTTTCTTGAAAGAAACCAAAATATTAGGTTGTTTCACAGCTTTAAGTAAGAATTAATCTTCATGGCAGGTGTCTTTTTTGTGTAATTAGGAATATATGTTTAAATCATTCTTTCCCTTTATAACTAATAAACAGTTTTAAGATGAGACTTCTTTACTGTATATATAGTAAATGTAACATTTATTAATATTACATATTGTTCCAAGCAGCAGACAAGTGGCTCCTGTCCAAAAATACTAATCTTTTTAAATCATTCAAAATCTTGTTTATAGCTTCCTTTTCTTTTATATAAAGTATATTTTAGATATATAATGATTAAAATAAAAATAAATTATATTAACTCTGATATTTATTTATATCATTCAGTATGTGTATTCTTTTAATTTTATAACAGTTATATTTTGGATAATAAGATGGTATGTTTAAAAACCAAATTTGCAAAGACCAAAACGTACAAAAAATACTTAAACCAATATATTATTCCAATGGTTATAACCCATAAATATAAAGAATAAATATAAATATAAAGCATAGAAGAGAGATGGTAACCTTATGCTTGTGCTGAGTCAGTATGAATCTGTCCATGCAATTTGATGTTTTTGTGTAAACATCTGTGTAAATAGGCCTTGCTTAGTGTCAGCTAATGAACAATTTTAACTTCCTGTGGCATACCACTGACAGCAGAGAAACAGCCGAAGGACATGTAAATTCCTTTATGTGTCAGTTTGCTGTAGGCCTGCAGCTGACTTAGGGCAAGAGCATCAAAGATGACAGTTGCAGGCAACTGGAGCTTGGTTAATAGCTTTTTGAAAGAAAAAAAACAATAACAACAAGGCTTTGTACACATTTCATCCTAAGCTTAGTCTGTCAGAAATGTCGCACTTAACTTAAGTGCTCTGATTTTTTAATTTATATATTTAGATCAGGAAGCCTAAAAAACATATTCTTATTTCAAAGGTATTTTCAGATTTTAATATTGTTACCTATAACATATTTTAAGGAGATTGATGTGCAATCAATTAAATTAATAAACTTAGGTTTAATATTCGCAACTGCCACCATAAAATCAAACTCAGATTTATATTAATGATACCCAGACCTTCAGAAATTATCTGTGTTTATAATAAGTGTAAGGAGAATTTGAGTTTATTTTATTAGTGTGTACAGGTTCATTCATTTTTGTCTATGTTTTGCACAAAATAAAATTGCAGGGATCTAATAAAACATGTGTGCAGTAAAATGCAATAAACACATATTTGATAATATATGTCATTTTCTTAAGGTTTAAGCAAGGGATTAAATACAAATGATTTTTAGGATATTTAATCTCTTTGTTGAGAGAAAGATAGCCTGATCATGATTTCAAGGCAATTGGAAGTTGTAAATGAGTGGAACAAGCCAAGGAGCTACTACAAAGACTATGATGGACTGGAAGGATGGATGTGTTGTGACAAATGCTGGGAGGTTGTGTTAAAATCTGATTAGGTAAACAGAAGATGGGGAATTTAGGTCTGTCCTTGTTATGGTTGACATCCCTCCCCTACAGGGCGCTCCTTGTTGTGTCCCCCCCTATTTATTCTAAGCTCCTAAATTATTGCTTTGTTCCCCAGGTGTAGCCTGTTATGTCTATATAAAGCCTAGCTCCTCCAGTCCTCAGGGCTCAACATTAGGGTACGGTTGCCGCGCTGCCCGCCTAGCACCAGGATACCCTACGTCCGTCTCCTGAGGGCATAGACCTCATCCCCAACACCTCCCGTTTTCTGAGCATGGTATCTGGAGGAATTGGCCCCATCATCCTAGGATTTCCATGTTTTCTGTGAGTTCATGTTTTCCCCCTTCCCAGGGATTTTAACCTTGTCGCGTCAGAGGATTGATCTATTGTTGATGGACTCATGGACTGTGCCCTGACCTGCCTTTGGACCTGCTCAAATTTAGATGCCTCTTTGTCTCCCCGTTCACAGTCTCAAAGACTATCACTGTTACTTTATTGCACCATTAAACCCCTGTGTGTCTTCCCATACTCCGCCTCCTGTCTCCTTCAGCTCTTACCGCTTCACATAGGATCTAACATAACATCCAACATGGACTATAGAGCCTGTTCATGACATTCCTTCTGGCTATTTGTCACAAAATCAATTTTAGTAGTTCAGAGAAAACTAGCTAAAGCAGAATGATAGAAGTAATTAGTTTTGGATTATTTGGTCTAACACACAGGGCTGAGGGAAAGACTTTCTGAGCATAAGCATGAGACCACTGGAGCCTCCCATTGAAGAAAGAAAGATGACATGACAGCATTAATAAATTCTGATTCTAGAAAGATCAGGAGGGATGTATCCAGATCTGTAGTTCGTAGAGTCTAACAGAGTTAAAGTTCATTTATGAAGTATTCATTGTGAAAGATTATCCAGAGGACCTGGCTGATATAGGATCCCAAAGGAGAGTGATATGATTAGAGCGATCCAAGTGGAAGGAAATACATCATCATGACTGTGATGGAGGCAGGAGGCCTACAGATGCAGCCATTCAAAATGCATGGTACAAACCCATACCGCACGCAACTACCCAAAAGCCACTGCATTGTACCACGGTACGTGATTGGCTGGTCAAAATTACCGATGGGGCACTCATGCACTGGTTGATATTAATTTAGGAACATAAACATATTATGTAAACTGTATATGGCTGGTATTGGTAGTTTAAAGAAAAAATACACACAGTATTCCATTTCTCCCTAAATATTTTAAGCATCAAAGTCTTACATGTGGTTATTTTGGAAACATTTTTATGTGCTCCTTCTGACCATATTAAGTTTATATACTTTGTAAAAAGTCATAATGTTTTAACCTTTTCTGCGAATACACTCGTTATCGGAGTAAACAAAAGCATACTTTTAGAATTTGATTAATAGGGAATATAATATGTAATTGCGTATCTAGAGAAATTAATAATGATATAATTATATTCATGTACTGTAGCTCAAATAGTAGTACAAAACACTTTCTATGGATATGTGCGCTTCTGTTTCACTGCTTCCCACGTGACAGCATCTGTGGCGTGATAGCTTAAGTGTGTGCATTATAAGCCTGAGGTCCGCAGGTCAAGCTCTGCTGTTGCCATCAGTTTTCTTTTAACAAATAAATATTTATTTGAAAAACTAAAATCGCAAATATTATGGACACTATATTGACATTTTTTATATTTCTAAATATCACAACATGTTCGAAGCTAAGTCATTTATTAATAACAACAAATAATTTCAAACTGCTACAGATATTATTACTGACAATAAATATTATCGACACTATATTGTCATTATAAACATGTATGCAATGTCAGCCATACAACGTATGTGTTACTGAAGCTGAAAGTTTAGCCTTTGTCACTAATGTAACCACTAAATAAAGACATGAATATAGAAATCCCTACATTACAAACTGTATATGGCTGGTATTGGTAGTTTAAAGAAAAAATATACACACCAGTAGACCACTTTCTTCTTAAACATTTTAAACATCAAAGTCTTACATGTGGTTATTTTGGAAACGTTTTTACGTGGTCCTGACCATATTAAGTTTATATACTTTGTGAAAAGTCATAATGTTTTAACCGTTTCTGCGAATACGCTCGTTATCGGATTGAACAAAAGCACACTTTTAGAATTTGATTAATAGGGAATATAATATGGAATCGCGTATCTAAAGAAATTAATAATTATATAATTATATTCATGTACTGTAGCTCAAATAGTATAATACACTTTCTATGGATATGTGTGCTTCTACGCAACGCAGAAACACAGCCTCAAGTAACAATAGCTAGCATAAATGAAACATGGCACTTTATTTTTCAGCACAGCCAGCACAGCAAACCTCCCCCCTACGCCCGCACACCAGCAGAGTGGGAGAGACACACACACACACACAAACTCAATATAAACTGGAATGCTAAAGAACCCTAAACAGACTACTAGTCGAATATTTGACCAAGATAAGAAACAGAGAAAAAGAAACAGACCCTGATGAAGTACAGGCTCAGTGACTGCAGCCTGGCCATAGAAACTGGGCGACACAGGCAGACCTGGCTGCCTAGAGAGGACAGGCTGTGCTCCCACTGCCAGCGGGGAGAAATAGAGACAGAGGGGCACTTCCCACTGCACTGTGGCAGATACTCTAGGATTAGAGAAACATTCTTCCCTAAATTCAGAAATCTAATACCAGAGTTCCTGTACCTGCCAGAATCACAACGGGTCCCAGTCCTACTGGGAGAGGGAGGAGGGAACTCAGTTGAACTGGAAGCCCAGTATGTGATGTCCTGTCACAGCCTGAGCAACAGTGAGTCTGTCTCCTAATAATGCTCCATCTGTTTACAGTATATGTCAATATTTTATTACATGTCTTGGTTGTAAATGTCTGTAATATGTCTATGGATTTTATTTTACTTTTATTTTTTGTTTTGTTTAATTTTAATTTTATTATTTTTATTTCCTTTGGTAACACTGATTGTACCCATCGGTCAGGCTAATAAAGCACCTTGAATTGAATTGAATTGAATTGAGAGACAGAGTGAGAGTGAGAGCGAGAGAGTGAATGAGCGAGCGCCAGAGAGAACAAGAGAGAGAGAGCAACACACAAGGGTCTATTCGGGTAGCTACACAGGGATAGGGTGGCAATTGGGTACAAGTATAACAGGGGTGCGAAACCAGTGAACTATTTACAAAAATCCAGGCGATCTCACCAAACTGTACGCCCATTTTGCAATGGGTCAGCTGCACTGGTCAGCGGCTTTCCTAGTCCCCACCCTGACCACTACTACTCCTGTTTGTCGGTCTGTCTGTGGGAGGAATGGAGACTGTCTTTCAATGGAAGGTTTGCCTATTCTACTCTGAGAATGTAGAGGGGGAGGAAAAGTGCCCGCAGACATTTTTTTCACTGACAAAGCAGTGTTGTGTTAACAAAAACTACAGTATGCTTAACAGCTGACTTCCTAGAGTTACGAGACCACTTGCTTTATGTTCAGGTAGATTCAGATTCTAAGCTGATCATGAGGAAGAAAATCACCGTTTATCACGCATAAAAAGTCACTTTTTTTCTGATGCCCCATTACCCCCATCTTGATTAAAATCGCAAACGCGTGTTTCATTAAATTTATTTACAATCTGACAATGCAAGACAGAACTCACATTCACTGCGCTCAACAACCTTACAGATCAGTAAATCAAGGAAGAAAACAATTATCTGCTGTCTGCCGCTGAGGCTGGGAGAGAAAATCACGCCCTTTTCAATGGACATGCATTAACTTGCTAATGCGTCTAACACATTTCCTGGCGCATTGTGTTAATTTCGGATCAACAAAATGCATCAAAGAAGCAGGCGCTCTTTTCCTCTGGTTTCACAGTCTGTCCAGAAACAAAACAATCCGGTTAAACAAGAGAGTGTGGCATTACTTTTTGTCAATGAAAAACATGTTCCTTGTAACTGCACTGCTGTCGATATTGTAGCAATAGACAAAATGAAACGTTTGGAGTTTGCAATGCTGCAATGTTTGCAATTAAAATTACTATTTAATTAAACATTTTAAACACTTTAATTTTGTAGACGCAACACATATTTCGTACAGATACAGTACAATCACTATTATCACAGTACAATCACTACTATTTGACCTACAGTACATGAATAAAACTATATCGTTATTAATTTCCTTAGATACGCGATTCCGTATTATATTCCCTATTAATCAAATTCTAAAAGTATGCTTTTGTTTACTCCGATAATGAGCGTATTTGCAGAAAGGTTAAAACATTAGGACCTTTCACAAAGTATATAAACGTATTATGGTCAGAAGGAGCATGTAAAAACATTTCCGAAATAACCACATGTAAGGCTTTGATGCTTAAAATGTTTAGGAAGAAAGTGGAATACTGGTGTGTATTTTTTCTTTAAACTACCAATACAAGCCATATACAGTTTGCATAATATATTTATGTTCCTAAATTAATATCGTTTATGGAGGTGTATTGTGGTGTTACTTTTTGTCAATGAAAAAATAAAGTTTTTTTGTTTGCAAAGACAGTTACAAAGAAAGTGGGCCACGGTAATACTTTGAGCTTATAGCTTGTCCATGGTCATTCATTATTAATAATATTAGTAATATCTTCCGTAAAGACTGATGCATAAAATATTTCTGCATAATTAAAATATTTATGATAAAGGTGGTAGGTTGTGTACTTTTGTCCAACTGAGCAATCTTGCTTTTATAAAATATACCGACTTTTTAATGTTTAATGATTAACATGCTGTAATACACAGTATAAAATTAGTCTAAAGAGTATACAACTTAAATTCTTAATTGGAAAAAGATTGTTCTTCAGCAGTGACTGGGATTTGAAACCATGCGTTTTCTGGCTTCTCATGCTGTACATGAGAAGTTCGGTTTTATTAGCTCCACCTGGTGGTGATACCAGATATTATTATCATAACTGCGGTATT
Organism: Atractosteus spatula; assembly: GCF_055471065.1. NCBI lineage: Eukaryota > Metazoa > Chordata > Actinopteri > Semionotiformes > Lepisosteidae > Atractosteus > Atractosteus spatula. Next base: position 43,391,932 of record NC_142707.1, on the reverse strand, counting down.
ATATGGTATAACGCGATAAAATGCGTTATGATGGAACACACCCACTGCGTTTTACCGCAACGTACCCCGCTCGTTTTGAATGGCTGCATCTGTGTGAATGGATAAAAAAAAATATTTTTAGACAGAACATTGTGATATAGGATTCATTGGTGAGAGACAATTTGTTGGCTCTCTTTGGTGAACTGAGGATTATTTGCCACAGCTTTTTGATTTAACTAGAGTAGTAGAGCTCGAGGGTTGATTATTGGATTTTACCACGCTCCAGCCACTGCTATTTGAAAACAATTATGCAGATGTATCAGATGAATATGATAGTATTATAGTAACAATACTATTATAGAAATAATGCTACTAAAATACCTATATCTACTCCCTCAATAATATTATGTACCCCATAAGCATTATTTTTTTTTTGCTATCAGTACATTCGTTTCAGTTTAAAATTAAACTTTTCAGCACTTTATTTGGTACTTTACTATCAAATTGAAAGCAGTAATTATTTAATAAAGTTCAGTTTTTAATACCCCAGTGATTATTTCCAAGTATAGCATTGCCACACTTTGTCTTCAATTTAAATATACAGTTGTGGAAAATACATTACTTTTTTCTCAGATGGTTTGATGTTAATGGAAATAGCACCTCTTCATTTAAAGACAAAAAGCATTAGTAATTAAATCAATCAAAAATAATATTATGAAAATTAAACCGAGAGAACTACACAATATACCAAGCAGAATGATAAATAATTAAAATAACCATTCATAACCAAATTGTAAAAAAATATGCCAAAAATATATCTGAGCAGCTGGCATAATTAGAAGCACTTGAGATCTTTGTTTTGTTCCCTGGCACAATTACAAAGAGTAATAAATCTAAGGTAAATTGGGATAAACAAATATTTATTAATAATTACACTAAACAGCCCACAATACAATATACTGTACAAGTTACTCAACTTACAAAAAAGGCATCTCAGAGGTCTGAATGAAAAAAGTAAGTTGAGAAAAAGTATCATCTCCATCTAAACTTTCATACACATTTTATTTTCATTCCTTTTCTAAAAATATATTTTCATATATTTAAGAAATAAAGAGCTAGTTATCCTTTACCCGGCAAAAGAGGCTACAAGTTGATGCAAATCCTAACAGTATAGGGTGCAAGGGTGGACGACAACCTGCATGGAAGATCTGATCTGTTACAAAGCAGACATATTTAGGCGTATGTGTGGCAATTTAGAAATACCATTTAACATAATGAACATGACTTTAAAAAATGTAAGAGTATGCAAACTCCATGAAAAAGAAGCCTCATAGAATTGAACACAGACACCCCCTGCTGCCCTGAAGAAGTACTGACTGGGTTCAAAAAGTGGTTGGTGGTTATTATCATAGTGGAAAAACAGTGAATGATAACATAGGGTTACTGCATTAACCAAGATGGCCGATTGTATGCGATTTTGTTCTCAAACTTCAAAGCGCAGGAGTAGAACTGAAATTCGTTAAACAGTTTACAGTATGGCTATTTGTGGATAGTTCTTCAAGGAATTCTTTAATGTGTATGGTACATAGCAAAATGTAGTTTTTTTTTTGTCTATGCAATTAAAAGCGACATGCAGTGAAGGAGACACTTCCTGTTCCTTTTTAAATTGACCCTTTAAAATGAAAAACACTTACAATTATTTTAAAACTGTAAAACTGATAAAAGTCACTCATAAAATCCAAAAGTATTATTAAAATATTTGTCTTTTATTTTTATCTCACATGTCAGGTCAAGTATTAAAAAATTATAATAAAGCCTAAGGGGGAGCCAACAGGACAGCATGATTAAAAGACAATTAGAAATTCAGGAAAAAAATGTCCTTGTCACTAGCTGCTAGCAAAAACTAAACAATTGATTAGCGGCTGCCCAGCTCATAGAAGCATTTCACACTATTGTGCATCACCATTTGCATCTCTTCTATACTCTTGAATCTTCAATTAGAAATTTCTAACACTCCCCCCTCTTGCTCTGTAGGTTTTTGCAACTGGCGATCAGTTGATCAGCCTAGGTTAATAAATTCTGTTCTATCCTCCTTAACTTGTTTCTCTAAATCTGATCCTCTAGAGCACAAAATATAATGATGGAAAAAAGAAACGCAACACCTCCTCCTGTGTGGAACAGGCTGAAGAGTGACTCATCTGTGAAGAGGACCTGATGTCACTGCTGACAAATCTACCGCAGCCTCTGTCTGACCCAAGCCAGTCCGGTGTGACATCTAGGAGGTGTAAGCAGAGGGCCTCTGATAGGTCGCCTTGCTCTAAGGCCAGCAGCATGGAGAATAATAAAAGAGGTAAATGGTAATCCTATAATAACAACCAGAGATCTATAAGCCTCCCTAGCTGTCTCTGGAGTAGTGGTGCATAGATCAACAATAAGAAGACCCCTGAACAGAAATGCCATCTATAGAAGGGTCGCCAGGAAGAAGCCTCTTCTGTGGTCATTAACCACACAGCTTTGTAGTGATGAACGTGCACTTTATTAACACAGTGCTCTTTAACTATTACAACAATACCTCAGTAACTGCCTAACCAACTGCCCCTCAATCTACTATTCTATATATGAGCCACCTGAAGAAGGCTCCACTGCCGAAACGTTGTGTTTTCTTTCTTCTCTTTTCAGCATGGAATAAACCTATTACTTGATCCTTTGTACTCTCTCTATATATATATTGTTTACATATTCATGTACTGCATCATCTGTGCAGTGCGGCAACCCATAAGGATCACGCTCTGCCAATATCCTTACAGGAGTGTCCTTGTATGGGGCTGTTTTTCTTACTTTGGCCCTTGGCAACTTGACATCATTGAGGGAATCATGAATTCTGAGAAATATCAAGGAATTCTTGAGAAGAATGTCAGGCCATCAGTTTGAAAACTCAAGCTGGGCACAAAGTGAATGTTTCAACAAGACAACATTCCTAAACATTCAAGTAAGTCCACTAAAGAATAGTTTAGGAAGAAGTAGGTCCATGTCCTGGAATGGCCAAGCCAAAGCCCTGACCTGAATTCTATTGAAAAGCTGTGGCAGGACCTGATGTGGGTTGTCCATGCAAGACATCATTCAAACCTCACAGAGCTGGTGGAGTTTTATAAAGAGGAGTGGAAAAAAATGCCTCCAGCAAGATGTCAGAGACTGATAATTGGTTATAGGAGGCAACTGTGTGAAGCTATTGCTGCTAAAGGAAGTACCACAAGTTATCGACTGAAGTTATTTAGTTTTTTACTTGTGCATACAAGAAGGTGATTTGTTAAATATCACAGTCTAATAATCTATTAGTTCAAATCCCATTTTATGTGTGGGAAGTCTTTATTTAGGATATTCATTCTATATATTCACTAAGAATTCAGATTCATATAATATCTAATATAATGACCACCTCGAAGTGTTCACAAACCTTCAAGCATGACTGTATATATTTATTATTTTATTTATCACAGAATTTAAATATTTGCTTTACATTCACAATCTCATTGCACTTGAGCTGTATCAGATGTTAAATTGAGAAAGGGAGACAATAATTTCAGCCCCAGCCCCCCCACCTGGAAAGGCAAAAGCAATAAAGGTGATAAAAATTATGGCAAAAGGGTACATTGTGTTTACACACATTCATGTGCTAACACAGCCGCTTCTAAGAGCAAGGTGACTTTCTGGTCAATGTCATGAAACCTATAGTACAGTCAGGCAAACAGATTTTAAATTCAAGCAAAATCAGCTGTTCAAGTTAGTCAAAATCAATTACTTTGCAAGCAGTACACAACTTCTCAAAAGGTACCCCTTTCTCTAGTGCAAACTCAACAAAGGTTTGATTTTTTAAATAATTTTGAAACCTTGGACAGTAAGCATCAGGGACTAATTCGTAGTATAATCAAAACAAAACACCTGCTGGGCCTCATCTCATGGCATTCCAAATACGTGAGTCACGCGTATCATGACATGAAGTCATATCCACAGATATACCGAAACAGTAGCATACTGTACATGTCAATGTATTGCAGTGTGATTATATACTGTAAAAAAATATATATATACAGTATGATACCATATAGTTTTAAAGCTACTATAGTACAGTAAGTGTGAAATATATTTTTATATCAAAATTTAAGTTACATTGTTTCCTGATTGCTCGTTGTTGCATTAATACAAAATACAGATTTTCTCAACACAGATGTAAACCTGAAACGCGTTGTGTTCACAACAGTTTACAGTAAAATAATAAACTATTTTTATATTTACAATTGAGTAATTTTGTTTTTGTTAAATAGCCCTACTTTTAAACACAATAATTTAATATTTAACATACTGTAATGCACAGTTTAAAATTAATAAAAAATTTAAACTGTATACAACTTAAAATTTTATAATTGGAAAAAGATTGTCTCAAGGGGCTCATCAGGATTTGAAACCAGGCATTTTCTAGAGACGGCACAAATGCTTCCACACGCCATGTTAAGCATTCACTGCATCACCTAGTGGTTTTACAACGTAGTGCAGTCCCACAACAGAATATTTTTTTAAATGTGCAGCATACTACGGTGCCTCAATGTGTGCATGGCGCAATGTACTGCATTTTCCTGCATGCATTCTGAATGGCTATTCAGGAACCCTACAGTGTTGCATGGAAAAACCCTTATTCATTGCAGGACTGAGAGTTTCCCTTTGATGGGAAACATATAATAATAATCAAAGAGGATACTAAGAGAAAAAAACTACTGGTTATAGATAGAGAAAACACTCTTGGTTATACAAAAAACAACTGTGAACATTGTTAAGTTGCTAAGGCTGTTATGGTTATCATCAGGTTATGATTAAAAACAACTCCCCTGAGCATACAGTGAAGCCTCAGGTAGACACTGATGGCTTGGAATATGGACCTTGAGTTAGGGCTGCTCAGGGTTTTGGTATGAAGACTTTGGGTTACGCTCTCTTAGAGAAGTGAAGCCTAAAGACTAAAGAAGAAGAAAATCCAGCCGCAGCTTAACTAATACACCTTGATTCAAATTCACCTGCCTGGGTGTCACGATTGTAATCCCTCCTCCTTAAGGGCGCTCCGGCTCTTTCACATTTTATTTGATTTTGTTCACCTGCTCCCTGTTCCAGCCCACCTTAAAAGCCAGACTCTCACTCTGTTCTGGGCTCTGCATTGGAACACAAATGCCCAGAGGTCCGCCTACCACTGAGTCACCCTACGTCCGCAGCTCGAGGGCATAGGCCTTCTATCGACGTCCTGAACCAGCTGAGTCTGGGACTTGGAGCACCTGGTCCTGTTACCCCTTTTATCTCCCTGACCCTTTGCTGGATCCTGCTCTGGTTTTTAACTTTGTCATGTCCATCTTGGATTGGATCACCCGGTTCTGGATTTTTGCCTGCTCTGGATTTCCCTTCAGACTCCCCTTGGACTGTTTGCCTGGACCACGCCCCCACGAGCACCTGCGCACCTTCGTCATGCCCCCCTGTTCGTCTACCAGCCCAGTTCCTCGTCACCTCCTCATATCTGTTCACTCCTTTCCGGATTCTGCTGTCTACATAGGGTCCTGAAAAACGCTTCGTAACACTAGGAAACCACGAGTTATGGGCAGTGATTGGCAGTTGCAATGGCAGTTACATCATGATATATTAATGTGATAATATTGTTTAGGAAAGGACTTTTAGAATACTGAATGTTTTCGGCTAAACATGGGTTAAAATATGAGTTCATACAACATTATTAAAGAGATTAGTTACAGCATATGGCCAAAAAGTAAACAAAGCATGTAGGCATTCAAACCATGTTTTTATACGATTGAATGTATTGTTTTTCAAAACTAAATCTGTTTTTTGCAATAATGTAATAGTTAATTACATGTTTTGAAAATGTCCTATTTATTTTAGAAATATTATTTGTATGTTATTTCTTAATAATAAATAATTTTAATACATTTTCCAACAATAGTATGAAAAACTGTATTTGTGTGTACAGTTATGGATGACATTAATGCACAATTTTTAAAACACAAAACATTCATAATCATTATAACTTTTCAAAATACACCGCACAGTAAAAACATATAAAATAAGCAGCTTTGTTAAACAAAGATGTTAAATTCTTGCAAGATGGCAGGTCTAGGCTCAACTACAACTCCCAAAAGGTTTTGAGGAATGTCTTGCTGAATCAGCCAACACAAAACTTGGAGATAATGAGTAAGAAGGATAATGAGTTGCAAAAAATGTTTAAAGGATGTTGGAACTATTCTTCCACATCGGACATAATACTTTTTGAAACCAAATTGTTTAGAAATATTCTTCAGTGTATTTCAGGTTCAGTGCAACCTTGTGTATAGATCCTGACTGCAGTTCCTCTGCTTTTTGATAATTGTGTAGTCTCTACCACCCCTGATGATCTTTATTAACTTTACCCCTGTTTAAAGGTCAGTCATCTACTGTATAATAAACTAAAAAGTAAGGACTCCCCTGGTCTGTATTTGTTTTGTAGCAAGCAAATCTAATGTAACAGGAATGGGATATTTGGATATGACAGAGATTGGTCTATTTTCCTATGTCAATTTCTGTATTCATACATGTATAAATATACATGGCACTTTCTGAGGACTGCAGATTGTGAGAAACAAATATGATTTCCACTAAGCTATTCATAAAGAAATAATATATTATGAAGATGATTATAATCAAACATTTTCACTGAGCTAAACAAAATTGACACTGGCAGTTCAATCAAAGCCTGAATAAATAGTACAATTATGGATCGCTGCACACCCATTTCATTGTTGATTATGAAGGACGATGCAAGCACTGTAATTAAAGAGTCATTTTTTTATTTTAATGGTACAGAAACGGTAGATTTCAGTTGTGTTTGAATACATTTTTTTTCATACAGGCAGTGTATTTTTTAAGTAAAGACAACATTTTGACTTTTAGGTTCTTTATTAAATCTTTTAAATCAACTTGGATATTAAATTTGGGCATCGGGCAGTATTACATTCAAGAGAATATCTTCTAGCAATGCCTTTTTTTCAATTGGATTTATAAAAGCCCCTGTTTAGCTTTTTTAATTGCTTAGACAAATGTTAATCGACACAAGTTTACAAATAAGCTATTATTAATATATGATATTGATGTCTTGTGTGGGCAAATAAACAGCTTTATTCTGCCTTCCATTTTATGAAAATGTAATGGATGTAATCTAATTCTCAACACCTGTCAGCAAAACATTAATAAGGACTGTGATATAAATACCCTAGACATGCACACAAGTAAACACCTCATGCATAACTAGATTCATAGTGTAGTAACTATATTCTGTTTAATCATAAAAGTTATGCTTTTGGTGGGTGGAGGAAATAGGTGCTACTTCTGATTATTTTTATTTAATTAAGATAATATTTTGAAGGAGAAAGAAGGGGCAGAATTGGAAAAGTAGAAGTTCATCAATGTGTGGTATTCTCTCAAGCATGGAACAACACAGAGTTATTTCTCATTCAGTGAGCATAAATCCTGTAACTTCTTGTTAACATGGTCAACACTGTGTCCGTAGTTCTAAAAACCAAAAGAAAAACGTAGTCATGTAACATCTGGAATGAGTGTGATTGCATTTTCATCCGTTTGGGTTAAAATTAAGTAGCTGCTTGTTGAGGTTTAGACAGTAGGTGCTGAAAAGTGACAATTTTTCATGTTTTAATAAAGGTAAAAATGTAGCCATCAAATTCATTACATTTCTATAAAGTATTTTGAAAATACATTTCTGCTTTAGGTATGTTCATTTTCTGGAAAACAATTTTGCTTGCATGAGGATTTTGTTTAGATTGGTCTTTCTCTCAATTAAAACAATAGAAAAAATGGTTAGAGAGTGACAGAGACCAGTTACTGATATATTCTACATTTTCAATATACATATTCAAGGTGCTTTGTAAATCTGGCAAATTGCAGTGTCAGATTTTTAGCACATCATTATTACTCCCAGAAGTTTACCAGATGTTCAATGTCTTTACTATTCAAAGGGTTACATGTTGATGGTGTAATATGGCTGAATTAACAATTTCCTAATCTAAATTTAAGGTCACTGTTACAAGCTTTAAGTCAGATAATCAACTATAAGTCACAGAAATGTTTAAAGAAAGACCAATGTATCATCCTTGTAGAATTGGGTGTTTTTCTTGGGACCTTAATGACATTTTCATAGTCTCTAAACTTATGTCTGTGGGGTGGAAGAATAGAAAAGAAAAAAGCAAAGAAACAATTAATTTTTTATCAAATGTAGATATTCCAAATAATAAGAAATTCATTTTGCAATATATCTTAAATATATTGTAATATATGTGAAGAAATTCAAAAGCTTTGTATGATTCAGTGTCATGGTTTCAGTTCTGACCACAGACACTTCTTTTTATGGATTCTCCAGCTCTTTATCTAGTTTTAGACTGGAGCAGTTTTGGTGTCTCCCTTATTACTATTCACAGAAATACATGGACAGTGAAATATATTTACCACTGTTTTCTTCACATATGATCTATACTCACATCTTCTTACTTTTCACAGTTAATTAATGTAAACTTAAATCTCTTTATTAAAACTGTGCCTTTCATGTGATCTAAGTATTTTTGTCTGTCTTATGTTTTTACAGCCAGAAAGAAGAAAGAACAAGATTTCCCCATCATTCAAACTTTACTTCAACATTATTTTCTGTAAAGTCAATGTGGAAATTATACTGAAGACTACTGTGCCCATATTTCCATTTTGTAAAAATTTTCAAATATTACTTTTCTTCTGCATAATCTATTAAGAACCCAGTTCATATCAAAACACTTTATCAACAGATTTCTGACATAGCAATTAATTAAAGAAGTATGTCATTTTTTCTTTGTATTTTCTAGTTCTATTTCAGACACCACTAGTTTTCCCACTGGGTATGTAACTTACAAGCCATTAAATTCTTTCTACAGAGCTCAACATAAATTGGTATTGCACCCAATTGACAAGACTTTGCTCCATTTCTGGAAGAATTCTATCACCTCCTACAAAAAAGAGTAAGTGTAATGTCACTTTAGTGCAGATGGCTTTTGCTTCGGCTGTCATGCCATTCCCAAATGGTTTGCAAACAGAGTCTGCATTTTGAGCAGTCAAGTATTGAATAAGATGAATTAATTGAGATATGTATCATTATTATAGTGGGATTTTAGAAAGGTCAAACCCTTTTCCCTACATAAAACTCATAAATTAGAAAGCTGTGTAACCCTTTATCAACTGTATTTTTATATTTTAATGTTAAATTAACATATCTGGTGACATTAGATAATACCATATTATCTATGTTGTATTACATGTATTTTGTGTTACTTACCTACATCAAACATTTACGTAGTTAAATGCAGAATATAAGGTATATGTGATATGTTCGATAATTCATTTCATATACTATGAATGCTTACAATGGGAAAAGTGTTGCAGACATGTCTGTACATGATCCTCTCATTCCATTCTATTATTCTGTTTATTTGTTCTATCACACTACAAGCAACTAACAGCCCCCAAACACAGTTCATTATTTTTCTTTTATTCTTTTAAAAGATCTATTACAAATCAGTCTGGCATACACTCACCCCTGCAAGGGACCTTCTCTGTCCCTGTAGTGGAGACATAACTTCAAATCAGTCATTGCCAGAGAGTCAGAACCCAGCTACCTTCACCACTCCTGTGCCACACCTTCAGTTGTCTGGTATTCACTTAAGGTACACTAGCAGAGACACCAAGAAGCTAATAATCAGAACCTCACCATTCTTTCATCGTGGCTGAGTGATTCCAGCTCTACAGTTTCCCAACAATTAAAACACACTGTTTTGCTCTTGCAGAGCCAAGAGTCTAATAATCAGCCCTCCACACCATTCAGTCAGGGCCAGAGAATACAGCTGAGCCACTTGCTCTCCAGTCTCAAAGCTACACATTTACATACATATGCAGCCATTCAAAGTGCGCGGCACAGATACGTACCGGAGGTAATTGGCTACGGCCTCGTGACGCGCGATGACGCAAAATACCGTGGTACGTGATTGGTTGACCGACAGGGGCACTCGTGGTGCGTTGGTCGGTCGTAGAAAGATTTAAATGTCTTTACTGTGCCCGTTTTAGTATTGAATATTTATATGGAATTTTACCACTGAAGGGAAATCTTAGTAGCTGAGCATAAAAAGAATAGGAGCATACTGTAACGCGTGTGAAGGCCATAAATGATATTAATTTTGGAACATAAACATACAGTATATGGCTGGTCTCAGTACTTTAAAAAAAACATACACACCAGTATTCCTATTTTTCTCTAAACATTTTAAGCATCGAAGTCTTTAACTAACGTGATACCGGAGTCAACAAGCATACTTTTAGAATTTGATTGAAAGGGAATATAATATGGAATCGCGTATCTAAAGAAATTAATAACGATATAATTATATTCATGTACCACAACACAAGAATTGTACACGCTGTACGATGTCTGTTGATAATGTTTGTAGGGCTTTTTCAACACTCCTCATGTGACCTTGGCGGTGGCGCTGTGGGTTAGATTCCTGACTCCCACATCACACATTGGGTGTTCAAATCCAGCTGGAGCCATGACTTTTTTTAACAAACATTTCTTTGAAAAAATAAAACGTTTCCCTGGGTCAGAGATTAAATAAAACTTCACTCGCACCAAACAAATGTATATTTCTAAATATCACAACATGACCGAATTTAAGCCATTTTAATAACAATGAATAGTCATTTTTATAGAGAAATGGAGGCTGGACAGTATGCATTACAATATAAACATTTATATTGATTTAAATCGCGTTTAAATCGCCTTTATTTAAAACCCATAAATAAAGCTGATACTGTTTAGACTTTTAATTATTTAAAACTGTATTACAGCAGCACAATGCACAATGCAACGTAAATCGCTATCTTTGTCTTCTGCGTAATAATGTTCACCTCTCTGTCCAGCAAATTAACAATAGTAATAATAATGAACTTTATTGTATATGGCGCCTTTAAAGGTGGCTCCTCAAAGCGCTTTACAGGATAAAAACAATAACAACAATATTGTTAGGCTGGGCAAACGATTTTTATTTTTTTTTAAAGTAATCCAAAATTAGATATAATGATGTGTTCCGGCTTGGACATTAACGAAGAGCATAACATGGGGGCGGCGTAGCGGTCGGCTCTGGCTTTCCCATCTATACCGATGCACTGCAAGTACAACCCCCCTCTCTGTGGGAGTGCTGGCTGTGACGAATTAAACCGGTTTCACAGGTATTTTCAAAGTAGAAGGGGGTGAGATTTCCAGCAAAAGACACCTCCTCCCCTCCAAAACCCAGTAAGTACAGTACTTACTAGTTAAGAAAGCTAGGCTCCTCAATGAAATCGCTTTAACATGCTAATGCGTTGGTGTAACAGTCCGGGTGTGGCAAGCTTCTAATGTCTCCCGACTACGGCAAAAGGAACCCTAGGGCTAGAAAATGAACATATTCTAGCCCTAAATGAATTAATAGCAAACATGGTTTACATAAAAGACATTTTTCGAAGAAAGTTTAGTCTTTGTCACTAATGAAACCACTAAATAAAGACATAAATATAGAAATCTTAAGATTTTTAAAATACATGACTTTGCTAAAATTTATTTAAAAATAAAAATGATTACAAACACCAGCGGAGAGAGAGTGCCCCTTCTACCCACCCACCTGCTGCAACCAGTCCAACCCCAGGATACAGTCCTCACGGACTGGGGCAAGGTACTGTAGAAGGGGTGTTTCACCCTCGCAGCCCCAAAGAAAACGGAAAGCTCCCTGGGGGTGCTCCCTGGCAGGATACCAGGCCGCAGCAGGGTGATGGTCGAACCGGTGTCGACGAGGGCCTGGCAGGGTCTGCCCTCGATGAGGCAGGGAAGAAATAAGCCCCGGCTGTGGCCAACCCTTCCCACAGCAGCAGGCGGGCTGAAGCGCTCCTTCTGGCTTTCCAGAGTGGGGGTAGTGTCGCTCAAAGGCGGCCTTCCCCTCTTTAGGCCATCCTGCTCCCGTTTCCCGATGGCCTCCGGAGTCCCCAGGGCTCCAGCGCCCGGTACTCCCATGCGATGTGTCCCCTCTCCCCACAGCGGTGGCAGATGACCAGCCATCGTCGCTCCCCCAGCATCGCCGCGCTGGGCGTCTCCTCCTCCTCATCTGATTCCCTGTGCGCCCCTCTGTTGGTGCCCACTGGTCTCCTCGAATACGGCATCAGCCTGCTCAGCCAGAGGCAGGGCCTGCTCCAAGAGGACCGGCGCGGCCAGCATCACGTGGCACTGCACCTCAGTCGGCACCAGGGCACAGAGGAACTCCTGGAGCACTATCTCCCGGTGGGCCTCCTCTGGGAGAGTAGGGTAACCCTGGCGGGCTAAGTAGGCCACGTCTGCGGCTGTTACCTTCACTGTTACCTGGATACCTCTTTATTTAGAACTCACTCTTCCCCCTGCCTGTCTGGCTTCTTTTAATCCTTCTGTGCCGGGATTGCAGCGGGTAAGATATTTTTCCAAGAAAAAGCCCCTTCTCGTGTCTAATTTTTAGTTTAGAAGGATTCAAGCAGGATTTTGGATGAAAGGCAGCGACCTTAATCAAGCCCAAATCATAATTGAACCCATTCAGAGCCTACATTACATTTTAGCGTTTCATTCTGAGCAGAAGACCCTCACACCTGAAGAAGGCTTGCGTTTTCTCCTCTTTTAAGCATGTGTACAATGCTGTAATACAATTTAAAATAATTAAAAGTTTAAACAGTATCAACTAAACTCCATTAATATAAGTATCAAGTGGTATTAATATAAGTATCGAGTGGTATTAAATAAATACAGCTTTTTAGTATAGATTACACTTTTCTAAAATGTATTTAAAAAATAAAAATGATTACAATCTAATCTTTCCACGTTTGATCCCAAAATCCCAAGAAAAATAAATCTAAACGGGGAGAAAGCTATGCTGAAAGTTTATTAATATACTTAGAAGACAAAGATAACAATTTATGTTACATTTGTCTGATTGTGAATCAAAAAATACATTTAATTAACTGCTCTCAGTGACAGCTGACAATCCTCCATACACTCAAGTGAAAAATTAGTAATGCCAATGTAAACGTCGTATTTACAATTTGTTGATAATAGAAATGTTAAGTTCTCAAAAGCTTTGTGAGGCAGCAAAAGGCAGCAAAAGATTCGAACACCCTATATAGTAATGAGCTGCTGAGCTGAGAATGGGTTATGTTCCTGCTGTCAGAGGGGGTGGAAAGTGCCCACGGTCATTTCATTAGTATTACAATTCTCACTGATTCCCTTGCGAAGATATGGACATAAGAATATTCGTGCGTGGTCAAAAAATGGCATTAAGCACTTAAAATTAATATGGTTAATAAGAGTAAACTGTAACATGCTGTAACAAGATCGGCTAAACTGGGATCTATCGCTTACCCCTGAAATTGGCGTGGACCAGGGCAATACTTTGAGTTTACAGCTTGTCCAAGGTCATTCATTATACTGTAAATACTATTAGTAATATCTTCGGTAAAGACTTTGAGGGCGACAGCTCAAACATGAGAGGTTGAGCTTTATTAGCTCCACCTTGCGGAAATTCAGGATACTATTATTTTATTTGCGGTATCATGCGGTTTCATACGGCGCTATGCGAGAATATCCGGTATTAATACTGTAACTTGCGGTATACTGCATATAGCGCACCGGAAAATAATGCGGTATCGCCCGCTTGTTTTGAATGGTTGCATCTGTATTACTGGTGGATTGCTAATCCAGCCCAGTGGCCACTGTTCAGTTATATAATCACATGTTTTAATTTCCTTACACACTTTCATTTAAACTACCTCATGACGAGACAGGAGATGTCCTGCTGCAGTCTTAAAGCCCTTTTCTGCAGGAACCCCTACGGGCTCCTAGATCTCACATATCATTCCCTTTCAGGAGCAGACTGCAAGACACTGGATGAATGACTGTTACAAACAGATAATAAAGATAAACCTTTCATCCTCAAAACAATAAATAATATCCTGTCTTTCCTTGGTAGTGTTAACGCACAGCAACCTGACTGATCTCTAGCTGTATATGACTGTGAATGTGTTGAAACATACTATAAATAAGCTAGGAAATGTATCTGTTAAGCCATATGATAGATAAAGTAGTCATTGCACACAAAACTAGAAAGAATGTTAATATGTACTAATGAAACAAATTATATTTTAATTTACATGGTCAGATGGCACAAAAACAGAAGACACTAGACTGTTACTCTATTCAGTATAGTAGGACCACATAAAGCACTAGCAAAAAGCTGTTCTTCTGTGTTTTGTCTTCACACTTTCCCTTATTCAATGCATTAATTGCTTACACAATCAGTAGACAACATCAGAACTCCTGAATAGCGGTTGATTCTAGATTCAATTTACAATTGAAAGTAAATGAACACGGTTAACTTTCTCCTTATAGTTAAGGGTTAGAAAGGAGAAGGTCAAAACAGCATTTTAAGTAATTAAATTTACTAATACAAGGAATCTGTTTAAAAAAGAACAGGTGTGGACCACATTTGGGTGGGGAAAGTGGAACATTCCATGATTGGTCCAGCCTCTGTCACCAGTTTTACAGTTCCTTACTATTTACGGTGATATTTAATATTCAGCTTGCAACATATAGGGTGTAGGAAACATATAACAGGAAGACCTCCAATGCTATAATACCAATTTAGAAAATTTTACATTAGCTAATTTGAAATCAAAGAGCTATTCACTTAGGTGAAATGAGTTTTACAGTTAGAATTTGTACAGTTTATTACAACACAATTGTTATTCATCAGCCTGCAACATCCTCTCTTTCTTCTTCTCTGTAGATTAATTAAATTCATTTAGTTTTATTTAGAATAAGAATATTATTCTACTATTGTTTTAATGCTTGAAGAGATAAGAAAAGATATGAAAACAAAGAAATGAAAAGAGAAGAAAAGTTATGAAAGGCTTTAATTAAGATATTGTCCTTAAAATCTCATCTCTTAAAGGGTTATATAACAATAAAAGGTATAAAATATAATTCCTACTGAAAGAAAATAAGAATACTACCTACCCATGTGAGAAAGGTTTCAATTTCTAAGTTCATACAGTACGTATCCACTCGAGTCTTGGCTGAAAACATGTGGTCCCTTGTGGATCCTGCAAAAGTGTATACTTCTGTTCCAGAAACTGAAGGGCTGTTAGTTCTCTCAGTAGGATTATTGTAGATTACAGACTATTACTTGTGACATATGGATGAAAGAGATGTTTTAGCAAGACAAAATTTTTGTCATCAAAGCAATCCAAGGTATTTTTGTCCACTTATAATGTTAACTGCTAGATAAAGAGGTCCCTTGATGACAAAGAACTCTCTAGACACTGAACTTTGTATACCTGCATGCTTCCTGATGTATATTAAATGTAATTTCCAGTACATTTACTCAATCTTTTGCTTAGTGGTTTAGAATGTACTAGCAGTTTTCTGTAGTTAGCTCACTAAGAATTGAGATCTTCATTTTATTTTGGATAATTAGGAACTCTAAAATGAGAGAACGCATTTGCTCTTTGTAAAGGTGACTTTAGTTTTCAAGACAATGCTCTGGGCTTATAAGTTTAAACACTGCTATTATTTAAACTGCCTCTGACATAGTTTACTGTCTTGCTAAAAAGGAGTTTAAATGCACTGCCATACCTAGAAAAAGACTTGACCACTCCAGGAAAAAAAAAAGGAGTTTCAATTGAGGATCTTATCAATCTCCAGCTAAGATTACAGATAAACATACTGTAGATGATCAAGAAGCATTTTCTTTTGATTACTCTGTTTAATCATATTAAAGAATAAACATTCAACTCACAGA
Organism: Atractosteus spatula; assembly: GCF_055471065.1. NCBI lineage: Eukaryota > Metazoa > Chordata > Actinopteri > Semionotiformes > Lepisosteidae > Atractosteus > Atractosteus spatula. The sequence goes on along the minus strand of NC_142707.1, from coordinate 43,376,003 downwards.
AACACAACATAAAAAGACAAGGGTAGAAGAAAAGAAGAAACTAGGAACAGAAGGAAGACAGAAAGAAGAAACACCGCCAATATTAAAATAAAAGAAACTGCTGAGATGAAATCTTCCTCTCTAAGATGATGCTCACAAATTAATAGAACCAATAGCCCTATTTTAAACATCACTATTTGCACATTCTACAATATAGGAAATCATATTTTCTTCAAATAAAGCATCAACCCCCCTTGATAAAGAAGTTCCATGTCTGATGATAGAGAAAAAAGTCTCTCAAGAATCAATCTTCCTTCAGTGATGATGATAATGCCTTTCTTTCTTCAACCCTATCTTTTTCCTTCCTTCTTTTTTCTGTCCTTCCTGACTGTTTTTATTGATCCTCTCTTTGTGTGCTTACTAAAATTATCTTTACTCAAGACCTGCTCTGTCCTATCTCCACGGAAGCTGGTATAGGGACAAGGCCTATTACTTTACTTAGAATTAAGCGTTATTAAAGATCTCTAATAATTGTGTCCCTTGACAAAGCAGTCTCATGCTTTTCCCTAGAGTGTGTGGCTAAAGAGGTATGTGTCTGAAGAGTTCCCTCTGATAAGAGACTTTGTAGCACTGTATCAATGCTGTACATTTAATGATATACTGTATAATGCAGATGGGTTCCAACCACATTCCAGTCTGGTTTCTCTGGTTCCACCAATTAGGTATCTGTAGGGTGGGTACTAAAACCACACCCGATGGCCTCTCAGCCAGTCACCAACTGGTGATGTTGCTCCATATAAACTAGAACACCAGTCCTTTTACTCCACTGGCTCTCTCAATCTCTCTCTAAACTAGCCAACTGATTTTTATGCCCATGTGACTACATGATTGTTAAAGCAAATTAAAACCCCCAACCTCCTACACTGGCAAAGTGGCCTCACTGGTAATGGTGTGAACACTGTATATTTATGCTGATATATATATAGCTGATTTAATAACTTAACAGTGAATTAGTTCAACTGAAGTTAAATAAGTCACCTAAAAAAGTGATCTATAACAGTCACTCCATCTTGGTCATCTATATCTTTCGTCATCTTTGTTTCTATCTTTCTATCTATCTTCGTTTACCAAGGCTACTGTGTAAATACAGTAGAAGGTAACTTTGCTTGAAACTTCAAATATTTAGCTAACACCTTCCCCTCTGGCTGAAAATTGTATAACCCAGCGTCCTGGGTTTGCCCATCATGATAACAATTGCTTGCATTTCATGCAATGTCTGACGTGGATGCTTATGCAGAAGGCATCTGCAAATGTGGGAAAACAATGGAATTCCTTGCATGTTTGAGTTATTGAGTTCTGTTTTGAGTCTCATTTTAATGGGACAAATTATGAAGTATGAATGAATAAATAAAACACTTCCTCCACCTAGTCTGTAATAAGGACTTCACTCTGTATAATTTGAATAAAATACATTTTTGTAACACAGAATACTAAAATAAAGTTAACTATTTTCAAAGTAAGTTAATTTTCTTCCTGAGGTACTATCCTCTTCCACTTGATTAATTGATTAATTTCAGACTAACATGTTCTTATTCATTGTTTTCTCTTATGGGACTCAACAGGGTACAGCATGATTAATGATCTAAAGTATATAAATGGTAATCTCCAGTTTTAACATTCATGGCCTACTTTTTTGCACTAGATATAATTATTTCACTTTCTACAATATACAGAGTTGATAAGGTGTTAAACAAATCATATATATTAATGCTAGTAGAATATGCTTTCATAAAGATGGAAACATTTTTCTCAATTCAATATTTTTTTCATTATGCTTAATTGTAATAAATACAAAAATATCAGAAATGAAGCCATAATGTAAAACAGATGCTACTTGATGAGTTTCATTTTATTATTCTATTCTGGCCCTGTTCTCATAAAATGTAAATCTGGTGTAAAGAAAATGTGTTGACTCATTTTAGGGTGACATTTACAGTCATTAGTTCATATAGACTTTGAGTTCATTAAGTTAAAAACATAGCTGAAACAAAAAATAATATTAAGAAACTCAGATTAATTAAAAATCTATTTTATGGGTTGATGTTGAAATACACACTGGCTTGCATAAGAATAATCTACAAGATATAATTATTTAAATTATGTGACAGTAGAATATGTAAAGAGAACAGAAACAAACCACAGGGTTTCCCTCCTTCATGACATATGCAAAACAAAAACCCTTTTACCTGACTAATCCTGCATCAAATACCTTGTGTATTTGGACAAAGTAGAAAGTTTACATTTCACATTTTTAGTATCTAAGATATTCACTTTTTCTGTGACAATTTAAGTAATGTGTAATTTGAATTAAATAGATCCTTTACCTTGTAACAGTGCAAAAACAAGCAAATTAGTCCAAATTAATAAAGTACTGCTTTTGTATGAAAATAGTACATGAGAATGGTAATATCAAATAAGTTTCTTTTTCCAGTTCAAATAAAAAACACACTTCTCATTCTAGGAAACAGAATTGCATTTACCATAGTACTTTCTTTCTGTTAATCCATATCATTGTATCTGTAAATGTTTTACAGTTTACTTTTTTATCACTTCCTTCAGCTAAAATCTGTATATGGCTTTATTACTGTGATGTTAATTGTATTTTGCTAAACTGATTTTTTATTTTTTATGTATCACATCAACAAGACATTTAGGTTTTGATAATGAGGTGTTTTTTGTTCTTTCCCCTCTTTTTGTAACCAGCTTTCATTTTACTTTTGGCCAAAACTTCAAAAGGTCAGACTTTTAGAAAACACAAGGACAGTCTGATGACTAATGCCACCCTTATTACCATATCAATTATCACTGAAACCTAAGCTGATATTAGACATAAAACCATGTCCTATTTGTTGTATTCATTGAATATTCCAGATGTATAGTGAGTTCTTACAAGAGATTAAAAGCAAAACCATCTTGTGGTAACCCTCCCTAACCTTGCACTAATTGGTTTCTGTGACCCTTACAAACATCATGTTCAGAATAAATCTGATATTAGTAGTAGGCATTTTCCTTATTAGTAAGTGACAGAGGGAAGTACTGATAGAACCATTTTCCTTAGTATTTATTTTACTTTCACTGGCAAGTACATTCAATAGATGAGATGTAGGTTAAGTTAAAAAAATAATCATGGTAAGAATAATATGAAATATAATAGTTTCCCAATACTGGTCCCAGAGAACACTATTCCAATTAGTCTTATATGTCACCCTTAAAATAAGTAATAACTTTTAAAGTAAGAAAATATTTTTTTAAGATTAGGAACACTTGTAAATTGCTCATGTAAATAATTCTGGTCCTTGAGGGCTAAAGATTATTCTGTAATTTTGTATTCTGTAGATAATTATATCTGATTTACTTGTTTTAACTAATTGTTTAATTGATCATTGATAAATTGACCGAAATTATTAGAAATTGATGGCTTAGTGGTCACCTATGAAACACGCTGGATTTAAGGCTCTCAGAGACCAGGGTTCTAGATCCCCGCATTACAATACATGTTGTGACTCTTTATGCAAACAATTGCATGACAAGACAATTGAAGGCCCAATTCATTTGATAATCATCCAGAGTAATTTCTCAGAGTAATACTAAAGATTTGAACGACTGCAATGAAATAACTTATAGAATCAATATCTTAGTGAATAATACCCTCATCATCCAGGAACAATTATTTGAATCTACATTATTTTAATCAACTAATGTTGATTAGTTACAATTGAGTGCAATACAACAGTTAAATCAACAACACAGAATGAAGTAAAGGTCTACATGGAAATATTACATCATTTTACTTCAGGAAGTGAAACCAGATGTTAATTAGTACATTTTTTTCCAAGTTAACCACTGTTTGTTTAACCTTTCTGACTTTAGATTGAGAAAAAGTGTTATCTTTTCCATCATATAAACTTTCTGTATACACACTATCAATCCACTGTTCAGGCACCTGAAGTTCCTTAATATGACATTTTCTCATGATTGCTGTTTTACTACCAGAAGAACTTCCAAAATATATATTTCTTTTGTTTCTATGTGAACAGGAAAGCTTCCAAATGCATAGCTGAAAATTCAAAATATATAACTTAGTTTGCTATCTTATTAAGAACTAAAAGTATAAATTGCAATATTGTTGTATCTGTGGGCAAGACCAGAATATGGGTGAGTAATTTGCTACATGCTTTCCACATAACTTCCAACATTGTGAAGTGGTTCCCTTTTGTTTAACTTGTATTTTGAGGCTGATAAAGAAACATCTAGCAGACGTTTCTCCATTTATGTGAAGTTGTGGAGCTTTGTTGAAATTTGCATATATTCATCCACTGATTAGCAGATATCGCATTCTCACTTTCTTTCCCCCATTTTATAATATGTTCTGTAGAGTCTTGCCTCATCTGCCAGCAACCATATCACCCTGCAACTCACAACTAGCAACCCACTGAAGCTAAGCAGGTGTGAGCCTTGTCAGTACCTGGATGGGAGACCTCCTGGGAAAAACTAAGGTTGCTGCTGGAAGAGGTGTTAGTGAGGCCAGCAGGGGGTGCTCACCCTGTAGTCCAGGTGGGTCCTAATGCCCCAGTATAGTGACAGGGACACTATACTGTAAATAAGTGCCGTCCTTCGGATGAGACATAAAACCGAGGTCCTGACTCTCTGTGGTCATTAAAAAAGTAGGGGTGTAACTCCAGCGTCCTGGCCAAATTTCCCATGTCTTCTAATAATCCCCCTCTATGAATTGGCTACATTACTTTGTTCTCCTCCCCCCCCTCCCACTCCGACGGCAGGTGGAGTGACGCGCCAGTTGGAGTATTTCTCGGTCGCAGTTAATGGCAACGTCAAAGATTTGGTTCAAAATGGAGACTGGTGTGCTGACAAGCGGACCCTGCTGATGCGGGATTAACGCTAGGAAAGAGAGAGAGAGTCTTGCTTCATCTCCTTGATGCTAGCATAATTTTGAGATTTACTTAATTGATAAGTAACTATAAAAGTATTAAGCATTTTGTTATCCTGTTCAAACTTTGTTTTGTACATCTTTTTATATAATCCCAAATTTGAAGGTATCTGAAGAAATCTTGTTTTTCTAAATTAAACAGTATGAGATTTCTTGAAAACTTTTCAAGTGACCGTTTCCTTATGGTGCATATTACTGTAATCCCTCTGGTTGTCCACATCTTGAATCGAGCATTGGATTGCCTTGGAAGGAAATCAGGGTCATAAGGTATCCATCTTAATAGTTTTGCATCATTGTCTAAGTTGTAGGTTTTTCACTTTAAACTATATCTTATGACCTTTCTGGGTTTTGCTGTTTCTGATATACTTTTTACCAATAAATTATTTCCCAGGACTTCTGAAAACCTTTCTATCTAGTACAATATTTTATGCAAAATGTGTTGCATCTATTACAATATTTTTATTTCTTGAATATCATGGATGAAATGGATGACTGCATTGTAATTCTAAATATTTTTGATCTCTTCAATTTCAATTTATTTTTATATACTGCCTTTCACAACATGGTTTCCCCAAGGCATTTAAAAAAGCTGTGTGACAGTACTTGACATTACAATACAGAAAGGGAAAAAGCCATAAGACAACAGAGTACAGGAACCAAAATCTCCTCTGTAAGGAGAAAATTAACCTCTAGGGGTCCAAGGTCAACTGGCTGCCCAACCCCTCTGGGCATGCTAACATTATACAATTCTACAAAAGTACTAAATGTAGAATATTAAGTCTTCCATCATGTACTTCTGTGTGCCAATACTCCATGTAGTTCCCTGTAGACCAGCAAATCCTCCTAAATGATAGCTGTATTTGCGATGTCCCTCTTGGATCCATTGCAGTGATGCAGCATCCAACTTAGATGGTGCCCAGCTTTGCCACCATCTGGACATGTGGGGATGACAATAGGATAGTTTGGTCAGAACAGATGTATCTACCCGGAAGGCCAACACTGAGACAAACAATGGCATGTACAGCAGCACCAGCAGCCATAGTTACAATGAGCTCTGATGTAAGGTGTGAGTAGACTAGGCTGAAGTAATAGGTTTTCAGTCTGGATATCCTGAGATTGACTCGGCATCCCATACGTAGGCTGGCAGACTATTCCATTAACTAGGGGCCCTGTAGCTAAAGGCTTTACTGCCAGCTGTTTTTTTATTAATATGTGGAATAAGGAGACCTGCATTCTGTGATATAACTGGGCAACTTGGATTGTATACATTAATCGGCTCCATTAAATAGACAGGTGCCTGACCTCTGAGAGCCTTATAAGTAAGCAAAAGAATGTTGAAGTCTGCCCTGTACCTAACAAGAAGCCAATGGAGAGAGCTAAGTATAGGTGTTATGTGGTTGTACTTTCTACTCCTGGTAACAATTCTGTTACCGCTGCCGCGTTTTGAATTCACTGTAAGGTGTTGAAAGGGCATTGCAGTAGTCTAACCTGCTGTATACAAGAGCATGTATTCATTTCTCTGTGTCTAGAGTGGAGAGAAAATACTTCAGTTTTGCAATATTTCTTCACTGTAGGAAGCATGCCTTCGATACTGCATTAACATGAGAGTTAAACGAGAGCCTTGTGTCTAAGATGACGTCTAAGTTACGTGCCGAATCTTTGAGGCAAAATTTTAAACCCTCAGAGTTGAATGCTGAGGTTATAGCAGCCCTATCTGCACTGTTGCCTCCAAACAACAGAACCTCAGTTTTATCAGTGTTGAGTCACAAAAAAAATTCACATATCCAAGACTTTACTTAATTAATGCAATTAGCTAGAGTGACAATTGACGAGTTGTCATTAGGTGTAAATGAAATGTATTGTAACGTATACAGCCGGCATTACAGGTTGTGCGAGCCGGCTTGCCAGCGCGGTGATGTCACCGCACTTCCCTGTGAATAGCAGGGACCTCAGCCACCAGGCTGAAGGGAGATCTCCCTTTAGCTCAGCTGGCTGGTTCCCTGTTGAGTGACGCCAGAGGCCCAGGTTCGAGCCCCCAGTGGTGGAGGGCCGACCTGAAGTGGCAGAGGCGAGGGCGCATACCCATGTGAACCTAAATGCGCTACAGTATATTTGAGTGTCATCAGCATAGGAAAGAAAGTTAATATTATGCTTTCGTATTATCCTACCTAGCGGCAACATGTACAGAGAGAACCAAACTGGTCCGAGTACTGATGACTGTGGTACCCCAAATTTGACTGGTGACAATGACGAAACAGTACAAATATCTGATATTTGAACATAGTGAAAACGGTTAGTTAAATAGGAGGTAAACCACTTAAGAATGGTTCCACATACAGATGCAGCCATTCAAAGTTCGCGGTACAAACCCGTACCACACGGCGTACCACGGTACATGATTGACTGGCCAAAATAACCGACAGGGGCACTCGTGGTGCATTGGTCGGTAGTGAAAAGATTTAATCATTTAATCTCTTTACTGTGCACATTTTAATCCACTTAGTATTGAATATTTATATGGAATTTTACCACTAAAGGGAAATTTTAGTAGCTGAGCATAAAAAAATAGGAGCGTAATGCATCTGATGGTCATAAACTATATTAATTTAGGAACATAAACATATTTTGTAAACTGTATATTGCTGGTATTGGTATTTTAAAGAAAAAATACACACCAGTATTCCATTTCTCCCTAAACATTTTAAGCATCCAAGTCTTACATGTGGTTATTTCGGAAATGTTTTTACGTGCTCCATCTGACCATGTTACTGTACGTTTATATACAGTACTTTGTGAGAAAAGTGATAGTTTTAAGCTCTTCTGTGAATACACTCAATATCGGAGTAAACAAAAGCATACATTTAGAATTTAATTAATAGGGAATATAATATGGAATCGCTAATCTAAACAAATTAATAATGATAGAATTATATTCATGTACTGTAATACAAACAGTAGTATATACACATACAGTATCTATGACACAGCTTGTCACGTGACTGCATCAGTGGTGTGATGGCTTAAGTGACTGACTTAAGCGTGAGGTCGGGTGTTCAAATCCAGCTATTGCCATGAGTTTTCTTTTATAAGATAAACATTTCTTTGAAAAACTAAAATAGCAATAGCAAAATAGCAATATTATTGTCACGCTCTCTGTAGCCAGAGGGCTCTCCTTCTCTGTCCTGTCCCTAGTTTCCTGCTTTGCTCTCCTTCCGGTGTCTCTCTCTCTGGGGCTATATATTTCTGGTTCACTTATTCTGCTTCGCTCAGCATTGACGTTCAGATGTCCTGAGACCCACCTAGCACAAGGTCGCCCCGCGTCCGCTACCTGAGGGCATAGGTTTCTATACGGCATTTCCTGAACAGCTGAGCCCGGGGTAACCCCCGTCTCGCCGCTTCGCATAGGGTCTTTTTCGCTCTCCTGCCTCTCCATGTTTTGTCCCTTCCGAAATCCGTGACAGAATGCTGAGCCATCTACGACCCCTTGAGCTGCGCTTTTTTTTCTTGCCACAGTTTTTTCTTTTTCTCTGGGCTTTTTTTTTCAGTTCTTCTATTCTAATCGCAGGATGCTACTCCTGTCTTCCATGTCTGTGAGCAGGTCATTCTGTGTTATGCCGTTCCGACATACACTCCTGAATACCTGGCTTTTCTCAGGTTGTCTCTCCCGGCATCCATGATTGAATGTTGAACTGGCTCTCCTATCCTCATCGCTGGATATCACTCCGGTCTTCCGTGTCTGTGAGCGGGTCCTGTGGCTGGCTCTCCTCGGGTAGATCACTCCGATATCAGTGATAGGATATTGAGCTTTTTACTATGCTTTCCTATTCTCTTTGCTGGATATCACTCCGAGCATCCGTGTCTGTGAGCGGGTTTCGTGCCTGGCTCTCCTCGGGTTGTTCATTCCGATATCAGTGATAGAATGTTGAACGTGTTTTGCCCAGTTTGCAGTATTTTTCCTGGGTTTTTGTCTTTTTATTTTTGTTTCTTGCTTGGTGTTTTGATTTTTCACTTCCTGGTTTCCCCTTCTGTTTGGTCCCCCCTGCTCCCCGTGTCTTTTGGTTCCTACCTGTTTTTTGTTGTTTGTCACCCTGGTCTCCCAGGTTTATATTTGTTGTGGTTTGTGCTTGTGTACTTGTCCTTTTTTTTTGTTTTAAGCCTCCGGAGCTCTACCTGACCACCCCTTCCTCTACCCTATAAAGGTTATTACCATGGAGGAGGGGGCAGCTCTCAGCCATGGACTCCCGGAGGTTTCCTTTCAGTTAAATGAGGTTTTTCCACCACTCAGTGCTGTGCAGCTCATTTATTCGTTGGGCATCAGGAGCAATTATGGACACTCTATTGACTTTTTTATATTTCTAAATATCACAACATGCTCGAATCTAAGTCATTTATTAATAACAACGATTAGTTTCAAACTGCTACTGATATCATTATCATCAATAAGTGAAAAAATTAATCCTGTTTTTTTATGGCCTGTAGCTCAAATCCTGCTTAACTAAAAAATAGACACAAGAAGAGTATTATTGGACAATGTTGTGAGGCTAAAGAAATCAATAACGATATTAATTCAAAGATCTAAATATATTTAATGCATACACCTGACGTTAGAGGGTGTGTCTGCTCACCTGCGCGGTGACATCACCGTCTTTCCCTCTGAATAGCTAACAGGAACCTGTACCGTGTGGATCCCTTTAGATCTCCCTTCAGATTTAAAAGGTTATTAATAATATCTTCAGTGTCCCATTAACATTGGAATGTTCTTCCAAGTGTAAAAAGAGGCGATACTCAATGTGTCTCCTTCATACATTTTCAGTTTACAGAATGTACAAGATCATTTTTTATGAATAATGTCTTCTGTATCGCATTAAAATTGGAACGCTTTTCACAGGTGTAAGCCCACCTATTTTCTAACCACTTTATCCAGAACAGGTAACAGTTTCACAACTCACCTTTCCCCCTGCCTGTCTGACTTTCTTTTTAACCCTTCTGTGCCTAAATTGCAGCGGGTAAGAAAGATCTAATGACGAGGAAGAAAAATCACCTGTTTTTCATGCACAAAAAGTGGTTATTAACTATCGAAACCTGTTTTTATTACTTTTAAAGTCATGCAATTCCCAAGTTAAGCAGGAAAACATCATTACATCTCAATTTTTATTTTTTTTTTAATTAAAAAATTTGATTGCCCAGCCTAAGGGGCATTTTTAATATTGTGGCATTATTATATAGGACGGACACAGTGACTCAGGCACATTTTGAATGAAAAACGGTGCTTTATTTTTCAGTACAGCTGACTACAGAGAGACACATACACACTTTTTCACTGACAAAAAGTAACGCCACACTCTCTTGTTTAATGCACACAGGCAGCTGAAGCACCACGTCTCTTCCCGTAAAAAGTCTTTGTCTCCATACTATGGCCACTGTAGTGCAGGCTCACAGATTTTTTTGTAATGTAAACTCAGCCCAATCCCTTGGTGTATTTAAATTATATTCTCATGTACGAGTAGATTATGTTCATTCTCTTCCAATGAAAGACAGGTTCCTTTCGGCCAAGACAGTCAGGGGACAGTAGAAACTCGCCGCACCCGGACTGTTACAGTAACTCAATCAACCTTAATAGCCTTGCAAATGAGCTCACACTGTTGGATATATACTTGACGCTCCAGACATTTTACTGTACATGTCAAACCGGTTGCTTCTATTGCAGATGTGCTTCTGCGGATACTTTTTTTCCTCATAGCACTTTACACTTAGTTTAAACTACTGAGTGAAATAGGTTTAATACAGGTGGGTAGCCGCGTACAACATGCGTAGGTGCAAAGAAACAAGTAATAGGTTTATTCCATGCTGAAAAGAGAAGAAAGACAACACAATGTTTCGGCCGTTTCAGGCTGCGCTGTTCTGCTTCCTATGGTGATATATGGGTTTTTCGCATGAAGCCGTATTGAGCACTATTTCTCGTGTTGTGAAAATATGTACACAGCGGTCCCCCCGGGTTCCAGTTAGTGTGTGATTATGCATTGATGAAAAATCGACAGAAGAATATTTGAGCGTGGTCAAGAAAATGGCTTAAAAACGACAGTGAAGGCTGTGAAAACAGCCACATGTACTTTGTACACACAGCAAGTGTTTTCGTAATTCTAGGAAGTTTCGTGAAAAAGCTACAGGCATGCCAATTGTAATAGTTTTTATTTTTAAATACATTTTAGAAAAGTGTCATCTATACAAAAAAGTTGCATTTACTACAACTTGATATTAATATATTAATAGAGATAAGCTCTCTATTAAAGCTCAGATCAAAGATCAAGCAGAGATCAAACAGCAAGATCTCACACACTGGGACTGATCAATGATTTGTGATGTGGTTGAATGTGAATTGTGGTGCTCTAGCAGGTGCAGCCGGCTGGCTGTGCTGAAAAAATAAATAAAAACCGGTTTAACAACTCTTAAGCATATTGTAGTTTTTGTTAACACAAGTTTATCAGTGAAAAGACCACGGGCATTTTTCCTCCCCCCCTACATTCTCAGAGTAGAATATAATTTATTAGTAGCACAATTTATTACAGTGCCAAATTTGATATTATTGATTAATAATAGTTTATGCTAACACCTAACTTTCTTAATTAGATGTATTTAAAACAATGAACTAAGTGTAACATAGCATTCAGAAATACAATCGAGAATAGTTTTGTTGTGTATGTATAGATGAAACTTTCCTAAAATGTATAACAAAATTAAAGACGATTAAAATCTGTCATCTTTCCACCTGTAATGTCATTAGAAAGTACAATAAGTTCCTGCTTTGTCTAACAATGGTATCAAAAAGTAGTCTGAGTGCTGAGAAACCTGTGCTTAATGAAAATTAAGGGACTTAGGAGTCAAAGAAAATGATCTACGTTGTTCAATTTTAAACACTAATTTATGAATGCAGACACAATTGGTGCTTTATGGCCATTGTGCAATACTGAGCTCCACGCTTCCTCCCTCTCTCAGTGCCGCCTCCCCTCTGACGCAGCAAAGTGGGTGGCATGCTGTTTTCAAAGCCTGTGATTGAGGAAAAAAACAGAATATGATATTTTCTATTCAAAATGTGTATTTTAAATGTTTAATTTAGAAGTAAAAACCTTACAGCGTAAACAGAGATTCTAAGCTGATCAGGAGGAAGAAAAATCACCCATTTTTCGCGCATAAAAAAGTGGTTATTAACTATTAAAACCTGTTTTTATAGCTTTTAAAGTCATGCAATGTCTTAGCAGGAACACATCATTATATCTTGTTTTTGCTTTATTTTTTAAGAATGAAAAAAACAACCTAATTTTAAAGACCACTACTTGTGAAAGCCACTTTTGCAGCCATTACATAAAACTATATACTCAATACTGCTGACAGCAGGAACATTCCTATTCTTTACTCAGCAGCTTATTAAAAACAGCAGCCATGGTGTTCAAACCATTTTTTTTACACAGAAGAGTGACACAGCTTCGTGTTGTGAATCTGTTTTTCCACATTTAGAAAGAAAGTGGAATACAGTAATACTACCTGCTATATAGATACATATATTTAGATATTTCGATCCTTAATATCTTAATATTAATATCGTCTTAATATTTAATATTTAGAAATTAATATCATTATTAATTTCTTTAGATACGTGATTCCATACTATATTCCCTATTATAAAACGGATAATTCTGGTCCTGAAATCTGATTGGCTGACACACCTTCGAAGCCATGCTATATTCTCTGATATACGCACATCCCGGAATTTTGACTTTTTACTGTGTGATAAAGAAATTTTAAAGACTACTTCTTAGTGTAGATAAAAAAGCTTGGAAAAGGAAAATGCCTGACGAACTAGGGATTGGACAGTTTTTCAGTGCTTGTACGATCAATGGTAATGTTAAAATAAATATGCTGAAGAAATAAACAAAAAACAAGTCATTTATTCCTTTGTCATATTGGCTAGATAATGTCCTGTCCTTGTTAGTTAGTTACTTGTGGCTGTGTTTCTGCATTGCGTAGCAAAGAGGGACTATATTCTCAGGCGGAGGAACGTAAACAGTTTAATTTTCGTGTTAAATACATTTTTAAAATTAAAATTCATTCTATGTATATTTGGGGATTGTTTTATAAAAGCAATAAGGCACTCAAGGCCTGTGCTATATCGTGGATATAGTCACAGTTAAAAGGGTTGCCGGCCCTCTGCATCTCGTCGGGCCTTTTAACTGTAACTATATCCACGATATACAGTAGCACGGCCTCTCGTTCCTTATTGCTTAAATAATTAGATTCTGAAAAGTACAGATGCAGCCATTCAAAATGAGCGGTAAAAACCCGCGGTACAGTAACCAACCTGCAGGGCACCGGAGGGCACCACGGTAAGTGATTGGCTGGCCAAAATGACCGACAGGGGCACTCGTGGTGCATTGGTTGGTAGTGAAAAGATTTAATCATTTAATGTCTTTACTGTGCACATTTTAATCCACTTAGTTTTGAATATTTATATGGAATTTTACCACTAAAGGGAAATTTTAGTAGCTGAGCATAAAAAGAAGAGGAGCATAACGCATCTGAAGGTCATAAACGATATTAATTTAGGAACATAAACATTACGGTATGTACATAAACTGTACTGTGTATAGCTGGTCTTGATAGTTTAAAGAAAAAATACACACCAGTCTTCCATTTCTCCCTAAACATTTTAAGCATGAAAGTTTTATGAAACGGTACCCAAATATGTGATTGCTGTATAGAATGAGTTTTAATTTTTAAAAATTATTTAACACGAAAATTAAGCTGTTTACATCTTCCGCCTGAGAACAGTCACCCGTTGCTACCCAACGCAGAAACACAGCCACTAACTAGCAAAGAGGGGACATTAGCTAGCCAATATGATAAAGAAATAAATGATTATTTTGTTTATTTCTTTTGCACATTTATTTGAACATTTCCATCGATTGTACAAGCACTTGGAAACTGTCCAATCCCTAGTTCATCAGGCATTTACCGGTCTGGCGCCGGTCTGTGTCTTCCAGGATATAATGCCAGCGAACTCTTGTTTTTATGTCCACTATAACTACGCTGGGCAAACGTTCCGAGGTCAAATTCTTCCAGCACGGGGGTACCTTTAAAGCGGAGACGACGGCACCGAAATTTTTTGGCACGCCTTCTCTTTAAAGCCCTGGCCAAATATGAAGACGGTACGTACAGTTATAATTCAAACGGAATTAAAAACTACACATCCCAGTTACCATGGTGGTGCTTGTGATCATTGCGTTTAACCAACGAAACAGGGCGAAAAATCAGTCACATGACTTTGGGGCAGAGTTTCGAAAGCTTAACCTATCAGCAACAAAGCGAAATTTACACGATAGGCTACCTCAAACTGTCAGTTACACGATGTATGTCGCTTATGCCACTCCTATTTGGCATTTTAGTTATGGAGGCGAGAAGACGCCCCCCCCCCCCCTCTCTCTGGGTGTCTGATTTGCCGCCATCTTTAACTGTTCGGTGTCCGAATCTCTTTCTAATCTCTTTATCCAGTACAGAGGATTTGGAGCCTATCCCAGTAAGCAACGGACACAAGGCAGAATACACCCTGGACATAGCGCCAGTCCATCACAGGACAGACAGACACAAACACACACACACCAGGGCCAGTTTTCCCATAAACCAATTAACTTACCAGTATGTTTTGGAGTGCGAGAGGGAGTCATATCACACATATGGAGAAAAACCATGTAACCCAGAGAGAACATGTAAACCCCACACACACAGGATGGCAGGAATTGAACCTAGGACCCCAGTGCTGCAAGATAGCAATGCTAACCACTTTGCCACCATTATAAATGGATGGATATCTTAGTTATCTTTCTAGTTCACAGGTTTGCATGCATAATTTAATTTTGAAAGCCACTGAGACATCAGGTACTACTGTTGTATTTATGAAAAAGAAACAAAACAAAAAACATACTAACAACTGTGCCATCCTACTCCTTAGCTAATACATTTTATTATTCATAAACAGTTAACATTGTTAGCAAAATATTTTGAATTATATTTAACCCTATTTTTTCTTTAGTTTTGTATTTAACTTATTATATGATAGTCAGACTTAATGTATATTTGAACAATGAAAATATATTTTTACAAGATTTTACATTAAGCACTTAAAATTAATATGGTTAATAATAGTAAACTGTAACATGCTGTAACAAGATCGGTTAAACTGCGAAGAAAATGCTTTCAGAGAAAATGTTTCAGGTGTGAAGATCATAGATCTCCAATGCAATTTCAACCAAACCTGTTCCCACACACCCTGCCCCCACTACCATTAGAATATATACAAAGCACTCAAATCTTTCGAGCTAATGATCAGGTGACCCGAGAGAGAGCGAGAGAAACACCAAGGGGTGCGGAACCAGGGAACTATTTACATGGAAAACGGGCGATCTCCCCAGACTGTCCGCCCGTTTCACTGTTACCTGGATACCTCTTTATTTAGAACTCACAAACACTGATTTTTAGTTTAGAAGGATTCAAGTAGGGTTTTAGATGAAAGGCAGCGACCTTAATCAAGCCCAAATCACAACTGAACCCATTCAGAGCCTACATTACATTTTAGCGTTTCATTCTGAGCAGAAGACCCTCACACCTGAAGAAGGGGGAGGTGTTTTTCGCTGGAAATCTCGCCTGCTTCTACTTTACAACCGGAGTGCTGGCTGTGACGAATTAAACCGGTATTACAGGTTTCAATCACAGACCATGTGACATGGGAGTCAGGAAACTAACAGCACAGTCCCAGCACGAAACGAAACTAAAACGCATACCGTTTCGTGCTTCTTATTAGTTGCTCAAAAGTAATTTGACCATATGAAATGCATAATATAAACCTAGAAACATATACGTGAGCAGTACTTAAGCACTGTAGTATCGGTGTTAAGACATACCTCTCAAATACTGTAAATCAAGTTAAAAATATCTCAAGACAGATTCTGGTCATAATGAAACCATGTTTCGTGTATGTTTTCTTTAAAGTACCGAGACCAGCCATATACTGTATGTTTATGTTCCAAAATTAATATCGTTTATGGCCTTCACACGCGTTGCAGTATGCTCCTATTCTTTTTATGCTCAGCTACTAAGATTTCCCTTCAGTGGTAAAATTAGATATGAATAGTCAATACTTAAACGGGCACAGTTAATACATTAAATATACATATACATACTGTATACAGTACAGTTTGCATACGGTAATATGTTTATGTTCCTAAATCAATCTCTTTTATGAGCATGTGTAAGGCATGGTGAATCGATTCTCAAAAATTACTGTACTTTGCATGATTGGAAAAAAATGCGTGATTGCGAAATGCTGTGGTGTTACTTTTACAAAGACGGTCAATGAAAAAAAGAATGTGGACCAGGGCAATACTTTGATTTTACAGCTTGTCCTAGGTCATTTATTATTAATACTATTATTAATATCTTCGTTAAAGACTTTGATGGCTACAGCTCAAACATGAGAGGTTGAGCTTTATTAGCTCCACCTTGCGGAAATTCCGGATACTATTATTTTGCTAGCGGTATTTACCGGTAACTTGCGGTATTTACCGGTAACTTGCGGTAGACTGCGTACAGCATACCGGAAAATAATGCGGTATCGCCCGCGCATTTTGAATGGCTGCATCTGTAGTTTTTAATTCAGTTTGAATTATAACTATGTACTGTCTTCATATTTGGCAAGGGCTTTAAAGAGAGGGCGCACCAAAAATTTTCGGTGCCGTCGTCTCCGCTTTAAAGGTACCCCCGTGCTGGAAGAATTTTACCTCGGAACGTTTGCCCAGCGTACATAGGCACATCCCGGAATTTCGACTTCACTGTGTAATGAAGAAATTTTAAAGACTACTTAGCGTGGATAACAAAGCTTGGATTGCCATGGACAGTATCTTATACAGTACACATATCTTTTTCTGTTGTCTTTGTTGATCTCTTGAGGATCCTGCTTCTGCACCCCTGGGTGTTTCTCTCTCTCTCTCTCTCTCTCGCTGTTGGCGGGCAGGGGCTGTGTGTCTCTGGTCGGGGGTGCGGGAGAGCCAGGCTGGCAGGTGGTGACGGAGAAGAAAAATAAAGGCTTTAACTTGCTTTAACTCCGCAAGTCTGAGTTCTTGTGTCCGTCCTATCCGAACCCGAAAGTATTACAATATGTATCTATATAGCAGGTGGTGTACAGCTTTTTAGTATAGATTACACTTTTCTAAAATGTATTTAAAAAAAACACACACACGATAGAAGCAGGAAGCAGAAGCAGGGACAGTTGTCAGAAGGAAAGAAGGTGACTATTCATTGTTATTAAAAATGACTTAAATTCGATCATGTTGTGATATTTAGAAATATAAAAAGTCAGTTAATTGTCCATAATATTGCTATTCTATTTTTTCAAAGAAATGTTTGTTAAAAGAAAAGTCACAACGCTGGCTGGATTTGAACACACAACCTGTGGGTTATTAATCCGGCACGTAAACCAGCAGGCTACTAGGGAAGTAACATAAAGAAAGGCGAAACAGCCCTACACAGCCCTGTTGCAGTACACGAATATAATTATATTGTTATTAATTTCTTTTGATACGCGATTCCATATTATATTAGCAGAAAAGCTTAAAACTACCACTTTTTTACATGCTATTTCACATGTTAAAGACTTCGATGCTTAAAATGTTTAGGGAGAAATGGAATACTGGTGTGTATTTTTTCTTTAAAGTACCGAGACCAGCCATATACTGTAATACTGTATGTTTATGTTCCAAAATTAATATCATTTATGGCCTTCACATGCGTTATGCTCCTATTCTTTTTATGCTCAGCTACTAAGATTTCCCTTCAGTGGTAAAATTCCATATAAATATTCAATACTAAAACGGGCACAGTAAAGACATTTAAATCTTTCTATGACCGACCAACGTACCATGAGTGCCCCTGTCTGTCAACCAATCACGTCACAATGCGCGAGGCCGTAGTCAATTACCCCCGGTACGTGTCTGTGTCGCGCACTTTGAATGGCTGCATCTGTATACGTACTGTAGGATATTTTGAACTTTATATATTGAGCCCTTTATATTTTTCCAAACAAACTTTATACTGGAATAAGTTTTTTTTTTCCTGTTCCTAAATTATTTGGAAGTTTATTCTATGACTATACATATGGAGATTGTTTTTTGGAACTTGTACGCTTTATTTTAACTACAAAAGTTAATTTAAAAGTGAGTCTTAACTTATGTTCTAGCAGTAACTCATTCAGCAAGGGAACATTGGAGTCAGTCTATCGTTTTCCTTTTTTTCATTTTCTCTATCTCTGAATCAAACAAAATGTATAAGATGGCTTTATTATTTCTGCAACACAATTAAATGAAGTTGGTAGCACAAAACTGCAGAAAATGCAAAAAAAAAACATAACTGCATTAACTTTCATAAAGGAAAGTGAAAATAAATTCTGTCACACACCCCATCCTTGGCTAGATTGGTCTTAGGTATCTGCACACACAAAAAAATCAAGACGGCTGTCCAAATAAAGTTTTTAAAAGTATACAGAATATGCTCACTCAAGCCAATATTCCACAACTGATACTAAACGCAGCCACCACAAGCACTTAACAAATAAACACCCAGTGAGGCTATTTGCAATAGTTAGAGACTTTTGTGATTGATTCTAGAGGATGTTTGTCAGGTACTGCAAGTTGCAACAGATATTTTTAAACACATTTTTGTGTATTTAACGTCTGTACTTACCTTAGGATTGTAAACATGTCAACTGTATCTACCCAAATCTACCCAAAACAGTATAATAATATATCTCCACAACTTACACTCTATTTAAAGCTCTTGAAACAGTGAAATCAGAAAACAACTCAATACATATATGGCAATTGTCTTTTTTAATTTATGAAATACACCATGGTTGTGACATTGATTTCTTGTAATGTTTAATGGCAAATATGAAAGACATGAATGTTTGAAGACATGATGATTGCAGTTATGTGAATGCAATAATGTGATGCTGAAGTTAACATTTCATGGAAGCAGTTTTGGCTCCAGGAGACTGAGAGAGTGACATAAGACAGGAAAATTAAGTAAACCACCTGTAAGGCATGTTGTTGTTTTCTCATTAAAAAAAAATGTTGCAAACAAAAAAAATCAAAGTAGTGATAACCATTTTATATGTATAGATACTTAGACCAAATATATTAGATTTTTTCCATTTTAAATTTGATTTCTAAATGAATTTGGTGGGTGCTTGTATCAAAAAGGAGTCACAGAAAGCACAATTGTCTTTTTTGCTCTACATATATTTTTGACATTTATTCACACATCCAAGTTTACTGGAGCAATCTGTGCAAAACACCTTACTCAAGAGTACAGAATATGTTATTTCATACAGCTCCTGTTATTTTTAATTGCTTAATAACATGTCTTAAAGCATTACTGTGGTATGGCACTGCCAATGATACAAACTGGGATAGTCATTCTGAGATATACTTTAAAAAGTCCTTTTTAAAAAATATTATATGTATACAGCTAAATGTAAAAACCACTAAATGAAACATACTTGACTGCACTCCAAATCTCAGAATTACATAGCATGAGCTATATGTCAATGGGCTCCAACACTAGTCCTACAAAAACTTTTAAATTTCAACCATGTAACAATTATACATAGACAGAACATTGCTCATTTATCTGTATTAGATTAAATGTATCCTCCAAATTAAACCTCTGCAGAAATTTCTTTTTGTTTCCTTTTCAACAACAGTGTTTCATATTTAGAGCTGTTTAGATATCACACAAGGAAGCAAACCCTTCATCATCAATTTGTGGAGAAATGTCCTACTAATAACTGTATTCTAAAGCTTTAAAGTAAATTTAAAATAGGGTACTTATGATACCAAGTTCAGAATGCAGAAATAGAAACTAAAATTTGAAATAAGTAAGAAACTCAATTTAAAGCATGATCAACAGCTCAAAAGACAGATAATCTCAAAAGATTTAGGAAGATTACAGCAGACACAGGTTCAAAGGTCCAAAACTGGGAATGACTGTTATATTTAACTCCATGAGGAGAATCTAGGGGCATCTTAAAAAATGTGCACTTGGCAGATACAATGTGCTTGCAAATAATTATACAAATGAAACTGAAACAGACATATTAATGTTTGCTTAGATCCATAATTTTGAATTATGTCACATGCTTCATGATTATTGTTTATTTTTTCAAAACTGTTAAAGACATAAAACGTAAACGTATATTGTTATATACTAAACTGATTTGGATCTGCTAATTGTGTCTTTTCATGTCTTAGCTCATGCTTGGTTCTTTCAAACAATGGTAGGATGAGATACTGGGATAATCTTCTGTATTATTGATTAAAGCTTAAAAAAGCAGAGCATTTTAAAAATAATATTGTCGAATTGACCATTTTTTATACATTCCATTGCCTTCATTCTTACCATTCAATTGCAAATAATGAGAAAGCATCTTTGCTTAAGTTCTGACAGGTAGCAGGACAAATACCAGGAAGTGGCAAAAGTCTGCTAACATCAAGGTCCTATTGCTGGCAAGCAGAGAGTAGTGGCATTTGGAACCCTAGTTCAGTGACCATTTTTCTTATGAGTTGCTAGAGAACTAACAGGATCTGCAGGATAAATATAGCTGCTGACATAGCTATATGTCTATACTGTACATAGATATCTAAATGACACATTCAAGTACTACATTGTTATGTTAGTAATGCTCTTCAATTTCTTCAATCATGTAGCATGTATATGAAATTTGATCATGACATAATATCAATTGTCATGCTTGGCTGTTTTGGATAATCTTCACATCTCTCCTTCCACATTTTGGTATTCATGAAGTCATTTGTATTTCTAACAGGAGTTTCTGTCTCTAGGAAAGTGCAGCTTGTAAACTGAAGAGCTGACAGAAGTAATAGGTATGGTATGAAAAAAAAGTTATCTTCTCTTCTGCATATACACACATCCAATGTCAATTTTAATACAATGTGCTTTACTCGCAGCAACTGCAAATAATAGAATGCAGAATAAATTAGTAAACTACCTAGTTTAAATCTTGTATCTCTTGTATAAGTAATATGGAACAAATCATTTAATAAATGCCCCCATTTAGCTTTTTGCCAGAAATCATTGCAGAAAATATTCACTTTGTACCCTTTTTATGCTTCACTAGAACAGTGTATTTATTATTTACACACATCCTATACTTATTGTTGTACTGTAATAATGAGTACTATATCACCACTATAATTTTTACCTTTGTATTTGGCATGTTTTTTTAACTTCATTGCTTGATCATTATATTTGCAAATGCCCTAAGAATATTAATGTTTATTCTGTTTTTATTTTACTTTCCTGTAAACGGAAGGCCTATACTTTTTGTTCAGTAGTGTTTAGGTGTACTTCTACAAAACAATACTTGAAAAAAGTAAACCTGTTGTTTGTTTTACATGGTTCTACATTCCAAAGTTCTGTGCCATTTAAATCATTCATAATTCAGATTATATATTCCCCATAGTATGCGCTTTTGTACTTTTGATATACTGTTTCATTTTTCCCAGTTCAAACCTACTGATGCATACTTTTGTCAGAAACTGCAGTGATTAATACAAGTCCCTGAGGTTAATATATGTCTGCACTAAATTAACTTATCTTGTCTATACTTTGACAAAATCTAGACATTGTTTTATTAATGTTCTACTGGAGCAAACCTTTTCTCCCAATGTGAACGCCAGTAGACTTCACTAGAAACCAAGATAAAAAGAACATTAAGCTACTGTAAACCATAAATAAAACTTTAGTGCAATTAAAATGTTTTGAAATAGCCCAGAGATATTTTTGAATACTTTAAGAATCTCTGAGGAAAATACGCATGTAGGACTGAATAAACTTCTACTAATATAAATATATTATCAGCATTCTATTTACCTTTCATTAGATTCCAGTTTCAATCACAGCAATGTGACAGTCTTACATTAATCTCTTTGCTTTATCAAAGCCTAAATTAGACATTGTTATTTTCTTTCAAAATGATTTTTGTAACTGAGCAACAAAAAGAGTTTATAACAGATGTTTGGGAGGAAGATTAGGTCCTAATCTACCACACTTATGCTTGCCTACGTATATACATTAAGTTTTGCATCCAGGACTTCCTTTCACATATCTCTCTTGCACCTCCCTCCCCACCACTCCATCTAAACCCTTGCACATCTCCCTTGCTCAATCTTCACAATAGTGAGGTGGTGGTAGATGTCAGGTTTAAGTAGCTTATCCTCACAGCTAGGCTGCCATTCCCTCTACTAAGCAAGTCACACTAATTACTCTATATACATCTTGTCTTTCTATCATATTTATTAATATTTACCAACTAGTGAAACGAAACATATCACTTATATAGTAGCTGCAACAAAAGATAACATAGCCACATGGGGTCTTTATGCATAGCTGCCATAGTTCTCAGGGAAATGACCAGTGACCTCTCCTGGAACAAATGGTCTATTCAGCAGAAGGCGCTGCTTGTCACCCAAGCCGGCAATTAAAAAAATATATGTACTGCTCAGCTTTCTAGAATGACCATATATAGCCACAATGCCAGAAGAGAGTCATGTGGGAGTGTATCTTGTATCGTTTGTTTCACTGTATAAAAGAGCACTGTAAGCGTTGTGTTTTAAGTCTTGTGTCCCAACACAAGACTTCCATATGCATATAAAATAAAGACGACTTTCAACACACAAACTCTCAGCTGATGCCCTTTTTTTGGCACAACATTAGAAAGTCTGTTAGTAGCATGTGTAGTAACTTCTGAAAACTATTGCTTGCCTTAAAAAATCTTCATTTGTAACTTCCTTATTACTATAACAGAACACAAACTTTATCGATAAAAGTGTGATGTTCTGGTTTCCAGTTCTTCCCCAAACTTTATAAGGAAATTCATGCTCTTCTTTAGCAGTCAAAGGTCTCAAAAAAGGGAATTGCCACTGTCATTTAAATGCCTGCCAAAATTATAACTTGTTGCATCACTTCACTCACAACAACTACCTCTCCCCTCTCTTTGACACTTGAAGTGTCACAAAAATATACCGTCAAATATACACAATTCCTCCATATGCAATTCTATTACTAAATCAGAATGATTTTATTTGCCAAGTATGTTGCATATACACATAATTTGATCTTGATGATAAAACATAGATAGAAAAATCATCTTTATGGACTTCAGACAAAGAACATGCACAGGTCCACAATTATATACATGCTACAGAATACAGCCATCAGGAAAAGCTATTCATATGCTGGACAGTTTTGGTTTTGATCAACCAGCTGTGTTTCCCCAAGGTACATTTTTTAAATAGATGTTGTCCTGGGTGAGAGGAGCCATCAACAATCTTTATCCCTCTCTTCTTTAGTGTGAATTTATACAGGTCTTCAATAAATAGCACGTGGTAGCTAATAACTATCTCTGCACAGCAGACAATTCATTGCAATTTGCCTTTAAAATTGACAGAGACGTGTTCCAAAACCAAACAGTTACAGAAGCTGTAAGAATGTTCTCAGTAATGGCTCTATAAAAGCAAATAAGAATGGACAGGGAAACATTGAGATTGTCCAGGTAATAGCAGCCAATAGCAGCCCCCAATGAGGTTACAGAGGCTGAGTGTAGCTGAGCCATGGACCTTATTACAAGTAAATTACCATGTGAGTATCCTTATCAAAAACACAAGAAAAAGAAACAGAAGGATCTTTTCAACTCCTTAGAATTTTCTTCACTGCAGTCATTCCTTCTAAGAAAACATGCTTGTTGAGTATTTATAGCATGCTTTAGATGTGTACAACTAACAATAATACTGTTAAACCATATCATTCACTTTTTTCAGGTGTGAAACCATATGCCTCATTGAGTCTTTAATCATATCCATGGAAGTGACTTGTTCAGCTTGTTTTAAATAAAAGGCTAGAGGTTTGCTCTGCTTCCTTCTAACAAAGTTGCCTAGTTTTATGTACAGGAAATATCACTTTTTACCTGTATAGAACTTTATATCTAGCCTTTAAAGAACTCAATCTTTCAGTTTTAGTACTGACAAACCTTGGTTTCAATTGTGATTTTCTTTCTAGGTTTGTTCAGATTAGAGGCATACGAAATTGTATTACTCCTGATAAAACATCTTGTTGCTTCTAAAGTGTGTGTGGGGATGTCTCTGGTGACAAGTTATATGCTAATAATTAAGCCTCTCTTTCAGCTGATGGAAACACACTACATCCATCAATAAAGATTTATTAAACCCATTTAATATAATTTAAACTGTAATATACAGTGTGATCTGAAATATTTTATGAATCTCCACTGCACATACAAATTTAATAAATTTACTAAAAATAAGAATTGCATCTACTCTATGTTGTGCTAAAAAAAATGTATAATAGTGTGTAGAAAGATTCTGGATTTTCTAAGAATTCCAATTACGTAAATCCTTAACTAATTCAACTCCTGAATATTCTGACAAGAAAAATGATGTTGCAGAAGAGTGTAACTGTTTTTTGTTTTTGTTCAGATATAATGTAAAGAGAATAATAATTCCCCTATGGAAAATCGGAACAAAGGAAAATGTAACTAAATCTAATGTTTATTTAGGAAATGCAACTTCAGCAATTGAGTTCCTATAAAACAACTGATGTCAACTTCTTTCCTAAACAGATAATTCAGACACTGCACTCTCTTTACAGGATAATTGTTTCCCTTAGTATGGCAGGAATTAATAACAACATAACACATAATTGAAGTTTAGTGTACAACTTTGTATGACTGCAAACTTTAACTGTTTGGTTATTTCCTACCCAATATTTTGTAACAATGAAATGTGAAGGTACAGATGCAGCCATTCAAAATGCACGGTACAACCCCGTACTGTACACAATTACTCACAGGTCAGTGCATTGTACCACGGTACGTGATTGGCTGGCCAAAATGACTGACAGGGGCACTCGTGGTGCATTGGTTGTTAGTGAAAAGATTTCATCATTTAATCTCTTTACTTTACATGCGGTAAAGTTAGCTTGAAGTTTGAAAACGATTTTGGCACACCTAGCATTTTCACGAGACCTCCTAGAGTTACGAGACCACTTGCTTTATGTTCAGGTAGCTTGTCAGGTGAAAGGATTTGTGCTCTCTCTCTTGCTCTCTCTTAACCGTGGTTGAAAACTGAAGAAAAAAATGACACATTATTATTGTTTCAGTGGTATATTTAATTCTGATTTGTTATTCTTGAATCTAATTACAATATATATGATTTCATTTTAAGGCTTGAGGTGTCTATTAGATTGCCCCACTGAATAAAGAGTTTTGAATTAAACTGGTTGAACAGCTCTCAGAGCTCTCAACTCTCAGCATTCTCAGAGTAGAATAGGTGAACCTTCCAATGAAAGACAGTCTCCCTTGCCCCCACAGACAGACTGACAAATGTTTTCACAGCCTTCACTTTGTCGGGTGTGATTTTTTAGCAGCAGACAGATTAGGCAAAAAACAGGCTTTGTGGTTTCGTGTTCTTCCTAATATTGTTGAGCGCAGCAGGGGAAATTCGGGAATGTGATTTCACAGATGCTTTTTTCTGTCTTGCATTGTCAGATTGTGAATAAATAAAAGCATTTTTAAAAATAAATATAAGTTAACCAGCAATCAACTGTCCTGTTTTTTCTTAACACTAATTTTTCCATACTGTAGTTTGAGTCTTTGTGTAAGTTGTAAGTTCTTTTTACTTTTTAATTAAACATTTGAAACACTTTAATTTTGTAAACGCAATGTGCATTACGTACAAAAATAAAATAATGTTTTCTAGAGGTGTTAAATAGATTAGCAGGTTGCTGACTAAATTGTGCACCATCCACCACTGCCCAGTATCACTTTAAACAAACAGGAAAAAGAGCATTTTCAGAGAGCAATTATATTGTGTTTATGTAGAATAAGTGATTAGATTTATGAGCAATCTAATTTCTTATTCGTTTAAGCTAAATGAGGGGAATTAAATCAGCCAGAATCTCGGAGTGCCAATTGTAAAAATAACCCTTCTTCCTGCATTTGTTTAACTTAAAAAAATTCGCGACAAAAGTTTGTAATGTAGGGCGCTCTGGACGAGTTTCATAAGACCACGGTTTCAAAATAAAATGAACACGAAACCTTAGATTGGATGAGAACAACATGATTGTTTCGAAAGGATGTAAACTTTGAATGTTTTGTGGTATTTAGAAATACCAAAAAATTCAATATAGTGTCGATAATATTTATTATCAGTCATAACGACAGTAGTAGCAGTTTAAAATTATTCATTGTTATTGACAAATGACTTACCTCCGAACATGTTGTAATATTTAGAATTATAAAAAATGTCAATATAGTGTCCATAATATTTGCTATTTTAGTTTTTTAAAGAATTTTTTGTTAAAAGAAATCTCATGGTGACAGCTGGGTTCGAACACCCGAGCTGAGGCATACAGATGCAGCCATTCAAAATGAGTGAGGTACACCACGGTACCATGCGGTGGGTGTGTCGCATCCTAACGCGGTATGACGCAGTGTAACGCGTCATATGACGTCATATCGAAAAGTATCCAGAATCACCTTGTAAAACTGCCAGTAGGAGCCAATAAAGCTTAACCTCTCGTGTACAGCATTTGAGCTTTTAAATTTAAACTGTGTATTACAGCATGTTAATCATCAGTCATTAAAAAGTTGGTATATTTTATGAAAGCAAGATTGCTCAGTTGGGCAAAAGTACACAACCTACCTTTATCATAAATATTTTAATTATGTAGAAATATTTTATGCATCAAAACCTTTACCGAAGATATTACTAATAGTATTAATAATGAATGACCTTGGACGGGACATTAGCTAGCCAATAGGATAAAGGAATAAATTACTTTTTTTGTTTATTTCTTTTGTTTAGCACATTTATTTGAACATTTCCATCGATTTTACAAGCACTGAATTAACTGTCCAATCCCTAGTTCGTTGGGCATTTTCTTTTAATATAACAGACATAAAAACTCCCTTGCTTTTAACAGAGAGTTTCATAATTTCTAACAACGAAAATTATTTAAACTGCGACACTTTTCAGTCAACCAGAGCTCAAAATATCACAAGGATCCTCAAGAGCACAACAAAGACTGTATTAAAAGATACTTGTATCAGATACATGAGAATCCAAGCTTTTTTATCTACGCTTTCTTATCTACGCTACGAAGTAGTCTTTAAAATTTATCACACAGTAAAAAGTCAAATTTCTGGGGCGTCCGTATACCAGAGATTATGGTACCACTTCAGAAGGGTGTCAGCCAGTCAGATTCCAGGACTGGAATTATCTGTTTTATAATAGAGAATATGTAATCACGTATCTAAATAAATTAATAATGATATTTATTTAAGGATCTAAATATCTAAATCTATGTATCTATATAGCTGGTAGTAATACTGTATTTCACTTTCTTTGTAAACATGTTTTGTTAATGAATCGCAGGTGGATTCTGTTTTTTGGTCTGTTATGGTCTGTAGCTCAAATCCTGTTTAACTAAAAATTAGACGCGAGAAGAGTATTATTGGACAATGTTGTGAGGCTCTGGCGGAATTTCTCTGTAAACTGAAGAGTTATAGAGGAAACAGGTTGTGTATTGCTTCTTTTGACACTTGTAAAAAAACATTCCAATGTTAATGCGACACGGAAGATAATGTGGTGTATTGGTCGTTAGTGAAAAGATTTAATCATTTAATCTCTTTACTGTGCACATTTTAATCCGTTTAGTATTGAATATTTATATGGAATTTTACCACTATAGGGAAATTTTAGTAGCTAAGCATAAAACACAGAGGAGCATAACGAAGGTCATAAAGGTCATAAACGATATTAATTTAGGAACATAAACATATTATGTAAACTGTATGTTGCTGTTATTGGTATTTTAAAGAAAAAATACACACCAATACTCAATTTCTCCTACAGTATATTGACATTTTTTATATTTCACAATAACACGTTTGTACTGTATGTACAGTACACAGCAGTACCGCAGGTTGAACTGTAGGGCGCAAATCCACCCGAGCCCAAAAGCCCAACATATTAATGTGCATTCGCCTGGCGCTGCGCGGTTTTCATCACTCTCTGCGGGAGTGCTGGCTGTGACGAATTAAACCGGTTTCACAGGTATTTTCAAAGTAGAAGGGGGTGAGTCTTCCAGCTAAAGACACCTCCCCCCCCTCCAAAACCCCTTTTTTTTGCTTACAGTAGTAGTACTTAAGTACAGTACAGTAAGTACAGTAAGTATAAGTACTCTCTCTCTCTCTCTCTCTCTCGGGCCTGCACTCTTGGCGGGCTTGTCTTGTGTCTCTCTCTCGTCTGGGTGCGGGAATGCTGCTGGCGGGTGGTGACGGAGAAGAAATAATGCGCAGTTTTTAACTCTCTGTGTTCTGAGTCTGAGTCTCTGTGTTCGTCCTCAACGAACCCAAATTCATTACATTGGTGTCAGAAGAGGAAGGATGGACAGTGAACGGCCGATGATGTCGGACTCAGAGAAATGCCAGTTCCCCCAGCAGCCGAGTGACCCCCTAAAGCGCCTTTTGGGGGAGAGCAGCAGCCCCGCCAGGGGCCGGGACAACCCCTCAGCACCACCAGTGGCCACAGCCCTTATCAGGGCTACCCCATGGTGACATACTCAGCGGAAGGGGAGCCCTTTCCCGGGTCACCTCAGGCCGTGTGGCAGGAAGGAGACGCCAGACCAGCGGGGTCCAGCCCACCACCCCTGCTCCAGCCTGCGCCAGTGAGACCAAACCATTATAATGGGGAGATCCCATGGCAAATGTTTGAGGCCCAGTTCCAGATGGCGGCCTGGGCAAACGGCTGGTCTCAGGTGGAGATGGTAGGCCACCTCGCCGCCATCCTGGAGGGGCTGGATGTACCCGGGGACCAGCGGTACAACTACGCGGTGTTGGCATCGGGCCCTCCGGAGGCGTTTTGTCAGGAGAGGGGAGGCACCGGGACTGCTGCGGGCAAGGTTGGCCCAACGCTGCTGCCTAGCGGGAGAACCACTGGGTCCAGTCGCAGCAGATGTGGCCTACTTAGCCTGCCAGGGTTACCCTACTCTCCTGGAGGAGGCCCACTGGGAGATAGCACTCCATGCTGGCCACGCCGGTCCTCTTGGAGCAGGCCCTGGCTCTGGCTAAGCAGGCTGATGCTGTATTCGAGGAGACCGGTGGGCACCAACGGAGGGGCGCACGGGGAATCAGATGGGGAGGAGGAGACGGCCAGAGCGGCAATGCTGGGGGAGTGATGACGGCTGGTCATCTGTCACCGCTGTGGGGAGAGGGGGCACATCACCCGGGAGTGCCAGGTGCTGGATCCCCGGGAACTCCGGAGGCCGTTGGGAAACGGGAGTGGGTCGGCCTAAAGGGGGGAAGGCCACCCTTGAGCGACGCTACCCCCACTCCGGAAAGCCAGAAGGAGTGCTTCACCCCGCCTGCTGTGGGAAGAGTTGGCCGGTGCTTATTCCTTCCCTGCCTCACCGAGGGCAGACCCTGCCAGGCCCTCGTTGACACCGGTTCAACCATCACCCTGCTGCGGCCTGGTGTCCTGCCGGGCACCGAGGCAGCCGGATCCCCAGGGTGCTCACCATGCACTTTGGGGCTGCGAGGGTGAAACACCCCTTCTACCTTGTCCCAGTCTGCAAGGACTGTATCCTGGGGTTGGACTGGTTGCAACAAGCATTTGCATTTGCACACAGAGAATGCACCTGACAAGCTGGACAGTATGCTTCTCAAAGCGCTTTACAGGATAACAACAACAATAACAACAACAATTTACAAGTTCTGGGAGGAAAAATATGGTCAATAATAATAATAATAACAATAATAATAATAATAATAATAATAATAATAAACTTTATTTTATATAGCGCCTTTAAAGGTGGCTCCTCAAAGCGCTTTACAGGATAACAACCGATGAAACAATAGTGACTGGGGGTTGAAAATACCTGTGAAACCGGTTTGTTCACAATGTACTGTAGACACAGAGTGTTACACCAACGCATTAGCATGTTAAAGTGATTCCATTGCTGGACAGAGAGGTGAACATTATTATGCAGAAGACAAAGATAACGATTTACGTTGCATTGCCAGATTGCGAATCAATAAAAATATTTAATTAAACACGGGTTTGCGATTTAAATGGAAATGGGGGGTGACAGGAACTCTTAATCTACATAAAAATAAAATAAATAAAACAGGTTTCGATAGTTAATAACCACTTTTTATGCGCAAAACACGGGTGATTTTTCTTCCTCCTGATCAGTTTAGAAATCTGTGTACACTGTAAGGTTTTTACTTCCTAATTAAACTTTTTAAAATACGCGTTTCGAATAGAAGCAGCATATGCTGTTTTCTTCCTGCTATGTAGAACAGATCACCAAGTTTTTTTTTCTCCAATCAGAGGGGTGTCAGATGGTGTCAGCCAATCACCATTTTGAAGCCTACCGTAATCTTTGGTATAGAGACACCCCATAATTCTGTCGCATTTTAATTTTAGGAAATTATGAAATGCTCGGTTAAAAGCAAGGGAGATTGTCCGTTATAGTGGACATAAAAACAAGAGTTTGCTGCGGCGTTATTGGAAACCCAATTTTAACAAAAATCACCAGCATTATATCCTAGAAGACACAGACCGGCGCCAGACAGGTAGAATGCCCGGAGCATAAAGAAAATGCAGACGAACTAGGGATTGGACAGTTTCCAAGTGCTTGTACAATCGATGGAAATGTTCAAATAAATGTGCAAAAGAAATAAAAAAAATCATTTATTCCTTTATCATATTGGCTAGCTAATGTCCTCCCAGTGGGCAGTGATTCGTCGAATATACGTATATTCACGGCGAAAATACGGCTATACGTATATATACGTCGCCGCGACGTATAATCAACGTCGAATTGCAACCGTAGAATCGACGACATTAATAAACGCATATATAACGTCGAAAACACATCTAACACAGTGCCTGAGGGTTTTTACTGTATATATCGTGTGTGCCGCAACTATAGTATACGGCACTCTGCACAGTGTACGAAGTAAGTTGTTTTCGCAGTAATTAATTTATTTATTATATTTATTACTATATTTATTATACACGTGTAAATAAATTAATTACTGCGAAAACAACTTACTTCGTACACTGTGCAGAGTGCCGTATACTATAGTTGCGGCACACACGATATATACAGTAAAAACCCTCAGGCACTGTGTTAGATGTGTTTTCGACGTTATATATGCGTTTATTAATGTCGTCGATTCTACGGTTGCAATTCGACGTTGATTATACGTCGCGGCGACGTATATATACGTATAGCCGTATTTTCGCCGTGAATATACGTATATTCGACGAATCACTGCCCACAGCTTGGCATACAAGGGTTTTGCGGAGGGGGTCTTGCACCTGCCTGAAAAAAACAGTAAAATGTTTGAGTGCCTATAGAGTTTCTATTTTTATTTTCTTGAGAAAAGTTGATACCATTTCCTGAACACCCCGTCCCCCATCAGTGCGCGGTGCCCGGGGAAAAATCTGTAGGGGGGTGTCTGAAATTCTGAGGGGGGGTGATATTTCGGTTGAAACAGAGCTGTACAGTGCAGCTACCCAAATGAAATCTCGCAGCTATGCCATTGATTAGTGCTTCATGATAGAAGATAACGACTAGCAATCTGGTATTTGCGATGAAGTTCAGTTTCACATTTTTCGTCACTCACGTGGTTTGTATTGCCTGGAGCGAAAAGTACCACAAGCGTTCATTTTTGCAGCTACATCGATGGAGGTTCTGAATCGTTAAGAAAAAATTGTTGTAAAACCAACAGAAAGCACAGACTGCTATAACTAGTCCTAGTTATATAATGATTTTAAGTATAATGATAAACTACTGCAAGGAATCGGTCCACCTGAGCAAACAGGATCGTAATGTTGACACTCAATAACGACACTGATATGTGCCGTTCCTGGACGGATAGCCCTCCTGCACATCAAACAGTCCGAGTGAGTGTTAGTGTCATTTAGTGTTGTCTGACCATTGACAAAGTACAACTATTTTTTTAGGGCGTAAATTAAGTTAGGTAAATCTTTTTGCCCAAAACTGAAGGGGCGACACTCCTCCCTTCACCTGTGATGCCAGGCCTGTCCCCATCCTATTCCATAATGTCATTATATATAATACCATACAACAGTGACCGATCCTTACTAACTGCATGCGTTAAAATTGCACATCAGCACATAGCAGGGGGCACATAGCCGCGATGTCTTATCAATGTTAAATTTCAACCATAATATCGACAACATTAATAAACGCATATGTTGAGAAAATATCTAACCCAATATATTTTCCGGTTATATACCACAATGCATTGCTAGTATTCGTTGGTCACCATTTTGGACACGTTTTTCAAACGTAGAAGATTGAAGTATTCACAAATATCTCGGCAATCCTCTTTTGACGAGTAAGTATGAATAATAATAATACATACAGATCTTTCTTAATATTATTTTGATTAAAATAGTACGTGAATAAGCAAAAAATGGCACATAAAAATAGTGTGAATGGGGAAGATGACACAAAATCGTTTTGCCGTTTCTCTAATTATTCTTATTCTACGTTGTACTTTCAAACTTTGGGTACTCTTTAATTAGGACAGACTTTATTGCTCAACTGCTATGATGCAAGCCAAATTTTATACATTTATTTCAGCTTTGAGCTTAGTAAACCGTTCATTTTTTAGATTATGCTACAGAAGATATTAATCATCATTTATTTGGGAAGTAATATTATATAATTTTCTCCTAGCTGCGGTGCTGAAGTCCCACCCTACATCAACAGAAAAAGAAATAAAGGAGCACGCAATGCGTTACTTGAAGAATGCATATGCAAGGCAGGGGGCCAGGAGATCTGGACACTGAAAATAATAGGTTTCTGGTTCTAACTGTTAGGACAATTAGACAGGGTTTGCAAATAGTGGACAAAAATCGTCTTAACTTCCATTGTAATATTTTTTTTCTTGGAAATATAGAAGTTGTACATTTTAAAATTTATATTTGAATCAAAATGTGGTTTTGAGTTAGTGTGTTAATGTAATTAGTTTGTGATTGTCATTTCTATACTGTATATTGCCATGTTACCAGAATTTGTAGCTGAAGTTTAAGACTAGTTGTGTTTTTTATGTTTATTGCCCATATGTTGATTGTTGATTGATTGTATACAATGTATAATTTGAAATACATATTTTTCAGGTGTGAATATGTATTTTCAGAATAAATTTCTAAACCAAATCATTGGCTTGATTTACTAGTTTCTACACCTGTAAAACCTATCTTTGATGTATAATAGACCTCTAACCATATACGTATAATAGTCCTCTAAAGTTATCTGTATAATAGACCTCTAACCATATACGTATAATAGTCCTCTAAAGTTATCCGGAACTCCAACCATATATGTATAATAGTCCTCTAAATTTATCCGTATAATAGAACTCCAACCATTTACGTATAATGTACATCTAATCATAGACGTGTAATTGACGTATAACAATAGACGTATATTAGAATTTCATTCTAGACGAATTGCTGTCCACAGTTAGACGTCTAAGGTATGCGTTTAATAGACGTATATTATACGTCTTTTGCCCACTGGGCTCTCTTTGCTAGTTACCTGTGGCTGTGTTTCTGCGTTGCGTAGCAACGAGTGACTATATTCTCAAGCGGAGGAACGTAAACAGCTTAATTTTCGTGTTAAATAATTTTTTAAAAATTAAAATTCATTCATACAGCAATCGCATATTTGGGGACCGTTTCATAAAACTTTGATGCTTAAAATGTTTAGGGAGAAATGGAAGACTGGTGTGTATTTTTTCTTTAAACTACCAAGACCAACCATATACAGTACAGTTTACATACAGTAATATGTTTATGTTCCTAAATTAATATCGCTTATGACCTTCAGATGCGTTATGCTCCTTTTCTATTTATGATCAGCTACTAAAATTTCCCTTAAGTGGTAAAATTCCATATACAGATGCAGCCATTCAAAATGTGCGGTAAAAAACCGCGGTACGGTAACCTACCCACAAGCCACCGCAGGGCACCGCGGTAAGTGATTGGCTGGCCAAAATGACCGACAGGGGCACACGTGGTGCATTGGTTGGTAGTGAAAAGATTTAATCATTTAATGTCTTTACTGTGCACATTTTAATCCGCTTAGTTTTGAATATTTATATGGAATTTTACCACTAAAGGGAAATTTTAGTAGCTGAGCATAAAAAGAAGAGGAGCATAACGCATCTGAAGGTCATAAACGATATTAATTTAGGAACATAAACATTACTGTATGTACATAAACTGTACTATGTATGGCTGGTCTTGATAGTTTAAAGAAAAAATACACACCAGTCTTCCATTTCTCCCTAAACATTTTAAGCATGAAAGTTTTATGAAACAGTACCCAAATATGCGATTGCTGTATAGAATGAATTTTAATTAAAAAAAATTATTTAACACGAAAATTAAGCTGTTTACATCTTCCGCCTGAGAACAGTCACCCGTTGCTACCCAACGCAGAAACACAGCAACTAACTAGCAAAGAGAGGACATTAGCTACCCAATATGATAAAGAAATAAATGATTATTTTGTTTATTTCTTTTGCACATTTATTTGAACATTTCCATCGATTGTACAAGCACTTGGAAACTGTCCAATCCCTAGTTCATCAGGCATTTTCTTTTACGCTGCAGGCATTCTCCCGGTCTGGCGCCGGTCTGTGTCTTCTAGGATATAATGCCAGCGAACTCTTGTTTTTATGTCCACTATAACAGACAATCTCCTTTGCTTTTAACCGAGCGTTTAATAATTTCCTAAAATGAAAATGATTTACTTTATTTCCCTCACGGGATCAATAAAAGTATCTATCATCTGTCTAAACTATGGGACAGAATTCTGGGGTCTCCCCATACCAGAGATTATGGTAGGGCTTCAGAATGGTGATTGGCTGACACCATCTGACACCCCTCTGATTGGAGAAAAAAGACGTGCTGGTTTGCTATACATACAGTACTGTATCAGGAAGAGGATTTCTTTCTATTGGAAACGTGTATTTTAAAAGTTTAAGAAGTAAAAACTTTACAGCGTACACAGATTTCTAAACTGATCAGGATCGTTATCTTTGTCTTATGCATAATAATGTTCACCGCTCTGTCCAGCAAATTAATAATAAACTTTATTTTATATAGCATTTTAAACGAATAAGTAATTAGATTGCTCATAAACCTAATCACTTGCTTTTTCTTTTTATTTAGGCTCAGATTTCAACTATAGATCGTATTATTAATAACCATAATAACAACCAACCAACAAAAACAACCATATAAACATAATACCAACCAAAAACATAGATAAGAACTACAATACAAAATCAAATATATCAAACCATTATACTCTCGCAAATTCCTCCAATTATCATAATCCCGCCCCTTATGCAAAACCAAACCCTCCTCCCATCCCAGTTTATCCTCTTTATCATAAACAAAATCCACCTCAATTTTCAACATAAAGCATTACACAAAATCAATACCTCAACACTCCATACTCAACAACGATAATTCACAAACAGCCAGAACATTTAACTCCACATTCCCAAACAGACCTCATTTCCATAGCCCCGCCCCTTATGCAAAACCAACATCCCTCCCCTGTTCTCTCTCTCCCCTGGCTAAAAATTATTTATTTGAAAATAATCGTTTTTATTTTCAAATAAATTTTAGCAAAGTCATGTATTTTAAAATTCTTAAGATTTCTATATTTATGTCTTTATTTAGTGGTTTCATTAGTGACAAAGGCTAAACTTTCTTGGAAAAATGTCTTTTATGTAAACCATGTTTGCTGTTAATTCATTCAGGGCTAAAATATGTTCATTTTCTTCCAATGAAAGAAGGGTTCCTTTCGCCGTAGTCGGGAGACATTAGAAGCTTGCCACGCCCGGACTGTTACACCAACGCATAAGCATGTTAAAGCGATTTCATTGAGGAGCCTAGCTTTCTTAACTAGTAAGTACTGTACTTCCTACTTTGAAAATACCTGTGAAACCGGTTTAATTAGTCACAGCCAGCACTCCCGCAGAGAGGGGGGTTGTACTTGCAGTGTATACAGTAGATGGGAAAGCCAGAGCCGACCTCTACGCCGCCCACGTGTTATGCTATTCATTAATGTCTAAGCCGGAACACATCATTATATCTCATTTTGTATTTCTTAAAAAAAGAAATCGTTTGCCCAGCCTAACAGTATTGTTGTTATTGTTTTTAACCTGTAAAGCGTTTTGAGGAGCCACCTTTAAAGGCGTCATATACAATAAAGTTCATTATTATTACTATTGTTAATTTTCTGGACAGAGAGTTGAACATTATTACACAGAAGACAAAGATAGCGATTTACGTTGCATTGTGCATTGTGCTGCTGTAATACAGTTTTAAATAATTAAAAGTCTAAACAGCTTTATTTATGGGTTTTAAATAAAGTTGATTTAAATCAATATAAATGTTTATCTTGTAACGCCTAGGTGACTATTCATTGTTATTAAAATGACTTAAATTCGATCATGTTGTGATATTTAGAAATATACATTTGTTTGGTGCGAGTGAGGTTTTAATTAATCTCTGACTCAGGAAACGTTTCATTTTTTCAAAGAAATGTTTGTTAAAGAAAATTCATTGCTCAACTGGGATTCGATCACAGACCGTGTGAGGTGGGAGTCAGGAACCTAACCAACAGCGCCACCGGCAAGGTCACATGCAGAGGGCTGAAAAAGCACTACAGAAACATTATCAACAGACAATGTACAGCATGTACTATTCTTGTGTTGTGGAACATGAATATAATTATATCGTTATTAATTTCTTTAGATA
This sequence comes from Atractosteus spatula, assembly GCF_055471065.1. NCBI lineage: Eukaryota > Metazoa > Chordata > Actinopteri > Semionotiformes > Lepisosteidae > Atractosteus > Atractosteus spatula. The sequence continues at coordinate 43,338,998 of NC_142707.1, read as the reverse complement.
CGCGATTCCATATTATATTCCCTTTTAATCAAATTCTAAAAGTATGCTTGTTGACTCCGGTATCACGTTAGTTAAAGACTTCGATGCTTAAAATGTTTAGGGAGAAATGGAATACTGGTGTGTATGTTTTCTTTAAAGTACCGAGACCAGCCATATACTGTATGTTTAAGTTCCAAAATTAATATCGTTTATGGCCTTCACACGCGTTGCAGTATGCTCCTATTCTTTTTATGCTCAGGCACTAAGATTTCCCTTCAGTGGTAAAATTCCATATAAATATTCAATACTTAAACGGGCACAGTTAAGACATTAAATATACATATACATACTGTATACAGTACAGTTTGCATACGGTAATATGTTTATGTTCCTAAATCAATCTCTTTTATGAGCATGTGAAAGGCATGGTGAATCGATTCTCAAAAATTACTGTACTTTGCATGATTGGAAACAAATGCGTGATTGCGAAATGCTGTGGTGTTACTTTTACAAAGACGGTCAATGAAAAAAAGAATGTTGACCAGGGCAATACTTTGAGTTTACACTTACAGCTTGTCCAAGGTCATTCATTATTAATACTATTAATAATATCTTCGTTAAAGACTTTGATGGCCACAGCTCAAACATGAGAGGTTGAGCTTTATTAGCTCCACCTTGCGGAAATTCCAGATACTATTATTTTGCTTACTAGCGGTATTTACTGGTAACTCGCGGTAGACTGCGTACAGCGCACCGGAAAATAATGCGGTATCGCCAGCGCATTTTGAATGGCTGCATCTGTAAATATTCAATACTAAGCGGATTAAAACATGCACAGTAAAGAGATTAAATGATTAAATCTTTTCACTACCGAACAATGCACCACGAGTGCCCCTGTCGGTCATTTTGGCCAGCCAATCACTTACCGCGGTAGACTGCGGTGGCTTGTGGGTAGTTGTGTGTGGTACAGGTTTGTACCGTGCATTTTGAATGGCTGCATCTGTACAAGGCACACGCTTAAGCCAATTACAGTATATCATTATTAATTAATTACAGTTTACATAATATGTTTATATTCCTAAATTAATATAGTTTATGAGCATGTGAAAGGCATGGTGAATCGGAGATTCTGAAATCTTACTTTGTATGATTGGAAATGAATACGTGATCGTATCAACCAATTGCTGTGGTGTTACTTTTTGATAATGAATAGGTTGTGTACTTTTGTCCAACTGAGCAATCTTGCTTTTATAAAATATACCGACTTTTTAATGTTTAATGATTAACATGTTGTATGTATTCTAAAGAGTCTACAACTTAAATTCTTAATTGAAAAAAGATTGTCCTTCAGTAGTGACCGGGATTTGAAACCAGGCGTTTTCTGGCAACAGCTCAAATGCTGTCCATGAGAGGTTAAGCTTTATTAGCTCCACCTGGCAGTTTTACAAGGTGAGTCTGGTTGGTATTATCATAACTGCGGTATGACACATTATGATACAATATGATGTGTTATGACACATTGTAACGTGACACGCCCACCGTGTTTTACTGCAGCGTACCTCGCTCATTTTGAATGGCTGCACCTGTATATGTTTCCACAGTCCAAAGACATACTAGTGGGTTAATTGGCCCACTCACGTTGGTGACTGTGAGTGCATGTTTGTGTCTGTGTGTGCCCTGACATTGGACTGACATTCCATCCAGATTATATCCTGCCTTATGCCTGTTACTTTACGGGTTAAATTCTGGCTTACCCATGACCCTATACTGGATAGAGCAGTTTAGAAAATGGATGGATAAGGAATATCTTCTTTCAATAGGCAAATATATAACTGAATTCTTCCCATCTTAGATAAAACTGACTTTAAAGTGTAAAGTGTAGCATGTTTAAACAATCCTGATGTAGCACCAATAGCATCTCCTTATAAGCCACTACAGATTACTTCCTACAATGTAATAAAAATTTCAGATGAGATCTGTCCTCTGGTGTAAACATTGCATTTCTGGAATTATTTTTTTTTACATAAATATATAATGTTTATATAGTCTAGGTTTGTCTGCTAAAAAATACAGAATTCGGGTATGTTCCCTGTTGTCCAGGTATAGCACATTCAAGTGTAATCTATATTGACTACAAGAAACAAAATTGTGAAAAAAAACAAAGACCATCTAGCTTGGCGTGGACTCAGAGATAAGCCAGATTCTTGTGATCAGTGTAGATAAGGAAAGGGTGTTTGGCTCCTTCCAGCCAGTGCCTCCATTCCTCTAAAGCCAGTTTAACAGCCAGATGTTCATGGTTACCCATGTTAAAATTAATCTCCGCTGGAGATAATCATTTCGAAAAATAAGCGCAAGGGTGAAGTACCTCCTTTTCTCCGTAGCGTTGAGAAAGAACTGCACCTACCCCATGACCTGAAGCATCAACCTCTACAATGAGTGGCAGTGAAGGATCGGGGTGTCACAGGAGGGTAGCCATACTAAACAGATGTTTAAGATAATGGAAAGCTTTTTCTGCTTGAGGGGTCCATTTGCCCTGATCTGGGCCCTTACGGGTGAGCATTGTTATAGGAGCTACCACCAAACTGAAGTCACAGATTAATCTTCTATAAAAATCAGCAAATCCAAGGAAATGTTGTATCTGTTTATGGATTTTTGGAGTATGCCAGTTCCTAATAGCAGAGACTTTGCTTGAGTCCATCTCTGCGGAGAGAGAATATGGCCTAAGAACTGCACTTAACGTAGAGTTTATTTTTAATTAGGCGAGAAAGCACTTCTCTGACGTGGACAACATGATCCAGGAAATTGCTAGAAAAAATTAAAATATCATCCAAATAAACCAAAAAGTCTGGAATACCGCCAGAGCACTAACTAGGCCAAACAGCATAACCAAATACTCATAATGACTGTAAGTAGTCACATATGCTGTTTTCCACTCATCACCTTCTCGGATGCGGATGAGGTTGTAGGCCCCCAAAGGTCCAATTAAGTAAATATAGTGTCGCCTTGCATGGATTCTAGAGCTGCCAGTATAAAGGGTAAAGGATATCGATTCTTAATGGTTATTTCATTAAAGTCTAGGAAATCTATACAGCGTCAAAAAAACCCTATCCTTCTTCTCCACAAAGAAGAAGCCCACACATGCCAGGGAGGTAGATGGACGAATGATTCCTGCTTTGAAAGAATCCTGGATGTACTTCTGCAGAGCTTCAGATTCTGTATTAGAAAGAGGATATACTTGCCCCTTGGGTGGTAATGTCCCTGGCAAGAGATCTATTGCACAATCATAGGGTCTATGTGTTGGGAAAGATAGGGCCTTCTGTTCACTGAAGACCTCTTCTAAGTCTGCAATTGGGGGGGGGAGGTATATTTGAATTTTCAACTAGAGGCAGATTGGGCAAGCTTCAAGGTTCGGCGGCAAGTGGAATAACATAGGGATCCCCATGCTACTATTTCATTCTGTGCCCAGGAAATGTGGGGGTTATGCTTGCACAGCCATGGAAAACCTAACAAGAGAGGGTGGGTGTTTCTAGGAGCATTCACATTTGACAGGTGTTCTGAAATTTGTTGAATAGTAGGCTGCCATTGTGTTAAAGCAAACAAATGATGAGCCAGTAAAGTGCGTATTTCATTGTATTCTGCAGGGTCCATGTTCCTTTGGCTCAGGATTCTGTTACAAATGGGAGTCTGGGTTAGTTTGTGAAGTGGACCCTATGCGGTTACTTGTTTAACTTATATGTGTTTAAGTCCAGCACAGCAAGGTAACCAGGCATACTTATCCGCGAGTTGTAATCCAAAAACTGTGGTCAGAGGAGATGCCTTATCCAAGAATGAGAATCACACCAGGAAATACTGATACTGAGCACCATAGTTACAGAGAGCAGGACTAAAGTATGTTAGGGAGGTGTGGTTGAAAATGAGTACCATGATTGGTTAACTGTGTCTAGACACTCTACGCCTTCCTGTATTGACTGAGGTGAAGGTTTGTGGTTTAGGTACCTTCTGTTGGCGGGAAGCCGGTTCCGTAACAAGATGTGATCAGTTAAAATGGTAATTTTCTTTTTTGTTGTGCTGACCACACCACATTTAGAAGATGTTTATGTCCTGCTTCCGTAGAAGGACTTTTTTAACAGCCATATTTCTACCAGCAAGTAAATACTGAATTTAAATACTACAAAACTGTCTTTATTTGCCCTTTCCTTCTCTCTGCAGGCACAAGACAATTCAAGACAATTCAAGCCAAACAAGATAAAATAATGCTCCAATCAAAACACAAATACAAAATCTACCTTTATTACTGGCAGGTAAAGTAAAAAAATACCATACAAACACCATACTCAAAGAAACAATCTGAGTAAATTGCTTTGAAAAGAAAATACTCCCTGCTTAACAAAGAACAATTAAAGCTTCAATTGAACTGGTGTACTTAACTATAATGACAGGGTGTTTGTAGAATCATACCCATCCTTGGATGACGCCTGGTGATATACAGATGCAGCCATTCAAAATGCGCGGGCGATACCGCATTATTTTGCGGTGCGCTTTACGCGGTCTACCGCGAGTTACCGTAAATTATCCTATAATACCGCAATTAAAATAATAGTATCCGGAATTTCCGCAAGGTGGAGCTAATAAAGCTCAACCTCTCATGTTTGAGCTGTCGCCATCAAAGTCTTTAACGAAGATATTACTAATAGTATTAATAATGAATGACCTTGGACAAGCTGTAAACTCAAAGTATTGCCCTGGTCCACATTCTTTTTTTCATTGACCATCTTTGTAAAAATAACACCACAGCATTTCGCAATCACGCATTTGTTTCCAATCATGCAAAGTACAGTAATTTTTGAGAATCAATTCACCATGCCTTTCACATGCTCATAAAAGAGATTGATTTAGGAACATAAACATATTACCGTATGCAAACTGTACTGTATACAGTATGTATATGTATATTTAATGTCTTAACTGTGCCCGTTTAAGTATTGAATATTTAAATGGAATTTTACCACTGAAGGGAAATCTTAGTACCTGAGCATAAAAAGAATAGGAGCATACTGTAACCCGTGTGAAGGCCATAAACGATATTAATTTTGGAACTTAAACATACAGTATGTTAAACATACAGATGGAAAAACAGTTAAAAGGACCAAAGTAAATACCAGACAAACGCAAACGCGTTTTTAATAAAATGCTTTTATTCATTCAGCAGAGAGTGAGAGGGACATCCAGCAGAGAGAGACACACACACCGGTTTTCATTGACAAAAAGTAATTGTTTTTTTACATTCCTCTTGTCTAACAGGAATGTTTTGTTTGTGGACTGTTAGAGCGCCTCCTTCTACGAAGCATTTTGTTGATCTGATCACGAATTCTTTTCCAGTCGCACGAAGTAAGGGTTGAGAATCTCCGATTCACCATGCTACTAATGGTTTCCCGGAGATTGCAAGGCAAGGCACTTTTACCTCTGGACCCATCGAAATTTACAGACGTGGTCCACCCCCAGTAAATTTCAAAAGTCACAAGATTTCGAAACACGGGGGCGGCGTAGCGGTCGGCTCTTGCTTTCCCGTCCAATGAAAGGCAGGTTCCTTTTGCCGAAGTCGGGAGACATTAGAGGCTTGCCACACCCGGACTGTTAAACCAACGCATTAGCACGTCAAACCCCATTGAGGAGCCGGGCACAATAATTGTTTTGTCCCTTGATTTACTGATCTGCATTAATTACAGAAATTGAGTTCCTGCTCTTTGCAGACTACCTGGTCCTGCTGTCGCCCACAGAACAGAGGCTGCGGCAGAACCTGGCACTGCTGGAGCAGCACTGTCAGACCTGGGCGCTGACAGTCAATCTGGGCAAGACCAGAATTATGGTTTTCCAGAAAAAAAGCCAGACCTCAGGGAAACAGGTACAAATTCACACTTAACAACAACACATTAACACCTAACAACGGGAGCAGGGCCAAATTAGGCCAGTACCCACTATTGTTAAACATACAGAAAAGAATATTAAAGTATTGGCTTTAGTATTAGCCATACAGAACATTAAAGTGCCCCTTTCCATTCAGCGGGTGTCTGAGCCGCTGTGTCCTATCTTCTGACAGTAGCTGTTGTGAATGTCTGTAGAGTGTATCTTATTTTTAGTACTATATTTTTATATTATATTCCCTATTAATCAAACTCTAAGAGTATGTATCGGCTTGTCCCCCCCTCCCGCCCCTCTCTGTGTACAGTAGAGCCTCCTGTCCAGCCAGCACATGTCCACAGACATTCACAACAGTGACATATCATAAAACGTTTGCACATATAGTTAAATTATTAGTTGTTTTTCAGGAAGTTAAAAAAAAACACTTGAATTACTTATCCAGTCTCTCGAAATAAAGTTATTTTTCGAGCAATGCAACAAACGTCGGGCAATGTGTTTTTTTTTAATCCAACATTGACAGCCACATCTTAAATCTTGTCAGTCAGCTCTTTTTTCTCTATTTGAATTGTGGCGATTCAAACAACCTGGGATAACAAGTGGTCTCAAAGTCACCGAGCTCACAGAGCTTCAACAACAGATGACAATTCCCTTAGTCCTTCCTTAGTCTTCCTGAAATTGTTGGATTATGAGTGAATAAAAGCATCTTATTAAAAACACGTTTCCCTTTGTTTGGGAGCTATATTATGTATTTTTCATATGTAAGATATAATGATGTGTTCCCGCTTACACATCGCACGACTTTAAAAGCTAGAAAAACAGGTTTCGATTCACATTATCTGGCGAGCCTTATTTTGTCAAAGTACAGCACAAAAAAAACAGACAATACACAGGGGGGAGGGCAAGCGAGAGAGAGAGTTTTTTGCCCTCTGTCAAAAAACCCCAAATCACTCGGAGCAGAGACTCTGGGGGGATCATTGTGTGGTACAGAGCGGAGCTCAGTCAATCCAAACAAGTACAGTAGTAAAGAGAGAAAAGTCAACAATTGATTTAAGGATGCTCTGTCAAAGTGCAATGAAATACAATATTGTTGTTGTTGCTGTTATTGTTGTTTTTATCCTGTAAAGCGTTTTGAGAAGCCACCTTTAAAGGCGATATATAAAAGCGCTGATTCTTATGGAATGTGTTCCGCCGGGGAACAAGTATAACCTTGTTCATGCACAAACAGTGGCATGTTACATTATTAATTTGGGTGTCTCCTCTTGCCAGAAAGCTCTAAATTGCATTTTGAGTGTGGTTTTTGACTTTTTTTAAATTGCAACCCGTAAATAAATCTGATACTGTTTAGACTTTTTTAGGATTAGGATTTAGACTTATATTAGAATTTTATACACTTGTGAAAAGTGATAGTCTTTTAACCTTTTCTGTGAATTCGCTTGTTATCTAACAAATGCATACTTTTAGAATTTGATTAACAGGGAATATAATATGGAATTGCGTATCTAAACAAATTAATAACGGTATAATTATATTCATACTGTCTGGCGGAATAAACTGAAGAGGTAAGTTAATGCGACACGGAATTACTTTCCACCCCCTCTACATTCTCAGAGTAGAACAGACTAACCTTCTAATGAAAGACGGTCCACCCCCCACGGACAGGAAAAGTGCCCACAGGCACTTAAACAGTAACATGGTCAGAAGGAGCACGTACAAACATTTCCAAAATAACCACATGTAAGACTCTGATGCTTAAAATGTTTAGGAAGAAAGTGGAATACTGGTGTGTAGTTTTTCTTTGAACTACCAATACCAGCCATATACAGTCTGTAACGTACGGATTTCTATATGTCTTTATTTAGTGGTTACATTAGTGACAAAGGCTAAACGTTTAGCTTCAGTAACGCGTACATATCTCCCCTTTTTATAAAACGACATGGTTGAAAACTGTTCCAGAGCCACTGTTGTTTCATCAGTGAAAAGTACATCATGAAATGTCTCTCCCTGTTCAATCCACTGGAAAAAAGAAAAGGAGCATAAAGCGTCTGATGGTCATAAACAATATTCATTTAGGAACAGCATCAGAGATATGTTTTTAAATGCACTGCATCGGATAAAATACCATAGTGTGTTTTTTTTTACTCCCTGGCAGAAACTGGCTTCCATAAGAATCAGTATGGCTCAGAGATTAAATAAAACTTCACTCGCACCAAACAAATGTATATTTCTAAATATCACAACATGATCGAATTTAAGTCATTTTAATAATAATGAATAGTCACCTAGGCGTTACAATATAAACATTTATATTGATTTAAATCACGTTTTGATTTAAATCGCAAAAGCGGGTTTATATATATGTGTTTTTTGATTCACAATCAGACAAATGCAGCATAAATTGATATCTTTGTCTTCTAAGTATCTTAATAAACTTTCAGCATAGCTTTCTCCCCGTTTAGATTTATTTTTCTTGGGATCTTGGGATCAAACGTGGAAAGATTAGATTGTAATCGTTTTTATTTTTTAAATACATTTTAGAAAAGTGTAATCTATACTAAAAAGCTGTACGCCACCTGCTATAAAGATACATATTGTAATACTTTCAGGTTCGGATAGGACAGACACAAGAACTCAGACTTGCGTAGTTAAAGCAAGTTAAAGCCTCGATTTTATATATCACCTTTAAAAGTGGCATCTCAAAGCAAAGTAAATACCCAACACTGATTGTACCCATCTGTCATGCTAATAAAGCACCTTGAATTGAATTGAGAGAGAGAGAGAGAGATTTAAACTGTGACACTTATCATTCAACCAGAGCTCGAAATATCACAAGGATCTCAAGAGCACAGCAACGACTGTATTAAAAGTATACTAGTGACAAACTAGTATACTTTAGATCTTTTTTTCTGAACCGGGGAAAATCTGATCATGTTTCTCTATAACAATAATAAAAAACATTATTTTACATATCACCTTTATGTGATATCACCTTAAGGACAGCACATACAAGGGTTAATTGCACAATGGACCGCACAAAGAGATTTAAAATAGTCTTCTTTAGGTGTGAGGACAGGAGTGGATCGCAGAAGGCATAATCAGCAAATTAGGAAAACAAAGAACAGGACAGGCGAGACATTTATCCAGAGAGCGAGTGATCAGAAAAAGGAAAGGCCATTCAAAATGCGCGGTAAAATCCCGCGGTACAGTAACCTACCCACAAGCCACTGCAGGGCACCGGAGGGCACCGCGGTAAGTGATTGGCTGGCCAAAATGACCGACAGGGGCACTCGTGGTGCATTGGTTGGTAGTGCAAAGATTTAATCATTTAATGTCTTTACTGTGCACATTTTAATCCGCTTAGTTTTTAATATTTATATGGATTTTACCACTAAAGGGAAATTTTAGTAGCTGATTATAAAAAGAAGAGGAGCATAACGCATCTGAAGGTCATAAACGATATTAATTTAGGAACATAAACATTACTGTATGTATGTAAACTGTACTGTGTATGGCTGGTCTTGGTAGTTTAAAGAAAAAATACACACCAGTCTTCCATTTCTCCCTAAACATTTTAAGCATGAAAGTTTTATGAAACGGTACCCAAATATGCGATTGCTGTATAGAATGAATTTTAATTTAAAAAAATTATTTAACACGGACATTAAGCTGTTTACATCTTCCGCCTGAGAACAGTCACCCGTTGCTACCCAATGCAGAAACACAGCCACTAACTAGCAAAGAGAGGACATTAGCTAGCCAATATGATAAAGAAATAAATGATTATTTTGTTTATTTCTTTTGCACATTTATTTGAACATTTCCATCGATTGTACAAGCACTTGGAAACTGTCCAATCCCTAGTTCATCAGGCATTTTACCGGTCTGGCGCCGGTCTGTGTCTTCCAGGATATAATGCCAGCGAACTCTTGTTTTTATGTCCACTATAACAGACAATCTCCTTTGCTTTTAACCGAGCGTTTAATAATTTCCTAAAATGAAAATTATTTACTTTATTTCCCTCACGGGATCAATAAAAGTATCTATCATCTGTCTAAACTACGGGACAGAATTCTGGGGTCTCCCCATACCAGAGATTATGGTAGGGCTTCAGAATGGTGATTGGCTGACACCATCTGACACCCATCTGATTGGAGAAAAAAGACGTGCTGGTTTGCTATACATACAGTACTGTACCAGGAAGAGGATTTCTTTCTATTCAAAACGTGTATTTTAAAAGTTTAAGAAGTAAAAACCTTACAGCGTACACAGATTTCTAAACTGATCAGGATCGTTATCTTTGTCTTATGCATAATAATGTTCACCGCTCTGTCCAGCAAATTAATAATAAACTTTATTTTATATAGCGTTTTAAACGAATAAGTAATTAGATTGCTCATAAACCTAATCACTTGCTTTTTCTTTTTATTTAGGCTCAGATTTCAACTATAGATCGTATTATTAATAACCATAATAACAACCAACCAACAAAAACAACCATATAAACATAATACCAACCAAAAACATAGATAACAACCACAATACAAAATCAAATATATCAAACCATTTTACTCTCGCAAAGTCCTCCAATTATCATAATCCCGCCCCTTATGCAAAACCAAACCTTCCTCCCATCCCAGTTTATCCTGTTTATCATAAACAAAATCCACCTCAATTTTCAACATAAAGCATTACACAAAATCAATACCTCAACACTCCATACTCAACAACGATAATTCACAAACAGCCAGAACATGTAACTACACATTCCCAAACAGACCTAATTTCCATAGCCCCCCCCCTTATGCAAAACCAACATCCCTCCCCTGTTCTCTCCCTCCCCTGGCGGTTGTAATTGTTTTTATTTTCAAATAAATTTTAGCAAAGTCATGTATTTTAAAAATCTTAAGATTTTTATATTTATGTCTTTATTTAGTGGTTTCATTAGTGACAAAGGCTAAACTTTCTTGGAAAAATGTCTTTTATGTAAACCATGTTTGCTATTAATTCATTCAGGGCTAAAATATGTTCATTGTCTTCTAATGAAAGAAGGGTTCCTTTCGCCGTAGTCGGGTTGAAATTAGAAGCTTGCCACGCCCGGACTGTTACACCAACGCATTAGCATGTTAAAGCGATTTCATTGAGGAGCCTAGCCTTTAACTAGTAAGTACTGTACTTACTGGGTTTTTGAGGGGGGGGGAGGTGTCTTTCGCTGGAAATCTCGCCTCCTACTTTGAAAATACCCGTGAAACCGGTTCAATTCGTCACAGCCAGCACTCCTGCAGAGAGGGGGGTTGTACTTGCAGTGTATACAGTATACGCGTTATGCTCTTCGTTAATGTCTAAGCCGGAACATATCATTATATCTCATTTTGTATTTCTTAAAAAAAAATCGTTTTCCCAGCCTAACAGTATTGTTTTTAACCTGTAAAGCGCTTTGAGGAGCCACCTTTAAAGGCGCCATATACAATAAAGTTCATTATTATTACTATTGTAAATTTGCTGGACAGAGAGGTGAACATTATTACACAGAAGACAAAGATAGCGATTTACGTTGCATTGTGTATCGTGCTGCTTTAATACAGTTTTAAATAATTAAAAGTCTAAACAGTATCAGCTTTATTTATGGGTTTTAAATAAAGGTGATTTAAACGCGATTTAAATCAATATAAATGTTTATATTGTAACGCATAGGTGACTATTCATTGTTATTAAAATGACTTAAATTCGATCATGTTGTGATATTTAGAAATATACATTTGTTTGGTGCGAGTGAAGTTTTATTTAATCTCTGAGCCATACTGATTCTTCTGGAAGCCAGTTTCCGCCAGAGAGTAAAAAAAAAAAAACACTATGGTATTCTCTCCAATGCAGTGCAGTTAAAAACATACCTCTGATGCTGCTCCTAAATGAACATCGTTTATGACCATCAGAAGCTTTATGCTCCTTTTCTTTTTTCCAGTGGATTGAACAGGGAGAGGCATTTCATGATGTACTTTTCACTGATGAAACAACAGTGGCTCTGGAACAGTTTTCAACCATGTCGTTTTATAAAAAGGGGAGATATGTACACGTTACTGAAGCTAAAAGTTTAGCCTTTGTCACTAATGTAACCACTAAATAAAGACATATAGAAATCCCTACGTTACAGACTGTATATGGCTGGTATTGGTAGTTTAAAGAAAAAATACACACCAGTATTCCACTTTCTCCCTAAACATTTTAAGCATCAGAGTCTTACATGTGGTTATTTCGGAAACGTTTGTACGTGCTCCTTCTGACCATGTTACTGTTTACTGTTACTGACCATATTAAGTTTAAGTGCCTGTGGGCACTTTTCCTGTCCGTGGGGGGTGGACCGTCTTTCATTAGAAGGTTAGTCTGTTCTACTCTGAGAATGTAGAGGGGGTGGAAAGTGCCAACACTCATTTAATTAGTATTAAAATTCGCACTGATTCCCTTGCGAAGATACGGACATAGGAATATTCGTGCGTGGTCAAAAAATGGCATAAAAACGACAAAGTGAAGGCTGTGAAAACATTCACAATGTACTTTATACACAAAGCAAATATACCCCCCCCCCCCTCTCTCAATTCAATTCAAGCTGCTTTATTAGCATGACAGATGGGTACAATCAGTGTTGGGTATTTACTTTGCTTTGAGATGCCACTTTTAAAGGTGATTTATAAAATCAAGGCTTTAACTTGCTTTAACTCCGCAAGTCTGAGTTCTTGTGTCTGTCCTATCCGAACCCGAAAGTATTACAATATGTATCTTTATAGCAGGTGGTGTACAGCTTTTTAGTATAGATTACACTTTTCTAAAATGTATTTAAAAAATAAAAACGATTACAATCTAATCTTTCCACGTTTGATCCCAAAATAAATCTAAACGGGGAGAAAGCTATGCTGAAAGTTTATTAAGATACTTAGAAGACAAAGATATCAATTTATGTTGCATTTGTCTGATTGTGAATCAAAAAACACATTTTATATATTAATATTTAAATATAATAACCCGCATTTGCGATTTAAATCAAAACGTTATTTAAATCAATATAAATGTTTATATTGTAACGCCTAGGTGACTATTCATTGTTATTAAAATGACTTAAATTCGATCATGTTGTGATATTTAGAAATATAAATTTGTTTGGTGCGAGTGAGGTTTTATTTAATCTCTGACTCAGTGATGGCCTGGCATGGTGAGGTGCGCTGGCAGCTATGTGGTGTTACGCAGTGGTGGCCTGACACGGTGAGGTGCCCTGGCAGCTGTATGATGCAGTGGTGGCCTGGCACGGTGAGGTGCGATTGCAGCTATGTGACGCAGTGGTGGCCTGGCACGGTGAGGTGCGCTGGCAGCTGTGTGATGCAGTGGTGGTCGGGTATGTAGAGGTGCACTGGCAGCTGTGTGTTGTGACGCAGTGGTGGCCTGGCACGGTGAGGTGCGCTGGCAGCTGTGTGATGCAGTGGTGGCCTGGCACGGTGAGGTGCGCTGACATCTGTGTGATGCAGTGGTGGCCTGGCACGGTGAGGTGCGCTGACAGCTGTGTGGTGTGGCGCAGTTGTGGCCTGGCACGGTGAAGTGCGCTGGCAGCTGTGTGATGCAGTGGTGGCCGGGCACGGTGAGGTGCGCTGGCAGCTGTGTGATGCAGTGGTGGCCTGGCACCGTGAGGTGCGCTGGCAGCTGTGTGGTGTGACGCAGTGGTGGCCTGGCACGGTGAAGTGCGCTGGCAGCTGTGTGGTGTGACGCAGTGGTGGCCTGGTACGGTGAGGTGCGCTGGCAGCTGTGTGGTGTGACGCTGTGGTGGCCTGGCACGGTTACATGCGCTGGCAGCTGTGTGGTGTGACGCAGTGATGGCCTGGCATGGTGAGGTGCGCTGGCAGCTATGTGGTGTTACGCAGTGGTGGCCTGACACGGTGAGGTGCCCTGGCAGCTGTATGATGCAGTGGTGAGGTGCGCTTGCAGCTATGTGACGCAGTGGTGGCCTGGCACGGTGAGGTGCGCTGGCAGCTGTGTGATGCAGTGGTGGTCGGGTATGTAGAGGTGCACTGGCAGCTGTGTGTTGTGACGCAGTGGTGGCCTGGCACGGTGAGGTGCGCTGGCATATAATGAATATATTCATGTGCATCCAACACACAGTTCAACGCTAGCAACTACACAAAATCTAAAATATGAGCTCTACTTGCCACTTACAATACCAACAGTACCAGCTAACTTTAGTAGTGACATTTTCATGGATCTTTTTAACAATAAAATTTACAACATCAGACTTCAGACACAATTAAACAGGCCTCAAAAAAGTCTGGTACAAACATTTTCAGCATGCGTCACAACACACAGCTGCCAGTGCACCTCTACATACCCGACCACCACTGCATCACACAGCTGCCAGCGCACCTCACCGTGCCAGGCCACCACTGCATCACCCACCTGCCAGCGCACCTCACCGTGCCCGGCCACCACTGCATCACACAGCTGCCAGCGCACCTCACCGTGCCAGGCCACCACTGCGTCACAACACACAGCTACCAGTGAACCTCTACATACCCGACCACCACTGCATCACACAGTTGCCAGCGCACCTCACCGTGCCAGGCCACCACTGCGTCACATAGCTGCAAGCGCACCTCACCGTGCCAGGCCACCACTGCATCATACAGCTGCCAGGGCACCTCACCGTGTCAGGCCACCACTGCGTCACACATATTTCAGCGCCATATATTTCATGGATATTATGGAATATAATGGATGGATATCTTAGTTATCTTTCTAGTTCACAGGTTTGCATGCATAATTTAATTTTAAAAGCCACTGAGACATCAGGTACTACTGTTGTATTTATGAAAAAGAAACAAAACAAAAAACATGCTAACAACTGTGCCATCCTACTCCTTAGTTAATACATTTTATTATTCATAAACAGTTAACATTGTTAGCAAAATATTTTGAATTATATTTAACCCTATTTTTTCTTTAGTTTTGTATTTAACTTATTATATGATAGTCAGACTTAATGTATATTTGAACAATGAAAATATATTTTTACAAGATTTTACATTAAGCACTTAAAATTAATATGGTTAATAATAGTAAACTGTAACATGCTGTAACAAGATCGGTCAAACTGCGAAGAAAATGCTTTCAGAGAAAATGTTTCAGGTGTGAAGAACATAGATCTCCAATGCAATTTCAACCAAACCTGTTCCCACACACCCTGCCCCCACTACCATTAGAATATATACAAAGCACTCAAATCTTTCGAGCTAATGATCAGGTGACCCGAGAGAGAGCGAGAGAAACACCAAGGGGTGCGGAACCAGGGAACTATTTACATGGAAAACGGGCGATCTCCCCAGACTGTCCGCCCGTTTCACTGTTACCTGGATACCTCTTTATTTAGTACTCACTAACACTGATTTTTAGTTTAGAAGGATTCAAGTAGGGTTTTAGATGAAAGGCAGCGACCTTAATCAAGCCCAAATCATAATTGAACCCATTCAGAGCCTACATTACATTTTAGCGTTTCATTCTGAGCAGAAGACCCTCACACCTGAAGAAGGGGGAGGTGTTTTTCGCTGGAAATCTCGCCTGCTTCTACTTTACAACCGGAGTGCTGGCTGTGACGAATTAAACCGGTATTACAGGTTTCAATCACAGACCATGTGACATGGGAGTCAGGAAACTAACACAGCGCCACCAGATTTGATAACGCTATAAAAACGCTATAAAATAATGTGACTTGGCACAGAACAAGTTTACAGCACAGTACAATAATAAATGCTGACCATGACTTTAGAAGCATAAATTGCCTTACACTCAATTTAAACACAAGCTGTCTTTAGCCCTCTAAGCTGGTTCATACAGAAATGTAGAGATCCAGGCTCAGAACACACAGCTTCATTAGCGAATACATATGCAGGACAACTAGAGAAGACGTTTTACAGAGGATGGATTTTTAGAAACATCCCATCAGTGACATCACTGAAGTCAACTCCTAGGTACTGTAACTGTTGTGTGGATAGTTTCACAAGAATCAGACAAAGGTTTAAACATCACTTGTTCTAGATAAAACTGCAAAAAAAAAAAAACAACAACCCATAATGTACTTCTTTGCGGCTCTGTTTGCCCAAATCATATATTCACAACGTGAAATCTAGAAAATAATATTACGTAACCAAAATCCGCAATATGGAAACAGAACCTGTGTAATTGTTGATAGATGATGTACTCGTAACATTTTTTCAAGACGAACTACAACATTTAAAAAATGACTTGTATGTACTTGATATCTCTAATCAATCCACGGGTCCCAGCACAAAACGAAACTAAAACGCATACCGTTTCGCGCTTCTTATTAGTTGCTCAAAAGTAATTTGACCGTATGAAATGCATAATATAAACCTAGAAACATATACATGAGCAGTACTTAAGCACTGTATTATCGGTGTTAAGACATACCTCTCAAATACTGTAAATCAAGTTAAAAATATCTCAAGACCGATTCTGGTCATAATGAAACCATGTTTCGTGTATGTTTTCTTTAAAGTACCGAGACCAGCCATATACTGTATGTTTATGTTCCAAAATTAATATCGTTTATGGCCTTCACACGCGTTGCAATACGCTCCTATTCTTTTTATGCTCAGCTACTAAGATTTCCCTTCAGTGGTAAAATTAGATATGAATATTCAATACTTAAACGGGCACAGTTAAGACATTAAATATACATATACATACTGTATACAGTACAGTTTGCATACGGTAATATGTTTATGTTCCTAAATCAATCTCTTTTATGAGCATGTGAAAGGCATGGTGAATCACTGTACTTTGCATGATTGGAAACAAATGCGTGATTGCGAAATGCTGTGGTGTTACTTTTACAAAGACGGTCAATGAAAAAAAGAATGTTGACCAGGGCAATACTTTGAGTTTACACTTACAGCTTGTCCAAGGTCATTCATTATTAATACTATTAGTAATATCTTCGTTAAAGACTTTGATGGCCACAGCTCAAACATGAGAGGTTGAGCTTTATTAGCTCCACCTTGCGGAAATTCCAGATACTATTATTTTGCTTGTCGAATTATAGGAGAATTTACGGTAACTCGCGGTATTTACCGGTAGCTTGCGGTAGACTGCGTACAGCGTACCGCAAAATAATGCGGTATCGCCCGCGCATTTTGAATGGCTGCATCTGTAAACTCTCTCACTCTACTCAGTTCCCACTCACTATTGAGAATTTCTCTTCAGCTTTCTCTGGTGCACACTACATCTCTTGACCTGGTTTTTGGCTACCTGACCTTATTTCCTCCTGCTTCGACTTCATCTTGCTTCTCGTTTTGGATTTGGATACACTTGACCTGACTCCTTTGGCTAACTGACCTAGTTCTTTTGCCTTGACTACGACTTTTGCCTATTGCCTTTGGGATCTGGATGCCAATCGGTTGTAATAACCTTCAGTCACAGTACCACATAGGGTCCAACCTATTGCTCCTAATGCCATCATTAACATTAAATTAGTTTAAAATTTATAGGAAATTAAAATAAAAAACATCACTTTCTTAAGAAGTTTTCATAGTTCAAGTCTTGGTGCTTTAAATAAATGAAAAAGGTAAATGCAAAAAAAAAAACAGAGTTGACCTATGAGAACTGGTATTTTCTGCAGTTCCTTTAAAGCAAATATAAAATCGTTACAGAGAAAGTGCAAAATCATAAAAATAACAAAAACACTGAAAATCTCATCCCTCAGGTGCCTCTTCCTTTTTCCAACAACTCCAGTCACTTGCTATTTTTAAGCTTCCCTAGAAACCTGAAAACGCTGTTTCCTCTACAGTTCACACATTAATCAGTTTATTGGTGCATTGTTATACTGTAAGGTAAGGTAACAAAGCTACATCTCACTGACAATATGGCAAATGAGAAAAATGCAAATATTATTTAAAACTAAATGTATAAATACACAAAATATATGTAAATTCAAAATCAATTAGAAATGAAAGAAAGATCTACAAATCATAGAAACTTGTGACACAGGCAGAAGTCATGTGTCCACACTTAACAATTTTCTACTTATATCTTCAGCAAGATTATCTTGCTTCAAACATTTGATTACACTTTTGTCAACATGTCTAATTAAATCTTCTGTTAGCAAACTGTTTGGAGAACTGTGGAAAACAAAATGTGTTGTAATAAATTTAACAAAACATTATCATTAATTTATCAAACCTTTTGATTTTGTGGAACTGTAGTTAGTTATCTTTAAAATAACACATCTGTAAAATGTGTTAGCCATATTTATAAGTGCCTTAATATAATATAGTAAATAAAATAATGTTAAAACAATGTATCACACAATAAAATTAGTTTCACCCAAGTACTTCAATTTTGAAAGAACAGTAGATATAATTATATAGCATGCATCTGTCTAACTGCATGATTTGGAATAATCAATTGAAAACTAATTATAAGATAGAAGGTATCATTAGTATTTTCTTAACTTTTATATTATGGATTATGTTTAGGCTAATCATATTGTTAGAATATGACAGGTCAAGCTAATCATCATTTACTAGATATTAGGTTTATGACTTTTTAAATGTTTGACTGATAGTTAATGGTATTGTAATGAAAGAAAGCAGATCCATTAGCAGTGCAAGTAGAATAAATAATAAGCAGCAATTATTTATAACTGCCCAGTAGTTCTTTTGACATAAAGTTAATTTGTATACATTAGTTTTATCATATTTTCTGATATAAAGATTAAAAACTTTTTTTTATTTAAAGAGTGACACTTTATATATGATTGAAGAATTTCAAGCTTAGGAAATATTCAATTTTGAAACATATACTGAGGCAGCCATCTAGAAAGCATGTCAAAAATCGCACAAGTGGAAAGCACACTATGGTATACTACATTCCTGTCCAGCATGCCGCTTTCAGCCTGTCACTGCATAGGCAGTTCTGTATGTTTATACATGTTTTATATAAACTATAAAATACATCACCTAGCTACTATTTTAAAATGTAACGTGGATGTATATTTTGTTTCTGAAATGGTGATTATATGCCATAAATGGAACCTGGATCCATTAGATTGAAATCTCTCATATTAGACCACTATGCTTGGCACTTCAAAGTAAAGTACTGTAACATTCATGTAAAGGAAACATACGTCTTTAAATCAACTTAATATGGAATCATGTAACTGTAATGTTTCATAGCCGTTCAGGGACGCCAAATAAATAATCATAGTGGCTCTCTGAAGGCACCAGTTCTGTAGGGTTTGGGCATTTACTGAGACAATTTTCAATTGTAGCAGTAAATCACAAAGTTGATTCTTTTGATGGCTTTAGAATCCAACCATGCGATAGAACTCAAACAACGCACACACACAGGTACTAATACACGAGGATACATTTATTAATACATAGAATATGCATATAAACCTAACAGATCTTATCGAGAGGGTTATCAGAATACAAAAGGTATATATTCAATCAGTTACGAAGTGTTACACATATCAAGAGGACATACGTTCAGTATATCATTCATTAAGACCGTTTCGTAAAGTGAACTTGGTTACAACTTCTACATTAGATACTCAAAACAAGTACATAACTCTTAGGAATTAAATTGATATCAACTGGTTGGGATAACAATTGAATTCTCGAGCTGTAATGCATTGAAGTTGAATACTCATCCAATTTCTGGGGATTCAGATCTCCTGCGGGCACAAAGAAACAGTTGCAGGCTGTTGCTGTCCAATCCGCGCTCTCTGGCTGTGTGCCAGGCTGTGCTGTGCGGCTTGCGACGGTGCGCTGCTGATGCTCACTGTCCGGCTAGTTAGTGTTGGCTTTAACTAGCAAAGTTTGTGCACAGGAGAAAAGATGACTGTGGGTCCCAGCAAGTCAGGAAGAGGACCGGTTCGTTCCTGATGAAGAGCTAGTTCTGAATAGTGATTCAGCTGTCCACAGTTCCGACCTGTTCACGAGGCCTGCTGCTGGTTACCCTCTGGCAACCTCCACTCTAGACTCTTAGAACAAAGGAAAGTTCTGGCACTCGGACACACTGGCCGTTCCGTGGTTGTCCGGGCTGAGTCTCAGGATGGTCAGGAGGCGCGCTGCGAGAATGTCCTGCCCTTGGGAGCCTTCTGCTCCTGGGCCGTCCTGCCCTGGAATTCTTCTTTGAATTCCCTTTAGAATAGTCCACAGAATTCTCTCAGGCTCTCTGTGTTGCCTGTTTTTACCTGGAGGAACTTCAGCTCATTCATTGGCTGAAAGTTCCATGGGCATCAGAGTCCCACGTGGGTTACTCGGCCCTACCAGTCCCTGATTGGTTGACCACGGTGAGATATGAGTCACTTACTCCTGACACTTAGGAATGCAGTCCAGATGTCCAACTGGCACTCCCTAGACTGATAGGCGCCAGTGGATGACCATTGATCATGATAGCCAGACTTAGCTAAGTGCATCCCCCTTTGGGAGCTGTCCTAGGACCTTAAATCACCCTGCACTAATGGTCTCTCTGTGGCTGCTCCACAGAGATGAACAGAGAAATGGGGCCTCATTTGGGAAGCTCAGAAACACTTAATTCTGCCTTATTATTAAGCCTCGCCGCTACATAACTAAAGGGAGATTTTGGTATCAGAAAATAATTATTACCAAAATATAAGAACATTTCCAAACATTTTATAAACCATATTAATTTATGAATAGAAATATAATATACAGTATATTTATATCTGGTAATGGTATCTGGAAAAAAATAAGGTACAAAACAGAATTCCTCCTTTTTCATAAACATTTTCTGCATCAAATTCTTTAAATTGGTAAAAAGGGCACTACATTCTTTATTTAATTTTAGTAGATTTAATTTATGTTCCTCTTAAGATAAAAACAAACTTAAAATAGAAATGGGTCAGAAGTGTTGTATATCCTTTTTGTGACTCAAACACATTTCTAAATTATTTTTTGTATGTCTGTAACAGAGCTGACAAATACTGTTTTTGTTCATGATAGTATGAAGTAACACAACTTGTTTTTCCCATTAAACTGCACAAAGTGCTTTTTCTAAACCATTTTATCATAAAAATAGTTTTTTACTATTTTTAATGATTTACCAAGTGAAATCACTTTCTAATTGTTTTATCCAGGACAGGTAGCAGTCTCACCTACACTATTTGGTTACATTTTTACGATTTTCACAGACTTCAGAATGTTTCAACTGATGCTTAAAAATGTAACATAATGTGTACTGTGGTAAAAAAAAGCTATTGAGCACAGAACATCTTTCCACCTGTGAAAAGATTTGCATATGCAGTTTATTCTTATCTTTGTGAAAACAAGAAATACAGAGGGAGTTTAACAAATTAAAGAGGGGTCTGGAACAGTTGGACAAAAGTACACAACCTACCTTTATCAGAAATATTTATGTATCAAAGCCTTTACCGAAGATATTACTAATAGTATTAATAATGAATGACTTTGGACAAGCTGTAAACTCAAAGTATTATGCTGGTCCACATTCTTTCTAACCGTCATTTTAAACGAAAATACTTTTAGTTTTTTCTTTGACAAACAGGACATTAGCTAGCCAATACGATAAAGGAATGATAAAGGAATGACTTTTTTTGCTAATTTCTTTAGCACATTTGTACAAGCACTTGGAATCTGTCCAAGCCCTACTTTGTCAGGCATTTTCTTTTACTGCAACGGACATAAAAACTCCCTTGCTTTTAACAGAGCGTTTCATAATTTCATAATTGATTTTTCATAAAATCAACGCTTTCTTTTCCGTATACCAGATATTATGGAACCACTTCCGAAGGGTATCAGCCAGTCAGATTCCAGGAATCGGTACTTTAAAGAAAAAATACAGACCTGTATTCCATTTCTCCCTAAACATTTTAAGCATCGAAGTCTTTAACTAACATGTGAAATAGTGTGTAAAAAAGTGGTAGTTTTAAGCTTTTCTGCTAATATAATATGGAATCGCGTATCTAAAGAAATTAATAACGATATGATTATATTCGTGTACTGCGACATTTCTTTGAAAAAATAGAATAGCAATATTATGTACAATTAATTGACTTTTATATTTCTAAATATCACAACATGATCGAATTTAAGTCATTCTAATAACAATGAATAGTCACCTATGCGTTACAATATAAACATTTATATTGATTTAAATCACGTTTTGATTTAAATCGCAAACGCGTGTTTAAATATATGTGTTTTTTAATTCACAAATAAATTGATATCTTTGTCTTCTAAGTATCTTAATAAACTTTCAGCATAGCTTTCTCCCCGTTTAGATTTATTTTTCTTGGGATCTTGGGATCAAACGTGGAAAGATTAGATTGTAATCGTTTTTATTTTTTAAATACATTTTAGAAAAGTGTAATCTATACTAAAAAGCTGTACACCACCTGCTATAAAGATACATATTGTAATACTTTCGGGCTCAGATAGGACGGACACAAGAACTCAAACTTGCGGAGTTAAAGCAAGTTAAAGCCTTGATTTTATATATCACCTTTAAAAGTGGAATCTCAAAGCAATACAGATTACATAGTAAATACCCAACACTGATTGTACCCATCTGTCATGCTAATAAAGCACCTTAAATTGAAATGAATCGAGAGAGGGAGGGGGGGAGCATGTTTGAGCTGTCGCCATCAAAGTCTTTACCGAAGATATTACTAATAGTGTTTGCAGTATAATGAATGACCTTGGACAAGCTGTAAACTCAAAGTATTGCCCTGGTCCACATTCACCATGCCTTTCACATGCTCATAGAAGATATTGATTTAGGAACATGTATACTGTACTGTATACAGTATGTATATGTATATTTAATGTCTTTACTGTGCCTGTTTAAGTATTGAATATTTATATGGAATTTTACCATAACGTGTGTGAAATCCATAAACGATATTAGTTATGGAACATAAACAGACAGTATGTAAACTGTATATGGCCGGTTTCGGTACTTTAAAGAAAAAATACACACCAGTATTCCATTTCTCCCTAAACATTTTAAGCATCGCAGTCTTTAACTAACGTGAAATAACGTGTATAAAAAGTGGTAGTTTTAAGCTTTTCTGCGAATACGCTCGATACCGGAGTCAACAAGCATACTTTTAGAATTTGATTAATAGGGAATGTAATGTGGAATCACGTATCTAAAGAAATTAAAAACGATATAATTTGGTTTCTGTCAAAGCGCAATGAAACCTATAACTTGATTCTTATGGACGCCCGGTCCCGCCAGGGATTAAAGAAAAACATGGAATCGCGTATCTAAAAGCGCTAAATTGCATTTTGAGTGCGGTTTTTGACTTTTTTTAAATTACAACCCATACATAAGCTGATACTGTTTAGACTTTTTTTAAAACTATTACAGCAGCACAATGTGCTTTTTCACAGAACCTCCTAGAGTAACCATATAAACATAATACCAACCAAAAACATAGATAACAACCACAATACAAAATCAAATATATCAAACCATTAAAGCAAAACTGTCCTCCAATTATCAACAAATCTCAATATCTTGTATGAATTATTCGTAATACAAACCAAAAATAGCCCGCAAACTCTCTCAAATTCCTCCAATTATCATAACCCCGCCCCTCATGCAAAACCAAACCCTCCTCCCATCCCAGTTTATCCTCTTTATCATAAACAAAATCCACCTCGATATTCAACATAAAGCATTACACAAAATCAATACCTCAACACTCCATACTCAACAACGATAATTCACAAACAGCCAGAACATGTAACTCCACATTCCCAAATAGACCTCATTTCCATAGTCCTGTCCCTTATGCAAAACAACATCCCTCCCCTGTTCTAGTCAATTAAGCTTCCCCCTCTTTTACTTCTTTTTGCACCTTCAACCTTATCGCTCCCCCTTTACTCTCACCATCTGATTAAGAATGAATAAAAGCATTTTATTAAAAACGTGTTTGCGTTTGTCTGGTTGCTGACAAAGTAAGCACTCTCTTTCCCCTTATGCAAAACCAACATCCCTCCCCTGTTCTCTCTCTCCGGTGGCGTTTGTAATCGTTTTTATTTTTAAATAAATTTTAGCAAAGTCATGTATTTTAAAAATCTTAAGATTTCTATATTTATGTCTTTATTTAGTGGTTTCATTAGTGACAAAGGCTAAACTTTCTTGGAAAAATGTTTTTTATGTAAACCATGTTTGCTATTAATTCATTTAGGGCTAGAATATGTTCATTGTCTTCCAATGAAAGAAGGGTTCCTTTCGCCATAGTCGAGTTGACATTAGAAGCTTGCCACGCCCGGACTGTTACACCAACGCATTAGCATGTTAAAGCGATTTCATTGAGGAGCCTAGCTTTCTTAACTAGTAAGTACTGTACTTACTGGGTGGTTTTGGAGGAGGGGAGGTGTCTTTTGCTGGAAATCTCGCCCCCTTCTACTTTGAAAATACCTGTGAAACCGGTTTAATTTGTCACAGCCAGCACTCCCGCAGAGAGGGGGGTTGTACTTGCAGTGAATCCGTATAAATGGGAAAGCCAGAGCCGACCGCTACGCCGCCCACGTGTTATGCTCTTCGTTAATGTCTAAGCCGGAACATATCATTATATCTCATTTTGTATTTCTATAAAAAAATCGTTTGCCCAGCCTAACACTATTGTTGTTATTGTTTTTATCCTGTAAAGCGCTTTGAGGAGCCACCTTTAAAGGCGCCATATACAATAAAGTTCATTATTATTATTATTGTTAATTTGCTGGACAGAGAGGTGAACATTATTACGCAGAAGACAAAGATAGCGATTTACGTTGCATTGTGCATTGTACTGCTGTAATACAGTTTTAAATAATTAAAAGTCTAAACAGTATCAGCTTTATTTATGGGTTTTAAATAAAGGCGATTTAAACGCGATTTAAATCAATATAAATGTTTATATTGTAACGCATAGGTAATTATTCATTGTTATTAAAATGACTTAAATTCGATCATGTTGTGATATTTAGAAATATAAATTTGTTTGGTGCGGAACCAGGGAACTATTTACATGGAAAACGGGCATTTCCAAGTGCTTGTACAATCGATGGAAATGTTCAAATAAATGTGCAAAAGAAATAAACAAAATAATCATTTATTTCTTTATCATATTGGCTAGCTAATGTCCTCTCTTTGCTAGTTAGTGGCTGTGTTTCTGCGTTGGGTAGCAACGGGTGACTATGTTCTCAGGCGGAAGATGTAAACAGCTTAATTTTTGTGTTAAATAATTTTTTTAAATTAAAATTCATTCTATACAGCAATCGCATATTTGGGTACCGTTTCATAAAACTTTCATGCTTAAAATGTTTAGGGAGAAATGGAAGACTGGTGTGTATTTTTTCTTTAAACTACCAAGACCAGCCATACACAGTACAGTTTACATACAGTAATGTTTATGTACCTAAATTAATATCGTTTATGACCTTCAGATGCGTTATGCTCCTCTTCTTTTTATGCTCAGCTACTAAAATTTCCCTTTACTTGGTAAAATTTCATATAAATATTCAATACTAAGCAGATTAAAATGTGCACAGTAAAGAGATTAAATGATTAAATCTTTTCACTACCGACCAATGCACCACGAGTGCCCCTGTCGGTCATTTTGGCCAGCCAATCACTTACCGCGGTGCACTGCGCTGGCTTTCCCATACCGCGGGTTTGTACCGTGCATTTTGAATGGCTGCATCTGTAGGAAAGAGCTGGTCAACAATATTAAAAAGCATATTTGGATTTAGTAATCCAAATATGTCGCATTTTGTTGAATTACAAATAACTTTACAGAACATTAGAAAATGGATTGATGGATAGATTAATTATATGCAACAGAAGAATACATTTAGGTAACATCCACAGATTTGTATAGTTTTCAGTTTTTTTTTACCAGTTGGCTTGATGATGAAAATAATGTTATATTCAATGTCACAATTCTGCAGTAAAAGAAATTTAGTTTAATTTATATTTTGCAGTTATCATGTGAATGGAACCATGTGTACGATAAGGAGCGCAAGTATTCATAGGAATGGTTAAAACATTATAGCTTTTTATAAATTATATAAACTTAATATGGTCAGAACAAGCACGTCAAAACTTTTCCAAAATAACCACAGTAAGTGACCGGGTGAGACTTTGATGCATAAAATGTTTATGAAGAAAATGGGATACTGTTGTGTATTTTTTATTTAAACTACCACTACCAGCCATATACAGTTTGTATAATATATCTATATTTCTAAATGTACATAGTTTATGGGGATATGATGTTCAGAGATGTTATGCTCCTATTATTTTTATGCTCAGCTACCAAAGTGTCCATTTAGTTGTAAAATTAAGCGGATTTAAACATGCACAGTAGAAAGATTAAATGAATCGTTTCACTAACAACAAATGTACCACAAGTGCCACATGTTGATCATGTTTGGCCAGCGAATCATGTACTGTGGCAGCCTGCGCTTAGAAACCTGCGGTATGGGTTTTTACCGTGCATTTTGAATTGCTACATCTGTTCATGGACAAAATAAAAAACTACATTTCCCATAGTCCCACATACATTAAAAAATTGGGGAATATCCACAGATATCCGGGCTACATCAACCACAGTATTTGTATTCTTGCAGAGTGTCTTCATCTAAATTAAATTATTCACACCAATGTTACACCACTGTTTTGCAAACAATTAAGATGCTACTATGTTATTTTCGAGTGGTGCTATACTATACATCAGCAATATAACTGCGAACTGCAGTATTATCAATTTAATTATAAAAAAATGCTAATTCTATTACTGTTATACATTATTGTGACATATCTCATTTGGAGCTGTGGTAGCAACATGGAAACAAGATACTGTCTCAACAGTGTAATCATTGTATTTAATTAAACTGTTTGTCACTAGTACAGTACACATACAGTATAATTAGTGCAGAAAAGTACTAGTGGGATAATAAATATGTAATTCTCTACTGATCTGTCTGACAACTACACATGACTGTGGTACTTTAAAGATTCACTGCTCTACCTGTCAGTTTTACAGTATTGTGCAGTACTGCATCAGATAATTCTAAAATATAAAAAAGTGAAAATGCTACGTTCCTTCACCCCACGGTGTCTATGGCAGTATACCTACAGACACATGGCATTCCAAATTGCTGCATCAGTAGGCTTTCTTCAGAACCCCTGAAGAAACACATGCCAGCCTTAGATGGTAATATTGGCTAAAAATGTTCAAATTCCTTTTCACTTTTAAAAAATGTGTAATATTTCCCTGCAAAAATGGTTTTAAAAATTCTTCTTTACAATACTTTCAACTAAGAAGGTCAGTGATGAATGATGGATTACAATAATTAATTATAATTAATGATATTGCAATGTCGTATCAGTCTTTTCAGATTAAATTAATTTAATTAATTGAAATATATGATTTATTTAAAACGTCTACTGACAACCTATCCTGTCTGATATATTTCTATATGAAGTATCTTTAAAAAATAATGCGTAATAATTAAAACTAAAACATGTCCATTTTATCTAGTATAGCAGGTAGTTACTAAAGTTGTTTGCATGTTCTATTTTAGTTACACATTACTTTTAATTTAGTTACACATTCGTTTTATTGCACATGTGTATTACTGTGTCCTTGAATTATTGAATCTGTTGAGTTATTTCCTTTTCTCTAGTTTAAGGCTAGAGAGGGAAGACAGCATGGTGTAAGTTCAACCACCTTGTTGTTGCCACTGTTTATTGTTTATATGAATATGTGCCCAGTTCTTAACAATAAATACTCATTTGCTATAACATGGATCTTGTTGCCTTCATCAATACCCTTGCTTACACTAGTTTTCATTGATAATTACTGTTACATGGTTTCCTTTTTTTTTGCTTCATAATATAAAATATTTGGCTATACAAGAAAAGAAATGTGTAAGTTTCCAACAATCATTAGCCCCTCCATAAAATTAATACAATGTAAAATTTTATTAATCAACAAATTAGAATAGATCACACTGTGTTCTGAAGGATATTACTCTTCTAATAGTACTGGACTTGCTATAGTCCTAGAAAACAACAAAATAAACTACAAATTGCTAAAACTACATACCTTCATGAATTTCTAGAAAACAAATTGAACTACACTGTATAGTTAGAGTAATCCTTTTTATCCATATGTCACCCTCCAACAGGTTTTATTTTCTATTTAAATTAAAGTTACTTGAGAAATATGCTTTTTAATATCGATGACCAGCTCTTTTCTATGAATACTTGCGCTCCTTATCGTAGTAAAAAACCTTGTAATTTTTAGAATCTGTTTAATAGAGAATATAATCGTGTATCTAAAAATGTTAAAAAATATTACTAATATCTTTGAAAACCTGTGCCAGTAAAAGAAAACCTCTAAATGGGTACAGTTTGTTTACTTGGTATGGCTGTGTTGAATGACTCCAACCTTTATAAATCAATGGGGTGAAAACACTGCTTTTTTCAGCACCTACATTCTGAATATGAAGAAGCTGCTGAGTTTATGAAGACAGTAGGAAAACACAATCACACTTAACACAAATACAAAGTGTCTCTGCACTTTTTTTTTACTTTAATGTCTGCACTCAAGATGTTGACCAAAGCAATGGAATGATAATCAATTAATGTTCACCGAATGCTAAATACTGTAGTGAATAGCTCCCGGTTTTGTGTCAGCTGTATAGGGAATGACAGGCTGCAGATGACTTTTACAGGTTCACTGATTTGTTGCCTCTTTCATTATAGTGAGGCATGCTACTCACATACAAGAGAAATGGAAGACAGAGAGAGAAAGAGCAGGTATTCACTGGATGCAAAGGAAGGAAAGAGAATTTTTATAAAGAGAAAAAGAGAGAAAGGGAGAGCCTTAGTGCAGGTGGATTTCGGATTTCCTGACTGGCAGACCACAGACTGTGAGGGTAGATGGGAAACTTTCTTCCATGCTGACCATCAATACAGGTACCCCTCAGGGCTGTGTTCTTAGCTCCCTGATGTTCTCCTTGTTTACCCACGATTGTGTGGCCAGACACAGCTCCAATTACATCTTCAAATATGCTGATGACACTACCATCATTGGCCAAATCACTGCTAATGAGGAGACAGCCTACAGGGATGAGGTCAGGAACCTGGTGGAGTGGTGCCTTGACAATAATCTATCCCTCAATGTTGGCAAAACCAAAGAGCTGGTCGATATTAAAAATCATATTTGGATTTAGTAATCCAAATATGTCGCATTTTGTTGAATTACAAATAACATTACAGAACATTAGAAAATTGATTAATAGATAGATTAATTATATGCAACAGAAGAATACATTCAGCTAATATCCTCAGATTTGTATAGTTTTCATTTTTTTACCAGTTGGCTTGATGATGACAATAATGTTATAGTCAATGTCACAATTCTGCAGTAAAAGTAATTTAGTTTAATTTATATTTTGCAGTTATCATGTGAATGGAACCATGTTTGTCCAACCCAGCATGCCACCCAAAAACTTTAAATACCAAGACAGGAGAATCAATTTAGACAGCATTTTATTTTTACTAAAAGGTCCAGGAAAACAGATTGCAAAGGTTTCAAATAATACAACAGTTGTCAGATGTAGAACTCCTGAGATTTCTAATTAGTTCTTAATCCCAAATCTAGGGAAAAAGAAAATATTATTGATCTGTAAGTCAAGACAATCTATAGTTAAGATGATATGTATAAAATGTTACAGCCCCAAAAATATTCTCAGGCAGACTTAATACATGATTACCATTCGTCAATACCCATTAATTCCAAACAGTCCATTTTATTCTGTAGGCTTCAGGGTTGAAAAGTATCCTAGTTCT
Source organism: Atractosteus spatula (assembly GCF_055471065.1). Classification (NCBI taxonomy): domain Eukaryota; kingdom Metazoa; phylum Chordata; class Actinopteri; order Semionotiformes; family Lepisosteidae; genus Atractosteus; species Atractosteus spatula. The sequence goes on along the minus strand of NC_142707.1, from coordinate 43,309,211 downwards.
GAGAAGTACCAAAAGCACAAATCTATACATATCTAAAAATAAAAAGACATCGTTAGGAAATTACAGTGTATAAAAAGTATATTTAATGTTTCAAAACAAGGAACGTTTGCATACCTCCTGAATCTTAGCTAAAGCAGGGATGGAAACACATTATAAAAAACATGTATCTTGTGTTTTATTTGCACATCCAAGGCAATTATACCATGAAGGACAGTCTTTTTTGCAGCAGTGGAGCTTTAGAATTTTATAATCACAATTCTTGAGAATTTGTAAATGTGAGCATTTGCACAGGGATTGTAGGTAGTTACTTGAATTAAGTGGTATGTGACACAGATGTAGATTATTTGAAAGGGATATTTGAATAAAGTATAATCCAAAAGAAACTGGATTTTCAGGAGACTCAGAAGGCTTAGCCTTGTATAGGACCTGTATATTTCAGACTTGTATTAGACTCATTTAACAGTTAATAGTGGAGAACAGGTAACCTCCACATAGTATAACAGAATGGCTTTAGACTTTGCTTTCTTAGAAATTCAGTTCAATTCAAAATACTTTATTCAATTTCAAGGGGCAAGTTATGCAGCAGCAAGCAATACAAATACAACTCATTACAAATTAAAGTGGTAAGAAACATGGTAACACAAGATTTCTAATAAAAAATAAAAATGGTTATTAAATAAATGAATGCTAAATAAAGAGACTGGGAAAAAGTCCAGTCAAGTCAAGGGTTTGCTCGAGACAATAGCCTTTGTTAGTTTTCTTGATTACTAAGGGTTTGGGTGAGATTCATTTTTAATTACTTTTCAGAATGTTCTAGCAGTTGTTTTCACTTGGAGGTTGTGTGTAACAATGTGTAAGTAAAGGTAAAATAAATCCTAATTAAATGTGTCTTATTTTAGGTTGGGGGTTCACAAAATGTGTTACTTTGGAACAGTTGTGTAGACTTTCTATAAACACTGTATTTGACTACATCTGTTGAGTTCTAATCAAACTGCTGTTTTATTTTTGTAAGGACACAATTAGTGCACTTTGAAAATAAATGAGAGAACACTGAGTTCATTGAGGTAGCTGGAGAGTTACAGTACAAAAAATATTACAGTACAACAAAACTGATTGCAAACAAAGAGCAAAAGAGCACTCCCAAGTAAATGCACTGGTTTCACTTCTGCAAGTGAGCTGCAGCCCAAAGGGAAAAAGCAGATCCACTAATAAGATCTACTGATTTGCAAGTATTCCAGTCGACATGGACTCATAGCCTGCAACAATATAAGAAAGCCCTATATAGGGCTCGTTCAGCTTGCTACTCTGAACATATAGAAAGCAATACAAATAATCCTCACTACCTATTTATGACAATAGCTAATCTAACAAATAAGGCCGATTCAACAGTACCAGCTAACTTTAGTAGTGACATTTTCAGGGATTTTTTTTACAATACATTTTACAACATCAGACTTCAGACACAATCAAACAAGTCTAGTACAAAAATTATGTGCAGCTTTTCAGTGTTTTTCAATTAGTTCATTGTTAAGTCCCAGTGTGTGTTCTGTGTGTGTTTTTCTGTTATGTCCACACTGCTGACCCTTGATTGTTCTCCCTTCCCCATTGGCCAACCATCACACCACTGTTTCAATATGATGTCATCATCAATCAGCCCTCAGCCAATCAGAACTCATTTTATTCACTATACAGATGCAGCCATTCAAAGTGCGCGGTACAGACACGTACCGCAGGTAATTGGCTACGGCGTCGTGGATCGTGACGCGCGATGACGCAAAATACCGCGGTGCGTGATTGGTTGACCGACAGGGGCACTCGTGGTCCGTTGGTCTGTCGTAGAAAGACTTACTGTAAACGTCTTTACTGTGCCCGTTGTAGATATTGAATTTTACCACTGAAGGGAAATCTTAGTAGCTGAGCATAAAAAGAATAGGAGCATACTGTAACGCGTGTGAAGGCCATAAACGATATTAATTTTGGAACATAAACATACAGTATATAGCTGGTCTTGGTACTTTAAAGAAAAAAATACACACCAGTATTCCATTTCTCCCTAAACATTGTAAGCTTCGAAGTCTTTAACTAACGTGATACCGGAGTCAACAAGCATACTTTTAGAATTTGATTAAAAGGGAATATAATATGGAATCGCGTATCTAAAGAATTTAATAACGGTATGATTATATCCATGTACTGCGACAGGGCTGTGTAGGGCTGTTTCGCCTGCCTGTTCATGCGAGCTGTCTTGTAGCCTACTGGTCTAGGTGCGTGACTACCAACTGACAGGTTGTGTGTTCGAATCCAGCTGGTGCTGGACTTTTCTTTTAACAAACATTTCTTCGAAAAAATAGAATAGCGATATTATGGACAATCAATTGACTTTTATATTTCAAAATATCGCAACATGATCGATATTTGCGATATTTTGAACATATCTTCCCTTCTGACAGCGGTTCCTGCTTCTATTGTGTGTGTGTGTGCAACAGAGTAAATTTTTATAGAGAAATGGAGGCTGGACAGTATGCGTTACAATATAAACATTTATATTGATTTAAATCGTGTTCTGATTTAAATCGCAAACGTGTGTTTAATTATGTGTGTTTTTTAATCATAATCAGGCTAATGCATTTCTACATTTTCTGTATGAACCAGCGTAGAGGTTCATACAGAAAGACAGCTTGTGTTTAAATTGAGTGTAAGGTAATTTATGCTTCTAAAGTCATGGTCAGCATTTATTATTGTACTGTGCTGTAAACTTTTTCTGTGCCTAGTCACATTATTTTATAGCGTTTTTATTGCATTATTAAATCCGGTGGCGCTGTGTGTTAGTTTCCTGACTCCCATTATTTAAACTGCGACACTGATCATTCATCTCTAAATAAACTTTATTTTATATAGCGTTTTAAGCGAATAGGTAATTAGATTGCTCATAAACCTAATCGCTTTTTCTACATAAACACAGCGTGATTGCTCTCTGAAAATGCTTTTCCTTTATTTTTAAAGTAGGCTCAGATTTCAACTATAGATCGTATTATTATAAACTTTCTTGGAAAAATGTATTTTATGTAAACCATGTTTGCTATTAATTCATTTAGGGCTAAAATACGTTCATTGTCTTCCAATCGAGTCGAGTTGACATTGGAAGCCTGCCACACCCGGACTGTTAAACCAACGCATTAGCACGTCGCCAGTATTGGCTTTAGTATTCCCCCCCTCTCCCCTCAATTCAATTCAATTCAAGGTGTTTTATTTGCATGACAGATGGGTACAAGCAGTGTTGGGTATGTATATTGTAACGCTTACGGCAGACAGGCACTGTGTAAGGGAGTGCGTGCGTACGACTGGAAAAGAATTCGTGATCGGATCAACGAAATGCTTCGTAGCAGGAGGCGGTCTTTTCCTCTTGTCTAACAGTCTGTCCACAAACAAAACATTCCTGTTAGACAAGAGGAATTGAAAAAAAAACAATTTTGTCAATGAAAACCGGTGTGTGTGTCTCTCCCTGCTGGATGTCCCTCTCACAAACTGCTGAATGAATAAAATAATTTTATTAAAAATGCGTTTGCGATTGTCTGGTCTTTAAATTCTTGAGACACGCGATTCCATATTATATTCCCTTTTAATCAAATTCTAAAAGGATGCTTGTTGACTCCGGTATCGCGTTAGTTAAAGACTTCGATGCTTAAAATGTTTAGGGATAAATGGAATACTGGTGTGTATGTTTTCTTTAAAGTACCGAGACCAGCCATATACTGTATGTTTAAGTTCCAAAATTAATATTGTTTATGGACTTCACACGCGTTGCAGTATGCTCCTATTCTTTTTATGCTCAGGCACTAAGTAAAAGGAGATGCTTCATATTGCTTGACTAATTTTAAAAACTAAGTTATAAATGCAGACGCTCCCTCAGTGCGCTGCTCTGGTGCGCCGGCTCTTACACAGTGCCTGTCTGCCGTAAGCGTTACAATATACATACCCAACACTGCTTGTACCCATCTGTCATGCAAATAAAACACCTTGAATTGAATTGAATTGAGGGGAGAGGGGGGGAATACTAAAGCCAATACTGGCGACGTGCTAATGCGTTGGTTTAACAGTCCGGGTGTGGCAGGCTTCCAATGTCAACTCGACTCGATTGGAAGACAATGAACGTATTTTAGCCCTAAATGAATTAATAGCAAACATGGTTTACATAAAATACATTTTTCCAAGAAAGTTTATAATAATACGATCTATAGTTGAAATCTGAGCCTACTTTAAAAATAAAGGAAAAGCATTTTCAGAGCGCAATCACGCTGTGTTTATGTAGAAAAAGCGATTAGGTTTATGAGCAATCTAATTACCTATTCGCTTAAAACGCTATATAAAATAAAGTTTATTTAGAGATGAATGATCAGTGTCGCAGTTTAAATAATGGGAGTCAGGAAACTAACACACAGCGCCACCGGATTTAATAACGCAATAAAAACGCTATAAAATAATGTGACTAGGCACAGAAAAAGTTTACAGCACAGTACAATAATAAATGCTGACCATGACTTTAGAAGCATAAATTACCTTACACTCAATTTAAACACAAGCTGTCTTTCTGTATGAACCTCTACGCTGGTTCATACAGAAAATGTAGAAATGCATTAGCCTGATTATGATTAAAAAACACATAATTAAACACGCGTTTGCGATTTAAATCAGAACACGATTTAAATCAATATAAATGTTTATATTGTAACGCATACTGTCCAGCCTCCATTTCTCTATAAAAATTTACTCTGTTGCACACACACACACAATAGAAGCAGGAACCGCTGTCAGAAGGGAAGATATGTTCAAAATATCGCAAATATCGATCATGTTGCGATATTTTGAAATATAAAAGTTTATTGATTGTCCATAATATCGCTATTCTATTTTTTCGAAGAAATGTTTGTTAAAAGAAAAGTCCAGCACCAGCTGGATTCGAACACACAACCTGCCAGCTGGTAGTCCACACCTAGACCAGTCGGCTACAAGACAGCTCGCATGAACAGGCAGGCGAAACAGCCCTACACAGCCCTGTCGCAGCACACGAATACCGTTATTAAATTCTTTAGATACGCGATTCCATATTATATTAGCAGAAATTAGCAGAAAATCTTAAAACTACCACTTTTTCACACGCTATTTCACATGCTAGTTAAATACTTCGATGCTTAAAATCGTTAGGGAGAAATGGAATACCGGTGTGTATTTTTCCTTTAAAGTGCCGATTCCTGGAATCTGACTGGCTGACACCCCTCTGAAGTGGTTCCATAAAATCTGGTATACGGAAAAGAAAGCGTTGATAAATACAAGTGTCTTTTAGTACACTCTTTGCTGTGCTCTTGAGGATCCTTGTGATATTTTAAGCTCTAGTTGAATGATAGGTGTCGCATTTTAAATCATTTTCGTAGTTAGAAATTATGAAACGCCCTGTTAAAAGCAAGGAAGTTTTTATGCCCGTTGAAGTAAAACAAAATGCCTGACAAAGTATGGCTTGGACAGATTCCAAGTGCTTGTACAAATGTGCTAAAGAAATTATACTTTGAGTATACAGCTTGTCCAAAGTCATCCATTATTAATACTATTAGTAATATCTTCAGTAAAGGCTTTGATGCATAAATATTTCTGATAAAGGTAGGTTGTGTACTTTTGTCCAACTGAGCAATCTTGCTTTCATAAAATATACCAACATTTTAATGACTGATGATTAACATGCTGTAATACACAGTTCAAAATTAAAGGCTCAAATGCTGTACATGAGAGGTTAAGCTCCCCCTGGCGGTTTTACAAGGCGACGCCGGATAGTTAACCACGTGACACCACATTAACTGCGTCATACCGCGTGATACTGCGACACGCCCACCGGGGTATGCCGCGAAATACCTCACGCATTTTGAATGGCTGCATCTGTATAACATGGAGGCTTTCAGGAAGAAAAGGCCTTTCGTTTGACTTCGGTCCCGTTTGGTTTTGGTTATCGCTTCGCTTCACTTCTTGTTATTGCTTCGGCTTCGTTTGTTGGTTTGTTTTGCTTTGTGTGTGTATTTTCGTATGGCTTCGGCTTTGTTGTTTTGTTGGTTTTTTGTTAGTTTCTTTGTACTTTCGTTTGTTTGTGTGTTCATCCTTGATTTGCCATTACCTTGCCCCAGTGTTACATGTTCAACTTTTCTGTTCTTTTGTACCCTGCTCCTGTTGATTACTCTTGTTTTCCCTTATTTGTATTCCTGGTTCACTTGTGTTTGTGTGTGAACTTTTGTATATAAGGTTAGTTTAGGTTGTTGGGGTACACTTTACACACTTAGTTGATTTTGTATTAGTACACTAGTTTAGTACGGGTGAGTGCCGTTTGTCTTGGATGGTTTTGGGTAGTCAGTGCAGGTTAGCTAGGCTGTTGAAGACGCCGAAGACCGTGCGTTTCAGGTTTTCTTTTGTAGTCAGATTAGCTTTCCCTCACTGTCCTAGCCAGCTCCATTTTTGTTTGTTATTTTCTTTCCTTTGGCACCACTCTAGTTCCTTATCCTTGTTATCACGCTTCCTAGTCCCTCACCAAAACCCCCCCTGCTTCCAAAAGAATTATCCTAAATGTTACACCCCTTTACCCCTAGAAACTTGGGGTCATAACATTCATAAATATGAACTAAAGAAATTAATTATTAAGAAAAAATCAACCACCTGTCTGCTAGATTCAACCCCCACCCAACTAGTTAAAGATTCCCTTGAAGTACTGGCAGGACCTATAATTAGTATGATGAAAACATCCCTTGCATCAGGCGTTGTACCTGACCAATTTAAGGTGACCTATTTCAAATGTTCCATTTTTATCTAAAATTCTTGAGAGAATAGTTACACCCCAACTTCAGTCTTTTCTGGATTCAAATAATATACTTGAGAAATGCCAATCTGATTTCCACCCAGGCCACAGCACTGAAACTGCATTAACAAGAGTTGTAAATTATATTCTGTTAGCAACTGACACAGAGAATGCAACAGTGCTTGTGCTCCTAGATCTTAGTGCTGACTTCGACACAGTTGACCATTGTATTTTGTTACAGGCTTGAGTGTGAGGTTGGCCTACAGATGCAGCCATTCAAAACAAGCGGGGTATGCTGCAGTACAACGCGGTGCGGTACTGCAATATACCGTATGCAAATAGGATTATGTTATTAGTATCCGGAATCACCTTGTAAAACCGGCAGGTGGAGCTAATAAAGCTTAACCTCTCCTCTACAACATTTGAGCTGTCACCAGAAAACATCCGGTTTCGAATCCTGATCACTGCTGAGGGACAATCTTTATTCAATTAAGAATTTAAGTTGTATACTCTTTAGACTTTTAAATTTAAACTGTGTATTATAGCATGTTAATCATTATGCATTAAAAAGTTGGTATATTTTATGAAAGCAAGATTGCTCAGTTGGACAAAAGTACACAACCTACCACCTTTATCATAAATATTTTAAATATGCAGAAATATTTTAAACATCAAAGTCTTTACCGAAGATATTACTAATAGTATTAATAATGAATGACCTTGGACAAGCTGTAAACTCAAAGTATTACCTTAGTCCACATTCTTTGTAACTGTCTTTGTAAGTGAAAATACTTTATTTTTTCATTGACAAAAAGTAACACCACAGCATTTCGTTGATCTGATCACGCATTCATTTCCAATCATACAAAGTAAGTCTTGAGAATCTCTGATTCACCATGCCTTTCCCATGCTCATAAAATATATTAATTTAGGAACATAAACATATATACTCTATAAACATATATATATAAACATATGTACTGTATATTATGGACACTACTGTATATTGACATTTTTTATATTTCTAAATATCACAACAAGTTCAAAGCTAAGTCATTTATTAATAACAACGAATAATTTCAAACTGTTACTGATATTATTACTGACTAAATATTATCGAAACTATATTGAATTTGTTGGTTTTTCTAAATATCACAAAACGTTCAAAGTGAGTTAAGTGATTACCATTTTCCATGAATACTTGCACTTGTTATCGCAGTAAAAGAAACTCATACAGATGCAGCCATTCAAAATGCGCGGGCGATACCGCATTATTTTGCGGTACGCTGTACGCAGTCTACCGCAAGCTACCGGTAAATACCGCGAGTTACCGTAAATTCTCCTATAATACGACAAGCAAAATAATAGTATCCGGAATTTCCGCAAGGTGGAGCTAATAAAGCTCAACCTCTCATGTTTGAGCTGTGGCCATCAAAGTCTTTAACGAAGATATTACTAATAGTATTAATAATGAATGACCTTGGACAAGCTGTAAGTGTAAACTCAAAGTATTGCCCTGGTCAACATTCTTTTTTTCATTGACCGTCTTTGTAAAAGTAACACCACAGCATTTTGCAATCACGCATTTGTTTCCAATCATGCAAAGTACAGTAATTTTTGAGAATCGATTCACCATGCCTTTCACATGCTCATAAAAGAGATTGATTTAGGAACATAAACATATTACCGTATGCAAACTGTACTGTATACAGTATGTATATGTATATTTAATGTCTTTACTGTGCCCGTTTAAGTATTGAATATTTATATGGAATTTTACCACTGAAGGGAAATCTTAGTAGCTGAGCATAAAAAGAATAGGAGCATACTGCAACGCGTGTGAAGGCCATAAACGATATTAATTTTGGAACATAAACATACAGTATATGGCTGGTCTCGGTACTTTAAAGAAAACATACACGAAACATGGTTTCATTATGACCAGAATCGGTCTTGAGATATTTTTAACTTGATTTACAGTATTTGAGAGGTATGTCTTAACACCGATACTACAGTGCGTAAATACTGCTCACGTATATGTTTCTAGGTTTATATTATGCATTTCATACGGTCAAATTGCTTTTGAGCAACTAATAAGAAGCGCGATACGGTATGCGTTTTAGTTTCGTTTTGTGCTGGGACTCTGCTTTTAACAATGTCGCCGTGGATTGATTAGAGATATCAAGTACATACAAGTCATTTTTTAAATGTTGTAGTTCGTCTTGTAAAAATGTTACGAGTACATCATCTATCAACAATTACACAGGTTCTGTTTCCATATTGCGGATTTTGGTTACGTAATATTATTTTCTAGATTTCAAGTGGTGAATATATGATTTGGGCAAACAGAGCCGCAAAGAAGTACATTATGGGTTGGTTTTTCTTTGCAGTTTTATCTAGAACAGGCGATGCTTAAACCTTTGTCTGATTCTTGTGAAACTATCCACACGACAGTTACAGTACCTAGGAGTTGACTTCAGTGATGTCACTGATGGGATGTTTCTAAAAATCCATCCTCTGTAAAACGTCTTCTCTAGTTGTCCTGCATATGTATTCGCTAATGAAGCTGTGGGTTCTGAGCCTGGATCTCTACATTTCTGTATGAACCAGCTTAGAGGGCTAAAGACAGCTTGTGTTTAAATTGAGTGTAAGGCAATTTATGCTTCTAAAGTCATGGTCAGCATTTATTATTTTACTGTGCTGTAAACTTGTTCTGTGCCTAGTCACATTATTTTATAGCGTTTTTATAGCGTTATCAAATCCGGTGGCGCTGTGTGTTAGTTTCCTGACTCCCATGTCACATGGTCTGTGATTGAAACCTGTGAAACCGGTTTAATTCGTCACAGCCAGCACTCCGGCAGAGAGGGGGTTGTACTCGTAAAGTAGAAGCAGGCGAGATTTCCAGCGAAAGACACCTCCCCCCCCCCCCACCCTCATACTATTCAAATTGTATTACAGCATTGTAATTACACATTGTAATTGTATTACACATTGTACACATGCTTAAAAGAGAAGAGAGAAAACGCAAGCCTTCTTCAGGTGTGAGGGTCTTCTGCTCAGAATGAAACGCTAAAATGTAATGTAGGCTCTGAATGGGTTAAATTATGATTTGGACTTGATTAAGGTCGCTGCCTTTCATCTAAAACCCTACTTGAATCCTTCTAAACTAAAAATCAGTGTTAGTGAGTTCTAAATAAAGAGGTATCCAGGTAACAGTGAAACGGGCGGACAGTCTGGGGAGATCGCCTGTTTTCCATGTAAATAGTTCCCTGGTTCCGCACCCCTTGGTGTTTCTCTCGCTCTCTCTCGGGTCACCTGATCATTAGCTCGAAAGATTTTAGTGCTTTGTGTATATTCTAATGGTAGTGGGGGCAGGGTGTGTGGGAACAGGTTTGGTTGAAATAGCATTGGAGATCTATGTTCTTCACACCTGAAACATTTTCTCTGAAAGCATTTTCTTCGCAGTTTAACCGAGCTTGTTACAGCATGTTACAGTTTACTATTATTAACCATATTAATTTTAAGTGCTTAATGCCATTTTTTGACCAGGCACGAATATTCTTAAGTCCATATCTTCGCAAGGGAATCAGTGCGAATTGCAATACTAATTAAATGACCGCAGGCACTTTCCACCCCCTCTGCCAGCAGGAACATTCCTATTCTTAGCTCAGCAGCTCATTACAAACCGGGTTTTTTTACACAGCGATACAGCTTTGCGTTGTGAATCTGTTTTTCCGTGTTTACAAAGAAAGTGGAATACAGTGATACTACCTGCTATACAGATACATATGTTTAGATATTTAGACCCTTAAATTAATATCATTATTAATAATAATGATTATAATGATAATAATGATAATCGGCCAGTGAAAGCTCTGTTGTCCTTCACATCAATGCCTGAAACATTTTACCGAACCCAGGATTTTACAGAGAGGGAGGAGGCGCGGAGCTCAGCAGTACAGAACAAACATTCTGCTGCCTGGAGCGCTTATGGCAGCAATCGTGTCTGCATTTATAACTTAGTTTTTGAAATTATTCAAGCAATATGAAGCATCTCTTTTTACTTTTAAGTCCCTTAATTATCATTAAGCACAGCTTTCTCACCACTTAGACTACTTTTTGATACCATCCTTAGTCAAACCAGAAACGTGTTGTTCTGTCTAATGACATTACAAGTGGAAAGATTACAGATTTTAATCGTCTTTAATTTTGTTACGTTATACATTTTAGAAACGTTTCATCCATACAAACACCACAAAACTATTTTCGATTGTATTTCTGAATAGTATGTTACACTTAGTTCACTGTTTTAAATACATCTAATTAAGAAAGTTAGGTGTTAGCATAAACTATTAGCAATCAATAATATTAAATTTAGCACTGTAATAAGCTGTTGCACTTTCCCCCGCATCTTGTAAAAATATATTTTCATTGTTCAAATATACATTAAGTCTGACTATCATATAATAAGTTAAATACAAAACTAAAGAAAAAATAGGGATAAATATAATTCAAAATATTTTGCTAACAATGTTAACTGTTTATGAATAATAAAATGTATTAACTAAGGAGTAGGATGGCACAGTTGTTAGTATGTTTTTTGTTTTGTTTCTTTTTCATAAATACAACAGTAGTACCTGATGTCTCAGTGGCTTTCAAAATTAAATTATGCATGCAAACCTGTGAACTAGAAAGATAACTAAGATATCCATCCATTTATAATGGTGGCGAAGTGGTTAGCATTGCTATCTTGCAGCACTGGGGTCCTAGGTTCAATTCCTGCCATCCTGTGTGTGTGGGGTTTACATGTTCTCTCTGGGTTACATGTTTTTTCTCCATATGTGTGATATGACTCCCTCTCGCACTCCAAAACATACTGGTAAGTTAATTGGTTTATGGGAAAACTGGCCCTGGTGTGTGTGTGTTTGTGTCTGTCTGTCCTGTGATGGACTGGCGCTATGTCCAGGGTGTATTCTGCCTTGTGTTCGTTGCTTACTGGGATAGGCTCCAAATCCTCTGTACTGGATAAAGAGATTAGAAATGGATGGAAGTAAAGGCACTGTGTGGATGGAACTATACACAGTGTTTGAAACCCACTATGAAATGGCAGCATCTCACTGAGAATAAAATATTTTATAGTGCTGGCTTAAGGAAATAGCCTTTCCACCTCTCTTGCACATCAGTATCCATACCTAGTTATTTAAACAAATTGCCTCTAATTATAAACATCTTAATATGCTGGCTCTGTGGATCCGCATCAGCTATGTTTGCCCATTCCTTCAATTCATGTGCATCCAACACACAGTTCAATGCCAGCAACTACACATAATCTAAAATACAATCCTTATTTCAGTATCTATGTAAACATATAGTCTGTTAACTTCATCATCTTCATCAAAAGTATGCCTAACCCCATTAGGAAGTGTTCTTGTTATAAGTGTATTCCTCAGCTTTCCCCAAACTATCTTCTTCTTGCCAACATCTCTAGTCGTTTATCCTGCAATAACTCAGCCAACACTTAAATCTCCAAAAGCTGCTTGTGTTAATTTCTTTAAATCACAAATATCATGTGTAAATACTGGCCATGTAATACTCTGCATTGTGGAATAATAGTTTATTTTAAAGGGAACTAGAGAAACTAAGAACTAGAGAAATCTAGTTTTTTTCTAGAATTAATAAATGCACATCCTGTTCACTGGGGAAATTAAATCCACACTGAGCAATCTTCAATATGTTCAGAATATGACAGCAAGAATCCTATCAGGGATGCATTACACCTGTTTTCAAGTATTTGCACTGGTTACCTATCAGATTTCGAGTCAACTTCAAAATCCTTATCCTCCTTATATACTGTCCTACAACTGTTATTATTGATCTCCGAATTATTGTACTTGACATGACTTCATTCAGCCTTTCCTGAACGTCTATGACAGGCAGAGAGAGTGCTGTTTCTGGTGCGATCTTTTACAGCTGACATTTCACTGTTTTAAACGAACAAGAAATTAGATTGCTCATAAATCACTTATTCTATATAAACACAGCGTAATTGCCCTCCGAAAATCTTCTTTTTCTTGTGCGTTTTAGAGACCTTGATCGAAACTGATTTTAGATGTCAGAAAGGATTTATTTTCTCTGTATTTCCTACATTGCTTTGTCGAGATTTTAACTTTATATCTAGGCTCAGATTTCAACTATAAATCGTACAGTAATTAATAGCAGTAAATACTGATGTTTATACATAAAAAAGTCATGCCTTGGAGTATAGACCCCCAAAGGAATGCCATAGACTCAAACTGCAAAATAAACACATACAGAAAGAAAGTATTTGTATTGTAATTGCAAATCCTGGTACTGTATGAGTGATTGGTATGACTTTCCTCATTACAAATCTCTTATTAGAATTTAAATTTCTCTGTAACTCCAGGTCAGAACAGAGAAAATGTAACTGCCTTAAGGAGTTTACGATTATGAAAAATAGAAGGATAAGCATGATACGTATGTCTTCTGTCATTTTCTAAGTCATGTTACTGAGCACCAAATCTTATTGAGAATATGAATCCATTTAAGGTTTATACCATTAAAGTAACGGTTTATTCCATGCTGAAAATGTTTGTACCAGACTTTTTTGAGGCCTGTTTAATTGTGTCTGAAGTCTGATGTTGTAAATTTTATTGTTAAAAAGATCCATGAAAATGTCACTACTAAAGTTAGCTGGTACTGTTGGTACTGTAAGTGGCAAGTAGAGCCCATATTTTAGATTTTGTGTAGTTGCTAGCGTTGAACTGTGTGTTGGATGCACATGAATTGAAGGAATGGGCAAACATAGCTGATGCGGATCCACAGAGCCAGCATATTAAGATGTTTATAATTAGAGGCAATTTGTTTAAATAACTAGGTATGGATACTGATGTGCAAGAGAGGTGGAAAGGCTGTTTCCTTAAGCCAGCAGTATAAAATGTTTTATTCTCAGTGAGATGCTGCCATTTCATAGTGGGTTTCTAACACTGTGTATAGTTCCATCCACACAGTGCCTTTACTTCCATCCATTTCTAATCTCTTTATCCAGTACAGAGGATTTGGAGCCTATCCCAGTAAGCGACGGACACAAGGCAGAATACACCCTGGACATAGCGCCAGTCCATCACAGGACAGACAGACACAAACACACACACACCAAGGCCAGTTTAAATCTAACCTCAGAACCTTTCTTTTCAGAAGACTTAGTGTCTGTATCTGCTTCATTTTCTAATTTTGGTAGCACCTCTAACTGCTTGTCTTTCTTATATGCATTTACTTTGTAATCTGTGGTCCTTTTATCTGTTTTTACATCTACTGTATTGCTTTGAGATGCCACCTTTAATGGTGATATATCAAATAAAGTTTTTTATTATTGTTATAGGGAAACATGATCAGATTGTCCCTGGTTCAGAAAAAAAGATCTAAAGTATACTAGTTTGTCACTCTTCTAATTCCCTTTGCTAAATGACTTTTCATACTAATCTGATCAATCTAACTGCCAGTTTTCTGTGCTTTCTCTATCCTGCTAGATTTGCAATTATTCTGAAAATTTTCATCTTGAAATAACTCATTTCTAAATACCTTTTTCACTGTTAACATCTTGCAGCAACTCTGCGACAAAATATACACTCTGACAGTTCATCCTGCTACCAACATTAAATAGAACAAATCTTAAGATTTCTATATTTATGTCTTTATTTAGTGGTTTCATTAGTGACAAAGGCTAAACTTTCTTGGAAAAATGTCTTTTATGTGTTGTGGAAAAAACTGACTTGCTTTAACAAAATATGTTTACAAATCCTTTCACCTGGCATTTTCGTAGTTAGAAATTATGGAACGCTCTGTTAAAAGCAAGGGAGTTTTATGTCCATTGCAGTTCTTTTGCAACATGAATATAATTATATCGTTATTAATTTCTTGAGATACGCGATTCCATATTATATTCCCTTTTAATCAAATTCTAAAAGTATGCTTGTTGACTCCGGTATCGTGTTAGTTAAAGACTTCGATGCTTAAAATGTTTAGGGAGAAATGGAATACTGGTGTGTATTTTTTTCTTTAAAGTACCAAGACCAGCCATATACTGTATGTTTATGTTCCAAAATTAATATCGTTTATGGCCTTCACACGCGTTGCAGTATGCTCCTATTCTTTTTATGCTCAGGCACTAAGTAAAAGGAGATGCTTTATATTGCTTGACTAATTTTAAAAACTAAGTTAGAAATGCAGACGCTCCCTCGGTGCGCTGCTCTGGTGCGCCGGCTCTTACACAGTGCCTGTCTGCCGTAAGCGTTACAATATACATACCCAACACTGCTTGTACCCATCTGTCATGCAAATAAAACACCTTGAATTGAATTGAATTGAGGGGAGAGGGGGGGAATACTAAAGCCAATACTGGCTCAATACCCTCGATGGGCTTTGACGTGCTAATGCGTTGGTTTAACAGTCCGGGTGTGGGAGGCTTCCAATGTCAACTCGACTCGATTGGAAGACAATGAACGTATTTTGTGATATTTAGAAATATAAATTTGTTTGGTGCGAGTGAGGTTTTATTTAATCTCTGACCAAGGGAAACGTTTCATTTTTTCAAAGAAATGTTTGTTAAAAAATAAAGTCATAGTTCTATGGGATTCAATCACAGACCATGTGACATGGGAGTCAGGAAACTACTGTAACACACAGCGCCACCGGATTTAATAACGCAATAAAAACACTATAAAATAATGTGACTAGGCACAGAAAAAGTTTACAGCACAGTACAATAATAAATGCTGACCATGACTTTAGAAGCATAAATTACCTTACACTCAATTTAAACAAAAGCTGTCTTTCTGTATGAACCTCTAAGCTGGTTCATACAGAAAATGTAGAAATGCATTAGCCTGATTATGATTAAAAAACACATAATTAAACACGCGTTTGCGATTTAAATCAGAACACGATTTAAATCAATATAAATGTTTATATTGTAACGCATACTGTCCAGCCTCCATTTCTCTATAAAAATTTACTCTGTTGCACACACACACACACAATAGAAGCAGGAACCGCTGTCAGAAGGGAAGATATGTTCAAAATATCGCAAATATCGATCATGTTGCGATATTTTGAAATATAAAAGTCAATTGATTGTCCATAATATCGCTATTCTATTTTTTCGAAGAAATGTTTGTTAAAAGAAAAGTCCGGCACCAGCTGGATTCAAACACACAACCTGCCAGTTGGTAGTCACGCACCTAGACCAGTCGGCTACGAGACAGCTCGTATGAACAGGCAGGCTAAACAGCTGTACACAGCCCTGTCGCAGCACACGAATACCGTTATTAAATTCTTTAGATACGCGATTCCATATTATATTCCCTTTTAATCAAATTCTAAAAGTATGCTTGTTGACTCCGGTATCACGTTAGTTAAAGACTTCAAAGCTTAAAATGTTTAGGGAGAAATGGAATACTGGTGTGTATTTTTTTCTTTAAAGTACCAAGACCAGCTATATACTGTATGTTTATGTTCCAAAATTAATATCGTTTATGGCCTTCACACGCGTTACAGTATGCTCCTATTCTTTTTATGCTCAGCTACTAAGATTTCCCTTCAGTGGTAAAATTCAATATCTACAACGGGCACAGTAAAGACGTTTACTGTAAGTCTTTCTACGACAGACCAACGGACCACGAGTGCCCCTGTTGGTCAACCAATCACGTACTGCGGTGCCACGCGTCATCTTGCGTCACACTGAGCGACGCCACCTGCGGTACGTGTCTGTGACGCGCACTTTGAATGGCTGCATCTGTACACTCCCGTGCGATGTGCCCCTTCTCCCCACAGCGGTGGCAGATTACCAGCCGTCATCGCTCCCCCAGCATCGCCACGCTGGTCGTCTCCTCCTCCCCATCTGATTCCCCGTGCACCCCTCCGTTGGTGCCCACCGGTCTCCTCGAATACGACATCAGCCTGCTCAGCCAGAGCCAGGGCCTGCTCCAAGGGGACCGGCGCAGCCAGCATCAAGTGGCGCTGCACCTCAGTCGGCGCCAGGGCCCAGAGGAACGCCTGGAGCGCTATCTCCCGGTATATTATATCTCCCCTCCGGGAGAGTAGGGTAACCCTGGCGGGCTAAGTAGGCCACATCTGCGGCTGTTACCTTCACTGTTACCTGGATACCTCTTTATTTAGAACTCACTCTTCCCCCTGCCTGTCTGGCTTCTTTTAATCCTTCTGTGCCCGGATTGCAGCGGGTAAGATATTTTTCCAAGAAAAAAAGAGAAATTAAAAAAAGAGAAATTTCACCAGAGCCCCTTCTCGTGTCTAATTTTTAGTTTAGAAGGATTCAAGCAGGATTTTGGATGAAAGGCAGCGACCTTAATCAAGCCCAAATCATAATTGAACCCATTCAGAGCCTACATTACATTTTAGAGTTTCATTCTGAGCAGAAGACCCTCACACCTGAAGAAGGCTTGCATTTTCTCGTCTTTTAAGCATGTGTATAATGCTGTAATACAATTTAAAATAATTAAAAGGTTAAACAGTATCAACTAAACTCCATTAATATAAGTATCGAGTGGTATTAACATAAGTATCGAGTGGTATTAAATAAATACAGCTTTTTAGTATAGATTACACTTTTCTAAAATGTATTTAAAAAATAAAAACGATTACAATCTAATCTTTCCACGTTTGATCCCAAGATCCCAAGAAAAATAAATCTAAACGGGGAGAAAGCTATGCTGAAAGTTTATTAAGATACTTAGAAGACAAAGATATCAATTTATGTTGCATTTGTCTGATTGTGAATCAAAAAACACATATATTTGTGATTTAAATCAATATAAATGTTTATGTTGTAATGCATACGTGACTATTCATTGTTATTACAATGACTTAAATTCGATCATGTTGTGATATTTAGAAATATAAATTTGTTTGGTGCGAGTGAAGTTTTATTTAATCTCTGACCCAGGGAAACGTTTTATTTTTTCAAAGAAATGTTTGTTTAAAAAAAAAGTCATGGCTCCAGCTGGATTTAAACACCCAGTGTGTGATGTGGGAGTCAGGAACCTAACCCACAGCGCCACCGGCAAGGTCACATGAGGAGTGTTGAAAAAGCCCTACAAAACATTATCAATAGACATTGTATAGCATGTACAATTCTTGTGTTGCAGTACATGAAGATAATTATATCGTTATTAATTTCTTTAGATACGCGATTCCATATTAGATTCCCTTTTAATCAAAATCTAAAAGTATGCTTGTTGACTCCGGTATCACGTTAGTTAAAGACTTCGATGCTTAAAATGTTTAGGGAGAAATGGAATACTGGTGTGTATGTTTTCTTTAAAGTACCGAGACCAGGCTTATACTGTATGTTTATGTTCCAAAATTAATATCATTTATGGCCTTCACACGCATTACAGTATGTTCCTATTCTTTTTATGCTCAGCTACTAAGATTTCCTTCAGTGGTAAAATTCCATATAAATATTCAATACTTAAATGGGCACAGTAAAGACATTAAATATACATATACATACTGTATACAGTACAGTTTGCATACAGTAATATGTTTATGTTCCTAAATCAATCTCTTTTATGAGCATGTGAAAGGCATGGTGAATCGGAGATTCTCAAAAATTACTGTACCTTGCATGACTGGAAACAAATGCGTGATTGCGAAATGCTGTGGTGCTACTTTTACTAAGACGGTCAATGAAAAAAAGAATGTGGATCAGGGCAATACTTTGAGTTTACAGCTTGTCCAAGGTCATTCATTATTAATACTATTAGTAATATCTTCGTTAAAGACTTTGATGGCGACAGCTCAAACATGAGAGGTTGAGCTTTATTAGCTCCACCTTGCGGAAATTCCAGATACTATTATTTTACTTGCTGTACCATGTGGTATTATGAGGTACTATACGAGAATTTATGGTAACTCGCGGTAGGCTGCGTCAAGCGCACCGCAAAATAATGCGGTATCGCCTGCTCGTTTTGAATGGCTGCATCTGTACATCTTTTCACTAAGCTGTGCTTTAAAAAAAAGTACATGGGCTGTAGATTTCATTTCATGATTTTTAAATTGTTTTAAAAATATACCTTGTACACTGTACAAAAATATATATTCTTAATATGATTTTGTTTTGTTACTCTAATTCACTGTTTCTCTTAACCGCCAATCCTCTCAATTGCCTCATCTAGAAAATACATAAGCCAACACAGGCAGACAGTATTACTGCTTTCCTTTGGAATAACTGCAATTTAGTTTCAATTTAGTTTCAATCCTATAATAAGATCCTAAATTTAATCCTAAATAAGAAAATGTAATTTCCAGTGTGAAAAAAAACAGTAGACAGTACTGTATTACAGTTTTTTTACGGTATTTTTTTTTTAAAGACAACCTAAGAATTGTAAAAGGATGCTGACTTCTCAAAAAGTATTGTAACAACATGGCTATGTTTTCATAAGCATTGCTTTCCTTGCGCTAACAATTGAAAATTGAAATGGTTCAGTTTTACCTGGTTTAGCCAGGATCAATTTTCACATTTTCAGACTGGAAGATGTCTCCAAACCTATTTTCCAGTCGTTTCACTCATCAGATATTCAATAACTTTTTTAGCGCATATATCTTCAATTGTTTTCTTATTTCTATGCTACAGTGAAAATTCACAGATGGTCAACAGACACAAAGGATTAAAATCAAAACTATGTGGAATCTGTTAAACATAAAATATAAAAATATATTTACAATCCTTAATGCAGCAAAGTCAGTTGTTTCACTGTACTGTAGGGTAGGGTACCTTACTGTATGTAGATAGTTGAAGAACGTCGGATTTTCAAAAATGATTTACTGTAAAATTGTGACTTGTAAACATTTTCTTGTTGAATTAAAAAATATTCATGTATTTATCATTATACTTCAATATAACTATCTGATATCAGTGTTATACTATACAGTCTAACACAGTTTTGAGTGCTGTACATTTTAATGCACCTGCATTCTCAACATTATCTAGCTTTAAAAATTATAATCCAGACATTTCCATCTTCTCTACCAATGAAATATTTAAATGGTATATTTAAATCAGTAAAAACTTGATTTAGTTTGTGCCAGTGACATTGCATACCAATGCAATAATAACCAGAAACAAAATGATTCTGACAGTCCCATGATCATACATATTTATTGCGACAATAAACAATATTGGCCATAGATGTGTCTCAGAAGAATCTTTGAACAATGGGTAATGCCTTGCTAGTATCACCATTCCTGGCTTCAAAGCAAAGGGAATCATAAACCAGAACTTTAAGTTTTACCTTGGTTTACCTAAGTTCTGCTTAAACGATTGAGTCTCAGTTCAGAAAGACATGATATATAAGATATAAATACGACAATAAAAAGGGAGAAGAACAGGCCACAAGAAGGATACAGAACATAAAGTGTGTGCCATGTGAGAGTTTCTTGTTTGAGATCAACTTGGAAGACCAGATTGGACTATTCGAACCTTGTAAAGAGAGCTTGTTTTTCTGTAGTTTTTATGGAATTTGAACTTCCCCAGTGAAGAATCCCTTAGTTACAAATGGCCTCTCTTGTTTACTGTGTGCATTTTAGAATACAGATATAGGTTACCATTTATTTTGTGGCATACAGGTTTGCAGAGATAAAGAGATTTAACAGTAGGTTGTATTCTACTTGGTTTGGAAACTAGCTCATCTTGTATTCTGGCTTTTGAAGGCATTAAGACTTGAATACTTGGTAGTTTTTTTTTTGTCGGTGGTTAGGATGTTAGGCCTCTGGGATGCCTTGCTTATACACTTCTTCTGTGCATAAGGAAACTTGTGTGCTGTACTTTATGTTTATGTTGTGTGTAGTGTAGTGTGTGTATTGTCATTGTTGATAAATATGTTTTACCAAGTTTTACCAAGTGTGCCTGAATTACTACTAAGAATTAATGTACCTCATACTATACCAACTGCTTCAGGTATATTCGTGCCCAATATCTTTGCGCACTGGGGGTTATTATTATTTATTTTAGTTATTAATTTATCTGCTCTGACATTTCCAGCTTATTCTCTACATTCTGTAACTCTCCATTTGTAAGAATATAATTTAAAGATGTCAGTAAAATCTAGAACAATAGGCAAGACTTTTACTTATTTACCGTAAAAATAATCATGTAAAACAATCAAATAGTGGACTACAGCTAATAGTGGACTTCCGGAGACTGACATGCTGAGACCTTTTGGTGGGCAGTGACTCAAAAGGGGAGAAGTGGTACTTTCTGGGGCAGGATTTGTTACATTTGAGTATCCTGAACACAGATCAGTGTTCGCTTGTATTTCCGTGTTTTTTTAATTTTACAGGAATTTGGATGTGACTTCAGAGGCGTTATAATATTCACAACCTTGGCAAAAAAACGGTTGTCCATAATTGCTGATAATGTGTGATTAACAGACAAGATATATTTCTGTCTCCATCTCTTCCTTTCCTGTCATTCCATGTTCTCTGTCTGTCTCTACTTCTTCCTTTAGTGATTGCTTTTCTCCCCCTTCTGATTCCATCTCTTAAATTTTGCCCATTTCTGTTACTGCTCCTTGCTCTTCCAGACTCTCATGCTCTTCTATTGGTTCATCAGATTACATAAAAATACAGGTCATTTACTTGTCTTATAAAGAATTATATTTCTATTATTATTATTATTATTTATGTACTGGATATCTCTTTACATTGCTTAATATACACACTAAAAGTTTATTTTAACTTTATTATTTTATGTATTAACATTAATTTTTATAATTACATATTAAGCTATAAATTGAGTTCCAATAAAATTATTTATTGGTCGTGTACTCAAAAACTTTGAGATATCTAAAAATGATAATGGAATTGCTACTCATATAGCCTGGATATTTTATTTTGTAAATAGGCTACAGGCAGTTTTTATATTCATCAAAACTTAAGTCGTACAACATTTACCAATGTAATCATTCTTGTGAGGTAAGACTCTTCTGTTACTGAGGAGTACGTAGAATGTAGCCTAAGGAACTGGCTTTTTTGACGACCATTTATCTGTTTGTCTGCCGCTAGTTGTGACCCAGTTATGAAGTGATGTACTCCCTTTAGCTGCCTCCCTACAGATGCAGCCATTCAAAACGGGTGGGGTATTTCACGGTATACCCCGGTGGGCGTGTCGCATCAAAACGCAGTTTCACGCAGCATCACGTGGTGTATCGCGTCATTTGACGTCATACCGGAAAGTATCCGGAATCACCTTGTAAAACCGCCAGGAGGAGCCAATAAAGCTTAACCTCTCATGTACAGCATTTGAGCTTTTAAATTTAAACTGTGTATTGCAGCATGTTAATCATCAGTCATTAAAAAGTTGGTATATTTTATGAAAGCAAGATTGCTCAGTTGGGCAAAAGTACACAACCTACCTTTATCATAAATGTTTTAATTATGCAGAAATATTTTATGCATCAAAGCCTTTACCAAAGATATTACTCATATTATTAATAATGAATGACATTGGACAAGCTGTAAACTCAAAGTATTACGCTGGTCCACATTATTTGTAACCGTCATTTTAAATGAAAAGACTTTATTTTTCATCAACAAAAAGTAACACCACAGCATTTCGTTGATCTAACTAACAAGGACGGGACATTAGCTAGCCAATATGATAAAGGAATAGATTACTTTTTTTGTTTATTTCTTTAGCACATTTATTTGAACATTTCCATCGATTGTACAACCACTGAAAAACTGTCCAATCCCTAGTTCGTCGGGCATTTTCTTTAAGTATAACAGACATAAAAACTCCCTTGCTTTTAACAGAGCGTTTCATAATTTCTAACAATGAAAATTATTTAAACTGCCACACTTATCATTCAACCAGAGCTCAAAATATCACAAGGATCCTCAAGAGCACAACAAAGACTGTTTTAAAAGATATTTGTACCAGATACATGAGAATCCAAGCTTTATTATCTACGTCTTTAAAATTTATCACACAAGTCAAATTTCAGGGGCATCCGTATACCAGAGATTATGGTACCGCTTCAGAAGGGTGTCAGCCAGTCAGATTCCAGGACCGGAATGATCTGTTTTATAATCGAGAATATGTAATCACGTATCTAAATCAATTAATAATGATATTAATTTAAGGATCTAAATTTCTAAATCTATGTATCTATATAGCTGGTAGTATTACTGTATTTCACTTTCTTTGTAAACACGTTTTGTTAACACCCGAATCGCAGGTGGATTCTGTTATTTGGTCTGTTATGGTCTGTAGCTCAAATCCTGCTTAACTAAAAATTAGACACGAGAAGAGTATTATTGGACAATGTTGTGAGGCTCTGGTGGAATTTCTCTGTAAACTGAAGAGTTATAGAGGAGACAGGTTGTGTATCGCTTCTTTTGACACTTGTAAAAAAAACATTCCAATGTCAATGCGACACGGAAGATAATGTGGTGTATTGGTCGTTAGTGAAAAGATTTAATAATTTAATCTCTTTACTGTGCACATTTTAATCCGCTTAGTATTGAATATTTATATGGAATTTTACCACTATAGGGAAATTTTAGTAGCTAAGCATAAAACGCAGAGGAGCATAACGAAGGTCATAAACAATATTAATTTAGGAACATAAACATATTATGTAAACTGTATGTTGCTGTTATTGGTATTTTAAAGAAAAAATACACACCAATACTCAATTTCTCCCTAAACATTTTAAGCACCAAAGTCTTACGTGGTTGACCTTCCGACCATATTACTGTTATATCTGTATTGCTGTTTCACTGTGTGTCACATGTCTTGCCTCGGTGGCGTCACGGCTTAAGCGACTGATTTACAGTACTGTATAAATGTGAGGTTGGGTGTTCAAATCCAGCAACCACTATGAGTTTTCTTTTAACAGAAACACTTCTTTGAAAAAAATAGCAAATATTATGGACACTACAGTATATTGACATTTTTTATATTTCACAATAACGCGTTTGTACTGTATGTACAGTACACAGCAGTACCGCAGGTTGAACTGTAGGGTGCAAATCCACCCGAGCCCAAAAGCCCAACATATTAATGTGCATTTGCCTGGCGCAGCGTGGTTTTCATCACTCTCTGCGGGAGTGCTGGCTGTAACAAATTAAACCTTTCACAGGTATTTTCAAAGTAGAAGTACTTCAAAGTAGAAGGGGGCGAGTCTTCCAGCTAAAGACACCTCCCCCCTCCAAAACCCCTTTTTTTTGCTTACAGTAGTAGTACTTAAGTACAGTAAGTACAGTAAGTACTTACTATACAGTACTTACTTACGGTAGTACTTCTCGTGTTAAGAAAGCTAGGTGTTAGCATAAACTATTAGTAATCAATAATATTCAATTTAGCACTGTAATAAATTGTGCTGATAATAAATTCTATTCTACTTTGAGAATGTAGGGGGGAGGAAGAGTGCCTGTGGTCTTTTCACTGATAAACTTGTGTCAAGCTGTCAACAAAAAACAGCTGTCAAAAAAAAAGTTTTTTTTTAAAGAACCTTTTTGTGTGTCCATAATAATGCTATTTTGATATTGCTAATTGCTATTGCTACTGAGTCTCTGTGTGTTCAGTACATTGTTTGTGAACCAACCGGTTTCACAGGTATTTTCAACCCCCAGCCACTGTTGTTTCATTGGTTGTTATCCTGTAAAGCGCTTTGAGGAGCCACCTTTAAAGGCGCTATATAAAATAAAGTTTATTATTATTATTATTATGAATTGATCATATTTTTCCTCCCAGAACTTGTAAATTGTTGTTGTTATTGTTGCTGTTATCCTGTAAAGCGCTTTGAGAAGCATACTGTCCAGCTTGTCAGGTGCATTCTCTTGTAAAATAATAAGTAGAGCTTTGGGCTTATTAGTGCTCCACTTACAGCAACCCAATGTAAATACATTTTGTCTTTAAATCCACAACCACTTGTACGAATCATATCCCTGCCAAATGATGCAAATTCTGCTGCAATGGTTGGGTGCAGGAATTTTTCAGTATGGCATCTCCATGTTGAAGTACACACTGCTCTGTGTGCAAATGCAAATGCATTTTAAAAAAGTTTTATTTTTAAAAAAGCCACCTTTAAAGGCGCTATATAAAAAAAAGTTTATTATTATTATTAATATTGATGATATTCTTCCTCCCAGGACTTGTAAAATTGTTGTTGTTATTGTTGTTATCCTGTAAAGCGCTTTGAGAAGCATACTGTCCATCATATTGTATTTCATTGCACTTTGACAGATCGTCTTATGACCTCGCCGCTGGAGTGCACCCGCCAACCCCAGTGCAGCACCCCGTCCCTCACGCCTTGGTCAAGGCAACCATCCACTTGCTGCAACCAGTCCAACCCCAGGATACAGTCCTCGCGGACTGGGCCAAAGTGCATGGTGAGCGCCCTGGGGGTCCGGCTGCCTCGGTGCCCGGCAGGACACCAGGCTGCAGCAGGGTGATGGTCGAACCGGTATCGACGAGGGCCTGGCAGTGTCTGCCCACGATGAGGCAGGGAAGAAATAAGCCCCGGCTGTGGCCAACCCTTCCCACAGTAGGCGGGGTGAAGCACTCTTTCTGGCTTTCCGGAGCGGGGGTAGTGTCGCTCAAGGGTGGCCTTCCCCCCTTTAGGCTGCCCCGCTCCCGTTTCCCAATGGCCTCCGGAGTCCCCGGGGATCCAGCACCTGGCACTCCCGGGCGATGTGCCCCCTCTCCCCACAGCGGTGACAGATGACCAGCCGTCATCACTCCCCCAGCATCGCCGCACTGGCCGTCTCCTCCTCCCCATCTGATTCTCCGTGCGCCCCTCCGTTGGTGCCCACTGGTCTCCTCGAATACGGCATCAGCCTGCTCATCCAGAGCCAGGGCCTGCTCCAAGAGGACCGGCGTGGCAGCATCACGTGGTGCTGCACCTCAGTAGGCACCAGGGCCCATAGGAATGCCTAGAGCGCTATCTCCCGGTGGGCCTCCTCCGGGAGAGTAGGGTAACCCTGGCGGGCAAAGTAGGCCACGTCTGTGGCGACTGGACCCAGTTGCTCTCCCACTAGGCAGCAGTGTTGGTCCAACCTTGCCCGCAGCAGTCCCGGCGCCTCCCCTCTCCTGCTAAAACGCCTCCGGAGGGCTGGCGCCAACGCCGCGTATTGTACCGCTGGTCCCCGGGTACATCCAGCAACGCCTGGCAGGGCTTCCCCTCCAGGACGGCGGCGAGGTGGCCCACCATCTCCACCTGAGACTAGCCATTTGCCCAGGCCGCCATCTGGAACTGGGCCTCAAACATTTGCCATGGGATCTCCCCATTATAACGGCTCGGTCTCACCGGCGCAGGCTGGAGCAGGGGTGGCGGGCTGGACCCCGCTGGTCTGGCGTCTCCTTCCTGCCACATGGCCTGAGGCGACCCGGGAAAGGGCCCACCTTCTACTGAGTAGGTCACTGTGGGGTAGCCCTGATAAGGGCTGTGGCCACTGGCGGTGCTGAGGGGTCGTCCCGGCCCCTGGCGCCTGCTGTTCACCCCCAAAAGGCGCTTTAGGGGGTCACTCGGCTGCTGGGGGAACCGGCGCTTCTCTGAGTCTGACATCATAGGCCATTCACTGTCCATCCTCCCGCTTCTGACACCAATGTAATGAATTTGGATTAGTTGAGGACTAACACAGAGACTCAAACCTGTGGAGTTACAAACTGCGCTTTATTTCTTCTATGTCACCACCCGCCAGCAGCACTCCCGCGCCCAGACGAGAGAGAGACACAAGACAAGCCCGCCAAGAGCGCGGGCCCGAGAGAGAGAGAAAGAGAGAGAGAGAGACCGACACCAAGGGGTGCGGAACCAGGGAACTATTCACGTGGAAAATGGGCGATCTCCCCAGACTGTACGCCCGTTTCACTGTTACCTGGATACCTCTTGGGGGATATCCTCTATATCCTCTTGGGGGGAATATCCTCTTGGGGGTTATTCTAACAATAAGTGATTATAAGACAATCTTTCAAAGTGCAATGAAATACAATATGCTGGACAGTATGCTTCTCAAAGCGCTTTACAGGATAACAACAATAACAACAACAATTTTACAAGTCCCGGGAGGAAGAATATCATCAATATTAATAATAATAATAAACTTTATTTTATATAGCGCCTTTAAAGGTGGCTTTTTTTTAAAAACTTTTTTTTAATGCACTTGCATTTGCACACAGAGCAGTGTTTACTTGAACATGGAGATGCCATACTGAAAAATTCCTGCACACAACCATTGCAGTGGAATTTGCATCGTTTGGCAGGGCTATGATTCATACAAGTGGTGGTGGATTTAAAGACAAAATGTATTTACATTGGGTTGCTGTAAGTGGAGCACTAATAAGCCCAAAGCTCTACTTATTATTTTACAAGAGATTGCACCTGACAAGCTGGACAGTATGCTTCTCAAAGCGCTTTACAGGATAACAACAACAATAACAACAACAATTTACAAGTTCTGGGAGGAAAAATATGATCAATATTAATAATAATAATAAACTTTATTTTATATAGCTCCTTTAAAGGTGGCTCCTCAAAGCGCTTTACAGGATAACAACCAATGAAACAACATTGGTTGGGGGTTGAAAATACCTGTGAAACCGGTTTGTTCACAATGTACTGTAGACACAGAGTGTTACACCAATGCATTAGCATATTAAAGCGATTCCATTGAGGAGCCGGGCGCGATAATTGTTTTGTTCCTTGATATAGTATCTGATCTGCAAGGCCATTTGGCTGCAGCGAATGTGAATTCTGTCTGGCATTACCAGATTGTGAAAAAATAAAAGTATTTTAATCAAGATTCCCTCATAAAATTAACGTGAAACAAAACAAAAACTAAAAATAAGATACAATCTACAGACATTCACAACATAAACATATCTTAAAACATTTACATATATTGTTAAATTATTACTTTAAATATATACATTAGGTTACTGAAACAGCCAGTTAATAAAATCATTGCAATTTTGTTCTTGTTTGGAGTTGGGGATATTCTGACAACAATTGATTTAAAGACAATCTGTCAAAGTGCAATGAAATACAATAATTACGCTGGGTAAACGTTCCGAGGTCAAGTTCTTCCGCGACAGGGGTACCTTTAAAGCGCAGACGATGGCACCCAAAAATTTTGGCGCGCCCTCTCTTTAAAGCCCTGGCCAAATACGAAGACAGTACATACAGTTATAATTCAAACAGATTTAAAAACTACTCTTATTTGGCATTTTAGTTATGGAGGCGGAAAGACGCCCCCCCATCTCTGGGTGCCTGAGTTGTCGCCATCTTTAACCATTCCGTGTCCGAGTCGCAGTAGGTAGAGACACGTTCGAAAAAAAGTTCATCCCAGCTACAATACATTTTTAATATTTTTGTGGTAAGGGAGCATAACATCAATATTTACTACTAGTAATTAGTGTACGATCTATAGTTGAAATCTGAGCCTAAATAAAAAGAAAAAGAGCATTTTCAGAGAGTAATTACGCTGTGTTTATGTAGAATAAGTGATTAGGTTTATGAGCAATCTAATTACTTATTCGTTTAAAACGCTATATAAAATAAAGTTTATTATTAATTTGCTGGACAGAGTGGTGAACATTATTATGCAGAAGACAAAGATAATGATTTACGTTAAAAGACATTTAATTAAACACGGGTTTGCGATTTAAATGGAAATGGGGGTGACAGGAACTCTTAATCTAAATAAAAATAAAATAAATAAAACAGGTTTCGATAGTTTCGATAGTTAATAACCACTTTTTATGCACGAAACACAGGTGATTTTTCTTCCTCCTATTCAGCTTAGAAATCTGTGTACACTGTAAGGTTTTTACTTAATTAAACTTTTAAAATACGCGTTTGGAATAGAAACAACATACTGTATGTTGTTGACTTCCTGGTGTGTAGGCAGATCAGCACGTCTTTTTTCCCCAATCAGAGGGGTGTCAGATGGTGTCAGCCAATCACCATTCTGAAGCCCTACCGTAATCTCTGGTATAGGGAGACACCAGAATTCTGTCCCATAGTTTAGATAGATAGATGATAGATACTTTATTGATCCCATGAGGGAAATAAAGTAAATCATTTTCATTTTAGGAAATTATGAAACGCTCGGTTAAAAGCAAAGGAGATTGTCTGTTATAGTGGACATAAAAACAAGAGTTTTCTGTGGCGTTATTGGAAACCCAAATTTAACAAAAAATCACTGGCATTATATCCTAGAAGACACAGACCGGCACCAGACCGGGAGAATGCCCGTAGCGTAAAAGAAAATGCCTGATGAACTAGGGATTGGACAGTTTCCAAGTGCTTCTACAATCGATGGAAATGTTCAAATAAATGTGCAAAAGAAATAAACAAAATAATCATTTATTACTTTATCATATTGGCTAGCTAATGTCCTCTCTTTGCTAGTTAGTGGCTGTGGTTCTGCGTTGGGTAGCAACAGGTGACTATATTCTCAGGCGGAAGATGTAAACAGCTTAATTTTCGTGTTAAATAATTTTTTTTTAATTAAAATTCATTCTATACAGCAATCGCATATTTGGGTACCGTTTCATAAAACTTTCATGCTTAAAATGTTTAGGGAGAAATGGAAGACTGGTGTGTATTTTTTCTTTAAACTACCAAGACCAGCCATACACAGTACAGTTTACATACAGTAATATGTTTATGTTCCTAAATTAATATCGTTTATGACCTTCAGATGCGTTATGCTCCTCTTCTTTTTATGCTCAGCTACTAAAATTTCCCTTTAGTGGTAAAATTTCATATAAATATTCAATACTAAACGGATTAAAATGTGCACAGTAATGTGATTAAATGATTCAATCTTTTCACTACTGACCCATGCACCACGAGTGCCCCTGTCGGTCATTTTGGCCAGCCAATCACTTACCGCGGTGCGCTGCAGTGGCTTGTGGGTAGTTGCGTGTGGTACGGGTTTGTACCATGAGCTTTGAATGGCTGCATCTGTAAATTCTTTCTCTCTTTTTTCTTCTTCCTGTTTCTGTGACTAAGCAATATATGTACAACAAAGAATATGCATGTTAGCCATTTATATCAAATACAAAAAGACTGGCTTGTCTACTGTTAACTAAATGTTCTTAAAGAAATCTCAAATCTAGCTAGCTAAGTAGCCATGCAGACAATAACGTGGCGAGTTCGTTGGTTTGCAAACTTAGAATAGGTGAATGAAAATAGTCTTTCCTAAACACAAAGTGCTCAATACAACACCCTTGGTGTGTTACTTTTGTACAGTCCTTCTGAAAAATCTGTGTATCTTCTCACCGTTCAAAAACGTTTAACACAACCTCCACAGGTATAGTAGCCTATGTTTCTTATTGCTGCTTTTTTCTCCACTTTTTACAACTAACAGGAGGTGATCACTTATGCTTGGTTGAGATCAATTAGGTCCAACATGATTTATTTTGCTAACGGGAGATCCGTACTAAATACAGAAGCAAAATCGTCAAGTGGCGAAAAAAAATGAAATTGCTTGGTCTTTTTTTTTCTACAAGCAAAAAGGGCACTTGGGCCAATGAGGGCAAAAGGCAGGGGCTTGAGCCACTGTAGCCACCCCGCTCTGCATGTCCCTGTCCGGAGACATAGGCCATACACTCACAGTCCACTCAACATTGACGGGACTGAAGTGGAAACAGTAACCAGCATTAGGTTTGAGGGAATTCACATTTCTAACTACCTAAAGTGGACTATGAACACGGATTCTATCTTGAAGAAGCCTCAGCAGCGCCTCTATTTCCTGAGGTGCCTCAAGCGATGGAGGATGCCAGTACCAGTGCTGGTGAACTTCTAATGTTGCACCATCGAGAGCTTCCTCAGAAACGAGATCACCGCATGGTACGGCAACACCTATCCTTGAGAGAGGAAGGCACTGCAGAAAATGGTGAACCTGGCCCAGAAGATCATCTCCTGTGGTCTCACAGAGATTAAACAGCTCTACAAGGACCACTGCCGAGGTAAAATTCTGGCCATCACAGAGGAAAGTCACCACCCCAGGCATGAGCTTTTCACCCCACTGCCCTCAGGTAAAACATACAAAAGCATACGGACACTTACCAACAGGTTCCTCAATAGCTTCTACACACAAGCTGTGCAATTAGCGAACGCACTTGGCCATGCACCTCAGACCACACCTACACCATCTACCTCATTATGATTTTATTTATTTATTGCACATCTGCAGTTAAAGTTTACATATCTGCATTGTTTACATTCAAACTGTTTAATTGTTTACTTGTATATTGTCTACTGTTTGCTTGTATATTGTCTAAATGCACTGTCTGCACTTTGTGTTTTTTTTACAATCGAGATACTTTCTGTAAGTAAGAATTCCATTGTACCAGTACATGTACCGGTTACATATGGCAATAAAGTTCAAATTCAACATTGTTTCTGGCACATAACACAAAAAAGAGATTACTCTAATTTCTACAAGTAGACTTTACAGAAGAACCCTCTGGTTTATTCTCTAATGTCTTCCTGTAGCTCCAAAGGTGATTTGGGTGTTTACCTCTGATGTGTAATTCCAGTATTCCAAACTTTTACATGTCTACATCAGCTTATAAGCATATTGAAGTTAATGCCAAAAATGTATTGGATATTATTCAATGAGTATGGTGGGAGTGTTAGGGGCTGGCATGCAAATTCAATACAATGTTAAAGACAGTGACTATATAACAACTTTTGGAGTTTTCAGAACGCATGAGAGGTGAAAAAACACTTGAATTTCCAGCCATCTTGCACAAAACTCAGGCCAGTACCATCAAACCTGTACCAGAGGCAATGCCAATAAGAAGTGATCACTGAAGGTTTGGCTATCAGTGCTCTTAAGCTTCTCAGAGACCAAACTTTGTGTGAGCTGCAGAAACACTGAAAGCTGTCTTCCAATATTATGATTCAAGAGTTGTCAAACAATACTTAACTCTTTTTTGTGCTCTTAGAAGATGCCTAGCCTACATTGTCTGCCTGGAACTATTGCCAGTTGAAAATCCCATTTGGCCTTGGAATAAATTCTCCTCCCCTGTTTTTGGCTTTATGAGTAATTAGAATTTTCTATTCATACAAACATTTTTTGTGGTATATAAATACAATTATTGAAATGATTATTTAGTCCCAAAAATAAAAACTGCTTTTCAATTGCAATCTTGATTCTTTTTTGTTGACAGGCCAACTGATTCATTACAATACTAACCAAGTGTGCCTGAATTACTACTAGTTTCACCAAAGCTGTGCCAGAGAACAAAGAATTAATTTGCCTCTTACTATACCAACCGTCAGGTATATTCTTGGCAAAATCCTTACAAGGTGGGGAACTATTGCCAGTAGACAAATCGCATTTGGCCTTGAAATATACTGTACAGTATGGTCCTCCCCTGTTTTTTGCCTTTATGAGTAATTGGAATTTTCTATTCATACAAACAGGTTTTTCTGTGGTATATAAAGAACTTATTAAAATTATTCAATTGCAATCTTGATTCTTTTTTTTGAC
The DNA here is from genome assembly GCF_055471065.1 of Atractosteus spatula. Classification (NCBI taxonomy): domain Eukaryota; kingdom Metazoa; phylum Chordata; class Actinopteri; order Semionotiformes; family Lepisosteidae; genus Atractosteus; species Atractosteus spatula. Next base: position 43,276,834 of record NC_142707.1, on the reverse strand, counting down.
AGGCCAGTTGATTTATTAAAATACTTACCACTTTTTTAGGTAAAAAATACTGTGTATTCTTGTGCCAAGGACATAGAGAAAGTTAAAAAAAAATCCTTGTTGGACAAACACAAATGGTTTAACAATTAATGGCAGCAATTTTTCACTACAGGTATAAGCCCTAAAAGATAACAGTTAAAGCAATACTTGGATAAAGAAAAAATGTTACTGAGAGTGGAGTTACCTATTTATTTTTACTGACAGGTGCAGCTGGAGGTTGGTTTAAATCATTTTTTCTCTTGTCACATTAATATAAAGTTGTTTTTAATGAAATGCCAAAGCTTTGACATACTGCATTTGTATTTTCTGTAGATGGATGTCCAAAAGCTTTTAGAGTTTTGTGTCAATTTATAACTGGAACAAGCTGCCAAAGTATGTCACCTATGCAAAACTGTGAAACATGTTTATCAACCAGAAAAATAGTATGATTTAAACTGAGTGACTAAAAGAGAAAGTAAAACATAAACACACATCTGTTCTACATTTTAAGAAAAATGTACCATTTAGGAGGTGAACTCTTTATATCTTCCAGGTTAGTGGGATTGTAGTGCAAAGTCAGGGGTCCTGCTGCCTGCCATCCCATTATTGTTGCTCCCTCTATTTTTTTTATTAATTTAGGGTTGAGGGGTTGTTCAACAGTGTTAAGGATTCAAAACCTCTTTGTTTTCTCCATGACTAAGAATAAACTTAAAAATTGATAAACCATTCTTTTGAACTAGGTCAAATAACCAATATGGTCATGCAGCCAATGGAGCAGTGTGAGTTGATTATTAAAAAAAGAATGGCAGTGGTGAACACACTATTGCTGCTATAGTAGTTCAGGTGGGTAGCTGTGTCAGCATGCATAGTCTGCAAAGGATCAAGTAAAGGTTTATTCTATGCTGAAAAGAGAAGAGAGAAAACACAACTTTTCGGCTGTGAAGCCTTCTTCAGATGTAGACAGAACCTCTTCAGGTTCCTTTGCAGACTACGCATGCTGATGCAGCTACCCACCTCAAGAAGTCTTCACAGCTGAAACATTGTGTTTTCTCTCTTCTCTTTTCAGCATAGAATAAACCTTTACTTGTTCCTTTGCTGCTATAGTTGTATGTTTTCATATAAAGTATCAACTATGCAGAAAAATCCAAATTGAAACCAGACTTGGTTTCATGCAAACAAAAGAAACAAAAAAGGTGTTCAATATTCATGGAGTGAAACTGCAGAGTTTGGAATGCAAGGTTATCAAGCTGGAATACAGCACCCGTCATACCAATATCTTAATTTAGTTGGAGTGCTGAAAAAATAATCTATGTGTGATTCCAGCTTTGGTATAGAAGTGAGAGGTGGTGGGGACACAAAAAAAGAATCTGACAACCGTTTTTTTCCAAATGATGCTAGGAATTCAAAATATTTATTCTGAACTGTCTTGGTTATACTGAAAGTCAACTGTTTCTGAAAGAAAACATGAGATAATGGCCATTTTCCTCTAGATTACATAGCTATATTCCAATGATTACTCGGATGAGATGTATTTTTTCTGGATCAAGGAAATAACTGATGGGAGCTGTTTTTATTGTATGCTACAGTGCTTGAAGTCCTCCATACTGGTGGTCAGTGTATGCTTACTTTGTAGTAGGAAAAGCTGAACTCCTTAGATCTGAAGGGCCCAATTTGTCAGATCTGATGCAATATCAGTGCTGTTTTTCTAAGAACGCTAATATTCTCTATGACATTTCTATGAAATTATTTTGCATGTGGAAACAACTAGATCTATGTGTCTCTATATTTTTGTGGTAATTCTCATTTGAGACTTTTAAATACTGTAATAGGATGGTGTTATTATAGTTTTTTTTATAATTGGGTACCATAATATTATTGGAATAAACATTATTCTATTCTTAATATTTCATCCAAAGTGAGGTCTAAAGTTTCGTCTGATTTTATTTAGAGATTTTTTATGCTACATCATTTATTTAAATATAATGAAGAATGTTTTATGGCAATTATATCATTTCTTTTTGTTGGTGGTTTACTAAGTGTACTGTAGATTATTTGGCATTTTGTGACTTTTTGTCTTAGTAGTTGTGATTTTTTTTCCATTATGATTTTGATTGGATTATAAATCTGCTGGCATCTGTTTTTTGACTATCTTAGCATTATACAGTAAGTGACAGAACTTCAGCCACTGGAGAGACAGGGTTCCCAGTAGGGATACTTTGCCTTGTGTTTTTTATTTTATAATCTACCTGCTTTTGTTGATGTTTGGCATGAAATGAGGGGCAGTGGTACCCGATGTAAAGTATTTTTTTTCATTTCAGTGTCTTTAATTTTGTCTCTCCATTCTCACTTGGCAGCTGCTACTGTATGTATGCTTTATGCTTCTTTCTTTCAAGATGGTTACCCATGTCTAATATTTCTGTTTTGTCCTTAAATATAGTATATTGTCTATAATTCCATACCAAATATGATAGCTGATAACAATATATTTTGCCATGATAGGGTAGGCCCATTTGAAACATGATTCCTGTAAATTTAGAAATCAGAAACATGGTGTATAAGGTTCTTCTTATGCTAAAAACAGAACAATGATAATGAACAAGGAAGAAAATTAAGTCCCTTGTGTTATTCAATTTTAGAACAAATTTAAATTTTTCCCAAAACAATAAAATACAAATATAAAAATGATAATTCCCTACCACACAAACCTTATCTTGATCCTTTTCAGTGGTTTACATAAAGATGCATAAAATAGGTCAATGCTAAAGCTTCAATGCGGGTTTAAAACTCCCATGGTTTAAGGCTTTGACTGCATCGGCAGCAACACTCCAGACCACCACCATCTTCCCACTGGGCCCAGGGATCCTAGCAGCAAAAAGCTCCATATAAATAATATCAAGATGTCAGGAGAGGGAATACAGTGAATCCCAACACAGCACCAATAGCTTTTAGCTGCAGTTAGACCAGCCAAATAGACTTGTTTTTGCCTCTATGAAAGACCTAGATTACAGTCATCACCCAGAATACTAAATGTGAACAGGGAATATTCCTATTTAGAATAATGGAAGAGAACTTTTACCATAATTTAGTAAATCTCATGACATACCCAAACATGCATAAAACTTTCCCCAGTCAGAACTGGAGTGGAAATTATCTTCATAGGATAACAGAAGGATTAAATACACACTCTGAAGGCAATTTAAGTAGATCATCTGGTGGTTAGACTCTTTGAACTAGAACTTATTTTATTCCAAATGCTGTCCCATGAAATTGACTCATTCTATTCCAAATATTAATCCTGTAACAGAAAGACAATCAGAAGCCAAACCCTGACATCAACCAGATTTTGCACTGCCTATATAGACAACCTAATGACCAAGGGGAAGCCACAGGAATATGTGACAGAGTGGCCTGTCTGTTTTGTCTTTTTATTTTTTGGATGAAAGGCTTTACATGCAAATCTTACACATTAAATTTTTACCTTTTATCTTTCATCGTTTCTTAAATTTACAATTACACTTCCTTAGAATTATTTACATTGTGCCAAAATGGACTGGAAAGGTACATCATAATAATAATTGCTTACACTTATATAGAGCTTTTCTGGACACTCCACTCAAAATGCTTTCTTTACAGGTAATGGGGGCTTCCCTCCACCACCACCAATTTGCATTATCAACCTGGATGATGTGATGGCAACCATAGTGCACCAGAACATTCACCACACATCAGCTATTAGTGGGGAAGAGAACATAATAATAAAACCCTTATTGGGATTATTAGGAGGCCCAATGAGAAATTTTTACAGTATAGTGCTGTCGCCATTATCCTGGGGCATTAGGACCCACACAGACCACAGGGTGAGCACCCCCTGCTGTCCCCACTAACACCTCTTCCAGCAGCAAGCGTAGTTTACTAGGTACTGTCCAGGGTCACACCTGCTTACCTTCAGTGGGTTGCCAGTTGTGAGTTGCAGGGTGATATGGCTGCTGGCCAAATGCAGAAATATAAATTTATTTTGGAGATAAAATTCCGAATTAAAAAACAGCAGAATAGTCTACATATAATATTATAATATTATATACACTTCCCTTCATAAATGTCTGTAAGGTGGCTTAATTATGATCAAGACCTTTGTATGCCAAAATGTTGACAGCATCTAATCAATTACTTTGAAAAATGTAAATAGATAAAATAAAAACAAAAGCAAAACAGGTCAAAGTTCTCGAATCTTAATTTTTAAAAATAACAAAAAATCAAAGAAGACACCCCCAAATTATTCTGTTTACAAAATTACATTAACACTGAACACAGTTTCACTAAAATACAGTTTAAGCAAAAAAAAACAGGTTTTATTGTGTTTGTGTAAAGAATCCTTGGCTTTGCTATATTAGGGAATTTGAGGTGTTCAAATACAAACTCACATCACATTAATCTGAATGAATGGAATTAGGGATTTAAATTCTCATTCCCTTGTGTGGGACATACCATAGTATCCCACATGTCCATAGTGACAACTACAAAACTTTTCTCTGAAACAAAAACATATGTGACAGCACATACTGTAGAATGACACAAGTAGAGGGGTAAAAGTGAATAACACACAAGAAAGATTATCATGGACACACAAAAACGCTTATTCTTTGTTCTCATGTCTACCCCTACCTCATAATATGATCTGAGCAGTGCAATTTTGATTTGATCTGTCTAAAAGCAACAGCCAAGCATATGCAATTTTAAATAAAGCAGAGATGGCTTCCCTGCAGGACACTCTCCACCACACCACAAGGTGACAGCACAATTATGAAAAAATATACAAAAATGAACTTTGTCATAGTAAGAGGAGTAACCTCACTATCATTTATAGGCATTGTTCTTTAAGATGGCGCCGACAGGGAAGGCTGCCGTCCTGCGAGCTCCCATTCGTCCTTGTCTATTTCTTTATTTTTTGTTGTTTTCCGTACTGCTAACTGCACATACTGCTTGCTCGGTGATTAGTTATGACCGACAAACACTTATGAACATAAGATCGAATATTGGCACAGTTAAATCTACACCAATAATTACTGCTGACTATATGGACTGTGGTGTGTCACCTGTACCTGTACTGGGAAGAAGACGCCGTTGTAGGAAGAGGGGTAAACGGGCAGGCGTTCTGGTAAGATTGAGGCAACGCAGCAATCGCACCCCGCTTCCGAGTATACTTCTTGCTAATGTTCAGTCACTGGACAATAAACTGGATGTACTGAGAGCAAGGCTTGCTTTCCAACGGGACATCAAGAACTGCAACGTGCTGCATTCACTGAAACCTGGCTTGACCCATCTGTTCCGGACTCTGCTATTCTCCCGGGAGGATTTTCTTTTCACCGCCAGGACAGAACAACGGATTCGGGTAAGAGCAAAGGCGGCGGGGTATGCTTCATGGTAAACAATTCCTGATGTACAGATGTGGAGATTATTTCAACATCTTGCTCTACACATCTTGAACATTTGACAATAAAATGTCGCCCTTTCTATCTCCCGAGGGAGTTCACATCGGTAGATCTCACATTGGTGTATATTCTGCCGCAGGCAAATTACACAAAGGCACTGGATGAACTACACTCTCACCTTAACAGACATGAGAATACACATCCTGAGGGGGCATTCATCATAGCGGGTGATTTCAACGGTGCGAACTTGAAAAAACAATGCCTAATCTACATCAACACATCGACTGCCCAACGCGCGGAACAAACACATTGGACAATATTTACACTCCCTTCCGGGATGGTTACAAAGCCCTCCCCTGACCTCCTTTCGGCAAATCCGATCACGCCTCCATTCTGCTACTTCCCGTTTACAAGCAGAAGCTTAAACAGGAGAGGCCAGCGTTAAGAACCATTCAACGTTGGTCGGATGAATCAGATTTTATACTGAATCACTGTTTTGCTACCACTGACTGGCAGATCTTCCGCGAAGCTGCCAAAAATAATATCAATCTGTATACAGACTATGTTACTGGCTACATCAGTAAATGTATTGAAGATGTGGTTCCCAGGATTACTGTTCGCACATATCCAAATCAGAAACCGTGGATAAATGGTGAGATAAGCGCCAAACTGAAAGCTAGGACAGCTGCTTTCAATTCTGGTGATATGGGTAAATACAAAAAATCTAGATACGACCCTCAGGAAAGCTACCAAAATAGCTAAATACAACTACAAAGTTAAATTAGAGTCATATTACCACGGCTGCAACGCACGGACCATGTGGAGTGGTATACGCACCATTACAGACTACAAAACGCAACCTAGCTATACCGCACAACAGTCTGCCTCTCTTCCTGATGAGCTAAATTCATTCTATGCTCGGTTTGAGGTCAGCAACGCAGATCCAGTCAGGAAGATTCCAGAAATCCAAAACGGAAACCCACTGATCATATCCAGAGCGGACGTGTGTAAAGTTTTTAAAAAGACCAATCCATGCAAGGCTCCTGGCCCTGATGCCATCCCTGGCCGCGTTCTGAAGGCATGTGCAGACCAGCTGGCAGATGTCTTCTCTGACATTTTTAATCTCTCTCTAGCTCAGTCTATAGTTCCTTCCTGCTTTAAGAAAACCACCATTGTCCCTGTTCCTAAAAAATCCAGAGTCAGTTGCCTAAATGACTACTGCCCTGTTGCACTCACATCAGTTATCATGAAGTGCTTTGAGCGGTTGGTCAAAGCATACATCACCTCCTCACTGCCTGACAACCTAGACCCACTGCATTTGCATACTGCCAGAACAGGTCAACATAAGATGCTATTTCCACTGCCCTCCATACTGCCCTCTCACACCTGGATAAGAATGGAACATATGTGAGAATGCTGTTTGTTGATTACAGCTCAGCATTCAATACCATAGTGCCCTCAAAGCTCGTAATCAAGCTCCAGGACCTGGGACTGAACACCTCCCTCTGTAATTGGATCCTGGACTTCTTGACGGAATGTCCGCAGGTGGTGAAGGTGGGCACCAACATATCCTCTACCCTGACAATAAACACTGGAGCCCCCCAAGGCTGCGTGCTTAGTCCTGTCCTCTGCTCCTTATTTACCCATGACTGTGTCACCAGGCATAACTCAAACTCCATCATCAAGTTTGCGGACGATACAACAGTCATTGGCCTGATCACAGATGGTGAGGAGTCTGCATACAGGGAGGAGGTTGAAACCCTGGCAGTATGGTGCCAGGAGAACAACCTCTCTCTGAACATCAGTAAGACTAAGGAGATGATTGTGGACTATAGGAAACATCAAGGAGGAGACCACACACCTATTTACATAAATGGGACTGCAGTGGAGAGGGTCAGCAGCTTTAAGTTCCTGGGAGTTAACATCTCAGAGGATTTAACCTGGACCCACCACACCAACACTGTGGTCAAGACAGCACGGCAGCGCCTGTTCTTTCTCCGCAGGCTAAAGAAGTTTGGCATGCCATCACATATCCAGGCCAACTTCTACAGGTGCACTATTGAGAGCATCCTGACTGGTTGCATCACTGCCTGGTATGGGAACTGCTCCGCCCGGGATCGCAAAGTATTGCAGAGGGTGGTGAAGTCAGCGCAGCTTATCACCAGCTGTGAGCTACCAAGCATCCAGGAGATCTACTCAGCTAGATGTCTGAAGAAGGCCAGGTCCATTCTCAAGGACCCCAGTCATCCCAGTCACAAACTGTTTTCCCTCCTACCATCGGGTAAACGGTACCAAAGCATTTGGTCCAAGTCCAACAGACTACGGAACAGCTTCTACCTCCAGGCAATAAGACTGCTAAATAGCCAACCTGTAGCTCCTTAGCAAATCACCTGTAATAGCTACATGGACACACAATTCTCACTATATTCAGCATAACTGGACTACATGTATATATTGCATACACCATGGAGACATAACAGCTCTACTCACATTGAGTTTTATTCAATTTCAAAAATGTAACCTCAATTTTGTGATTTTTGTGATTTTTGTGAGCTCGCAGAAAAAGACATTTCATTGCCAGCAACTACTGCTGCACGCCGTATTGTTGTGCATTTGATAAATAAACTTTGATTTGATTTAATTGATTTGATCTGTTTTGCAAGATTTGAAAAACAATGATTTTTTTTAATCCTTTCTCAGTACCTTGGAGGAAACTTTTACTAGAAAGCCAAAGTGATACTACTTGAATGAGCCAAAGGTCTACATACAATAAATGTCCTTTGTTTTTTTTTTCAGAAACCTCACAAATACATACAGATGCAGCCATTCAAAATGCACGGTACAAACCCGTACCGCAGACAACTATGCTTGCACCACCACGCCATACTGTGGTAAATGATTGGCTGGCCAAAATGACTGACAGGGGCACTTGTGGTGGATTGGTCAGTAGTGGAAAGATTTAAACATTTAATCTCTTTACTGTGCACGTTTGAATCTGCTTAGTATTGAATATATATATGGAATTTTGCAACTAAAGGGAAATTAGGGAAATCTCTGTGAGCTCAGTGACTTTGAGACCACTTGTTATCCCAAGTTGTTTGTATCGCCACAATTCAAATAGAGAAAAAAGAGCTGACTGACAAGATTTAAGATGTGGCTGTCAATGTTGGATTAAAAAAAACACGTTGCCCAACGTTAGTTCCATTGCTTGAAAAATAATTTTATTTAGAGAGACTGGATATTCAAGTAATTCAAGTGTTTTTTTAACTTCCTGAAAAACAACTAATAATTTAACTATATGTGCAAACGTTTTATGATATGTCGCTGTTGTGAATGTCTGTGGAGTGTATGTTATTTGCCTGTCTGTCCTGGCTGTGCTCTCTCTCTCAATTCAATTCAATTCAAGGTGCTTTAACTTTAACTTGCTTTAACTCCGCAAGTCTGAGTTCTGAGTTCTGAAGTCTGAGTTCTTGTGTCCGTCCTATCCGAACCCGAAAGTATTACAATATGTATCTTTATAGCAGGTGGTGTACAGCTTTTTAGTATGGATTACACTTTTCTAAAATGTATTTAAAAAATAAAAACGATTACAATCTAATCTTTCCACGTTTGATCCCAAGATCCCAAGAAAAATAAATCTAAACGGGGAGAAAGCTATGCTGAAAGTTTATTAAGATACTTAGAAGATGAAGATATCAATTTATGTTGCATTTGTCTGATTGTGAATCAAAAAACACATATATTTAAACACGCGTTTGCAATTGAAATCAAAACGCGATTTAAACGCATAGGTGACTATTCATTGTTATTAAAATGACTTAAATTCATGTTGTGATACAGATGCAGCCATTCAAAATGCGCGGGCGATACCGCATTATTTTGCGGTACGCTGTACGCAGTCTACCGCAAGCTACCGGTAAATACCGCGAGTTACCGTAAATTCTCCTATAATACGACAAGCAAAATAATAGTATCCGGAATTTCCGCAAGGTGGAGCTAATAAAGCTCAACCTCTCATGTTTGAGCTGTGGCCATCAAAGTCTTTAACGAAGATATTACTAATAGTATTAATAATGAATGACCTTGGACAAGCTGTAAGTGTAAACTCAAAGTATTGCCCTGGTCAACATTCTTTTTTTCATTGACCATCTTTGTAAAAGTAACACCACAGCATTTCGCAATCACGCATTTGTTTCCAATCATGCAAAGTACAGTGATTCACCATGCCTTTCACATGCTCATAAAAGAGATTGATTTAGGAACATAAACATATTACCGTATGCAAACTGTACTGTATACAGTATGTATATGTATATTTAATATCTTAACTGTGCCCGTTTAAGTATTGACTATTCATATCTAATTTTACCACTGAAGGGAAATCTTAGTAGCTGAGCATAAAAAGAATAGGAGCATACTGCAACGCGTGTGAAGGCCATAAACGATATTAATTTTGGAACATAAACATACAGTATATGGCTGGTCTCGGTACTTTAAAGAAAACATACACAAAACATGGTTTCATTATGACCAGAATCTGTCTTGAGATATTTTTAACTTGATTTACAGTATTTGAGAGGTATGTCTTAACACTGATACTACAGTGCTTAAGTACTGCTCACGTATATGTTTCTAGGTTTATATTATGCATTTCATAAGGTCAAATTACTTTTGAGCAACTAATAAGAAGCGCGAAACGGTATGCGTTTTAGTTTCGTTTCGTGCTGGGACCCGTGGATTGATTAGAGATATCAAGTACATACAAGTCATTTTTTAAATGTTGTAGTTCGTCTTGAAAAAATGTTACGAGTACATCATCTATCAACAATTACACAGGTTCTGTTTCCATATTGCGGATTTTGGTTACGTAATATTATTTTCTAGATTTCACGTTGTGAATATATGATTTGGGCAAACAGAGCCGCAAAGAAGTACATTATGGGTTGTTGTTTTTTTTATGCAGTTTTATCTAGAACAAGCGATGCTTAAACCTTTGTCTGATTCTTGTGAAACTATCCACACGACAGTTACAGTACCTAGGAGTTGACTTCAGTAATGTCACTGATGGGATGTTTCTAAAAATCCATCCTCTGTAAAACGTCTTCTCTAGTTGTCCTGCATATGTATTCGCTAATGAAGCTGTGTGTTCTGAGCCTGGATCTCTACATTTCTGTATGAACCAGCTTAGAGGGCTAAAGACAGCTTGTGTTTAAATTGAGTGTAAGGCAATTTATGCTTCTAAAGTCATGGTCAGCATTTATTATTGAACTGTGCTGTAAACTTGTTCTGTGCCAAGTCACATTATTTTATGGCGTTTTTATAGCGTTATCAAATCCGGTGGAGTTTCCTGACTCCCATGTCACATGGTCTGTGATTGAAACTTGTAAAACCGGTTTAATTCGTCACAGCCAGCACTCCGGTTGTAAAGTAGAAGCAGGCGAGATTTCCAGCGAAAAACACCTCCCCCTTCTTCAGGTGTGAGGGTCTTCTGCTCAGAATGAAACGCTAAAATGTAATGTAGGCTCTGAATGGGTTCAATTGTGATTTGGGCTTGATTAAGGTCGCTGCCTTTCATCTAAAACCCTACTTGAATCCTTCTAAACTAAAAATCAGTGTTTGTGAGTTCTAAATAAAGAGGTATCCAGGTAACAGTGAAACGGGCGGACAGTCTGGGGAGATCGCCCGTTTTCCATGTAAATAGTTCCCTGGTTCCGCACCCCTTGGTGTTTCTCTCGCTCTCTCTCGGGTCACCTGATCATTAGCTCGAAAGATTTGAGTGCTTTGTGTATATTCTAATGGTAGTGGGGGCAGGGTGTGTGGGAACAGGTTTGGTTGAAATTGCATTGGAGATCTATGTTCTTCACACCTGAAACATTTTCTCTGAAAGCATTTTCTTCGCAGTTTAACCGATCTTGTTACAGCATGTTACAGTTTACTATTATTAACCATATTAATTTTAAGTGCTTAATGTAAAATCTTGTAAAAATATATTTTCATTGTTCAAATATACATTAAGTCTGACTATCATATAATAAGTTAAATACAAAACTAAAGAAAAAATAGGGTTAAATATAATTCAAAATATTTTGCTAACAATGTTAACTGTTTATGAATAATAAAATGTATTAGCTAAGGAGTAGGATGGCACAGTTGTTAGTATGTTTTTTGTTTTGTTTCTTTTTCATAAATACAACAGTAGTACCTGATGTCTCAGTGGCTTTCAAAATTAAATTATGCATGCAAACCTGTGAACTAGAAAGATAACTAAGATATCCATCCATTTATAATGGTGGCGAAGTGGTTAGCATTGCTATCTTGCAGCACTGGGGTCCTAGGTTCAATTCCTGCCATCCTGTGTGTGTGGGGTTTACATGTTCTCTCTGGGTTACATGGTTTTTCTCCATATGTGTGATATGACTCCCTCTCGCACTCCAAAACATACTGGTAAGTTAATTGGTTTATGGGAAAACTGGCCCTGGTGTGTGTGTGTTTGTGTCTGTCTGTCCTGTGATGGACTGGCGCTATGTCCAGGGTGTATTCTGCCTTGTGTCCGTTGCTTCCTTAAAATCTAAAATATGAGCTCTACTTGCCACTTACAGTACCAACAGTACCAGCTAACTTTAGTAGTGACATTTTCATGGATCTTTTTAACAATAAAATTTACAACATCAGACTTCAGACACAATTAAACAGGCCTCAAAAAAGTCTGGTACAAACATTTTCAGCATGGAATAAACCGTTACTTTAATGGTATAAACCTTAAATGGATTCATATTCTCAATACGATTTGGTGCTCAGTAACATGACTTAGAAAATGACAGAAGACATACGTATCATGCTTATCCTTCTATTTTTCATAATCGTAAACTCCTTAAGGCAGTTACATTTTCTCTGTTCTGACCTGGAGTTACAGAGAAATTTAAATTCTAATAAGAGATTTGTAATGAGGAAAGTCATACCAATCACTCATACAGTACCAGGATTTGCAATTACAATACAAATACTTTCTTTCTGTATGTGTTTATTTTGCAGTTTGAGTCTATGGCATTCCTTTGGGGGTCTATACTCCAAGGCATGACTTTTTTATGTATAAACATCAGTATTTACTGCTATTAATTACTGTATGATTTATAGTTGAAATCTGAGCCTAGATATAAAGTTAGATATAAAGTTAAAATCTCGACAAAGCAATGTAGGAAATACAGAGAAAATAAATCCTTTCTGACATCTAAAATCAGTTTCGATCAAGGTCTCTAAAACGAACAAGAAAAAGAAGATTTTCGGAGGGCAATTACGCTGTGTTTATATAGAATAAGTGATTTATGAGCAATCTAATTTCTTGTTCGTTTAAAACAGTGAAATGTCAGCTGTAAAAGATCGCACCAGAAACAGCACTCTCTCTGCCTGTCATAGACGTTCAGGAAAGGCTGAATGAAGTCATGTCAAGTACAATAATTCGGAGATCAATAATAACAGTTGTAGGACAGTATATAAGGAGGATATGGATTTTGAAGTTGACTCGAAATCTGATAGGTAACCAGTGCAAGGACTTGAAAACAGGTGTAATGCATCCCTGATAGGATTCTTGCTGTCATATTCTGAACATATTGAAGATTGCTCAGTGTGGATTTAATTTCCTCAGTGAACAGGATGTGCATTTATTAATTCTAGAAAAAAACTAGATTTCTCTAGTTCTTAGTTTCTCTAGTTCCCTTTAAAATAAACTATTATTCCACAATGCAGAGTATTACATGGCTAGTATTTACACATGATATTTGTGATTTAAAGAAATTAACACAAGCAGCTTTTGGAGATTTAAGTGTTGGCTGAGTTATTGCAGGATAAAAGACTAGAGATGTTGGCAAGAAGAAGATAGTTTGGGGAAAGCTGAGGTATACACTTATAACAAGAACACTTCCTAATGGGGTTAGGCATACTTTTGATGAAGATGATGAAGTTAACAGACTATATGTTTACATAGATACTGAAATAAGGATTGTATTTTAGATTATGTGTAGTTGCTGGCATTGAACTGTGTGTTGGATGCACATGAATTGAAGGAATGGGCAAACATAGCTGATGCGGATCCACAGAGCCAGCATATTAAGATGTTTATAATTAGAGGCAATTTGTTTAAATAACTAGGTATGGATACTGATGTGCAAGAGAGGTGGAAAGGCTGTTTCCTTAAGATATAAAATATTTTAGTAAAATAATAAAATATTTTATTCTCAGTGAGATGCTGCCATTTCATAGTGGGTTTCTAACACTGTGTATAGTTCCATCCACACAGTGCCTTTACTTCCATTTCTAATCTCTTTATCCAGTACAGAGGATTTGGAGCCTATCCCAGTAAGCGACGGACACAAGGCAGAATACACCCTGGACATAGCGCCAGTCCATCACAGGACAGACAGACACAAACACACACACACCAAGGCCAGTTTAAATCTAACCTCAGAACCTTTCTTTTCAGAAGACTTAGTGTCTGTATCTGCTTCATTTTCTAATTTTGGTAGCACCTCTAACTGCTTGTCTTTCTTATATGCATTTACTTTGTAATCTGTGGTCCTTTTCTCTGTTTTTACATCTACTGTATTGCTTTGAGATGCCACCTTTAATGGTGATATATCAAATAAAGTTTTTTATTATTGTTATAGGGAAACATGATCAGATTGTCCCTGGTTCAGAAAAAAAGATCTAAAGTATACTAGTTTGTCACTCTTCTAATTCCCTTTGCTAAATGACTTTTCATACTAATCTGATCAATCTAACTGCCAGTTTTCTGTGCTTTCTCTATCCTGCTTGATTTGCAATTATTCTGAAAATTTTCATCTTGAAATAACTCATTTCTAAATACCTTTTTCACTGTTAACATCTTGCAGCAACTCTGCGACAAAATATACACTCTGACAGTTCATCCTGCTACCAACATTAAATAGAACAAATCTTAAGATTTCTATATTTATGTCTTTATTTAGTGGTTTCATTAGTGACAAAGGCTAAACTTTCTTGGAAAAATGTCTTTTATGTGTTGTGGAAAAAACTGACTTGCTTTAACAAAATATGTTTACAAATCCTTTCACCTGGCATTTTCGTAGTTAGAAATTATGGAACGCTCTGTTAAAAGCAAGGGAGTTTTTATGTCCGTTGCAGTTCTTTTGCAACATGAATATAATTATATCGTTATTAATTTCTTGAGATACGCGATTCCATATTATATTCCCTTTTAATCAAATTCTAAAAGTATGCTTGTTGACTCCGGTATCGTGTTAGTTAAAGACTTCGATGCTTAAAATGTTTAGGGAGAAATGGAATACTGGTGTGTATTTTTTTCTTTAAAGTACCAAGACCAGCCATATACTGTATGTTTATGTTCCAAAATTAATATCATTTATGGCCTTCACACGCGTTGCAGTATGCTCCCATTCTTTTTATGCTCAGGCACTAAGATTTCCCTTCAGTGGTAAAATTCAATATCTACAACGGCACAGTAAAGACGTTTACAGTAAGTCTTTCTACGACAGACCAACGGACCACGAGTGCCCCTGTCGGTCAACCAATCACGCACCGCGGTATCCCGTGTCATCATACCTGCGGTATCTGTACCGCGGTGTCTGTGCCGCGCACTTTGAATGGCTGCATCTGTATTTAGAAATATAAATTTGTTTGGTGCGAGTGAAGTTTTATTTAATCTCTGACCCAGGGAAACGTTTTATTTTTTCAAAGAAATGTTTGTTAAAAAAAAAGTCATGGCTCCAGCTGGATTCGAACACCCAGCGTGTGATGTGGGAGTCAGGAACCTAACCCACAGCGCCACATAAGGAGTGTTGAAAAAGCCCTACAAAACATTATCAACAGACATCGTACAGCGTGTACAATTCTTGTGTTGCGGTACATGAATAGAATTATATCGTTATTAATTTCTTTAGATACGCGATTCCATATTATATTCCCTTTTAATCAAATTCTAAAAGTATGCTTGTTGACTCCTTGTTGACTATCACGTTAGTTAAAGACTTCGATGCTTAAAATGTTTAGGGAGAAATGGAATACTGGTGTGTATGTTTTCTTTAAAGTACCGAGACCAGCCATATACTGTATGTTTATGTTCCAAAATTAATATCGTTTATGGCCTTCACAAGCGTTACAGTATGCTCCTATTCTTTTTATGCTCAGTTACTAAGATTCCCCTTCAGTGGTGAAATTCCATATAAATATTCAATACTTAAACGGGCACAGTAAAGACATTAAATATACATATACATACTGTATACAGTACAGTTTGCATAGAGTAATATGTTTATGTTCCTAAATCAATCTCTTTTATGAGCATGTGAAAGGCATGGTGAATCGGAGATTCTCAAAAATTACTGTACTTTGCATGATTGGAAACAAATGTGTGATTGCGAAATGCTGTGGTGTTACTTTTACAAAGACGGTCAATGAAAATAAGAATGTTGACCAGGGCAATACTTTGAGTTTACAGCTTGTCCAAGGTCATTCATTATTAATACTATTAGTAATATCTTTGTTAAAGACTTTGATGGCGACAGCTCAAACATGAGAGGTTGAGCTTTATTAGCTCCACCTTGCGGAAATTCCGGATACTATTATTTTCTTTGCGGTACTATACGAGAATTTACGGTAACTCCCGGTAGACTGCGTAAAGCACACCGCAAAATAATGCGGTATCGCCCGCTTGGTTTGAATGGCTGCATCTGTACAGTACAGTTTACATAGTATGTTTATGTTCCTAAATTAATATAGTTTTTGAGCATATGAAAGGCATGTTGAATCAGAGATTCTCAAGACTTACTTTGTATGATTGGAAACGAATACGTGATCAGATCAACAAAATGCTGTGGTGTTACTTTTTGTCAATGAAAAAATAAAGTATTTTCATTTACAAAGATGATTACAAAGAATGTGGACCAGGGTAATACTTTGAGTTTACAGCTTGTCCAGGGTTATTCATTATTAGTACTTTTAGTGATATCTTCGGTAAAGACTTTGATGCATAAAATATTTCTGCATAATTAAAATATTTGTGTTAAAGGTGGTAGGTTGTGTACTTTTGTCCAACTGAGCAATCTTGCTTTCATAAAATATACCAACTTTTTAATGTATAATGATTAATATGCAGTAATGCTGTAAAAGTCTAAAGAGTATACAACTTAAATTCTTAATTGAATAAAGATTGTCCCTCAGCAGTGATCGGGATTCGAAACTGGGTGTTTTCTGGTAAAAGCTCCACCTGCCGGTTTTACAAGGTGATTCCGGATACTATTAACATAATCTAATTCGAATCTAATTTGCATATGGTAATTGTGGTATAATGCAACACACCCACCACATTGTACCGCAGCATCATTTTGAATGGCTGCATCTGTAGATGCCCAATTTCTTTATTGGACATTAAAACACATTGGATTCTACCAAGAATCATTATTATGCCCCAGTAAACGTAAAGACACTCGTTCTCATGTTTTAAGTGGTTTTCAATCAAAAATATGTCTCATCGGATAAATACGTATATAAACAATACGCAAATAACAGATTTACAGGGATAGAGAAAATATAGTGCTGTCTTGGATATGAAATGATATGGTAACCTGCACCCTAAATGTTGATCTGATATGATGTGTTAACATTAATGGCACCTTTCAAGCCTCAGGTGCTTACTGTGAATATGGCTTTAGTTTAAACCTTTGTGTAGTTAGCATTAAAATGGAAGATTTGACCTATGGAAATGAGGCTGATGTTTCATGCAGCTTTTAGAATAAATATTATATAAAAAAGCTTTTGGTGGAAAGAAGGCTAATCCAACTTTTAAGATACATACAGATATTTTTCCTTTTAAACGTTTTCATTGAAATTAGAGAATCTTGCTTAAAACCTGAGTTTCATTCCTTCATTGTCCACTGTCTATCCACTGTACAAATGAACAAATGTCTGTTAATTAGATAAGATGTATTTTTTGATAACTGATTTAGATCTTTTAGGACATTTTATGAACTTGCTTTTATAGACATGCTTTAATTTAATGGTTTATAAGATGTTAATGATAATAAATTTTTTAAAATCACATATGCTGTAATTGAACTGATGTTTAAATGTATATTAAGGAGATTTAATTCATAAAATAAAACTATAGTGTTACAGCCAGATATAAAAGCAATTGCAAAACAAACTTAACTTCAAGACACTATTGCGTCATTTCAATTTAAATTTAAATTTATGAATCTTCCTTATTACAAACATTTAGCTTAATCAGCTTCACCCTTCTACGGATACATTGCAGCCTTGATCAACAATTAGGCTACTTAAAATGCAGAGACAAGTTCTATATTACAAATTGCCAGAAGTAGCTTTTTTCTTTGCAAATGAGTGGTAAGAAAAAAAAGGAATAAAATTAAAATGAAGAAATTGAATGCCAGAAATGTCTTCTTGCAATTAAAAATATTCTTTCATTTTCTCATGTATTGAGTGGTCCCTGATGATTTGAAAGCTGTTTTTTGAAATCCCTTTAAAGTAGCATAACCCTGAATTTGATGCCATGAATAATATTTGTGTTATGTATAATTATGACTGCTCTGCGTAAATTTCTAATAATCTCAAGTTCCATCCAATAATCTATGACAAAATAATCCGTACAGTTAGACATCTACTTTATTTGGCAAAATATTGTTTCAATATATCTATTAATACTGTAACGCTTACAGGCACTGTGTAAGAGCCAGCGTACCAGAGCAGGTGACGTCACCGCCCTTCCCTGTGATAGCAGGACTACAGCTACTGGGCTGTAGAGAGATCTCTCTTTAGCTCACCGGGCTGGGCCCCTGCTGAGTGACGCGGGAGTCCCGGGTTCGAGCCCCTGATGGGGGGGGGCAGACCTAATGCGGCAAGGGCGCCCGCCTGAGCCCCCGTTGCGTTACAATACTCATAAAAAGTTTGTTTTTGCCATTTTACACTTTTTTGTATAGGAAAGGTTTATTGACAAGCAAATATGGTGGTGGAACGAAGAAGTACAGAGAGTCGTTAAGGAGAAGAAGATGGCATTCAAGACATGGCTCCAATCTCGCAACGACGTGGACTACCAACATTACAAGACCCTCAAGTCGGCAGTGAAGCGGGCAGTGGTTGTTGCGAAGACCGCGCATTGTGACCGGCTGTATGAAGAATTGGACAGGCCTGAGGGAGCAAATAAGATCTACCGCCTGGCCAGCGCACGCCACCGCTCAATGCAGGATATCGGCCAAGTAAGGCAAGTCAAGGACGATGACCACCAGGTCCTGCGAGACCCGCCCGCCATCCTTCGGTGTTGGAGCGACTACTTCTTGAGGATCTGCAATGAAGAATTTCCCCACCCACCAATTCAAAGCGCCGACTGCATTCTTGGTCCCGTCCCGCCTACCACCACCGTGGAAGTCGAAGCCGCCATCAAGAAGATGAGGAATGGCAAGGCGACTGGACCCGACGATATCCCAGCCGAAGTGTGGAAGATCCTTGGTCATCGAGGAGCTGTCATTCTCGTGAGCCTCTTCAACCGAATCACCGACGAAGGCGCAGTCCCACCAATTTGGGCAACCAGCACCACGGTGCCCATCTGGAAGGGCAAAGGTGACGTTAAGGAGTGCATAAATTAGCGACCAATTCGCCTTCTGTGCCATGCGATGAAGATCTTTGAGCGGGTCCTCGATGCCAGACTCCACAAGATGGTCAGTGTCACATTGAACCAATGTGGCTTTGTCAAAGGGTGTGGGACGACAGACGCCATTCACACTGCCCAGTTGCTCTTGGAGAAGCACCGGGAGAAGAACATGTCCGTCCACATGGCATTCCTGGATTTGGAAAAAGTGTTCGATCGGATCCCACATGAGCTCATCTGGCACGCCTTGCGATTACACAACAGCCCCGAGGCCTACGTCCAATCGGTCCAGCTGCTTTACTGCAATGTCACCAGCGTCGTCCAAGGCCTGGTGGGCCCTTCATTGCCTTTCGCCATCAACATCGGCGTTCACCGAAGATTGGCCCTTTCGCCCCTGCTCTGCAAGGAGACGGCGACGGCCGACCTCCAGGCACCTCACCCGTGGTCACTGCTCTACGCCGACGATGCTTCATCCGCCAAGAGCTCCAACACCAAATGCAGAAATGGAAGATCCGACTGGATGAGCATGGAATGCGGCTGAACACCAAGAAGACCGAGTACATGGAGTGCAGCCCTTAAACGGATGGAACTAACATGGATGAAGTGGCGCCAGGTCACCGGCTTTCTATCCGATCGCCGGATGCCAATCCGACTCAAGGCCAAAGTTTACAAGACCGTTGTCCGTCCTGTCGCCCTGTATGGATCAGAATGCTGGCCAGCAACTTCCAGGCATGAGCAGGCCCTCCATGTCATGGAAATGAGGATGATCCGGTGGTGTAACTAACAAGATTTGACCAGGTCCTCAATGATGATGTCCGTCGACGAATGGAGGTGGCACCAATAATGGAGAAGATGCGAGAAGGAAGACTGCAACGGTATGGACATGTGACGAGAAGTGGCGAGCACACGGTGGCACGGACAGCGATGCAACTGAGCCCGCAGGGTCGACGGCCGCGAGGGTGGCCTAAGAAACAGTGGATGGATCGGATCACTGAAGACATGAGGAAAGTGAACACCTATGACCGCGCCAAATCAAGACGGGCGTGCCGACAAGCAGACCCTGCCGATGTAGGATTAATGCTAGGATGAAGAAGACCAAGTACAGGCTGAAATTTTACCTATTTGGTAAGATATGTTCTACCAGTAGTTATGTAACAGAATAACATTTTCTATTAAAACAATGCAGTTCTCAGGCTTAAACTGATGATAGTAGTTCAGGTGGGTAGCTGCGTCAGCATGCGTAGGCTGCAAAGGAACAAGTAATAGGTTTATTCCATGCTGAAAAAAAGAAGAAAGAAAACACAACGTTTCGGCCGTGAAGCCTTCACACCTGAAGAAGGCTCCACGGCCGATACATTCTGTTTTCTTTCTTCTTTTTTTCAGCATGGAATAAACCTATTACTTGTTCCTTTAAATTGATGATGATTTTGACAGGAGTAATAAACATGATAAAAAATTCTAAGTACCTAATAGTTAATGAGAGAATGTATAGGGAGACAATGAATAACATGTAACTGGATTACTATAGTCAGATTAAAAAACAAATTTTGTAATGATAATCCATTCAAATTAAAATCAAAACCTGCAATACATTTATTATCTATTAACTTACAATTTACTACTGCAGTGTACTATGAAATTTACTTTTAAAAATGTACCAAGTCATGAAAAATGGAAATATCAGAAACAGATCTAAAAAGACAAGAAACACACTGAATACATTTGTTTTAGTAGCAACTGGGAAAAAAATTAAAATTGTGGAAAGATTTCCCCCCAATTATTTATTGTAACTATCCATCTGTTTCTAATCTTTCCACATTTAATGGCTGGGTTCACCTTCTAAATCGACTTTCAATTTTCATTCACACAAACTAAATGGATCCAGAATAAATCAGACATTCCACTTTTTAATGAATTAGATCAAACAAGTGGAATATATAATGATGTGCATTTAAAACTTCAATTTGACAAAAAATGTTGTTGGAGTCTGAAATAAGATAACCTGCCCTGTTGTTGGAACCAATATCTTGGCTTCTTTAAAAAAAAAACAGCTGAACAATATTCTGGAATCAATAAGATACTTTAAACAAATAGGGTCAATGATCTTTTCCAAGCAGCCATCATTCAATTCTCAGTAGGAGCCACATACTGTACTAAATACAGGAGTTTTAGTTAAAAACAGGTTAGTGGTTTATTTTTCTAGAAAATCTGATGGAGGAAGTGATGAGCAGAATAATTAGAAAGGGTCAATTGCAATGGATATTCAGATTTATTATTAACATAACAGACCAAATAAAAAAACAGATAGTGTGGTGTTTTCTTCAGGATCATCCCCAGCTGTTGTTTAAAACTACTGCAGATGCAAAAACCTTTAGAATTTGTAATCCACAGTAGAAACTTTAAGATTATGTCCTGACTGTCTCTAGCATAGAAGATGACAACTTTACATTTGCAAAGATCAATTTGAAAATATATATTTTTAAAAATATAGTAGTTCAGGTGGGTAGCTGCGTCAGCATGCGTAGGCTGCAAAGGAACAAGTATGGAATAAACCTATTACTTGTTCCTTTTTAAAAATATTAATGAATAGTAATAAAATTAAAACAATAGTTGGCATGCAACAATAAGTGACACAACAACAATGGGATTTTAATTTAATTACTGAAATTAATCTGCAACAAATATACAAAAGGATTACCTATATTCCCAATATGGTGTTATTGAACATAAGTTTAAGTGAAGGTCCAATTCTAATCTTAAACTTCAACTTCTTTATACATTAGATATCCCTGTCTGCATGTGGCACTGTTTTCACTTTTTCTAGCACTTGGCATTTGTGTTTTTTTTTATTTTGAGCACTGGTTTAATGTTCTGCATTCTTGGGACCTTACCTCATCAAATTCATCTCCTACAAGTGAAGACCAGGGTCATTTTCGCATTTTCTCTCCTCCTAATCCTTCTTGTGCTGGTCTCCTTCCTTTACCCTTTTTTGTTGGCTTCTGATTGAGCATCCAGACCTCTACACCTACAGTAGTTTATACATGTTGTCTCTTGCCAATCCTTCTTTTTGCCTTCCCCGCAGAAGCCACTGAGCACATGGCATCAGTCTGCACCAAAAAACACTGGAATGATGCAGTTTCAGCTACTGGAAGTTGTGGGAGATTGGTGTGGCTGAAATATGGATAGGTGGAGGTTAAAGTGATTAGGTCAGTGGGTTAGGGAAGATGGAGGTCAGGAGAGAAGTTTGGCTTTTGGAGATGGATCTGATGTTTATTTAGTCAGGTAAATTGCACAAATTGCAAAAAAAAGAATTAAGCTCATAAGTTGCTTATTGCACACTGGAATAGCATGCAAATTAAAAAGCATTTACGTTGAACATTTATTATACTATCGTTTTAGGTTGCATATTTTAATGTACAAATAAACATTAAAACATTGTAATATGTAATGAAATAATGTTATTATCAAAGATTCAAAACATCAGAAAAGTTAAATACTCCATAAGGCTTGGTGTATTCAGCATCCTTGGAATGCCACTTGACTTCTCAAAAGTGACAGGCATACTATATGAGTAAAAAGCAATTTTGTTCTCTGTAGGCCATCCAACCATATTCTGAAAAAAATCTGAAGATGGAAAATTGAAGATGTGCTTCATTTGCTTAAACCATAGCAAAATTGAATGGTTTGTGATTATTAGCTGAGAGTGTACTACAAAGGATACATAACAGTGATGGAAAGCAGTAAAAACATACACCTTGGCCGAAATAACAACAATATTACCCTTAATTATTATTTAAAATACATTTCTGAGTGAGTCAAATAAATTATACATCTGCCACCAAAATAAAATTATAGGAATGTAAATTATTACTACTTAAAGTTCTGACATTTGGTTCTCATCACTGATGCTGCTGACTTGTTTTGGTGTTTCATATACTGTATATTAAGCAAAAAAATATGGGCTGAATATAAATATAATAAGTTATAAAACCAATCATACAAAAGTGAAAAACATATTAGCTTAAAACAGTGACTTTGTAAAGATTTTCTTTCAACACAAACACATGGTATACAGTATTCACTGAAATGAATCTATGAAAAGGAGCATAATTTTACCTGCCAATTCAAACAAAAATATGACCCAAGGCATGTTTTCCTGTCATTAGTAAAAGAAGTCCTACTGCAATTTACCGTTTAATATTACATAACCTTTGTTACCTATCACCATCTATTTTTTTTCTTTGACTCCTGAGAGTATATAATGTTTGCTAAACTAATTTTTTCAATGTTCAAGATTCTCCCATAACATTTCATTGAAGTGAAACCAAACATCTGTTTAAAAACATACACTTTTGTCTGATTTAAGTAATTATTAGTCTAGGTATCCTCTAAGTTCATTAAAACAAACCTTTAAATCACAGAGCCTTATTTTGCATTCCCATATTTAAGGAATTTATGTACTGCTCCATTTGATTTTGTTTGGTATTGTATGGAAAAGTTAATATGGTAACTTTTGATGTATACTTCTAATCAACAATAGCCTTAAAAAAATAGGGTTTATAGTTTAAAAAAAAACATGCTTTTATGGAATGAGGCCATTTCTAAGCATGTAACTGTGAACAGATGGATTATGAGTAAAAAGAAGAAGGATGACTACAAAAACAAAGTTAAAGGCTCAAAACACATTCAGGAAAAATGTGTCTGAAATGTGTACTTTACGCTAAAAAGGAGAGACTAGGGAAGATTATCAAAATGTATCTATGTGATAAGAAACAGCATAGATGTTTCTTTACATCTGCTTAAATGCCACCAGTCTACCTACTACAATTAATTCAGGTGGTTGACACCTGAAGATGGCTCCATAGCCAAAACACTGTGTTTCCTTTCTTCTCTTTTCAGCGTGGAATAAACCTTGTTCTTTTGCTACTAGAATTAATACCATTTTAGCTCCTGTAACACTGACTTGAAAACTAGTTTAATGATTATCAATTAATTAAAAATAGAAGTTTAAATTACTGCTTGCAATAACTTCTGGAATCTGTAACAAATTATTACCCAAGTACAAAATGAACACCACATAGCTTGGTTCTTCCCTGTTTAAGTTCTCCATCTGCGTATTGCATATAACACTCCTTATAGATGGATGAATAGATTTTATTTGCTAATTTTAAAATAAAACATTTTTTTAAATTTCCTTAAAATTATATATTGCTTTACAGGATTTATTGAAAATAATTAATATTATAAATCTAGCATCTAACAGATGTCAGATGCATCAAACAGCATCTAACAGTAAATCATAATCTAACAGTAAATAAATCTGTTATTTACTTATTTCCAGAACACAGGATTTCATATTTTTAATAATTTATTTATAACATGATTTCTATTTCTTTTAAGATGAGGAACATTATTATAAATCAAAGTCATGCATAAAATTGTGATTCACTTCAACAGCACAAAATTATTCAGTTTAAATTAGAACAGATTTATAAGCTGTAAATGGTATGGTTTCATATATTGCATTTAACAGGAACAGTGCATAAACGTTAAATAGTTGGCAAATACTTAATCTAGTCTTATTAGTACACATTTTTTATCAAATATTTTGTTTTTGAACAGTAATGCAAGATGTACCTTTACTAGAATTATTACAAGGTTCCATTTGCATTAATAACATAAGTTATTAATTAAGAACTTACAGTACTAATTGTTTTCCATCCCTTAGAAAATTTCGTAGAAAAAGATTTTAAAATAATGATAATGTGTGCTCACTTTTGAAATGTCGAGGGTCAGAATCTACCTTCTCATCTAACTAAAATGTGAAATGACTGGAATTAATGTCCTAATTTTTTACAAAAAAAGTTTAATTCTGGCATAATAAAATAATTTAAAAGTATATTTTAAATTATTTAATTATGCCAGAATTCAAATATATTTGAATTGCTCACACCTGAAGAAGGCTCCACAGCCGAAACATTGTTTTCTTTCTTCTGTTTTCAGCATGGAATAAACTTATTACTTGTTCCTTTACAGCCTACGCATGCTGACTCAGCTACCCACCTGAACTAATTTAAAAGTATTCTGTTTATTAAAATATACTCATGAACTATTTTAAAAAGTCATACCTGATCAAAGCAAATCACTGAAAACTACCTTTCAAATCCATTACAACAAAAAGAAATTAAGGATTTAGTCTCACAGTTTGTTAATTTGATTAATTCTTTTGATAGGTCTTTTCTCAGGTTTACTTACAGTACATAAAGATGCAGCCATTCAAAATGCACGGTACAAACCCGTACCGCACGCAACTACCCACAAGCCACCGCAGTCTACCGCGGTAAGTGATTGGCTGGCAAAAATGACTGACAGGGGCACTCGTGGTGCATTGGTTGGTAGTGAAAAGATTTAATCATTTAATCTCTTTACTGTGCACATTTTAATCTGCTTAGCATTGAATATTTTTAATGACACTTTACCACTAAAGGGAAATTTTAGTAGCTGAGCATAAAAAGAAGAGGAGCATAACGCATCTGAAGGTCAGAAACGGTATTAATTTAGGAACATAAACATATTACTGTATGTAAACTGTACTGTATATGGCTGGTCTTAGTAGTTTAAAGAAAAAATACACACCAGTCTTCCATTTCTCCCTAAACATTTTAAGCATCAACGTTTTATGAAATGGTCCCCAAATATGTGATTACTGTATAGAATGAATTTTAATTAAAAAAAATTATTTAACACGAAAATTAAGCTGTTTACGTTCCTCCGCCTGAGAATATAGTCACTCGTTGCTACACAACGCAGAAACACAGCCACAGGTAACTAGCAAAGAGAGGACATTAGTTAGCCAATATGATAAAGGAATAAATTATTTTTTTATTTCTTTTGCACATTTATTTGAACATTTCCATCGATTGTACAAGCACTTGGAAACTTTCCAATCCCTAGTATGTCTGCATTTTCTTGTATGCTCCCACTGGCGCCGGTCTGTGTCATCTAGGATATAATGCCGGCGATTTGTGTTAAAATTGGGTTTCCAATAATGCCGCAGCAAACTCTTGTTTTTATGTCCACTATAACTGACAATCTCCCTTGCTTTTAACCAAGCGTTTCATAATTTCCTAAAATGAAAATGCGACAGAATTCTGGGGTGTCCCTAAACCAGAGATTACGGTATGGCTTCAGAATGGTGATTGGCTCACACCATCTGACACCCCTCTGATTGGGGAAATAAGACCTGCTGATCTGTTCTACATAGCAGGAAGACAACAGCATATGCTGCTTCTATTCAAAACGCGTATTTTAAAAGTTTAATTAGGAAGTAAAAACCTTTCAGCGTACACAGATTTCTAAACTGATCAGGAGGAAGAAAAATCACCCGTGTTTCGCGCATAAAAAGTGGTTATTAACTATCGAAACCTGTTTTTATTTCGCCTGGCAATCTACCTGAATCCCGAACTACGGTATCTGAGAAGATCCTCAATTGAACTAGTGTTGATAATAAGAGAGAGAGTCCCCGTTACCCCCATTTTATTTAAATCGCAAACGCATGTTTAATTAAATGTATTTTTTGATTCACAATCAGACAAATGCAACTTAAATTGTTATCTTTGTCTTCTAAGTATCTTAATAAACTTCCAGCTTTTTTTCTCCCCGTTTAGATTTATTTTTCTTGGGATTTTGGGATCAAACGTGGAAAGATTAGATTGTAATCGTTTTTATTTTTTAAATACATTTTAGAAAAGTGAAATCTATACTAAAAAGCTGTATTTATTTAATACCACTCGATACTTATATTAATGGAGTTTAGTTGATACTGTTTAAACTTTTAATTATTTTAAACTGTATTGCAGCATTGTACACATGCTTAAAAGAGAAGAGAGAAAACGCTGGGCACAGAAGGATTAAAAAAAGTCAGACAGGCAGGGGGGAGTTTGAGTTCTAAATAAAGAGGTATCCAGGTAACAGTGAAACAGGCGGACAGTCTGGGGAGATCACCCGTTTTCCATGTAAATAGTTCCCTGGTTCCGCACCCCTTGGTGTTTCTCTCGCTCTCTCGGGCTGGCGGGCTTGTCTTGTGTCTCTCTCTCATCTGGGCATGGGAGTGCTGCTTGAAGGTGTTGACGGAAACACCTGATCATCAGCTCGAAAGATTTCAGTGCTTTGTGTATATTCTAATGGAAGTGGGGGCAGGGTGTGTGGGAACAGGTTTGGTTGAAATTTGATTGGGGATCTATGTTCTTCACACATGAAACATTTTCTCTGAAAGCATTTTCTTCCCAGTTTAGCCGATCTTCTTACAACATGTTATAGTTTACTATTATTGACCATATTAATTTTAAGTGCTTAATGTCATTTTTTGACCACGCACAAATATTCTTATGTCCATATCTTCGCAAGGGAATCAGTGCGAATTGTAATGCTAATTAAATGACCGCGGGCACTTTCCACCCCCTCTGACAGCAGGAACATTCTTATTCTTAGCTCAGCAGCTTATTACAATATAGGGTGTTCAAACTGTTTTTTTTTACACAGTGACACAGCGTCGCGTTGTGAATCTGTTTTTCCGTGTTTACAAAGAAAGTGGAATACAGTGATACTATCTGCTATATAGATACATATTTTTAGATATTTAGACCCTTAAATTAATATCATTATTAATAATAATGATAATAATGATAATCGGCCAGTGAAAGCTCTGTTGCCCTTCACATGAATGCCTGAAACATTTTACCGAACCCAGGATTTTACACTATATTCCCCATTATAAAACGAATAATTCCGGTCCTGAAATCTGATTGCCCGACATACATTCGAAGAAGTCCTATATTTTCTAATATAGGCACATCCTGGAATTTTGACTTCACTGTGTGATGAAGAAATTTTAAAGACTACTTCTTAGCATAGATAAAAAAGCTTGGATTCCCATGTACAGTATCTTATACACATATCTTTTTCTGTTGTCTTTGTTTATCTCTTGAGGATCCTTGTGATATTTTGAGCTCTCGTTGAATGATAAAAGTGTCGCAGTTTAAATCATTTTCGTTGTTAGAAATTATGAAACGCTCTGTTAAAAGCAAGGGAGTTTTTATGTCTGTTATACTAAAAGAAAATGTCTGACGAACTAGGGATTGGACAGTTTTTCAGTGCTTGTACAATCGATGGAAATGTTTAAATAAATATGCTAAAGAAATAAACAAAAAAAGTAATTTATTCCTTTATCATATTGGCTAGCTAATGTCCCGTCCTTGTTAGTTAGATCAACGAAATGCTGTGGTGTTACTTTTTGTCGATGAAAAAATAAAGTCTTTTCATTTAAAATGACGGTTACAAATAATGTGGACCAGCGTAATACTTTGAGTTTACAGCTTGTCCAAGGTCATTCATTATTAATACTATTAGTAATATCTTTGGTAAAGGTAGGTTGTGTACTTTTGCCCAACTGAGCAATCTTGCTTTCATAAAATATACCAACTTTTTAATGACTGATGATTAACATGCTGTAATACACAGTTTAAATTTAAAAGCTCAAATGCTGTACATGAGAGGTTAAGCTTTATTGGTTCCTCCTGGCGGTTTTACAAGGTGATTCCGGATGCATTACACTGCGTCATACCGCATTAGGATGCGACACTAATGGCTGCATCTGTAGTTTACACCCTGGCACTTTATTTTTTTAAAATTCTAATAAGTTATTTGCAGGTGCTAGGTACCATAGTTAGCACAAGGGCAACAGTTTTTTGGACACATCTTGATAAAATAAAGGTGAGACTATACTGACTACCAATAAGATCAGGGTGTTCACATAAATCCTATAAAAAATGAACAAATATTGAAGGCAAAGCCATACGTGAATGCAAAACATTTACAAAAGAGGAAAGCAATATTGGCTTTTACATATCCAGTTGTGTGACAAGGGGGTTAATTGTCTGCTTCACCATGAGTGCCGAGTTAAATGCCTTAAGCTCCATTCCAAACTCCTCTTGATGGACTGGTAATACAGTAAGCACCTGTAATCTGAAATAAAACGGCGGCTCAGACAGGGGATAAAGAAAACATTGTGAACCCACAACTAATGGAATAACAATGACAAAATCCAATACAAAACCTGAAATAAAATAATTCTGAAAATAAATACAAAATATAGATGCTAAATAAATCTTATGTGTTCAAGGATGTTGATAAACCTGTGCTAAGGCAATAACTAAAAATTAAGTATTCCTTTTGTGCGAAGGTCTCATAAGAGGTCAGACTATGAAGGCAGGAAACAGCCATTCATTACAAAAAGCATGTCAAAAGCAGCACCTAAAAGTCAGAGTATAGTCAAGTGTGTTGAGCCATGGTTATTCGATGTATCATTTATTTTATGTTATTTTATTATTTTATTTTTGTGAAATTCCCCAAAATTAGATAAGTTTTTATGTATATAGTTGGCTTTTTTGACATACCTTGGTGTTTGTTGTTGGTGTAAAGGGGTGTAACAGTTAGGATGGATCTGGATGCAGGTGGGTTTCTGGTGAGGGAAGCATAACAACAAGTTTTGGTGCAAAAGTGGCTTATTTTAAAGTGAATAAATGACTGGTACATATACAGGACACAATAACACAGGGAAAGGGAACTAGAATGGTGCCAAAGAAAATAACAACCAAAATGGAGCTGGCTAATGAGGTGAGGGAAAGCTGACCTATCTACCAAAACAAAACCTGAAACACTCAGTCTTCGATGTCTTCTAACGCCCTAGCTAACCTTCACTAACTACCCAAAACCATACAAGACAAAAGGCACTCACCCGTCCTAAACTAGTGTTACTAAACAAACATCAACTACATGTGTACAATGTACCCGACAACCTTAACTAACCCTATACACAAAAGTTCACACAAATACACAAGTGAACAATTAATACAAATAAGGGAAAATGAGTGTAGACAAGGAATAGGGTACAAAAGAGTGCAGAGGTTGATATAACAAGTTTGGGCAAGGTAATGGCGAAATAATAATAATAATAATAATTGCTTACACTTATATAGCGCTTTTCTGGACACTTCACTCAAAGTGCTTTACAGGTAATAGGGACTCCCCTCCACCACCACCAATGTGCAGCATCCACCTGGATGATGCAACGGCAGCCATAGTGCGCCAGAACGCTCACCACACATCAGCTATCAGTGGGGAGGAGAGCAGAGTAATGAAGCCAATTCATAGATGGGGATTATTAGGAGGCCATGATTGGTAAGGGCCAATGGCCAATTTGGCAAGGACGCCGGGGTTATAAGGATAAACACACAAACAAAAGTACAAGGAGACGAACACAAGCCAACAAAGCTGAAGCTATACGAAAACACACACACGCAAACAAAAGATATTATTAATAATATAGCGCTTTTGGTCTCACGTGTGTTTGCGCCCTACACCCTGCGTGACCGCTGTGTGTATACGTTCACAATGTGAGAAATACTGCTCCATACGAGTTCGTGCAAACAACCCACATAGGTGATATTTAGAAAGATATATTGTAGTATTTTTGGGTTCGGCAAGAACAGGCACAGTGATTCGAAACTGTGAACACAGTGAACAGTTTTTATTGGCCGAGAAGCTGATTGATGATGATGTCAACAGCAAAGATCGTGTAGTGATGGACCAATGTGTGTAGCCAATACTTTAATTCTCTTTTCTGTATGTTTATCAATAGTGGGTACATCTCTCTCTCTGCTGGCGCGCGGGCACGGGGGTTGTGCTGGCTGTGCCGAAAAATAAAAGCACCATTTTTCAGTCAACGAGTGTCTGAATCACTGTGCCCGTTCTCGCCGAACCCAAAAATACTACAATATATCTTTCTAAATATCACCTATGTGGGTTGTTCGCACAAACTCGTATGGAGCAGTATTTCTCACATTGTGAACGTATGCACACAGCGGTCACGCAGGGTGTGGGGCGCAAACACACGTGAGACCAAAAGCGATATATTATTAATAATATCTTTCGTGTCACATTAATATTGGAATTTTCTTTTTTACAAGCGTAAAAATAGGCGATACACAACATGTCTCCTCTATAACTCTTCAGTTTACAGAGAAATTCTGCCAGAGCCTCACAACATTGTCCAATAATACTTGTTTCTAATTTTTAGCAGGATTTGAGCTACAGTATATGAATATAATTATATCGTTATTCATTTCTTTACATACGCGATTTCATATTATATTCCCTATTAATCAAATTCTAAAAAGTATGCTTTTGTTTACTGCGATAACGAGCATATTCACAGAAAAGGTTAAAACTTTAAAACTTTTTACAAAGTGTATAAACCTAATATAGTCAGAAGGAGCACGTAAAAACTTTTCCAAAAAAAAACACAATATGTAACCGAATGCAAGACTTTGATGCTTAAAATGTTTAGGAAGAAAGTGAAGTACAAGTGTTTATTTTTAATTTAAATTACCAATACCAGTCATATACAGTTTACATGATATGTTTATGTTCCTAAATTAATATCGTTTATGAGCATGTGAAAGGCATGGTGAATCGGAGATTCTCAAAACTTACTTTTTATGATTGGAAACGAATACGTGATCAGATCAATGAAATGCTGTGGTGTTACTTTTTGTCAATGGAAAAATAAAGTCTTTTCTTGTTGCAACAGATAAACTGATGCAGAAAGGTTACAAAGAATATGGTAATAGAAATACGGTAATACAAATAATACGGGCGTTTTCTGGCGACAGCTCAAATGCTGTACATGAGACATTAAGCTTTATTAGCTCCACCTGGCAGTTTTACAGGGTGTTACAAGGTGCTTCCGGATACTATTATCATAATTTAATTTGCATGCGGTAAATGCTGTACAGATGCAGCCATTCAAAATGGGTGGGGTATTTCGCGGCATACCCCGGTGGGCGTGTCGCAGTATCACGCGGTTAATTGCGTCATTTGACGTCTTGCCGGAAAGTATCCGGCATCACCTTGTAAAACCGCCAGGGGGAGCTTAACCTCTCATGTACAGCATTTGAGCT
Source organism: Atractosteus spatula (assembly GCF_055471065.1). Lineage (NCBI taxonomy): Eukaryota > Metazoa > Chordata > Actinopteri > Semionotiformes > Lepisosteidae > Atractosteus > Atractosteus spatula. Next base: position 43,244,717 of record NC_142707.1, on the reverse strand, counting down.
TTTAAATTTGAACTGTGTATTACAGCATGTTAATCATCAGTCATTTAAATGTTGGTATATTTTATGAAAGCAAGATTGCTCAGTTGGACAAAAGTACACAACCTACCTTTATCAGAAATATCTATGCATCAAAGCCTTTACCGAAGATATTACTAATAGTATTAATAATGAATGACTTTGGACAAGCTGTATACTCAAAGTATATTTTCTTTAGCACATTTGTACAAGCACTTGGAATCTGTCAAAGCCCTACTTTGTCAGGCATTTTCTTTTACTTCAACGGGCATAAAAACTCCCTTGCTTTTAACAGGGCGTTTAATAATTTCTAACTATGAAAATGATTTAAAATGCGACACTTATCATTCAACTAGAGCTCAAAATATCACAAGGATCCTCAAGAGCACAGCAAAGACTGTATTAAAAGATACTTGTATGAGATACATGAGAATCCAGGCTTTTTTATCAATGCTTTCTTTTCCGTATACCAGATATTATGGAACCACTTCAGAAGGGTGTCAGCCAGTCAGATTCCAGGAATCGGTACTTTAAAGGAAAAATACACACCGGTATTCCATTTCTCCCTAAACATTTTAAGCATTGAAGTATTTAACTAACATGTGAAATAGCGTGTGAAAAAGTGGTAGTTTTAAGCTTTTCTGCTAATATAATATGGAATCGCGTATCTAAAGAAATTAATAAGGATATGATTATATTTGTGTACTGCAACAGGGCTGCGTAGGGCTGTTTCGCCTCTCTCTTCATGTGACTTCCCTTGTAGCCCAGTGGTCTACGTGCCCGATTACCAACTCATGGGTTGTGTGTTCAAATCCAGCTGGACTTTTCTTTTAACAAACATTTCTTCGAAAAAATAGAATAGCAATATTATGGACAATCAATTGACTTTTATATTTCAAAATATCACAACATGATCGATTCTAAGTCATTTTTGATAACAATGAATAGTCACCTTCTTCCCTTCTGACAACGGTCCCTGCTTCTGCTTCCTGTTTCTATTGTGTGTGTGTGGGGGGCGGGGGGGATCCCTTCAGATCTCCCTTCAGATTTAAAAGGTTATTAATCATATCTTCGGTGTCGCATCTTACCAGTGCAGCTGATCTTTTGCTGCCTGGGTGGGTCAGCTATCACAAAGCTTTAGAGAACCTAACATTTCTATTATCAACAAATTGTAAATTTGTAATAGAGTAAATTTTTATACAGAAATGGAGGCTGGACAGTATGCGTTACAATATAAACATTTATATTGATTTAAATCGTGTTTTGATTTAAATGGCAAACGCGTGTTTAATTATATGTGTTTTTTTAATCATAATCAGACTAATGCAACATAAATTGATACAGTATCTTTGTCTTCTAAGTATCTTAATAAACTTTCAGCATAGCTTTCTACCCGTTTAGATTTATTTTTCTTGGGATTTTGGGATCAAACGTGGAAGGATTAGATTGTAATCGTTTTTATTTTTCAAATACGTTTTAGAAAAGTGTAATCTATACCTGCCCAGACTGTACGCCTTCCTAAACCCCGCCCTGACCACTTTCACTCCTGTCCTGCTCTTCCCCGCGTAGCCCAGCCGGGCGCTCTTCGGCCTCTGCCTGGGACGAATGTATATTTTGATATTTACACCCGGCGCGGCACCGAGGGAGTGTCTGCATTTATAACTTAGTTTTTAAACTTAGTCAAGCAATATGAAGCATCTCCTTTTACTTTTAAGTCCCTTAAATACATTGAGCACAGCTTTCTCACCACTTAAGATTACTTTTTTATACCATCCTTACACAAAGCAGAAACTGATGACATACAGTACAAGTGGAAAGATTACAGATTTTAATCGTCTTTAATTTTGTTACGTTATACGTTTTAGGAACGTTTCATCTAAACAAACACCACAAAACTATTCTCGATTGTATTTCTGAATGTTATGTTACACCTACAGTAGTTCACTGCTTTAAATACATCGAATTAGGAAAGTAAGGTGTAGCACTTTAGATCTTTTTTTCTGAACCAGGGAAAATCTGATCATGTTTCTCTATGACAATAATAAAAAACTTTATTTTACATATCACCTTTAAAAGTGGCATCTCAAAGCAATACAGTAGATCGAAAAACAGTTAAAAGGGACCAAAGTAAATACCAGACAAACGCAAACGCGTTTTTAATAAAATGCTTTTATTCATTCAGCATTCAGATTTTCCCTGGTTCAGAAAAAAGACGATTAAAATCTGTAATCTTTCCACTTGTATGTCATCGGACATTAACGAGTACAACCCCCCTCTCTGCGGGAGTGCTGGCTGTGACGAATTAAACCGGTTTCACAGGTATTTTCAAAGTAGGAAGTACAGTACTTACTAGTTAAAAAGCTAGGCTCCTCAATGAAATCGCTTTAACATGCTAATGCGTTGGTGTAACAGTCCGGGCGTGGCAAGCTTCCAATGTCAACACGACTCGATTGGAAGACAATGAACGTATTTTAGCCCTAAATGAATTAATAGCAAACATGGTTTACATAAAAGACATTTTTCCAAGAAAGTTTATAATAATATGATCTATAGTTGAAATCTGAGCCTAAATATAAAGGAAAAGCATTTTCAGAGAGCAATCACGCTGTGTTTATGTAGAAAAAGCGATTAGGTTTATGAGCAATCTAATTACCTATTCGCTTAAAACACTATATAAAATAAAGTTTATTTAAAGATGAATGATAAGTGTTGCAGTTTAAATAATTTTCGTAGTAGGGCTTGGACAGATTCCAAGTGCATTTTTGCAATTTACGTTGCATTGTCCAATGTGCTGTTGTAATACAGTTTAGAATACAGTAAGTCTAAACTGTATCAGTTTTATTTATGGGTTGCAATTTAGAAAAAGTCAAAAACCGTACTCAAAATGCAATTTAGAGCTTTCTGGCAAGAGGAGACACCCAAATTATAATGTAACATGCCACTGTTTGTGCATGAACAAAGTTATACTGCAATTTTCCTTAGATAAATAAATTTTTTGAATCCCCGGCGGAACACATTCCATAAGAATCAGCCCTTTTATACAGTATATCGCCTTTAAACACATATATTTAAACACGCGTTTACGATTTAAATCAAAACGCGATTCAAATCAATATGAATGTTTATTTTGTAACGCATAGGTGACTATTCATTGTTATTAAAAAGACTTAAATTCAATCATGTTGTGATATATAGAAATATAAATTTGTTTGGTGCGAGTGAGGTTTTATTTAATCTCTGACCAAGGGAAACGTTTCATTTTTTCAAAGAAATGTTTGTTAAAAAATAGAGTCATAGTTCCATGGGATTCAATCACAGACCGTGTGACATGGGAGTCAGGAAACTAACACACAGCGCCACCAGCGCGGTCACATGCTGAGGGCTGAAAAAGCACTACAGAAACATTATCAACAGACAATGTACAGATTTGATAAAGATATAAAATAATGTAATTAGGCACAGAACAAGTTTACAGCACAGTACAATAACAAATGCTGACCATGACTTTAGAAGCATAAATTACCTTACACTCAATTTAAACACAAGCTGTCTTTAGCCCTCTAAGCTGGTTCATACAGAAATGTAGAGATCCAGGCTCAGAACACACAGCTTCATTAGCGAATACATATGCAGGACAACTAGAGAAGACGTTTTACAGAGGATGGATTTTTAGAAACATCCCATCAGTGACATCACTGAAGTCAACTCCTACTGTAGGTAACTGTCATGTGGATAGTTTCACAAGAATCAGACAAAGGTTTAAGCATCGCTTGTTCTAGATAAAACTGCAAAAAAAAAACAACAACCCATAATGTACTTCTTTGCGGCTCTGTTTGCCCAAATCATATATTCACAATGTGAAATTAGAAAATAATATTACGTAACCAAAATCCGCAATATGGCAACAGAACCTGTGTAATTGTTGACAGATGATGTACTCGTAACATTTTTACAAGATGAACTACAACATTTAAAAAATGACTTGTATGTACTTGATATCTCTAATCAATCCACGGCGATATAGTTAAAGCAGAGTCCCCGCACTGCATTAAAACAAAACGAAAACTAAAACGCCCTGGGCATACCGTTTCGCGCTTCTTATCAGTTGCTCAAAAGTAATTTGACCGTATGAAATGCATAATATAAACCTAGAAACATATACGAGAGCAGTATTTACGTAGTATCGGTGTCAAGACATACCTCTCAAATACTGTAAATCAAGTTAAAAATATCTCAAGACCGATTCTGGTCATAATGAAACCATGTTTCGTGTATGTTTTCTTTAAAGTACCGAGACCAGCCATATGCTGTATGTTTATGTTCCAAAATTAGTATCGTTTATGGCCTTCACACACGTTGCAGTATGCTCCTATTCTTTTTATGCTCAGGCACTAAGATTTCCCTTCAGTGGTAAAATTCCATATAAATATTCAATACTTAAACGGGCACAGTTAAGACATTAAATATACATATACATACTGTATACAGTACAGTTTGCATACGGTAATATGTTTATGTTCCTAAATCAATCTCTTTTATGAGCATGTGAAAGGCATGGTGAATCACTGTACTTTGCATGATTGGAAACAAATGCGTGATTGCGAAATGCTGTGGTGTTACTTTTACAAAGATGGTCAATGAAAAAAAGAATGTTGACCAGGGCAATACTTTGAGTTTACACTTACAGCTTGTCCAAGGTCATTCATTATTAATACTATTAGTAATATCTTCGTTAAAGACTTTGATGGCCACAGCTCAAACATGAGAGGTTGAGCTTTATTAGCTCCACCTTGCGGAAATTCCGGATACTATTATTTTGCTTGTCGTATTATAGGAGAATTTACGGTAACTCGCGGTATTTACCGGTAGCTTGCGGTAGACTGCGTACAGCGTACTGCAAAATAATGCGGTATCGCCCGCGCATTTTGAATGGCTGCATCTGTATCACAACATGAATTTAAGTCATTTTAATAACAATGAATAGTCACCTATGCGTTTAAATCGCGTTTTGATTTCAATTGCAAACGCGTGTTTAAATATATGTGTTTTTTGATTCACAATCAGACAAATGCAACATAACCCCCCTGCCTGTCTTTTTAGTTTAGAAGGATTCAAGCAGGATCTTAGATGAAAAGCAGCGACCTCAATCAAGCCCAAATCATAATTGAACCCATTCAGAGCCTAAATTAAATTTTAGCGTTTCATTCTGAGCAGAAGACCCTCACACCTGAAGAAGGCTTGCGTTTTCTCTCTTCTCTTTTAAGCATGTGTACAATGCTGCAATACAGTTTAAAATAATTGAAAGTTTAAACAGTATCAACTAAACTCCATTAATATAAGTATCGAGTGGTATTAAATAAATACAGCTTTTTAGTATAGATTACACTTTTCTTAAATGTATTTAAAAAATTAAAATGATTACAATCTAATCTTTCCACGTTTAATCCCAAAATCCCAAGAAAAATAAATCTAAACGGGTGAAAAAAAGCTGGAAGTTTATTAAGATACTTAGAAGACAAAGATAACAATTTATGTTGCATTTGTCTGATTGTGAATCAAAAAATACATTTACTTAAACACACGTTTGCGATTTAAATAAAATGGGGGTAACGGGGACTCTCTCTCTTATTATCAACACTAGTTCAATTGCGGCTTTTCTCAGATACCGTAGTTCGGCATTCAGGTAGATTGCCAGGCGAAATAAAAACAGGTTTCGATAGTTAATAACCACTTTTTATGCGCAAAACACGGGTGATTTTTCATCCTCCTGATCAGTTTAGAAATCTGTGTACGCTGAAAGGTTTTTACTTCCTAATTAAACTTTTAAAATACGCGTTTCGAATAGAAGCAGCATATGCTGTTGTCTTCCTGCTATGTAGAACAGATCAGCAGGTCTTTTTTCCCCAATCAGAGGGGTGTCAGATGGTGTGAGCCAATCACCATTCTGAAGCCATACCGTAATCTCTGGTATAGGGACACCCCAGAATTCTGTCGCATTTTCATTTTAGGAAATTATGAAACGCTTGGTTTAAAGCAAGGGAGATTGTCAGTTATAGTGGACATAAAAACAAGAGTTTGCTGCGGCGTTATTGGAAACCCAATTTTAACACAAATCGCCGGCATTATATCCTAGAAGACACAGACCGGCGCCAGTGGGAGCATAAAAGAAAATGCAGACGAACTAGGGATTGGAAAGTTTGTACAATCGATGGAAATGTTCAAATAAATGTGCAAAAGAAATAAAAAAATAATTTATTCCTTTATCATATTGGCTAGCTAATGTCCTATTTTTGCTAGTTACCTGTGGCTGTGTTTCTGTGTTGTGTAGCAACAAATGACTATATTCTCAGGCGGAGGAACGTAAACAGCTTAATTTTCATGTTAAATAATTTTTTTTAAATTAAATTAAATTCATTCTATACAGCAATCGCATATTTGGGGACCGTTTCATAAAACTTTGATGCTTAAAATATTTAGGGAGAAATGGAAGACTGGTGTGTATTTTTTATTTATACTACTAAGACCAGCCATATACAGTACAGTTTACATACAGTAATATGTTTATCTTCCTAAATTAATATCGTTTCTGACCTTCAGATGCGTTATGCTCCTCTTCTTTTTATGCTCAGCTACTAAAATTTCCCTTTAGTGGTAAAATTTCATTAAAAATATTAAATACTAAGCAGATTAAAATGTGCACAGTAAAGAGATTAAATGATTAAATCTTTTCACTACCGACCAATGCACCATGAGTGCCCCTGTCAGTCATTTTGGCCAGCCAATCACTTACCGCGGTAGACTGCGGTGGCTTGTGGGTAGTTGCGTGCGGTACGGGTTTGTACCGTGCATTTTGAATGGCTGCATCTGTATCTGAACCATAGCTATAGGGAGACACAGAAAATAAAAAAAACAATCCCTGCTAGAAAACACTTGTGTGAAGAAAAAGCACCTGTCTTTCATGTATAAACAGTTTGTTGTAGCTTCTTAAGTCGTGTATATCAGATATGAAACTGAGAAGAAAAAGCTTTTTTTTTTAATTCAGCAGATCTACAGTATAATGCATTTTGTGGATCACTTAGATTTCAAGTTTAATTTTTATTACACTATGTGGTTGGAAACTGCTCCAAAGCAGCAATATACAGTAGCTGGCTTCACAATGTTCATTTATGTATCTTCGTATCTTATGCATCAAGGATTATAAAAGAGGTGCAGCCCGCACCCAAAACCCCCCCTTTGAGGAGACAAAGTAAACGTCATGGTGCAATATACTCATTTGTAATATTACAAAAGTTACACTGAAATAGATTGCAAGAGAAACCAATTTAATAAAAAGTATAAAAACAATAAGAAAAAGGAAACATATCAGTATAAAACATTTTAGATTTTAAAAACAAAGAAAACATATTAGACATAGTGGATTTAAAAATCACATTTAAAAGCAAATAAACACATAAAACAAGAGACCAGATTAAAATTAAAGTTTTGAGTAGTGATTTGAATGACATTATCGCATACTGTAATTTGTATTATATCTGATACAAGTCTGCACTGTTCTGTTTATGAACATCTTTAAACACCCTTCTACCTCTCATCTTTTTCATCTGGCAGTTTTACAGTATTGTGCATTCAGGCATCACATTATTTGAAAAATTAAAAACTTGTGACGTCCAGCTGTCTGTGATACAGTGGTGCCTACAGCTGTATCAAAACTGACACCTCAAACATTCTTGATGGCTGCATCTGTAAATGTATTTTCACATTTTTTCAGAACATTACCTAAAAAAGTAATCTTATGGAGAATGGCAATGTCCATGGCTCATTTAATAATCATGCTGGTGTTAAAATGCAAGAAACACAGCAATGCCTGAAACAAAAAACTTATATTAAAATATAAAAACAAAGCAAATTTACTTGATTGGTAAGTTAGACTGTTCTTTGTTTTTATACTATGATAAATGCATTGTTTTACAGAAAATTGTAGTACATTAGTATGTTTTTGTAAACATATTGTCAAAATAGTTTCTATCTCTACGTGTTTTTAATCATAAGACATAAAACTTTATTATGTTTTTCTTTACCCTTATATTTTACATCATTTCATATCATGTCATATATGCATACTTTTCATATAGTATACAACACTAGAACATATACATTCTATGAGGACCTTTGTAATTTTGAAATAATAGGTCATGCTGGATTATTGAAATGAACACAGTATAAAATCCATACTAACTAATGTTTTTTGTACAAAAGTTTTTTCCCCCAATTTTCTTCCTTCTTCCTATCAGAAATATGTTATCCTATTTAATATAAATATAAAAGTACATAGGCAGCATGGTAGCACAGTGCTTAGCTGTTTAGCTCCTTAAACAGCTGCCTTGCAGTGCTGGAGCCCTGGGTTCAGTTCTAGACCTGGGGTGGTATCTGCCTGGATTTTGTATATTCCCCATGTGTTTACATGCATTTCCTCCGGGTCTTCTGGCTTCCTCCCTCAATACAACAACATATTGGTAGGTTAACTAGATACTGGAAAAATTGGCCCTAGGTGGGAGCATGTGTGTGTCTGCTCTGCGATGGACTGACACCCCTTCCATTGTGTACCCTGCCTTGCACCCACGTCTTGCTGGGATAGTCTACAGCTGCCCCATAACCCTAATTGGAAGAAGCAGTTAGAAAATTGTTGGATTGTTAAAAATACTTAGACCTGGATGGTATAAAAACTTTGACCAGTCCATTAATTCTGTAAGCAGTTCTGAAACTTTTTGTACAGTAGAAAGTCACTGGCAGGTATCTGTGAATGGTAGGAGTTCTTAATATCTTAATCTTAATTGATAGGAAGCTAATGTGCTCAAGGAAAATTGTTTCACAGGCACTTTATTTAAACTGCATTTCTATGTGATAGACAGTTTGACGTGTGGTACAAGAAACAGAAATAATTTGTTTTTGTGTTAAAACATTAATGCAAGGAATTATTTTTATGACCAAGGGTTCCAGTTAATAATGCTTCTTTATTTCTGTGAAGAATTGCATGCCAATTTTAGTACACACATAAAGCATTTATTTTGTAACTGCAGGTCTTTGTCATTAACAGCAGTATTATAATCCTGCAGAACAAAAAGATTAAGAGCTACTTTACATTTACTCTGCTATATAATTCTTTTCAAAGGATGACACCTGATCTTGCTAATTCAGATTAAAGCAGGAAAAGCAGACTGTTTATGCAGAACTAAAGACAACACACTCATATATCTTTATTGGGCATGTGAGAAAGAATTATTTTTAAAAAGCTTGCATATTTTGATCTGTTTTGGATTTATGCTTCTATTATTATTTGAATTTAAATACAAGCCAATGTTTTGGGACTCTTATGTTTTAACAGCCCATTTGACACTTAGCTCTCTTTAGCATTTTTCTACAAAAGGAAAAGCATGACAGACTACAAGGTTAGCATAGAAGTTTAATGGACAAACCCCACAGATAAATATAATTACAAAAGAGGAAAAGTTTTAAAAATGATCACTTTCACCTCAATACAGTGGATTATAAAAGGGGACAGTTTGGGCGTAAATATAACCTTACTAAAGACTTGTTTTATATCTAAATTATCCGAATTTCACCATATGTACTATGATTAAAAAAATACTGAAAGTAATTGAAAAAAAAACTGAGGTAGCTACCAAATTCCCATTTTTCTGTTAAAATGTAAATCAAGAAACATGAAAACCTTTTGATAAAACACCTTAACAGTAACCAATTTTTTCCTTTTCTCCTCTAACCTTTTATTAATAATTTTTTCTTAAAGTGGAAAGAAAAAGAAACTAATGAATGATTAATGAACTCAGCAGTTCAGCCAAATCCTAATTAATGCAATGTAGAGTTGAAATGTATTGAAGGTATGAAATGTATTAAAAGATTATTTTGTGTAACTCTGCTGTCTGAGGGAACAGGGAGAATTTGAATGTGGCAGTGACCTCCTGCAAAGGTGAAAACAGAGTGAAGGGAGGGGTGTAAGCAAGACGTGCAAAGGGGGACTCAGTGAAATATTTATTTCATAATAAATAATAATTTTTCCCTGGTTTTCATAACCTTTATTTTCTTATTAAAATCCCTATTTATGAGACAATGTTTGAGATGTCAAGAACTTTGCAAACAAATGACACAGAACCTTCAAACCACAGGCATTTTAAAGATCGCAATTTGTGAAAATTTTTACAACTTTTATTTAAACAAACAATCAAACAAACAAACAGATAGTAACTGGTTGCATTTTTAGAAACTTTAGATTGAATAAAGCAAATCCCAAGTGTAAGCAAGTTCAATCCATGAGAATTACAATACAATTCAAAAGCTACTGTATGTATGTGAAACACCTGACCATATAAAGTAGAATAACACAAGATCAGCATGTGTAGGTTGCAAAGGAACAAGTAAAGGTTTATCCCATGCTGAAAAGAGAAGAAAAGAAACTCAACATTTCGACTGTGGAACTTTCTTCGGGTGTCAGCGGATCCATAACACAAACCTGTTGGGTTCAACCTCTCATTAATTTGTGAAACTCTTTCTGTATGTTCTATTTTTACGCAGATAAGAATAAACTACATATGACATTCTTTTGGAAGGAGGAAAGATGTTCTGTGCTCAATAGCTTTATCACCACAACACAAATTATACTACCTTTTTATGCATTGGTCCATTTTGTCTGCATTAAGACAAAATGGACCATGCTCCAGCAAATAATGTACAGTATATCGCCTTCTGCAATGCTTCTAGTTTAGTAGGATTTATGCGATAAGCTCATTGTTTAATTGGAGTGGCATTACCCACATCTATAACGCTGTATGACACAGGATTGAGCTGGGGCATCTGTTAATAAAAACAGAGTGCCTTCCAATAAATTTAACTACATCTTCTTTTTTCCATTTCAGCTAAATGAGGAGAATAGAAAGTCAAATGAGTCAGGAGTTTAATAAGTGAGCGTTTTGGTCTAAAATATTTAGCATTTCAAGACCGTCTTCATCTAGACAGTGTACACTAGTTAACAACAGAGTGAGTCACTGGCTCACTTTAAGGTGTAAGACATCTATCTTCACTGTCATGATATGGTTTCAACATATTGATATGCTGTTCTGTAGTTACTTGCAATTGTAAAAATAACTGTTCTTCCTTCCTTTGTTTAACTTAAAGAATTCTGTGAAGAAATCCTTAACCACAAAACCATAACTTACAAGAATTCATCCAGATACAGACACTCACGCCGGAGTCCATTTTTCCAGAAAAAAAACTCCGGCACACTATATTACAGTTCGTTAGCGTTTAGAAGAAGCACGTTAAAACTATACCAAAATATCCACTGTAAATTACCAAGTTAAAGACTTTGATGCATACAATATTTATGAATAAGGTGGAATACTGTGTAAATTTGTATATTTAGCTACCACTACCATCTACTCCATGTGCATCAGGTTTATATTATGTTATACTTCAGTTTTTATTTTCTGCCACGAAAATTTACCTTTAGATTTTCTCAATGTGGATATAAACCTGAAAGAAGAACATCGTGTTCACAACAAGCTACAATATAATAATGTTGTAACAGACAAATACGTTCTGGATCCCGAGATGATGTTAAACAGATGAGTTTTATTGCATGCAAGGAACAATAAAACCTAAGTATTGTTCAAAGTGCCGGTACAAAACTTCTAGTTTATATAGCACTTTTCTGCTGCTTCTGACGTAGCTCATTATTATGGTAATGGGGGGAGATCACAGTGTTCGGCCAGTTTACAGACTTTGGCCAGATGGTCAGTGTTAGGTTTCCTTCCCTGGGGGGTTCCTAGCTGGCATCTGGAAAATCCTTATCAGTTATCCCGCTTTCCTGCCATAACTCTAGCCTGTTACTTAGAAGTCCAGTCCTCAAGCAGAAAGGACTCAGTTAACACCTTCTTCACATCTTATATCTTTCTTCAATAATAAACTATTTTTATATATCCATCTGAGTAATTTTGTTTTTATAAAATAGACTTACTTTTACTCATTAATAAAGTTATATTAATAAAGTAATAAAGCTCAGCATTGATTCAAAACCAGGCATTTTCTGGCAACAGCCCTAATGTTTCTATCTGCTATGTTAAGCATACAATGTGCCACCTGGCAGTTGTACAAAATAGTGCAGTTCAAAAACAGATTTGTTTTTGAAGTGTTGCATTACAGCACTTTGGAGCATGTGTACTGCAATGTGCTGCAGTATCCAGCACGTATTCTGAATGGCTGGATCATTATAGTTGTACAAAGCATTAGTAAGGCATTCAATTCTTAAATTTAAATTAAATTAAATTTAATTTAAATTTGTGTGTACAATGTTATTCACCACATCTTAATAGTAAAATCTATTAACTCACTAGTAATCAATTAAAATTAACACCATGAACCTTTCCTCCGTGTCCAGCAGATGCCTGCACTTTCCTTCTCTGCCTCTCTGATTTGCATGGTCATTTATTTTGTTTTTTACTGTTTATTAGTTATTTATTTTATTTGCTCAAACTTTCATACAAGATCCAATCCCCAGCTGTCCTGCTAAAGTACCTAAAGAGGCTTCTTTATTTATTTTCACATCATTTCCCATTATCTTCAATGCTTTTCTCCGGAAACCCTGGAATATAGAGAACATCCGTCTTCCTGAAAAGCTTGCATTAGGGGCAGGATTATAAATAGACAACACACAATATCAAAAACATTCAATGAACATCCCTATTTTTATTACATTTATTATGATTGGAAAGGCACTGCTAATTGCTTATTATTTTTTTATTGGTCTCTTCATTTACTAGTTTTAGTGAATATAAAGTTTGTAACTTATTGTAACATAATATAACTTAGTAATTTAATTTATAACTTATTTAACAAACGCTCAATTTAATAAAAACTCAACAGAAGTTATTTTAATTATAAATCTGACCACAGCCAGGTCAAATAAGTTTGACCATAGACAGGGGGGAGTTAACTTTCAATTAAAATATATTTTTTATAGTAAATGGTTTATGTGAAAAGCATCCTCACATTACTTTTCTTGATCAAATCAAATAGTCTAGTCAAATCAGTGGAAATACATGTTCATAGTCTTTGTAAGCTTTAAGGTTACATATTATAAATTATTATAGTATATATAAATCAAAGTGATGTTTTGAAGTTATTTTATAATCATAAATCATAACCAATCATTACAATGTTATTGGCTTCTTCTCAGACAGACAGGATTATTACATGTAAAGGAACAAATTAAGAGATGCAATGGAGACCAAATGGTCAGTGTTTGACCATAATAATTTCAACACATACCTCTGTCCATCTGTTATCTGAAACTCAGTTATTCCTGGTTTGTGTCACCATAACTCAGAGCCAATACCAAAAAAGAATGTCACAAAGGAGAAGTGACAGCATTGATGGCACTCTAGTCCAGTTTTAAGACATTCAAAATTTAAATTTATTACATATTTAGATATTTTATGCTTATTAATATTCAGTCTAATGGGTTAACCTGCAAATCTTGTAGAATTAAGTAAAATGCTTAAATTGAAATACAATTGAATGAATAAACCCATGATCCAAATCCGAAAAGCTAGCAAATGCTTTTCATTTTCTCAAGGAATTCCTGTGAATCTTGTATTTGAATCCAAACCTTTATTGAATTATAAAGCTTTATTCAATTAAATTAAAAATGAGAAATATGCTGACACTTCTTGTCATATTTAAGGAGTTAACAGAAAGTGGATTTTGGGCATGCTAAATTTCATTTTGTCATATTATAATTTTATTTTAAAATGTTAAACATCTGTCCAGTATATTTATTAAGAGCAACAAAATTGTATTCACTGCAAAGCTACTGAAAGCACCAAAGACCATAATCAACAAGCTTAGCCCTAGGTGGAATGTAAAAGTGCTTTTGATAATGGAAGCTTTTGTATTATGCATGTTGTCATATAAATGTCTGTGATTAAAACACATACAGTATGTGCAAAAAAGCTTAATACTTCATGACAGCATGCTACTTGCACTGTTCCAGATGTTTTTCTCTCAACTGAACTTACTATGCTGCTGAACATTTATTTAATCTAAGACTACCTTTTAGAGCTGTTTGTGTTTATTTGTAAATGCATCCATGCAATTACAATATCATTTAAATTTAATGGAACAGTTAAATTATTGAAATAACTAAAAAGCTTAAATTAATTAAATGAATCACAAAGAATATCTAAGTTTATATGGTGTTCCTTATATGCTTGTTATTTGTTATAATTAAAAAAGACACAATTATTTCTAGCTTACTAAAATTGTCAGTCAGATAAAAGTATTTAAATATGAATTGAATTCCACTATTTAAGTCTGTATTTCTGGATCAAAATAAAAAAAAAAGTATGCTTATGCAGTATAATCCCGACAACAGTATTAAACAAAAAATAAATACCTGTCTTCAGCAATTGCAAGCAAAGTGCTTAATGCCAAATACCCAATGCCTCTGGGAAACAGAAAGCCAGTGTAAACTACTAGGTTACAATTAACAAATGGCAAGTAAGTTGAACCTTTAATTTTAATCCATGCCTCACTTGCACTAATGATTATAAAGAAACAGTTAATCGTTTGCCTATAAGTTTAATGCTTTGAAGAAAAGAAAAGTTTTGCTAACTGTTGTAATGTTTATTTTGCTCTAGTAATAATCTTGCTTCTTAATAAAAAACAGTTTCTAGACTGGACAAGAGCCAGGTCAAATGCAAACAAAATATCACGCAAAGCAATTTACTTAGTAATGCATTGTTATCAGTGTTTTTCATTTGCTACATAACATGCTCCTAGAGTCCTTCATTAATATGCAAATTCCTAAGATATGTAGGTTTTCACTTCATTACTTCGTCAACACTATTCACACATTATGTTAATGTAGCATGAAAATTACAAAGGGAAAAAAGTAAACAAAATAAAAAAATCTTTTTAGCTTGACTTAACAGTACCTTAGAAAAGAAAGGTTTAATACAATTTTCTAAAGTATATACAGAACAAACTAATAATTTAAAGTATGTCAGTTAAAATGTTTTAATGTACATTACACATTGCATTACAATTTCTAAAGGACATAATGTAAATATGCCTTTTAGAAATTGTATTTTATTCCAATTCTAAATAAATTCCATTTATTCCTTACAATACATGACTCTTGGAACAGTATGTGCAGCATGACGGTATCTGGTGTGATCCTGTACTTTACTTATAAGATAAGATCACTTTATTAGCCATATACAATTTCTTGCATTAGGAATTTGTCTTTTTGCATACCCCAGCTTGCTCTCCATGAGACACACAGACAGGGGGAGAAGCTTAGGGTCAGAGCACAGGGTTAGCCATTGTACAGCGCCCCTGGAGCAGCTGGGGTTAAAGGCCTTGCTCAGAAGCTCAATGGAGTAGGATTCTTCTGCTGGCTGCATGATATGAACTGACAACCTTCCAGCCACAGGCGCAGATCCTTAGCCACAGAGCCACTGCTCCACCCCATGGTTAATTATGGTCAATCTCTTATAGGTAAGACCAACCTGGAACACAATGATTATCACAGCAGTTTATTGATGCAACTAACTTTTAGTAGGACTCCTAGCTCCTAGTTCTGTTATTAAATTCATGTAAAACACAGATGTGTATCTATATAAGTCTAAACGTTATTAGACTTTTACTAGAACATATCACCAGGTTTATGTTCAGTGAAAACAGAAGGAGCGAGTTTGTATCACTCAAAATGTAGAAAGGGGATGTCTGACTAAGAAAAGTAATCTTTCTGGCAATTTTACTGTAGTATTTTTTATCTGAAGTAAGATGGCTTATGATTACAGTAACTAGGCTTGAAATTAAGTTTGAGTTGAAGCTGAGTCACCGAGGCATGTGAGGGATACAGATGTGCCAGAATAATTTAAATAAAAGTCATTCTCTTAACTGATAGATTTAATTACAAATGAAGTTATGCTTTTAAATAGATAATAGGAACTGCAGGATTTAACTTTGCTATCATCTGTCAGTTTTAATGAAAAATAAACTTTTTTAAACCACCCTGATAACCTGGTATATTTTACTTCAATCTGGCTTTATGCAAGGCATTGGAAGTCTAACACAAATTGATTATATTAATCAATCAATTGTACTAATCAATCAGTTATTAAATAGTAGCTTATTTAATATTTGCAGTAGCAGTAGTCAGTATGAATTTTGTTGCATAACAAAGCTTCCACAATTAAATATTGTGGTTGTCTTCTAATGACGTGCAAATATTAAATTACATAGTGATATAAAATTATTTATACAGTTATTAATGAAGTGCTTCCTCATGTCTCATTAGTAATGACTGCTATGATTAATTCATACAATGGGTTTAAAAGCTTATGGTTAAACCAGGTCAATAATAATCTAAACACTAACTTACCATTGGATAGTAAATAAAGATAATTAGCTTTAATTTATAATGAATAGACCTTGAAAGAAAAAAAGTCTTTGAAAAGATGTTTTCTTACTATAAACAGCTATGAAAATATAATGTATGTGTAAAGACAAAAAAAATATTTGACTTCAGTTTGTAAATATTCTGAAAAGTTCCAGGATATATGAGTGATGTTCCACTGAATAATTTCAGTTCCTTTAAGAATTCCTTTAAAAAGTCTGAATACTTGTAACATGGGCACTTGTAACATGGGCAATACTTGACAGGGCCCTTGCCCGAACCAAAAACACCCCTCGGACCATCAACCCAATCAGGAACTCCCGGCGCAACAACTGCATTTCTTTGGTGCTTCCCTACCACCTTAACACAATTCCTATCCCCAGGACTATTAACTACAACTTTTCCATCCTACAGGATGATCCCTCCATTGGGGCCCTCTTTTCTGATAGCCCCATCATCTCATATCGCCGATCACCTAATCTGCGCAACCTTCTTGTTCACAGCTCCCTTGACCGCCCTCAGCAATCATCCACACCAGGCACTTTCCCTTGCAACAGAGCTCGCTGTATCACCTGCAAGTATACATCCAACACCACACTCATTCAAGGCCCCTCAGGACAATTCAGGATCACCCAGATGGCATCTTGTACCTCCAGCAACCTTATTTACTGTATCTCTTGCAGTAAATGCCCAGCCATCTACATTGGTGAAACAGGAAGGAGACTCGGAGACCGCTTCAGAGAACACGTCAGGGCTGTGAAGATTAAAGATCTCTCCAAGCCCATTGTTTTTCATTTCACCTCTGATGGCCACGACCACTCTAATCTTTCTGTCTGTGTTCTCAAAGACGGTTTTCCGAACTCATACATCAAAAAGACTACCGAAACCAAACTTATCCTGCAGCAAGGATCACACCTTCCCCCTTCTCTAAACGACAAACTACTCTTCTTCTAAATTTTCTCCATTCATTGGAATTTTCATTTCACACCTCTCTATACCTATTCTGACTTCACACCTCTTGATTGGCCTCTCTTTCTGTCCCCTGCTCCCGCCTCTCACTCCTCCTCCCTCCTAGCCTTTGTTCTCCCGCTACATTACCTTAGCCTACTGCCTTGTCTCTCTCAGACCTGAAGAAGGCTCCATGGCCAAAATGTTGTGTTTTCTTTCTTCTTTTTTTCAACATGGAATAAACCTATTACTTGTTCCTTTGCAGCCTACACATGCTGACGCAGCTACCCACCTGAACTACTTGTAACATGTTCACTTATAGTCTCCTCTGTGTAGTCTAAGATAAAAAAAGGTTTAAAAGGCAGGGTAAGAAAACAAAGGCTTGGCAAAACAAAACATTTGGTGAGTGGACCACAGAATTCATGCTTTTATTGTGTTGATGGGATATACAGATGCAGCCATTCAAAGTGCGTGGCACAAACATGTACTGCAGGTATTTTCCTACATCATAACGCGTCATACCGCGGTACGTGATTGGCTGGCTAAAATGACCGACAGGTGCACTCATGGTGCGTTGGTCGGTCGTGGAAAGATTTAATCATTTAATGTCTTTACTGTGCACGTTTTAGTATTGAATATTTATATGGAATTTTACAACTGAAGGGAAATTTTAGTAGCTGAGCATAAAAAGAATAGGAGCATAATGCATGTGAAGGTCATAAACGATATTAATTTTGGAACATAAACATACAGTATTATGTAAACAATATATGGCTGGTCTTGGTACTTTAAAGAAAAAATACACACCAGTATTCCATTTCTCCCTAAACATTTTAAGTATCAAAGTCTTACATGTGGTTATTTCGGAAACATTTTTACATGCTCCTTGCACTCTCTGATCATGTTACTGGACATTTATACAGTATACAGTACTCTGTGAGAAAAGTGGTAGTTTTAAGCTTTTCTGCGAATACGCTTGATACCGGAGTAAACAAGCATACTTTTAGAATTTGATTATTGGGAATATAATATGGAATCGCGTATCTAAAGAAATTAATGACAATATAATTATATTCATGTACTGCAACACAAACAGTAGTGTACAGTATACTGTACACACACTGTCTATTGATATGTGTAGGGCTGTTTCACCACTTGTCATGTGAGTGGCGTGATGGTTTTAAGTGCCTGACTTTAAGTGAGAGGTTGGCTGTTCAAATCCAGCTAGTGCCACACATTTTCTTTTAACATTTCTTTGAAAAAATAAAATAACAATATTATGGACAATTAATTGACTTTTTATATTTCTATATATCACAACACGTTCGAATCTAAGTCTTTTTTTAATAACAACGAATAGTCACCGTCTTTCCTTCTGAATCGCTCCAGTAGCAGGAACCTGTATCGTGTGGGGATCCCTTTAGATCTCCCTTCAGATTTAAAAGGTTATTAATAATATCTTCGGTGTCACATCTTCCCAGTTTAGCTGGTCTTTTGCTGCCTACGCATGCTTACACAGCTCCCTGCGTAAACTATCATACTTGACTGAGAAAGCTTTAGAGAACTTAACCTTTTTATTATCAACAAATTGTAAATACGACGTTTATTAATTTGCGTTATTAATTTTTCACTTGAGTGTATGGAGGAGTGTCAACTGTCAATGAGAACAGACCCCCCCTCTTAGGCTGCGCAAACAATTTTACAATTTTTTATAAAGAAATAAAAAATTAGATATAATGATATTGTAACGCTACAGGGTTCACATGGGCACCCTCACCACTGCCATATCAGGTCAGACCCCACCATCAGGGACTCAAACCCAGGCCTCCGGCATCACTCAACAGGGACCCAGCCTCTTGAGCCAAAGGGTAATCTCCCCTCAGCCTGATGGCTGTGGTCCCTGCTAGAACCAGGGAAGGGCGGTGATGTCACCGCGCTGGTAAGCCGGCTCTCAAGAGCAATGGAGGCTGTATGCGTTACAATATAAACATTTACTGTCAAACTTTAAATCAACAATTGATTTAAAGACGATCTGTCAAAGTGCAATGAAATACAATATTGTTGTTGTTATTGTTGTTTTTATCCTGTAAAGTGCTTTGAGAAGCCACCTTTAAAGGTGCTATATACAATAAAGTTCATTATTATTACTGTTGTTAATTTGCTGGACAGAGAGGTGAACATTATTATGCAGGATACATTTACGATTTACGTTGCATTGTCATATTGTGAATTATAAAATAATTAAAAGTCTAAACAGTGTAATGTTTCATAGCCGTTCAGGGACGCCAAATATGTAAATATAGCAGCTCTCTGAAGGCACCAGTTCTGTAGGGTTTGGGCATTTACTGAGACAATTATTAATTGTAGCAGTAAATCACAAAGTTGATTCTTTTGATGGCTTTAGAATCCAACCATGCGACATAACTCAAACAACGCACACACACAGGTACTAATACACGAGGATACATTTATTAATACATAGAATATGCATGTAAACCTAACAGATCTTATCGAGAGGGTTATCAGAATACAAAAGGTATATATTCAGTCAGTTACAAAGTGTTACACATATCAAGAGGACATACGTTCAGTATATCATTCATTAAGACCGTTTCGTAAATGAACTTGGTTATAACTTCTACATTAGATACTCAAAACAAGTACATAACTCTTAGGAATTAAATTGATATCAACTGGTTGGGATAACAATTGAATTCTCGAGCTGTAATGCATTGAAGTTGAATACTCATCCAATCTCTGGGGATTCAGATCTCCTGCAGGCACAAAGAAACAGTTGCAGCGCGCTCTCTGGCTCCGTGCCAGGCTGTGCTGTGTGGCTTGCGACGGTGCGCTGCTGATGCTCACTGTTGGCTTTAATTAGCAAAGTTTGTGCACAGGAGAAAAGATGACTGTGGGTCCCAGCAAGTCAGGAAGAGGACCGGTTTGTTCCTGATGAAGAGCTAGTTCTGAATAGTGATTCAGCTGTCCACAGTTCCGACCTGTTCACGAGGCTTGCTGCTGGTGCTAACCTCGGGTGGATCCTCTGGTTAATCTCTGGCAACCTCCGCTCTAGACTCTTAGAACAAAGGAAAGTTCTGGCACTCGGACACACTGGCCGTTCCGTGGTTGTCCGGGCTGAGTCTCAGGATGGTCAGGAGGCGCGCTGCGAAAATGTCCTGCCCTTGGGAGCCTTCTGCTCCTGGGCTGTCCTGCCCTGGAATTCTCCTTTGAATTCCCTTTAGAAAAGTCCACAGAAGTCCACTGAATCTTACTGAATCTCTCAGGCTCTCTGTGTTGCCTGTTTTTACCTGGAGGAACTTCAGCTCATTGATTGGCTGAAAGTTCCATGGGCATCAGAGTCCCACGTCGGTTACTCAGCCCTACCAGTCCCTGATTGGTTGATCAAGGTGAGATATGAGTCACTTACTCCTGACACTTAGGAATGCAGTCCAGATGTCCATCTGGCACTCCCTAGACAGATAGGCGCCAATGGATGACCATTGATCATGATAGCCAGGCTTAGCTAAGTGCATCCCCCTTTGGGAGCTGTCCTAGGAAACCTTATCAAAAGAAACCTTAAATCAGCCTGCATGAATAGTTTCTCTGTGGCTGCACCACAGAGATGAACAGAGAGATGAGGCCTAATTTGGGAAAGCTCAGAAACACTTAATTCTTTCTTATTAATAAGCCTCACCGCTACAACAGTATCAACTTGAATTCTTATCTCTATTAATGTAACTATCAAGTGGTATTGAATAAATAGAGCTTTTCAGTATAGATAACACTTTTCTAAAATGTATTTAAAAAAAACTCCCATCTTTTTTAAAACACAATAGGCCAGGAAATGTGTTTGACATGCATTTGCAAGTTAAAGCGAATCCGTTGAAAAGCCGGGCGCGATAATTTTTTTGTTCCTTTATTTTCTGATCTGCAAGGCCATTTGGCTACAGCGAATGCGAAATCTGTCTGGCATTGCCAGAGTTTGAAAAAGTTAAAGTATTTTAATCAAGATGGGGGCAAGGGAGTCTTCTCTATGACACTCTCCCTTATAAAATTAAAGTGAAACAAAACAAAAACTAAAAATAAGATACAATCTTCCTGCTGTCAGTCTTTACCGAAGATATCACTAATAGTATTATTAATGAATGACCTTGGACAAGCTGTAAACTCAAAGTATTACCCTGGTCCACATTCTTTGTAACTGTCTTTGTAAACGAAAAGACTTTATTTTTTCATTGACAAAAAATAACACCACAGCATTTAGTTGATCCAATCACGCATTTCCAATCATACAAAGTAAGTCTTGAGAATCTCCTATTCACCATGCCTTTCACATGCTCATAAACAATATTAATTTAGGAACATAAACATATTATGTAAACTGTACTGTATATTGCTGGTCTTGGTAGTTTAAAGAAAAAAATACACACCAATATTCCATTTCTCCCTAAACATTTTAAGCATAAAAGTCTTACATGTGGTTATTTCGGAAACATTTTTATGTGCTCCTTCTGAGCATGTTACTGTTTACTGTTACTGACCATATTATCTGCCCTGCCTGCAGGCACTTTTCCTGTCCATGGGGGAGGGTGGACTGTCTTTAATTAGAAGGATAGCCTATTCTACTCTGAGAATGTAGAGGGGGTGGAAAGTGCCCGCAGTCATTTAATTAGTATTATAATTCGCATTGATTCCCTTGCGAAGATATAAGAATATTCGTACGTGGTCAAAAAATGGCATTAAGCACTTAAACTTAATATAGTCAGTAACAGTAAACAGTAACATGCTGTAACAAGATCAGCTAAACTGGGAAGAAAACGCTTTCAGAGAAAATGTTTCAGGTGTAAAGAACACAGATCCCCAATGCAATTTCAACGAAATCTGTCCCCACACACCCTGCCCCCACTGCGATTAGAATATACACAAAGGACTGAAATCTTTTGAGCAGATGATCAGGTGTTTCGCAAACGTAGGCATAGTACGTAATTCAGGCTTGATGAACTCACACCTGGGATTCGATTAATTAGGGTTATTAATTATTAGAGTTCATCAAGCCTGAATTACGTACTATGCCTACAGATGCTGCCATTCAAAACAAGCGGGTGATACCGCGTCAAAAAGCGGTGCGCTTGTCGCAGTATAACTCAAGTTACCGTATAATACCATATTAATACCATATATTCTCGCATAATACCGCATGATACCTCAAGTAAAATAATAGTATCCGGAATTTCTGCCAGGTGGAGCTAATAAAGCTCAACCTCTCATGTACAGCGTTTGAGCTGTCGCCATCAAAGTCTTTATTGAAGATATTACTAATAGTATTAATAATGAATGACCTTGGACAAGCTGTAAACTCAAAGTATTACCCTGGTCCACATTCTTTGTAACCGTTGTAATGTAAAGTAATTCTTGAGAATCTCCGATTCACCATGCCTTTCACATGCTCATAAAAGATATTGATTTAGGAACATAAACATATTACTGTATGCAAACTGTACTGTATATATATATATGTATATTTAATGTCTTTACTGTGCACGTTTTAGTATTGAATATTTATATGGAATTTTACCACTGAAGGGAAATTTTAGTAGCATAAAAAGAATAGGAGCATAACGCATGTGAAGGTCATAAATGATATTAATTTTGGAACATAAACATACAGTATTATGTCAACTGTATATGGCTGGTCTCGGTACTTTAAAGGAAAAATACACACCAGTATTCCATTTCTCCCTAAACATTTTAAGCATCAAAGTCTTTAACTAACATGAAATAACGTGTATACAGTACTCTGTGAGAAAAGTGGTAGTTTTAAGCTTTAAAAGCTTTTAAGCTTGCAAATACGCTCGATACCGGAGTAAACAAGCATACTTTTAGAATTTGATTAATAGGGAATATAATATGGAATGGTGTATCTAAAGAAATTAATAATGATATAATTATATTCATGTACTGCAACACAAACAGTAGTATATACTGTACACATACAATGTCTATCGATATATGTAGGGCTGTTTCACCACTCATCATGTGACTGTGCAAGTGGCATGATAGTCTAAGCTTGATGGACTTATAAGCGAGAGGTTGGCTGCTCAAATCCAGCTAGCGCCACAAATGTTCTTTTAACAAACATTTCTTTGAAAAAATAAAATAGCAATATTATGGACAATTAATTGACTTTCCCTCTGAATCGCTCCAGAAGCAGGATCTGGTATCCTGTGGGGATCCCTTTAGATCTCCCTTCAGATGTAAAAGGTTATTAATAATATCTCCGGTGTCGCATCTTTCCAGTTTAGCTGATCTTTTGCTGCCCACGCATGCTTACACAGCTCCCTGGGTAAACTATCATACTTGACCGAGAAAGCTTTAGAGAACTTAACATTTTTATTATCAACAAATTGTAAATACGATGTTTACATTGGTGTTATTAATTTTTCACTTGAGTGTATGGAGGAGTGTCAGCTGTCAATGAGAGCAGACCCCCCCCCCCCCCCCCCCATAGGCTGCGCAAACGATTTTTTAAATTTTTATAAAGAAATAAAAAACTAGATATAATGATATTTTAACGCTACGAGGTTCACGTGGGCACCCTTCCCGCTCCGGTCAGCCCGCACGCCCTGGACACCTCACTCCCAGCCGTTCCCCTTGCCCCACCAACTCTAGCCGGCCCAAGTCAAGGCAACCACTTGCTGCAACCAGTCCAACCCCAGGATACGGTCCTCGAGGACTGGGGCGAGGTAGAAGGAGTGTTTCACCTTCGCAGCCCCAAACTTCACGGTGAGCGCCCGCTTGCCAAGGACCTCGGCGCACTGCCCCGTCACTGTCCTCAGGCGCAGGCTGGTGGTTTCCCATCCTGGGGGTCCGGCTGCCTCTGTGCCCGGCAGGACACCAGGCCGCAGCAGGGTGATGGTCGAACCGGTGTCGACGAGGGCCTGACAGGGTCTGCCCTCGATGAGGCAGGGA
Source organism: Atractosteus spatula (assembly GCF_055471065.1). Lineage (NCBI taxonomy): Eukaryota > Metazoa > Chordata > Actinopteri > Semionotiformes > Lepisosteidae > Atractosteus > Atractosteus spatula. The sequence continues at coordinate 43,220,311 of NC_142707.1, read as the reverse complement.
AGAAATAAGCCCCGCCTGTGGCCAACCCTTCCCACGGCAGCAGATGGGGTGAAGCGCTCCTTCTGGCTTTTCGGAGCGGGGGTAGTGTCACTCAAGGGTGGCCTTTCCCCCTTTAGGCCACCCCACCCCCATTTCCCGACAGCCCGAACAGAAATTCTCTGTTCTCCGGCACAACTTTGGTGAAATGAGTAATAATCCAGGCATACTTCCTTAAACAACTATTTATTAACAATGACAGTGACAAACACTACACTACATAAAACTTAAACATACAACACACAAGTACAGTATTTACTGTACATGGTTACAGAAAAGGCATTTCAGAGGCCTAGGTCTAAATCACACAGAAAGCCTGAGGCTGTTACCAAGTATTTAACTCTTAAATAATGCCTAAAGAGGCCAAAGAAGAGATAAGCTGCCTTCTAAACTGAATGCAAAGCAACCTGCAGTTACAGATGCAGCCATTCAAAGTGTGCGTCACAGACACGTACCGCAGGTGACGTCGCTCAGTATGACGCAAGATGACGCGCGGCACCGCAGTAAGTGATTGGTTGACCGACAGGGGCACTTGTGGTCCGTTGGTCTGTCGTAGAAAGACTTACAGTAAAAACGTCTTTGCTGTGCCCGTTGTAGATATTGAATTTACCAATGAAGGGAAATCTTAGTAGCTGAGCATAAAAAGAATAGGAGCATACTGTAACGCGTGTGAAGGCCATAAACGATATTAATTTTGGAACATAAACATACAGTATATAGCTGGTCTTGGTACTTTAAAGAAAAAAATACACACCAGTATTCCATTTCTCCCTAAACATTTTAAGCTTTGAAGTCTTTAACTAATGTGATACCGGAGTCAACAAGCATACTTTTAGAATTTGATTAAAAGGGAATATAATATGGAATCGCGTATCTAAGGAATTTAATAATGGTATTCGTGTGCTGCGACAGGGCTGTGTAGGGCTGTTTCGCCTGCCTGGTCATGCGAGCTGTGTTGTAGCCGACTGGTCTAGGTGCGTGCCTAGCAACTGGTAGGTTGTGTGTTCAAATCCAGCTGGTACCGGACTTTTCTTTTAACAAACATTTCTTCGAAAAAATAGAATAGCGATATTATGGACAATCAATTGACTTTTATATTTCAAAATATCGCAACATGATCGATATTTGCGATATTTTGAACATATCTTCCCTTCTGACAGCGGTTCCTCCTTCTATTGTGTGTGTGTGTGCAACAGAGTAATTTTTTATAGAGAAATGGAGGCTGGACAGTATGCGTTACAATATAAACATTTATATTGATTTAAATCGTGTTCTGATTTAAATCGCAAACGCGTGTTTAATTATGTGTTTTTTAATCATAATCAGGCTAATGCATTCCTACATTTTCTGTATGAACCAGCTTAGAGGTTCATACAGAAAGACAGCTTGTGTTTAAATTGAGTGTAAGGTAATTTATGCTTCTAAAGTCATGGTCAGCATTTATTATCGTACTGTGCTGTAAACTTTTTCTGTGCCTAGTCACATTATTTTATAGCGTTTTTATTGCGTTATTAAATCTGGTGGCGCTGTGTGTTACAGTAGTTTCGTGACTCCCATGTCACATGGTCTGTGATTGAATCCCATAGAACTATGACTTATTTTTTTAACAAACATTTCTTTGAAAAAATGAAACGTTTCCCTTGGTCAGAGATTAAATAAAACCTCACTCGCACCAAACAAATTTATATTTCTAAATATCACAAAATATGTTCATTGTCTTCCAATCGAGTCGAGTTGACATTGGAAGCCTGCCACACCCGGACTCTTAAACCAACGCATTAGCACGTCAAAGCCCATCGAGGGTATTGAGCCAGTATTGGCTTTAGTATTCCCCCCCTCTCCCCTCAATTCAATTCAATTCAAGGTGTTTTATTTGCATGACAGATGGGTACAAGCAGTGTTGGGTATGTATATTGTAACGCTTACGGCAGACAGGCACTGTGTAAGAGCCGGCGCACCAGAGCAGCGCACCGAGGGAGCGTCTGCATTTCTAACTTAGTTTTTAAAATTAGTCAAGCAATATGAAGCATCCCCTTTTACTTTGTGCCTGAGCATAAAAAGAATAGGAGCATACTGCAACGCGTGTGAAGTCCATAAACGATATTAATTTTGGAACTTAAACATACAGTATATGGCTGGTATCGGTACTTTAAAGAAAACATACACACCAGTATTCCATTTCTCCCTAAACATTTTAAGCATCGAAGTCTTTAACTACCGCGATACCGGAGTCAACAAGCATACTTTTAGAATTTGATTAAAAGGGAATATAATATGGAATCGCGTATCTCAAGAAATTAATAACGATATAATTATATTCATGTTGCAAAAGAACTGCAACGGACATAAAAACTCCCTTGCTTTTAATAGAGCGCTCCATAATTTCTAACTACGAAAATGCCAAGTGAAAGGATTTGTAAACATATTTTGTTAAAGCAAGTCAGTTTTTTCCGCAACACATAAAAGACATTTTTCCAAGAAAGTTTAGCCTTTGTCACTAATGAAACCACTAAATAAAGACATAAATATAGAAATCTTAAGATTTGTTTTATTTAATGTTGGTAGCAGGATGAACTGTCAGAGTGTATATTTTGTCGCAGAGTTGCTGCAAGATGTTAACAGTGAAAAAGGTATTTAGAAATTAGTTATTTCAAGATGAAAATTTTCAGAATAATTGCAAATCTAGCAGGATAGAGAAAGCACAGAAAACTGGCAGTTAGATTGATCAGATTAGTATGAAAAGTCATTTAGCAAAGGGAATTAGAAGAGTGACAAACTAGTATACTTTAGATCTTTTTTTTCTGAACCAGGGACAATCTGATCATGTTTCCCTATAACAATAATAAAAAACTTTATTTGATATATCACCATTAAAGGTGGCATCTCAAAGCAATACAGTAGATGTAAAAACAGATAAAAGGACCACAGATTACAAAGTAAATGCATATAAGAAAGACAAGCAGGTAGAGGTGCTACCAAAATTAGAAAATGAAGCAGATACAGACACTAAGTCTTCTGAAAAGAAAGGTTCTGAGGTTAGATTTAAAGTGGCCCTGGTGTGTGTGTGTTTGTGTCTGTCCTGTGATGGACTGGCGCTATGTCCAGGGTGTATTCTGCCTTGTGTCCGTCGCTTCATTCATGTGCATCCAACACACAGTTCAACGCTAGCAACTACACAAAATCTAAAATATGAGCTCTACTTGCCACTTACAGTACCAACAGTACCAGCTAACTTTAGTAGTGACATTTTCATGGATCTTTTTAACAATAAAATTTACAACATCAGACTTCAGACACAATTAAACAGGCCTCAAAAAAGTCTGGTACAAACATTTTCAGCATGGAATAAACTGTTACTTTAATGGTATAAACCTTAAATGGATTCATATTCTCAATAAGATTTGGTGCTCAGTAACATGACTTAGAAAATGACAGAAGACATGCGTATCATGCTTATCCTTCTATTTTTCATAATCGTAAACTCCTTAAGGCAGTTACATTTTCTCTGTTCTGACCTGGAGTTACAGAGAAATTTAAATTCTAATAAGAGATTTGTAATGAGGAAAGTCATACCAATCACTCATACAGTACCAGGATTTGCAATTACAATACAAATACTTTCTTTCTGTATGTGTTTATTTTGCAGTTTGAGTCTATGGCATTCCTTTGGGGGTCTATACTCCAAGGCATGACTTTTTTATGTATAAACATCAGTATTTACTGCTATTAATTACTGTACGATTTATAGTTGAAATCTGAGCCTAGATATAAAGTTAGATATAAAGTTAAAATCTTGACAAAGCAATGTAGGAAATACAGAGAAAATAAATTCTTTCTGACATCTAAAATCAGTTTCGATCAAGGTCTCTAAAACGAACAAGAAAAAGAAGATTTTCGGAGGGCAATTACGCTGTGTTTATATAGAATAAGTGATTTATGAGCAATCTAATTTCTTGTTCGTTTAAAACAGTGAAATGTCAGCTGTAAAAGATCGCACCAGAAACAGCACTCACTCTGCCTGTCATAGACGTTCAGGAAAGGCTGAATGAAGTCATGTCAAGTACAATAATTCGGAGAACAATAATACCAGTTGTAGGACAGTATATAAGGAGGATAAGGATTTTGAAGTTGACTCGAAATCTGATAGGTAACCAGTGCAAGGACTTGAAAACAGGTGTAATGCATCCCTGATAGGATTCTTGCTGTCATATTCTGAACATATTGAAGATTGCTCAGTGTGGATTTAATTTCCCCAGTGAACAGGATGTGCATTTATTAATTCTAGAAAAAAAGCCTTTCTTGATTTCTCTAGTTCTTAGTTTCTCTAGTTCCCTTTAAAATAAACTATTATTCCACAATGCAGAGTATTACATGGCCAGTATTTACACATGATATTTGTGATTTAAAGAAATTAACACAAGCAGCTTTTGGAGATTTAAGTGTTGGCTGAGTTATTGCAGGATAAAAGACTAGAGATGTTGGCAAGAAGAAGATAGTTTGGGGAAAGCTGAGGAATACACTTATAACAAGAACACTTCCTAATGGGGTTAGGCATACTTTTGATGAAGATGATGAAGTTAACAGACTATATGTTTACATAGATACTGAAATAAGGATTGTATTTTAGATTATGTGTAGTTGCTGGCATTGAACTGTGTGTTGGATGCACATGAATTGAAGGAATGGGCAAACATAGCTGATGCGGATCCACAGAGCCAGCATATTAAGATGTTTATAATTAGAGGCAATTTGTTTAAATAACTAGGTATGGATACTGATGTGCAAGAGAGGTGGAAAGGCTGTTTCCTTAAGCCAGCAGTAAAAAATATTTTATTCTCAGTGAGATGCTGCCATTTCATAGTGGGTTTCTAACACTGTGTATAGTTCCATCCACACAGTGCCTTTACTTCCATTTCTAATCTCTTTATCCAGTACAGAGGATTTGGAGCCTATCCCAGTAAGCAACGGACACAAGGCAGAATACACCCTGGACATAGCGCCAGTCCATCACAGGACAGACAGACACAAACACACACAGACCAGGGCCAGGTTTCCCATAAACTAATTAACTTACCAGTATGTTTTGGAGTGCGAGAGGGAGTCATATCACACATATGGAGAAAAACCATGTAACCCAGAGAGAACATGTAAACCCCACACACACAGGATGGCAGGAATTGAACCTAGGACCCCAGTGCTGCAAGATAGCAATGCTAACCACTTTGCCACCATTATAAATGGATGAATATCTTAGTTATCTTTCTAGTTCACAGGTTTGCATGCATAATTTAATTTTGAAAGCCACTGAGACATCAGGTACTACTGTTGTATTTATGAAAAAGAAACAAAACAAAAAACATACTAACAACTGTGACATCCTACTCCTTAGCTAATACATTTTATTATTCATAAACAGTTAACATTGTTAGCAAAATATTTTGAATTATATTTAACCCTATTTTTTCTTTAGTTTTGTATTTAACTTATTATATGATAGTCAGACTTAATGTATATTTGAACAATGAAAATATATTTTTACAAGATTTTACATTAAGCACTTAAAATTAATATGGTTAATAATAGTAAACTGTAACATGCTGTAACAAGATCGGTTAAACAGCGAAGAAAATGCTTTCAGAGAAAATGTTTCAGGTGTGAAGAACATAGATCTCCAATGCAATTTCAACCAAACCTGTTCCCACACACCCTGCCCCCACTACCATTAGAATATACACAAAGCACTCAAATCTTTCGAGCTAATGATCAGGTGACCCGAGAGAGAGCGAGAGAAACACCAAGGGGTATCACCAAGGGTATTAATAATACGATCTATAGTTGAAATCTGAGCCTAAATAAAAAGAAAAAGCAAGTGATTAGGTTTATGAGCAATCTAATTACTTATTCGTTTAAAACGCTATATAAAATAAAGTTTATTATTAATTTGCTGCACAGAGCGGTGAATATTGTTATGCATAAGACAAAGATAACGATCCTGATCAGTTTAGAAATCTGTGTACGCTGTAAGGTTTTTACTTCTTAAACTTTTAAAGTACACGTTTTGAATAGAAAGAAATCCTCTTCCTGTTACAGTATGTATAGCAAACTAGCACGTCTTTTTTCTCCAATCAGAGGGGTGTCAGATGGTGTCAGCCAATCACCATTCTGCGTTGGGTAGCAACGGGTGACTGTTCTCAGGCGGAAGATGTAAACAGCTTAATGTTCGTGTTAAATAATTTTTTAAAATTCAATTAAACGGGCACAATTAAGACATTAAATATACATATACATACTGTATACAGTACAGTTTGCATACGGTAATATGTTACGCGATTAAAAAATAAATAAATAAAACTGGAAGGTTCAGCACCAGCTGGATTCGAGCACACACCCTGCCCGTTGGCAGGCACGCACCTAGACCAGTCGGCTACAGTCAGCTCGCATGAGCAGGCAGGCGAAACAGCCCTACACAGCCCTGCCGCAGTACATGGATATAATCATACCGTTATTAAATTCTTGAGATACGCGATTCCATATTATATTCCCTTTTAATCAAATTCTAAAAGTATGCTTGTTGACTCCGGTATCACGTTAGTTAAAGACTTCGAAGCTTACAATGTTTAGGGAGAAATGGAATACCGGTGTGTATTTTTCCTTGTGATATTTTAAGCTCTAGTTGAATGATAGGTGTCGCATTTTAAATCATTTTCGTAGTTAGAAATTATGAAACGCCCTGTTAAAAGCAAGGAAGTTTTTATGCCCGTTGAAGTAAAACAAAATGCCTGACAAAGTATGGCTTGGACAGATTCCAAGTGCTTGTACAAATGTGCTAAAGAAATTATACTTTGAGTATACAGCTTGTCCAAAGTCATCCATTATTAATACTATTAGTAATATCTCCGGTAAAGGCTTTGATGCATAAATATTTCTGATAAAGGTAGGTTGTGTACTTTTGTCCAACTGAGCAATCTTGCTTTCATAAAATATACCAACATTTTAATGACTGAAGATTAACATGCTGTAATACACTGTTCAAAATTAAAGGCTCAAATGCTGTACATGAGAGGTTAAGCTCCCCCTGGCGGTTTTACAAGGTGACGCCGGATAGTTTCCGGCAGAGCGTCAAATGACGCGCGATTAACACGTCACACTGCGTGACACTGCGAGATGCCGCGCCACGCCCACCGGGGTATGCCGCAAAATAACGCACGCATTTTGAATGGCTGCATCTGTAAATGTCTCTCTCTACAAACCAGATGTCACAAAATTGAATGGGAGCCTATCTCCCTGTTTTTAAAATGCTCCACCAAGCAGGAAAAGGTTTAACCATCTTTAACCAAGGTTTTATTGACTCAGGAAACACGAGTTTCTAAAAACACAGAATGGAAAGCTCTCTCGGGTTTTGTGCAGATGATTTTGAAGTAGGGATCACATTTGATCACTACACATTAGGCATTGACCACTTAAACAATTTAATTGAAACATACTGTATGACAGCGAAATATTTGGAAATAGAAAAAACAATCTAACACTCTTGTGATCATAGCTAAATGAAAACAACAACCAATTAATATGAAGTAAAGATACAAAATGAATTGCAAACAATTCAGAAAGAGTTAAAATATAACATACAAGAATGAAGTAGGAATATGTGATATTAAATGAAAAAGAATATTATAGTACATGTAAGTTACAATTATTAATAAATCACCTAAAACAGTTTAGCCAAAAAGTCTTACATATGAAATTGTACTAGTTATTTTTTATTACTTTCATTATCACAGCAACAAGTTGCCTGACTATAAAGCAAAAATCATCATTTTGATTTTATTGTACCAATTTTTTGATGGCTATTGTATGCCCTCAGGTGTATCTATGAAAAAATGTTTTACTCCTATTTGCAATCAAATATTACTGTGTGCTATACCTTTATCAGATCAATGTTGAATATTTTTTAAAATGTTTATTTTCTTATTTATTTGCAGCCGAGTCTGGGTGTCATGTTGTGGTTTTAAGTCAGTCTCTTTTAAAGACAAAAGTTTATTTATTCGCATGCCATCAGCACTTCTCTCTGGGTTTTTGCTTATCTTTGTCATGATTCACACTGCCCTTGCCAAAAGCAGTAATAACACTGTCAAATTGTGTTTGTGATTGCGATATCAGCTGAAAACCTCCTTTAAACACAACAGTAGCTATCTAAATTTAATTAATTACTTTGACTCATAGATTTTTAGTTTATCTACATTCCATACAGATACAGGTAGCTCCAGGATAGTCTTCTTACCCTTTCCTACATTAATTATCTTCATTTTGCTGATTATTTTTGGTCTTATGCATTTCAGGTGATTATTTATTGAGGACATAGTTAAGATTATCACAGGAACATAAAATAATTATCTCAGGGTTTTGAAAATAGAAAGTCCTTATCTCCCAGATAAAGAGATAAATTATCTAAGGATTACTGTGTGGTCATTTTATGTTGATCCCATGTAATCTTAGCATCTTGGCAATACCATTCTGTAAATTAAATCCAAAGAGTTATTGAAATAAATATTAGTGATACACTTAATATTAAATAGTCCCTACTGTTAGTTGTCCTTTTTGTGCATGAATTGTATTCATTTGAAGCCATAAGATACACAAGGTCCTTTATGTCTGAAAATAAGCACTTTTTAAGCTTCTTATAAACTTTTGAGCCCTTATCACCAGTTATCTAGAATTCAGTGGCAGCTTCTTTAATGGAAGGCCCAGTTTTCAAGCCAGTATAACCTCTGTGATAATAAGAGGTTTCAGCTTAACCATTAAAAATGAACAGCACTACACTTTTCTGTTTCTGGAAACATGACCAATTTGGCTTTAGCAGTGATATGGTGCTGGTGCCATTAATCACAATTTCTGGAAGTAGTCAATGTTCATTAGCAACAGTTGCGGTGTCCAGATATACAGTATGTAGTATATGTCATAAGACCCACTTTTTCCTTCCTCTAACAATAACTCTTTCCTTCCTCTAACAATACACAATGTGCATGGATTTAAAGACATGCTTCAGAGACCAGAACACAAAGTGCATTGCATGCATAACTGTACACAGGAGCTCATCAGTTGTCTCTCAGGCAAACAGTCCAAGCCACAATGCCTCCTCCAACAAGGAGAAATCATTGCTTTGGGGGAGTCTAATATTATTAATATTATATAAATTAACTAATATTAGTGTAATAATAGAAATAATATATATATATATACAGTACAGAAGTATAATACAAAAATGTAATACAAAATGTATTAAGTATTCTACAAAAAATATTGCAGTTTTCAACACATTACTAACTAAAGCCATTTCCAGTATTTTTCAGTTTTACATTTTACAGCCATTTCTTAATATTTTAGGGAAGATTACAAAAAGGTGGATTTCTCTATTCTCCTGATGTGATTCACACAGTACACTATTACAACAATTTTGTCTGTATGAACTATTTACACAGCCTAGAGGCAACATGGTAATTGCAGAGCTACAGTATATATCTACCCACACTGTGTGGATCCTCAAATATGACTTTTAACAAAAAGTCCATAAAATGTTTCTGGTTGTAATTCTTGTTATAGATGTACTTCATTAAGTGCTACAAATATACATTATGGTTTAGGAGCCACCTAAATAATGATAGTAATAATAATAATAATAATAATAATAATAAATCATTGCTTACACTTATATAGCGCTTTTTGGACACTCCACTCAAAGCGCTTAACGGGTAATGGGATCTGGATGATGTGATGGCAGGCTTAGTGTGCCAGAATGCTCGCCACACATTAGCTATCAGTGGGGAGGAGAGCAGAGTAATGAAGCCAATTCATAGATGGGGATTATTAGGAGGCCATGATTGGTAAGGGCCAATGGGAAATTCAGCCAGGATGCAGGGGTTACACCCCTACTCTTTACGAGAAACACCCTGGATTTCTTAATGATCACAGTCAGGACCTCGGTTTTACGTCTCATCTGCGTTGACAGAAATCTGACAGAAATTAAGAATTGTACAATTACTTATACACTTTTTCTCACTGTGTTACAAAAATATATTGTTTGTAAGAACCCAGTCCAGATAAGAACAAAGAGAAACCCTTAGGGGCTTTAAGGACTGTCCTACTGCCAGGCTAAAAGATCTGCAACTTTCTAATTTTGAATTAGGTTAAGGTATTCAAGTATTCAAAACTGTCAAATGTATTGATAAGGTAAACCCAGTAGACTTCTTCAGAGTGAACAATGAAACATGAACCAGAGGACACAAGTGGAAACTTCAAAACTGGGACCAGAAGCAACATCTTTACACAAAGGAACAGGTAAAGGTTTATTCCATGCTGAAAAGAGACAAAATATTTCAGCTATGGAGTCCTCTTGAGATGTCAGAGTGAAGCAGCTACCTTCTTGAACATCTTTACACAAAGGTTTTTTGCTTAGCAAATTTGTACACTAGTGCTACATTATTGTTGAAGGGGCTATGAAGGTGTGTCAGGATCTAGATACAATGGTCAACATCTAGCTAGTGTCAACATTTGCAGTTCTCAGGGTTTCAAAGAGAGTAAAAACAATGTATGGAAGACCAGGTGTTTACTGATTTATTAAAATTATTAAGATTATATAAGATTATCAATTTGCTTATCTTTGTCATGATTCACACTGAGCTTTACTGAGCTTCGGGGGATTTGAGGAACATTGATCAAAAGGAATCATCTAGTTTACCTTAGTTAAATAAGGTATTGGTAAATCATTAAAAGTCATCAACAGTTCAGGAACACAGGATAAAAAGAAAGGTAGGGAGAAGCAAAGCAAGACAGGAGAAATACAAGGAGAAAGGAAAAGAAGCACATGCCAGGTAAGAGGGGCTTATTCAAATCAACCTTAAAGACCAGTTAGTTAACTATTTGAAACTCGTTTAAGAGAGTTTACCATCTGTTATTTAAGGAATCTCTGATTTCCTCTATAAGAATCCCCAGGTTGTATTCTGTTTTATCTGGGATACCGGTTTACCTCTCTTGTTGGCCTGTTAAGTGTTATGTAGGATTTTGAGTACTTGGTAGCAATGTGGGATTTCCTCTGATCATGAACCATTCCAAAGGGCTTGCAGAATAGATCCCATTTGTCTTGTTGTTTTTATCTACATTCAGTAATCATCAAAAAATATCAATATACAGTAGCTTTTTCGTCTTTGGAACTGCCATCTATTAAACTTTCAAAATAAAGCAAAAAAAAGGTTTATAGAAAGAGAGATTTAACTCATTTTAATTTAACTGATTTATCTCTATTTTTGGTTTGGTTAGACATATATACTGTAGGATTTGAATACTTGGTAGCACTCTGGGGTTTTTCTGGTTGGTCATCAAATAGGCCTTCACGATGCCTGGTTTGTAAATAGTGTAACTTGTATGTTGTATATTAGTGCTGTGTGTTCTTAAGTGTCTGTCGTGTCATTATTAATAAATATTTGTTTAACCCAGTGTGCTTGATTTATTACTCTTTTCATTAAACTTGGGCTAAAGAGTAAAAGGCAGTGTGGTGGTTCAGTGGGTAAGGATCTGCACCTATGGCTGGAAGGTTGCAGGTTCATATCCTGTGGCCAGCAAAGGAATCCTACATTGCAAGGCCCTTAACCCCAAATGCTCCAGGGGTGTTATAAATGGCTGACTCTGCACTCTGATCCCAAGCTTCTCTGTCTGTGTGTCTCATGAAGAGCAAGTTGGGGTATGTGAAAAGACAAATTCCTAATACAAGATATTGTATATGGCCAATAAAGTGATCTTATCTTAAAGAAATCAGATGCCTCTAATTATACTAACCATTTGGGTATATTCTTGACAAAATCTTTACAATTTGCGGGTTATGATAATTTATTTTAATTTACTGATCCTATACCCCTATTTGTACCAATATTTTAATTTTAATTTGAGCAATCTATTGTATTTCAAGGTGTTTGTTATGTCCCAGTGTGTGGTCTGTGTGTTTTGTTGTTATGTTCCACACTGCTGACCTTTAATTGTTCTCCCTTCCCCATTGGCCCACCATTACACCACTGTTCCGTATGACATCATGATCAATTAGCTTCTCAGCCAATCAGAGTGCATCTTATTCAGCATATAACATGGAGGTCCTCTGAAGGAAGAGGCCTTTCGTTTGACTGCGGTCCTGTTTGGTTGTGCTTTGCTTCATTTCGCTTTGGTTATCACTTCATTTCACTTTTGCTTCAGCTTTGTTGCTTTGTTGTTTTGCTTTGTGTATGTGTGTATTTTTGTATAGCTTCGGTTTTGTTGGTTTCTGTTTGTTTGTTTGTGTTTATCCTTGTTTTGCCATTACCTTGCCCTAACGTGTTACATGTTCAACCTTTGTGTTCTTTTGTACCCTGTTCCTGTTGATTACTCTTGTTTTCCCTTATTTGTATTCCTCGTTCACTTGTGTTTTGTGTGAACTTTTGTGTATAAGGTTAGTTTAGGTTGTTGGGTACATTCTACACACTTAGTTGATTTTGTATTAGTGACACTAGTTTAGTACGGGTGAGTGCCACTTGTCTTGTATGGTTTTGGGTAGTCAGTGGAGGTTAGCTAGGGCATTGAAGACGCTGATGACTGTGTGTTTCGGGTTTTCTTTTATAGACAGGTTAGCTTTCCCTCACTTTCCTAGCCAGCTCCAATTTGTTTGTTATTTTCTTTTCTTTGGCACCACTCTAGTTCCTTACCCCTGTGTGTTATCGTGTCTTACCAGTCACTTGTTCAACTTAAAATCATCACTTTTGCACCCACCTTTGTCATCACGCTTCCTAGTCCCTCACCAGAACCCACCTGCTTCCAAAAATTATCCTAAATGTTACACCCCTGTACCCCTAGACACTTGGGGTCGTAACAATGTTACTGGTATTATTGTTATCACTTCAATTTCCATGTGCATAAAATGAACACAGTGCTACGTGTATATTTTGTAACACTTTACATTTCTCTCCGGATTCATCATAACCAGGGCCTTACCTTAATCTTTTTTCACTCTTAAAAATGAGGACCGAAGTCAATTTCTTGACTTTTTTAAAAAACAAGCAGCTCTTCTATTGCAGTGCCGTCTGGACTTTTTTTCCCCAATATTATCAAACCTCGTGGAAATTCCTAACTGTGGTAGTTTTGTATTCCTCATTTTTTTCCTTTCTGTTTGATTTCCCAACTCACCACACCTACAGTCCCAGCTTCAATAAGTTGTGCTATCTCTCCCGTCTCCCCAAGCCTATATTTTGCTGTCCCAGTTGTAACCCCAGTAGCTGAATCTTAGGAAGCCCTATGGGTATGAGTGTGTTGCATCAGTTTAATCCAGTTCTGAGCATCTTTGTTCATTCCCACACTGTCCCTAGCACCGGTGGTCTAGGCTGCTACAGCGATGGGTTCTCCCCTGCTCTTTACACCTCAATTGGTTAGGGTTAACTGATCAGTGCTGCCTCCCAGCTCTTTTCCCTCCCAAAGCTTCCAGTCACATAAGTACATACTGTAGCTGATATTTCTACTCTTTTTGTGGGATCAACTCAGAATACATTCTCATCCATTCCGTGTACCAAACTTCAGCAAGTGCCAGTTCTCTTTCGGTTTCTGCGTCAGACTACTCTTCCGGGGCCACCACAGTGTTTACCACTACCCAAAACAGAGTTGCAATCTCACACCAACGAGTGATGCTAGCTACTTTATACAGTAGCTTTCTTCCTGCTGCTGCTTCAAGCTGCTCTTCCAATCACTACAGTGTCTTCCACCGCCACAACAGTGTTCAAACTTCTAGTAGGTCTTGTAAGAGCTGACAATATTTGTACATCTCAGGCACTGCATATCTCAATTTATTTGATTAAATAAGTTGAAGGCTGTATCATACACATTATTCATTTACTCCATACTACACACATATAATGCTCAGTTCTGGCAAAAGTGGCTCTTAGTTTAATGTTTGAAACCACCTCTGTCATTTCCACAGCCAGGCAATTTAAAGTCAAAGTATAGATTGGTATAGAATCTGATTGGACTACTGAAATGTAAGTATGTAAAGTATACTTTACAAGATATTAGTCAAATATGCATTTAATCTAAAATTGATTACATACTGTAAAATAACATACATAAAAGTAAGCATAAATGCTAAAGGGGATTATGAAATAGCAAAATAAAATGAACTAAAGTGTGGCAGAAAAATAAACATTTAAAAAATGTAGAATTAAATATTTCTAAAATAATAATGAATTTTAAAAAGCAACATCAGCAGCCAAGTAATAAGCATGGCTTGCTAGTTTTGTTTAAAGAAGCACATGGCTACTCCTTAGGAACTGCACATGGTCCATCTGAGAAGGGAGCTGCAAAAGAGCCCAGTAAGACTTCATAACTATCTGATGCCGAGTCATCATATAGCCATGGTACAGTTGAGCAAAGGGAATATGAACCTTCAAAGGAGATGCTCTCCTTACTGACACTGGACTACTGTGCTAGGGTGCAGCTGCACCTGTTCTGCAGGGTTCAGTTTTTCTAGGCCCCACAACGTACGTACTAAGATCACAAGTATGGTTCTTTGGACTTAATGGAAAAAAAATGTCTTGGTAATTTTTTTTTAAATAAAGGCCCTCAAAATCATTCCTGTTTTCCTCTTAACAACACAGTCATAAGAAGATGATCTCGATTTTTCTCCCTTTTGGGATTAAACATATGTCATTTTAGGAAGACATCATTGGTGACATTAAAATATTAAAATGAATCTTAGTACTCCACAAACTGTTAATAAACAAGAACGAATTATAAAGTAAAAAATGTAGTAAATAAAATAAAGTTATAACAAATAATTGAAATTAAAGAATAACACTTGGAAAGTACAGCTACTGGTATCACCTGTTATATTGAGGATTCATTATTTTACACTGCTGGCACCAGTGACAAAAGTTCACTCAAATTTCACTTTTTGCTCCCCAACACATCATCAAAAGTTATAAGATATTTGTCTTTTCTTTTACAGATGCAGCCATTCAAAATGCACGGTACAAACCCTTACTGCGGGCATCTACTTATGCACCACCGCTACGTACTGCAGTACGTGATTGGCTGGCCAAAATGACCGACAGGGGCACTCGTGGTGCATTGGTCGGTAGTGAAAAGATTTAATCATTTAATCTCTTTACTGTGCACATTTTAATCCACTTAGTATTGAATATTTATATGGAATTTTACCACTAAAGGGAAATTTTAGTAGCTGAGCATAAAAAGAAGAGGAGCATAACGCATCTGAAGGTCATAAATGATATTAATTTAGGAACATAAACATTACTGTATGTACGTAAACTGTACTGTGTATGGCTGGTCTTGGTACTTTAAAGAAAAAATACACACCAGTCTTCCATTTCTCCCTAAACATTTTAAGCATGAAAGTTTTATGAAATGGTACCCAAATATGCGATTGCAGTATAGAATGAATTTTAATTTCTCCCGGACTGTTACATTTCTACTGGACTTTTACACCAACGCATTAGCATGTTAAAGCGATTTCATTGAAGAGCCTAGCTTTCCTAACTAGTAAGTACTGTACTTCCTTGGTTTTGGAGGGGGGAGGTGTCTTTCGCTGGAAATCTCACCCCCTTCTACTTTGAAAATACCTGTGAAACCGGTTTAATTCGTCACAGCCAGCACTCCCGCAGAGAGGGGGGTTGTACTCGTTAATGTCTAAGCCGGAACATATCATTATATCTCATTTTGTATTTCTATAAAAAAATCGTTTGCCCAGCCTAACACTATTGTTGTTATTGTTTTTATCCTGTAAAGCGCTTTGAGGAGCACAGCTTTCTCACCACTTAGATTACTTTTTGATACCATCCTTACACAAAGCAGAAACTTCTTGTATTTTCCGATGACATACAAGTGGAAAGATTACAAATTTTAATCATCTTTTTTCTGAACCAGGGAAAATCTGATCATGTTTCTCTATAACAATAATAAAAAACTTTATTTTACATATCACCTTTAAAAGTGGCATCTCAAAGCAATACAGTAGATGTAAACCACAGATTACAAAGTAAATACCCAGACAAACGCAAACGCGTTTTTAATAAAATGCTTTTATTCATTCAGCAGAGAGAGAGCGTAAAACCTGGGCGTAACAGCTGTTCCTCACTCGCTCTCTGGATAAACGTCTTGCCTGTCCTGTTCTTTGTTTTCCTAATTTGCTGATTATGCCTTCTGCGATCCACTCCTGCCCTCACACCTAAAGAAGACTATTTTAAATTTCTTTGTGCGGTCCATTGTGCAATTAACCCTTGTATGTGCTGTCCTTAAGGTGATATCACATAAAGGTGATATGTAAAATAATGTTTTTTATTATTGTTATAGAGAAACATGATCAGATTTTCCCCGGTTCAGAAAAAAAGATCTAAAGTATACTAGTCTGTCACTAGTATACTTTTAATACAGTCGTTGCTGTGCTCTTGAGATCCTTGTGATATTTCGAGCTCTGGTTGAATGATAAGTGTCGCAGTTTAAATCTCTCTCTCTCTCTCAATTCAATTCAAGGTGCTTTATTAGCATGACAGATGGGTACAATCAGTGTTGGGTATTTACTTTGCTTTGAGATTCCACTTTTAAAGGTGATTTATAAAATCAAGGCTTTAACTTGCTTTAACTCCGCAAGTCTGAGTTCTTGTGTCTGTCCTATCCAAACCCAAAAGTTTTACAATATGTATCTTTATAGCAGGTGGTGTACAGCTTTTTAGTATAGATTACACTTTTCTAAAATGTATTTAAAAAATAAAAATGATTACAATCTAATATTTCCACGTTTGATCCCAAGATCCCAAGAAAAATAAATCTAAACGGGGAGAAAGCTATGCTGAAAGTTTATTAAGATACTTAGAAGACAAAGATATCAATTTATGTTGCATTTGTCTGATTGTGAATCAAAAAACACATATATTTAAACCCGTTTTTGCGATTTAAATCAAAACGCGATTTAAATCAATATAAATATTTATATTGTAACGCCTAGGTGACTATTCATTGTTATTAAAATGACTTAAATTCGATCATGTTGTGATATTTAGAAATATACATTTGTTTGGTGCGAGTGAGGTTTTATTTAATCTCTGACTCAGGGAAACGTTTCATTTTTTCAAAGAAATGTTTGTTGAAAAAAATGAATTGCTCCAGCGGGATTCGATCACAGACCATGTGACATGGGAGTCAGGAACCTAACCCACAGTGCCACCAGCAAGGTCACATGGAGAGTGCTGAAAAAGCACTACAGAAACATTATCAACAGACAATGTACAGCGTGTACTATTCTTGTGATGCGGTACATGAATATAATTATATCGTTATTAATTTCTTTAGATACGCGATTCCATACTATATTCCCTTTTAATCAAATTCTAAAAGTATGCTTGTTGACTCCGGTATAACGTTAGTTAAAGACTTCGATGCTTAAAATGTTTAGGGAGAAATGGAATACTGGTGTGTATGTTTTCTTTAAAGTACCGAAACCAGCCATATACTGTATGTTTAAGTATACACTATGTACCCAATTAAACTGAGACCATTATACATTAGCAGGCCTGGGTAGTGAACTTAAGAAGCACCCTGATTATATTTGTTATTCCTTATAAGGCTTTCAAAGCTAGCATCTTACATTATTACACTCCCCTTCATTCAATCTATTTTTTATAGGTGTAAAACAGCACCATTTTAAAAGGCTGTATAACCATTTAGTGCTGCATCAGGAAGATTTAGTCAGACACATATGCACTTACATGATGACAGCAAGGTGCGCACTGAAAGCACGGATCACCCTTGAGGATTTTAGAGGAATATCTATCAACTCTGAAGCCAGAGTGATAATAGCCATTAGTAACAAAGGGTGTACTACTTGTCAATTTTCCAAAAGAGGAAAAAGCATTTACTGGAAAGATAAACCGTGGCTGTCAAGAAAAGCAGGAACGCTTATCACTGACAGGATTAAACTTGAAAAGGTACTAAAAGACTACAGTTAGTGTACAAGAACTCCAATGTCTACACCTTTTTTACTGTTGAATACATAACAAAATGAGTCTGTTTCTGGAAATATGTCCTTTTTAGTGTTAATAATGTTTTTGCAAATAATATATATTTTTAAATATATAACTTCTTTATTGAATATTTTTACAATGTCTGTTTTGCTTATCTCATTAAATATAAAAACAATTGCTTTAATGTGTCTTGTTATTCTAGACAATGTTTTGTTTTTGTGCAGTCTGTACAAAATAAATGTTTCTAGCACTACATAACATGTAATGTAATTTTTTCAAATTAATGACTATGAGACAAACCAGGTATTCAATGCCCTTGTTTAATCTGTGGATCTGTGGATTTTGTATACACCTGGTAATGTGACAGATATTTCAAATGTACATTGAAAAAGGGAAGTTCTTAAATGAAGTTTAGGAGAGGTAACAACAAACAAACCAATTTCACCATGCTATTCTAAATTATTATTCATTACTAATGTCTGCTGTATACAATATATCTCATGCAAACATTTTTTTTCACATTTTTGTTTCACGTAATATTCATCTAAGCATGAACCATGCTCCAAACAAAAAAGAGGAAAAGAGAAAATAAGACAAAATGAATAAGAACAATGTTTTAATTGTGACTTCACTAAGGGCTCACCTAGATGTCAGTTTATCAAAAGGACCCCTGGTTGGCTCCTTCTACTACTCCAGGAACTTACATCCTAATGTACTTTATCCTCTTCTTTGTTTCTCTTAACATTCCATCTTCTTCACAGCCTGTTGCTGTTTTTCTTGCTATTTGTCCACCATTCCTGTTTTTTCTGCTTTTTCAGCTCTTTCTTGTTTTCCTCATCATTCTACTCATTCTTACGTATTCATTTAATTTCTATTCTTACCACTCCTGCGTCTTTTCATGATCTACAGTGTGAACTAATTGCAACGTCTTAAGGTGCCTTTGGCTTTGGTTTTCTCCATCTCGGCCCCTGTTGTTCCTGACACTGTCTCTTCAGCCTCAAGTTTGTCCAGTGTCCTATAGCATTTAATATCTACCTTTTCTCTTGCTGGTTCACAACACTGCCTAATATCCTTTGGCCCTATATCCTAACTGAGTAAAAAAAAAAAAGGTTGACACCTGCTACTCCTGATAACACCTCATTGGGCCCAATTCTATCCAGCGTTCAAACTCAAGCTCAGCCAGCAGGTGTCCTATGCTTTTTTTTTCTAATGCCATGTCTACCTTTCCTCCTGTCCCTATCCCTGGTGTCCAACATGGCCCAACACTTTTATTGCCTTTGTCCCTGAGTTCCTCCCCCTCCGCTCCTATTGCTCCTGTTACTACCTCCTCTGGTCTGGGTCTGTCCAACATACTACTTCTGGCCCAGTCAGTGAGCATTCTGCAGTATTATTCCATGTCCTCCTGCTGATATCCTTGGAATCCAACACAGCCTAACACCTTGGTTTTTACCCTGCATTTCTCCCTCTTGGGTAAGAAGGTAATCCTTCTGAAATTACATCTCACTTGAGGAACATTTTGAAGAAATCAGAGTGTATCTTTTGGGAACTATCAAAAAAGGATACTGATGGTGTTGGCAAATACAGCAGATTTTCCACTGGAGAGAAAGATTGAGCTGAAATAATGATGCTACTATGGTTGCTTTCATTTTCCCTGTCTCAAACAATGCAATTTGTATCTTCAAAATATCCAATCTCAGTTAACCATTATGCAAAATCATTATTGGTTTAGTTCCAACGCGGAGTAAGTTGCATACTTGTTACTCCATATATTCAGAACTTAATGATTCTGAATATATGGACTAAAGAACAACATACCTCTTTCTTTAACTTCTCTAGGAAGACTTCACTAGCATAGAAGTTTTTTATTTATCATTTGAATTCAAATTGTTTCCAATCATCCCTTTAAGGTGTGGGGATCAAAGTGTAGTGAACAGAATGTGTATTAAACTGTCATTTCAGATCCTGGCAGTCTTTTTCCACAATGTATACTGTAACTATCATGAAATTTCCATTAGTAAATTCTTCACAGAATGGAGCCTGCAATCTAAATTTTCACTTGCTTTCTCTGTGGGTATTCTGTGTAGATGGAACTGCCATATACACATACTATTACTGTCTTTCTGAGTTTGTTTTTATTGCTGTATTTTTGCTTTGTGATACTGCATTCCATGGATATCTCATATTCCCATCAATAAAACATTAAAATGCCTTTGTCTACTTGTAAATGCACTTTGATGTTTTTTTCAAAAGAAGTTTCCCATGTTTTGCCTCACTACATTAAATTATTTTTTTAACTGTCTAACTTAACCATGGAGATGCATTTTAATGATTAAAACCATTTGGTTACAAAAAGAGAGGGAAGAGGGCACACCTAAGAATTATTGAGGAGCAGCTCAATAAAAATCAATAAATATAGCACAATCAGCTATACACATGCTTGCTGTACTTAAAAATATTTTACTTATTACTTCTGATCAATGTTTTGGAATCAAAAATAAAAAATAAAATTACTTTTTGGATAGTGGACAAATTAAAAAATATATTTTTTCAATTATCAGGTTCACTGTATAAAAATACATGTTTTTCTTTTCTTTAGTACCATTCGCTAATCTCTGGAAAACATTGTCTAAGTCCCAA
The DNA here is from genome assembly GCF_055471065.1 of Atractosteus spatula. Classification (NCBI taxonomy): domain Eukaryota; kingdom Metazoa; phylum Chordata; class Actinopteri; order Semionotiformes; family Lepisosteidae; genus Atractosteus; species Atractosteus spatula. The sequence goes on along the minus strand of NC_142707.1, from coordinate 43,199,600 downwards.
TCATTATATTGATAATTGATCAAGTTTGCTTTGCAAAGTATTTTAGTTACTTTTGACATGGAAAGTTTTAATATGAAAATAATTTCTGGAACAACTCTATTCCCCTCATATGAATTTCAAATATATTACCTTCCTATGTCTTGATTAACTTTGCCATTGAATTCTTAGACACCATTATTCTATGTTTAAAAATAATGTTATTGATATCTTCTTCAAATGGTACTGTCAAGAAAGGGTAAATTCATGACACCAAATTATGCCAACCATAAAGTAGGTTATTAGGGAGAAATTTGACACACAATTGTGAAATGAATTATTTTGTCCTTAACATTATACTTATAGGAAGAGATACATTGATGGCATTCTTGTGTTTTGGAGAATAGGTGTTCAGAAACTAAAATTGTTTCATTTGTTAAAATACTTTGTTTCAAAATCTAAAATTCACCATTGAATAGTTTTAAAAGTTTGGTTTTATGAATTAGTAAAGACAAGACTGTGTTATATACGGACTACAGTTTATCTATATAGAGTGAAAAAAGTTGTAAAAGAAACTGATTTAATAGATTTTAATGAAAGATTTCAATTTGGGGTTTACAAGAGCAAGTATATTCAACAAGAACAAAACATTTCAATAGGAAAATAAAATAAAATAAATAGGAAAAGCATATATTTTTTAAAACTAAACAAAAATTTAAATCTCGGTAAATCCTTAGAGGATGCATCAACACAGAGAAACACAGGTTAAAAGACAGGACAAGAGAAATGAAAGGAATGAGCGAAGAAGTGTGCCAGGGGAGAGGACCTTGTTTTGATTAGTCTTGAAGTCTGGATTGTAGCTAAGTAATTTCAACCTAGTTTATGAGTACAAAATGTTCCCTTTTAGTTGGTAATGCATTTTTAGAGTAGGGAGATATCTGTTAATTTAGGATGCAGGGTATGTCTCTTGTTAACTTATTTAGACATTATATAGGATGTGAGATTAGGTGGTTATCAGTCTGGAATTCTGGGTCTTAAGAATATAGGCTTTTGAGTTCTATAAATAGCTCTGTTTAATGTTGTACATGGGTAAAACTTTGTGTCATTTAGTTTTGTGTCATTGTCTTGTCAATATATACTGTATATATTTGGTTGTCCTAGTTTGTCTTTGATTTATTACTCTTTCAACAGAATTGTGCCCCAGATAAAGGACTCATGGGCCTCAAATTATACCAACCACTAAAGTATATCTTTGTTAATTGGGGTACATTTTTTTTATTTCAATGATATTATTTTCAATGTTCATATCAATTTGTAACAATCCAGTAGGTAGCTGTGTCAGAATGCATAAACTGCAAAGGGATGGGTAAAGTTTCATTCCATGCTAAAAGGTAAAGAAAAGAAACACAACATTTTAGTCTTACTCGGATTAATAAGTGGAGTAGAGTATTTTGGGAAATTGTCATTATCTAATTATAACAGTGTTCAATTTAGTTTGGCAATTCTGTTTTTTTTTTTGGTATTGATAAGGGATCAAAATATGCTTCATAGGTCCTTGCACGTCCACACACATCTGCCACTGCTTTACAAGGCTGTATATTAAAATGAAGATGATGGTCTGGAAATCAGTTACACAGCCTCTTAGACCATGTTTCAATTACTTTACCTCCAATTCCAGAGAAATATGCATGTCACATACTGTAGCTTCGTCATGTTTTATGGACAATATACCATGCCTAATCTCAACTCCAATGACATTTAGAGTTGTCTAAGGAAAGAGGAGCATGCAGAAATCTGCAGGCAGTAGGCAGATAGAGCTTTTGGAATTAGTTATTCAACAGTGTATTTACTGATCTACTGTACCAATACTGAATTGATAATGGATTTCAAAACTACTCGATATTGTGTATTGTTATTATAACTGATACAGAGGTTTTGCAGGGCTAAACTAATAAATTGCTGAGGCCTGATAACATTTTACATATTTTATTAGTAAGGAAATGAAAGATATTCATCAACTCTTCATCTCATTTCACTAAGGATGGAAGCTGTACTTATGGATAATTGGAAATGTAACAAATTAATAAAAAGTAAGTCAGAACCAAACCAGGAAATTACAGACAAATCAGACTTCTGTTACTAGTAAATCAAGGTAACAGGGAAAAGGGGAGAAGGAAGACCCACAATCAATACAACTATGTAAACTTAATAGAAAATAAAAAAACACAAAGAAGGTGCACCACAAATGGAAATTTAGTAGTTATTCAGTATGTCATTCTATATGGCAAAGAACTATACAAAGATAAATTCAGCATTTAGTTAACATAAATAGACCATCTTTTGGATGCCCTGATTAGTATGTAGTGTGCAGATGTAAAAATAAAAATGTGTGTTGCAATTGTTTTTTCCTTTTGTCTAGATTATAAAAGCAGCAGCTGCTTGATGAGGTTCTGAGAGTGGTGGTCATTCCCGTTGCAGTTTTATAAAAGTTGTGGGCATTCTACACAACCATAACAAGAAGTCAGAAAAATAATTTCTTGCCTGTTTCTAGGATTTCCTTTTCTGATGAATTTTGCATGCAGATAAAACAACCTGGTTTCATCATTGTAATATTTTTTTTTCAGAGAGACTAAAAATCATGGAAATGCAAATGGTCCACCATATATTTTATCAGCATTTATTTACCATTACAGTGTTTTGCTGCTCAGGACTTCTCACTATATAAGGAAGAGTGAAAAACAATTTGGAATAAAGAATAAACAGTTTGCTTATGAAGACAAAATGCAGTCATTGCCAAGTGCTGCCTGATGGACTCTTGATTGACCTACAGATGCAGCCATTCAAAATGCGCGGGCGATACCGCATTATTTTGCGGTACGCTGTACGCAGTCTACCGCAAGCTACCGGTAAATACCGCGAGTTACCGTAAATTCTCCTATAATACGACAAGCAAAATAATAGTATCCGGAATTTCCGCAAGGTGGAGCTAATAAAGCTCAACCTCTCATGTTTGAGCTGTGGCCATCAAAGTCTTTAACGAAGATATTACTAATAGTATTAATAATGAATGACCTTGGACAAGCTGTAAGTGTAAACTCAAAGTATTGCCCTGGTCAACATTCTTTTTTTCATTGACCATCTTTGTCAAAGTAACACCACAGCATTTCGCAATCACGCATTTGTTTCCAATCATGCAAAGTACAGTGATTCACCATGCCTTTCACATGCTCATAAAAGAGATTGATTTAGGAACATAAACATATTACCGTATGCAAACTGTACTGTATACAGTATGTATATGTATATTTAATGTCTTAACTGTGCCCGTTTAAGTATTGACTATTCATATCTAATTTTACCACTGAAGGGAAATCTTAGTAGCTGAGCATAAAAAGAATAGGAGCATACTGCAACGCGTGTGAAGGCCATAAACAATATTAATTTTGGAACATAAACATACAGTATATGGCTGGTCTCGGTACTTTAAAGAAAACATACACGAAACATGGTTTCATTATGACCAGAATCTGTCTTGAGATATTTTTAACTTGATTTACAGTATTTGAGAGGTATGTCTTAACACCGATACTACAGTGCTTAAGTACTGCTCACGTATATGTTTCTAGGTTTATATTATGCATTTCATAAGGTCAAATTACTTTTGAGCAACTAATAAGAAGCGCGAAACGGTATGCGTTTTAGTTTCGTTTCGTGCTGGGACCCGTGGATTGATTAGAGATATCAAGTACATACAAGTCATTTTTTAAATGTTGTAGTTCGTCTTGAAAAAATGTTACGAGTACATCATCTATCAACAATTACACAGGTTCTGTTTCCATATTGCGGATTTTGGTTACGTAATATTATTTTCTAGATTTCACGTTGTGAATATATGATTTGGGCAAAAAGAGCCGCAAAGAAGTACATTATGGGTTGTTGTTTTTTTTATGCAGTTTTATCTAGAACAAGCGATGCTTAAACCTTTGTCTGATTCTTGTGAAACTATCCACACGACAGTTACAGTACCTAGGAGTTGACTTCAGTGATGTCACTGATGGGATGTTTCTAAAAATCCATCCTCTGTAAAACGTCTTCTCTAGTTGTCCTGCATATGTATTCGCTAATGAAGCTGTGTGTTCTGAGCCTGGATCTCTACATTTTTGTATGAACCAGCTTAGAGGGCTAAAGACAGCTTGTGTTTAAATTGAGTGTAAGGCAATTTATGCTTCTAAAGTCATGGTCAGCATTTATTATTGAACTGTGCTGTAAACTTGTTCTGTGCCAAGTCACATTATTTTATAGCGTTTTTATAGCGTTATCAAATCCGGTGGAGTTTCTTGACTCCCATGTCACATGGTCTGTGATTGAAACTTGTAAAACCGGTTTAATTCGTCACAGCCAGCACTCCGGTTGTAAAGTAGAAGCAGGCGAGATTTCCAGCGAAAAACACCTCCCCCTTCTTCAGGTGTGAGGGTCTTCTGCTCAGAATGAAACGCTAAAATGTAATGTAGGCTCTGAATGGGTTCAATTGTGATTTGGGCTTGATTAAGGTCGCTGCCTTTCATCTAAAACCCTACTTGAATCCTTCTAAACTAAAAATCAGTGTTTGTGAGTTCTAAATAAAGAGGTATCCAGGTAACAGTGAAACGGGCGGACAGTCTGGGGAGATCGCCCGTTTTCCATGTAAATAGTTCCCTGGTTCCGCACCCCTTGGTGTTTCTCTCGCTCTCTCTCGGGTCACCTGATCATTAGCTCGAAAGATTTGAGTGCTTTGTGTATATTCTAATGGTAGTGGGGGCAGGGTGTGTGGGAACAGGTTTGGTTGAAATTGCATTGGAGATCTATGTTCTTCACACCTGAAACATTTTCTCTGAAAGCATTTTCTTCGCAGTTTAACCGATCTTGTTACAGCATGTTACAGTTTACTATTATTAACCATATTAATTTTAAGTGCTTAATGTAAAATCTTGTAAAAATATATTTTCATTGTTCAAATATACATTAAGTCTGACTATCATATATTAAGTTAAATACAAAACTAAAGAAAAAATAGGGTTAAATATAATTCAAAATATTTTGCTAACAATGTTAACTGTTTATGAATAATAAAATGTATTAGCTAAGGAGTAGGATGGCACAGTTGTTAGTATGTTTTTTGTTTTGTTTCTTTTTCATAAATACAACAGTAGTACCTGATGTCTCAGTGGCTTTCAAATTTAAATTATGCATGCAAACCTGTGAACTAGAAAGATAACTAAGATATCCATCCATTTATAATGGTGGCAAAGTGGTTAGCTTTGCTATCTTGCAGCACTGGGGTCCTAGGTTCAATTCCTGCCATCCTGTGTGTGTGGGGTTTACATGTTCTCTCTGGGTTACATGGTTTTTCTCCATATGTGTGATATGACTCCCTCTCGCACTCCAAAACATACTGGTAAGTTAATTGGTTTATGGGAAAACTGGCCCTGGTGTGTGTGTGTTTGTGTCTGTCTGTCCTGTGATGGACTGGCGCTATGTCCAGGGTGTATTCTGCCTTGTGTCCGTTGCTTCCTTAAAATCTAAAATATGAGCTCTACTTGCCACTTACAGTACCAACAGTACCAGCTAACTTTAGTAGTGACATTTTCATGGATCTTTTTAACAATAAAATTTACAACATCAGACTTCAGACACAATTAAACAGGCCTCAAAAAAGTCTGGTACAAACATTTTCAGCATGGAATAAACCGTTACTTTAATGGTATAAACCTTAAATGGATTCATATTCTCAATACGATTTGGTGCTCAGTAACATGACTTAGAAAATGACAGAAGACATACGTATCATGCTTATCCTTCTATTTTTCATAATCGTAAACTCCTTAAGGCAGTTACATTTTCTCTGTTCTGACCTGGAGTTACAGAGAAATTTAAATTCTAATAAGAGATTTGTAATGAGGAAAGTCATACCAATCACTCATACAGTACCAGGATTTGCAATTACAATACAAATACTTTCTTTCTGTATGTGTTTATTTTGCAGTTTGAGTCTATGGCATTCCTTTGGGGGTCTATACTCCAAGGCATGACTTTTTTATGTATAAACATCAGTATTTACTGCTATTAATTACTGTACGATTTATAGTTGAAATCTGAGCCTAGATATAAAGTTAGATATAAAGTTAAAATCTCGACAAAGCAATGTAGGAAATACAGAGAAAATAAATCCTTTCTGACATCTAAAATCAGTTTCGATCAAGGTCTCTAAAACGAACAAGAAAAAGAAGATTTTCGGAGGGCAATTACGCTGTGTTTATATAGAATAAGTGATTTATGAGCAATCTAATTTCTTGTTCGTTTAAAACAGTGAAATGTCAGCTGTAAAAGATCGCACCAGAAACAGCACTCTCTCTGCCTGTCATAGACGTTCAGGAAAGGCTGAATGAAGTCATGTCAAGTACAATAATTCGGAGATCAATAATAACAGTTGTAGGACAGTATATAAGGAGGATAAGGATTTTGAAGTTGACTCGAAATCTGATAGGTAACCAGTGCAAGGACTTGAAAACAGGTGTAATGCATCCCTGATAGGATTCTTGCTGTCATATTCTGAACATATTGAAGATTGCTCAGTGTGGATTTAATTTCCTCAGTGAACAGGATGTGCATTTATTAATTCTAGAAAAAAACTAGATTTCTCTAGTTCTTAGTTTCTCTAGTTCCCTTTAAAATAAACTATTATTCCACAATGCAGAGTATTACATGGCCAGTATTTACACATGATATTTGCGATTTAAAGAAATTAACACAAGCAGCTTTTGGAGATTTAAGTGTTGGCTGAGTTATTGCAGGATAAAAGACTAGAGATGTTGGCAAGAAGAAGATAGTTTGGGGAAAGCTGAGGAATACACTTATAACAAGAACACTTCCTAATGGGGTTAGGCATACTTTTGATGAAGATGATGAAGTTAACAGACTATATGTTTACATAGATACTGAAATAAGGATTGTATTTTAGATTATGTGTAGTTGCTGGCATTGAACTGTGTGTTGGATGCACATGAATTGAAGGAATGGGCAAACATAGCTGATGCGGATCCACAGAGCCAGCATATTAAGATTTTTATAATTAGAGGCAATTTGTTTAAATAACTAGGTATGGGTACTGATGTGCAAGAGAGGTGGAAAGGCTGTTTCCTTAAGATATAAAATATTTTAATAAAATAATAAAATATTTTATTCTCAGTGAGATGCTGCCATTTCATAGTGGGTTTCTAACACTGTGTATAGTTCCATCCACACAGTGCCTTTACTTCCATTTCTAATCTCTTTATCCAGTACAGAGGATTTGGAGCCTATCCCAGTAAGCGACGGACACAAGGCAGAATACACCCTGGACATAGTGCCAGTCCATCACAGGACAGACAGACACAAACACACACACACCAAGGCCAGTTTAAATCTAACCTCAGAACCTTTCTTTTCAGAAGACTTAGTGTCTGTATCTGCTTCATTTTCTAATTTTGGTAGCACCTCTAACTGCTTGTCTTTCTTATATGCATTTACTTTGTAATCTGTGGTCCTTTTCTCTGTTTTTACATCTACTGTATTGCTTTGAGATGCCACCTTTAATGGTGATATATCAAATAAAGTTTTTTATTATTGTTATAGGGAAACATGATCAGATTGTCCCTGGTTCAGAAAAAAAGATCTAAAGTATACTAGTTTGTCACTCTTCTAATTCCCTTTGCTAAATGACTTTTCATACTAATCTGATCAATCTAACTGCCAGTTTTCTGTGCTTTCTCTATCCTGCTAGATTTGCAATTATTCTGAAAATTTTCATCTTGAAATAACTCATTTCTAAATACCTTTTTCACTGTTAACATCTTGCAGCAACTCTGCGACAAAATATACACTCTGACAGTTCATCCTGCTACCAACATTAAATAGAACAAATCTTAAGATTTCTATATTTATGTCTTTATTTAGTGGTTTCATTAGTGACAAAGGCTAAACTTTCTTGGAAAAATGTCTTTTATGTGTTGTGGAAAAAACTGACTTGCTTTAACAAAATATGTTTACAAATCCTTTCACCTGGCATTTTCGTAGTTAGAAATTATGGAACGCTCTGTTAAAAGCACGGGAGTTTTTATGTCCGTTGCAGTTCTTTTGCAACATGAATATAATTATATCGTTATTAATTTCTTGAGATACGCGATTCCATATTATATTCCCTTTTAATCAAATTCTAAAAGTATGCTTGTTGACTCCGGTATCGTGTTAGTTAAAGACTTCGATGCTTAAAATGTTTAGGGAGAAATGGAATACTGGTGTGTATTTTTTTCTTTAAAGTACCAAGACCAGCCATATACTGTATGTTTATGTTCCAAAATTAATATCGTTTATGGCCTTCACACGCGTTGCAGTATGCTCCTATTCTTTTTATGCTCAGGCACTAAGTAAAAGGAGATGCTTCATATTGCTTGACTAATTTTAAAAACTAAGTTAGAAATGCAGACGCTCCCTCGGTGCGCTGCTCTGGTGCGCCGGCTCTTACACAGTGCCTGTCTGCCGTAAGCGTTACAATATACATACCCAACACTGCTTGTACCCATCTGTCATGCAAATAAAACATCTTGAATTGAATTGAATTGAGGGGAGAAGGGGGGGATACTAAAGCCAATACTGGCTCAATGGGCTTTGACGTGCTAATGCGTTGGTTTAACAGTCCGGGTGTGGCAGGCTTCCAATGTCAACTCGACTCGATTGGAAGACAATGAACGTATTTTAGCCCTAAATGAATTAATAGCAAACATGGTTTACATAAAATACATTTTTCCAAGAAAGTTTATAATAATACGATCTATAGTTGAAATCTGAGCCTACTTTAAAAATAAAGGAAAAGCATTTTCAGAGAGCAATCACGCTGTGTTTATGTAGAAAAAGCGATTAGGTTTATGAGCAATCTAATTACCTAATCGCTTAAAACGCTATATAAAATAAAGTTTATTTAGAGATGAATGATCAATGTGGTAGTTTAAATAATGTGAGTCAGGAAACTAACACAGCGCCACCGCATTTAATAACGCAATAAAAACGCTATAAAATAATGTGACACAGTACAGCACAGTACAATAATACTGACCATGACTTTAGAAGCATAAATTACTTTACACTCAATTTAAACACAAGCTGTCTTTCTGTATGAACCTCTAAGCTGGTTCATACAGAAAATGTAGAAATGCATTAGCCTGATTATGATTAAAAACACATAATTAAACACGCGTTTGCGATTTAAATCAGAACACGATTTAAATCAATATAAATGTTTATATTGTAACACATACTGTCCAGCCTCCATTTCTCTATAAAAATTTACTGTTGCACACACACACACAATAGAAGCGGGAACCGCTGTCAGAAGGGAAGATATGTTCAAAATATCGCAAATATCGATCATGTTGCGATATTTTGAAATATAAAAGTCAACTGATTGTCCATAATATCGCTTACCTATTTTTTCGAAGAAATGTTTGTTAAAATAAAAGTTCAGCACCAGCTGGATTCGAACACAAAACCTACCAGTTGGTAGTCACACACCTAGACCAGTAGGCTACAAGAGAGCTCGCATGATCAGGCAGGCGAAACAGCCCTACACAGCCCTGCCGCAGTACACGGATATAATCATACCGTTATTAAATTCTTTAGATACGCGATTCCATATTATATTCCCTTTTAATCAAATTCTAAAAGTATGCTTGTTGACTCCGGTATCACGTTAGTTAAAGACTTCGAAGCTTACAATGTTTAGTGAGAAATGGAATACCGGTGTGTATTTTTTTCTTTAAAGTACCAAGACCAGCTATATACTGTATGTTTACGTTCCAAAATTAATATCGTTTATGGCCTTCACACGCGTTACAGTATGCTCCTATTCTTTTTATGCTCAGCTACTAAGATTTCCCTTCAGTGGTAAAATTCAATATCTACAACGGGCACAGTAAAGACGTTTACAGTAAGTCTTTCTACGACAGACCAACGGACCACGAGTGCCCCTGTCGGTCAACCAATCACGCACCGCGGTATCCCGTGTCATCATACCTGCGGTATCTGTACCGCGGTGTCTGTGCCGCGCACTTTGAATGGCTGCATCTGTAAGAGCAATACCAAATCAGTCTTTGTAGACTCATTCACATCATCCTTGCGCCCACCACCAGCACCAGCAATTTATTTTCTATCCAAGACAAAGCAGATTGTTGTCCAATCATAAAAACCTCAGCTGGGTTCTGCAGTAATGCATAAAGTGGATGGAATGAAAGTGCTTGGGTGAACACATGGAGACGATTTCTAGTTAACTCTAGGTCTATCTAACACAGGCCCCAGAGTGACTACAGACTGAACTTCAGCCTCTCCCATTGACAAAGATGCCCTTTCAACCATGGTATCATGGAACAATTCCAAGGAGGATGGGTCAATTCACATAGCCCATTTTGATTCTTTCAAGCATGACCTTTTTGTTGTCTTGTAGAGGTAATCATCATAGATCCAATAACTGCATAGAATTCCTTAAGTGGTTAACATCTGTTTTTTCAAGGCCTTCTACTATGTATTCCAGGGCAAGGGTGGCACCATTGCATTTAGATTTCATGAATGAAATTCACAGATCTAGCATCATCTAGCACAATCACCTGTTTCCATAAGGCAGACTAAACACTAGTCCGTGGCACAGGATTCTAAGATTTTGGTGACTTTCTGCCCTTGGCAACTTCATGGGAAACTGGGTTGGGATTTACAATGTAAACATAGAACATACATGACTGGAGATTTAGACCATTGCCAAATACTACCTGCACTACTCTGGCCAGATAATATAGGATGCTTTCTAGTGGTACTGACTGTGGAGCACCAGTATCTGTGGCCCACCAAGGACAAACTACAGTAACTGATATAAACAAAGCCTTCCTGAATGTCACCCACATCACCACGGGATACATTTAACCCTCTTTCTAAAGACCTGCATACCAGGTCTTAAAGAGCTGAGGAATATTTTGAACAGATATCCATTTTAGCCCTCCAGCACCAACTGCCAACAGTGGCCTCACAATTTCAGTTCAAGTTCTGAATGTCCAAACATGTTCCAAGTACACTGAATGGTATCCTCTTGTTTTAAATATTCTTATGTTCAATTTAAAAAAGGTAAGAAAGAAAATATATATATATAAAATATTATTTTTTAAAAAATCAGTGGTAATTTCATTTTATTAAGCGTAAAAAGGTAATAGGTTTTTAGTTTAAAATCAGTTTCTTAGGCAAAATGTTGCAAATTCAAAAATTTGAAAATGAAACAACAACCATTTAATTATTGCTGGATTGTTTTAAACCACTATAGATTATGTAATTTAATGTGTTCACACATTTTATAAATAATAATAATAATAATTGCTTACACTTATATAGCGCTTTTCTGGACACTCCACTCAAAGCGCTTTACAGGTAATGGGGACTCCCCTCCACCACCACCAATGTGCAGCATCCACCTGGATGATAATCAGAATTAACAAAACAAAATGTACATATATATACAAATTTATATGCCAGAACTGACATGAAAGTAAAGATTTTAATTTAAATTTGGGATCAGCTTTATGGGTCTATATCAAAAGGGGTTTATTTCTAATGTCATTATTACTGTGTGTGGTCAAAATTGTCTTGTTGCATATCTTGTTTAATGTTTTTAAAAGAATTAAAGGGTTATTTACGTCCTGCATATAGGGAATATATAGGGAATCCTTGACATTCCACTTCTCATTTTACACTAAAAAGCACCAATGCAAATCTGCTAATGAGTCCTGTGAAATGTCAATTGTAATCCAGTCCCTTTCTAATCAAAGAAAAGGAAGAACATTAAAATTTCATTACAGTGTACTGCTGAGTAAAAATGTTGTGTAAAATGAAGGTCTGTGATAATTAATTGTTTAATTTCTCTTTAATTTCCATCAAAAGGGGAAAAAGAGGAAGCCCGTTGTTACCATTATTGTACTTAATAACTTCTAGCCTATTAGACACTATGATGAGATCTTGCTATTATATGTTCTGAATCCATGTCCCTTTAGGTTTTCAAATCAATTTATATGCAGATGATGTCCATTTTATATCTTCTCCTCTATAATTGGGTTTGTAATCTGTAAAGGCAAGAAATGTACACTTCCTGTTATCAGTGCTCAGTTCATAAAGACTACTCTTCCACACACTTCTGTTTCAAAAGATAGATAACAAACTCATACATCTAGATTTCAATGGCATATAAAATTAGCAATCCAGAGAAATACATTCAGAAAAGGGAGTCACAGAAAGTATTTGTATTTCATATTCATCTTAGTCTTTGCTTCTTAGATTTTCATTCAGGAACCTAAATGGATCAAAATGTGTGTTATTTGACATTTAGATCTAGGCAGACCTCTGAGGATCAAAAGGCTTGTTAATTTTTTCCAAATTAATGTGAAAAATTGTCTTAGCTATTTTTTTAATATATTAATTAAATTGAAGTTCATCGTAGTAATCAAGCAACTATTCACAATCTCTAGCAACCTATGTAAGTTTGAAAATGAGTTGGTCAATCAGCCCATCTTAGTTGTTTTGTTTTTAGTAGCAAAATGATCCAAAGGTCAGTAACAGTTTTGACAACAAGGTTAGGTAACATGTATCAGCCAAGAGCCTCTAGGTCTGCATGATAATTAGCAAGCATTGGAGTAGAATTTATTGACCTCTCCCTTTTGTTTTCTTTCTGCCCTGTATGTGGATTGCATGATGACTTAGAGGACTAGCATTGTATGACAATGGCAAGTACTGGAGTGTGCTGAATTTTTCTTCCTCTGTTTTTTTGTTTTCTCTCTGTTTTCCATTTCCATGTCTTGTCCACAACATAGAATTGTCAGACCCTGACTTTGTTAATTGATAGATTCCTAGACGAATAATGCGAAGATTGCTTCCGTTGTAAAAAATCACATTTCACACTCACCTGACACATCTGCCTTGACTGTGCGGAAATAGACAAACACCTAGGCAGCTGTGATTCTGCCTATGACAACTGCTACCACAGCCTAATTAAATTAAGGAGATGGGATTATTATATTTAGATGCTTCTAAATAAAATAACAGAGAAGGGCTTTTCTTGCAATACCTTTGTATACCTGGAAATGGGCACCTGTTCTTTATGTCAGCTTTTCTTTCCCTGGCACAAGCTATTTTTGTCTATCAGACTTCAGTTGAAGAGCACTAGGATCAAAGAGGAAGATATTTCTTGTCTGTCTGGTTCTTGTTTTACTGGGGTAAACCTGTTATTAATAATAAAGATTATCATGAGCCCACTTCCCACTTAACAAAGTGCTCCTGTAAGCAATGTACTGTAAGTCTATCTTCATACTTGTGCTGTTTTGTCTGGTTTTATTTGTATGTGTTAACTCACCAGTCTGCGTATAAGTTGTAATTCCTATACAATTCTGACACTTTTAGTGACCTTGTGATGTTTTATTTATTGAGCTATATTAGTCTGACTATTGAAATAAACCCTGGGGGCTTGAATGCTGTCATTCACACTACAATTGTTCACACAATTAAAGAATAGACTGAAGAATTGAGATGTTGTAGTCCACTATAAAACTAGGTGGTGTAGTTGGAATACCATTTTCCCAATTTAGTATTTTAAAGCTATTTGTGTCCTCTGGGTATTTCTGAAGAATTAATTACAATGGGTTGACTTTGTCAATGACTTTGTGAATTCCTAATACTTGATGCAAGGTTCCATTTTCTTCAAAAATCAGATTTAGTTAAAAGATTTAGTTGATTTAGTCCATCATACTAAGGCATTCCTTTGATCCTGAGGATGTGCTTTTCTCTGGACGTACTCTAGAGCAGCAGCAATGTATGTGTCATGGCCACTAAAAGTATACACAATGTGACAGAGGGATCTCTGTCACCATCCGCAGACAATACAGTACACGACACCCATTATCCAACTTAAGTTTCTTGCATACACTTTCCGGTCGGCTAGCTAGCTCATGTTGGTGCACACTCGGGGCTAGCAGTTTCCTTTTTCACACATTACTAAATCTTATTTCAAAATCAGTTCCTGTTACCTATAGAGACACAAACACAAACTCTGTAGATCTATCGTTATGTTTCTGTATATTTGTACTTAGCTGTGTGAGAGAGTGCTCTGTCTATTTGTTTGTCTCTTCCGTGTTGCTGTCCGACTTCCTGGTATGGTGGTCTCATTGGTCAAAAACCGATACACGTTTTCAGCTTGGCTTTGTAATGTCAACGCTGAGTGGTGCATGCGCACATCTTCCGGTAAAGGAAGTACCATTTGTACCATTTTTACAGGTGGTTAAAAATAAGTAAAATGTATTCAGGGTTGGTATTTTTTTGTACATTCTGTATACACTATTGTTTAAAAGAATAAAGGAATTGCCATGTTGGGAAATTAGTTTATCTTGGGTGAAATACAGCTCCATAATTATGTAACAGTGGTACAGCCTGAGGGGGCAGGGCTATACGTTACTATTTAGGAGGGGGGGAGAGATCTAACAGGAGCTTAGTCTCTCTATAGCTGCAGTGGGGAGCTGATAGGACCTAAGCGTGGTAGGACTGCTGGACTCCTGGTCTCTATTTCTTAGAGAAAGGGTTTTTTTTTGTGTGTGTACTAGTTCCATTTTGTTGGGGTTTTTTTGCTATATATAATTGTTTGTGGGGAGCACTGTCCTAATAAACCATCACTTTTGCACCTAAGTGCAATTGCGGCTGAGCCATCGTTCTGTTTTAAAAGGACTCACTTGGGCACCCCTCCTGCCCTCCCATTGACACACAATATCCTAAATCTGATCTTTGTATTATTATTGTATTGTACTATTTTACTATCACAATATTTCTGAAGAAAAAAACATTTTCATAGACAATTTGTCATAGACATTACCCATGTCTACAATTTTAGTTTCAATTGATAATCACTGATGTTTTTCCCAGTATATGCAGGGAAAATTAAAATCTCCCAAACAACTATTTCTGTACAACTGAATGACCCATCTGCATTCTGAGACCCACGATCATAAAGTTTAGGGTCCTGTCTCCAACCAATCTTTTTATTTTTTTTTTATACCACAGCGCCTTCCCCTCTTCCATCTTTCCTATCTCTCTGGAATATGGAATATCTACTAATGTTGTATTCATTACCATCACTTTCTGTTAACTATGTTTCAGTTAATCTAATTACATTGTAATCACTAAGCTAATTAAACGGCTTCTATTTTGTATTTCTCTATTTCTCCCTCCTCCATCGGTGGCAGCCCGCAGAGAGTACAGCAGTTACCGCCTGTCACCTGAGGAGAGAAGCCAGCACATGCGGGAGGGTCATTGCATGTACTATGGCTCTTCCGATAATCTTCGCCCTGTTTGCCCCCTCCGACCCCCAAGCCTTTCCAGCGGCACTCCATCTCCCAGGGTCATTATTGTGTCCACCTTACACCTCTCTTCCTGTGACCCTGTCTTGGAAACAATGTCATCTTGATCTCTTGGTTTTGCTTGACTCAGGTTCAGCCGGGAACTTCATAAAAGCTGCCTGTGCCGGATTTTTTTTCGTAGGGAAGAAAGAGGGGACCCTTAGACTTTAGGGATGAATGGACAAAGGCGTTCATGACCACTCATGGACATTATGAGTATTTCATTATGCCTTTTGACCTTGTCAACACTCCTGCCGTGTTCCAGGTCTTTATGAACAACATCTTCAGGGATATCATTCATAAATACGTCCTGGTTTATCTGGATGATATCCTCATCTTCTTTAATAACCTATCCCGGCTTATTTAGAACTGACTCAATACAAAATTGGAGAAATGCATATTCCACTTTTTTATGATTCCCTTCCTAGGTTACGTTCTTTCCCCCCTTGGTATTGAGATGGACACCTCAAAGGTTACAGCCCTCAGTGACTGCCCCTCCAAAAAATTTGAAACAGATTCAGCGTTTTCTTGGGTTTGCCAATTTTAATCGCTTTATGTGGAACTATAGTTCAGTGAGTGCTCCCATTACCTCCCTCACACACAGGGGTCCAAACCTGGACAAATGGACGCCTGAGGCAAACCAGCCTTCATGCTCCTAAAGCATTTGTTTACCACAGCCCCACTTCTCAGACACCTGGATCCCTCCTCACCTTTCGAGTTCGAGGTAGATGATTTTGCTCATGGTGTGGGGGCAATTCTCTCTCAACGGCATGGGGATAAGCACTCTTCTTCACCCTTGTGCCTTTCGCCTCAGCCTTCTGGATCTTGACTCAGCCTCACTGACGCCAACCTTGCCTAGTCCCTTTTGGATATGATGATAAGCCTTCACTGTCTACCTGGATACTGACACTTAGCCTGCCTTACCCACACCGACCTTGCCTTACCCAATTGATTTTGTTCATTACCTGCATAGGGTTCTTCAGAACACATCGTTAAAGTTTGTGGCTCAGTTAGTGGCCCAATAATCTTCCCTTATTTTAGGTTTTTTGGTAACAGCGATTGGTGCCATGGAGCCTTGTGCTTTCAAGTATTGGTTATTGGTTGTCTGTTTCCCAGCTGTGGAGTGGAGTAAATTTTGTTTAATATAATATATATAATGTTACGTAAAATTCTTAGGATAAGCCATTTTCCCTTGACAACCTGAGACCTGTTAATCTGTCAGGTCTATCGAAATGTCTGTCAGTTGTCGAAACAATGATTTGGGTTACACTCCTCTGAGGATATGGAATAAATATAGAATTTACCCATTCCTTTATCCCATGATGATCTCTTAGTTTCTACATCACCAGTTCTGGTGTATTCCCTTTTTCAAGGAGGAAATGGATTTGGTGGAAATGGTAGTTTCCACAGTTGTAGTATGGTTAGCTGAATTCTTAAAAGATACTCCATATGTTGCTTAAGCTAAATACCAGAAGCCTAAACATAATTTTCAAAGTGAATCTTTTAGACTTTAAGTATACAAATGTATAATGTTTGATTTTACACAGATTAAGTGAAGTCAACTTTACTTTTAGCTTATCTACCCAACAACTTACCAGCTCTGTCTAAGATACCTGTAATATCACGGGGGAAATTATTTTTTTTTATGTCCTCTTTTAACAAGTCCTGCATGCCAGCCAAATTCTGTAATCCAAAAGTTTATATCCTCAAATGATTCCAAAGTTCCCGTTTCACAGTTTTCTGTCCTCCACGTTCTCCACACTCCAAAAAGTTGGATATTCCATCTTCTTTCACAACTGCACACAGGACTCTTACTCGCTTCCTGTTTCCACTTTGTTGATTTCCACCCCATTGACTCCTTCCGGTGTTGATTTATGTGGTCTCTAAGGCCATGTCCCAATTCTTGCACTGCATCCTAAGCCCATCCTCCAAGTCCATACTTCTGTGATGTAGCACAGATGTGGACTTAATGTGCGCGAGTATTCGAGGGTGCTCCTTTAAAAAAGGGTAATGGGACACCTTCGTATGACATCACTCATTTGTTACACGGCTCAGGGTCAAAATGCTACCTGTTGTTGAGGCTTCTTTTTAAGTGGCTAAGGGAAGTTGGCCAATAATTTTTTTAAAATGGAATTTTTTATTCTCCGCTCGCAGTTTCATGAAATTCGATGTCATTTAGTCTATTCCTGCACAAAAGTAGATCATTCATGTGATCATTCATGTTTAGCAAGCTCAACTCAAAAGAGGCAAAGTAAACGAAGGAAACAATATTACTGTTTCAAAGCTTTGTACTACTTAATACATTTCATATTGTCTGTCCCAGTACAAAATGACAGTACGAGGAACATAGCGCGTTCATTCATGTTCATTCATAATTAAGGTAAACTTGGCAATACCTCAAAGCTTTGTACTACTAAATATGTGTACAATTAAATATTCCATGTACCAAAATACTGAGCAGGTAAACTGAATATTCATCAGTTGAAATAAGGTGACAAAATAATTATGTCAAATCTTCATACCACAAATACTGTACATACAGTATGAATCTAAGGCATCCTAATTAAATTTTATTTACATAAAATATCAATAGTTTTAAAACTGTAAAAAGTTAAACTTTACTAATGCTTGAATATTTTATTCTACATGGCAAATTCTCTCTGCTTTGATAGGTTAAAACATGAAATGTCACCATTCCACAAAGAATTGGTGGTAATACCCTTCAGTGAAGTCCACTCCAATGCAGACTTCAGAAAAGGGGGCATTAAAGGCATATTGGGGGTACTCGTGAGCACCCTTGTGAATCACAAATTTAGAAGTGGGACACCCTAAGCCCTTGCAGATGTGAACAAGAATGTGCATATGAATAAAATTCAGTCCATAGACATTAGAACAAAAATAAATTCCCACTAGTAATAAAAAAGATAAAAATGTCCCATACATGCACAACCAGCTATTTGCCTTAGTAAACAACTATTATTCTGTAGATATTGCAGAATTATGCATTAGAAATATTAAGGTATAGTATAAACGAACTGAAGACCAAGAAGTTTATGTACTAGAAGTAACCCAGCAATGTAATTTGAATTACAGATTAAATAGTGACACCAATGTGTGAATAACAAATACCATTCTTTGCAAAGATTTCAATTTATTGAATTGAATTGCAGATTTATTTTGGTGCTTTCAGTTTGGTACTGCACCATGCAGGGGATTGCACTGATTATTACTGCATTTAAATTTAAAGCACTAAAACTGGATGTTAGAAACTCACCATGGGCAAAACACATCATTTATGAACTGAAGGGGGATTTGTCTTCAATGTATTTATTAAACTGAAGTTGTTTTAATTATACATATTGTGCAACAATAAGTGAGCAGTTCCTCTATCCAGTAATTCTGTTATTAAAATATTTTGTGAGAGCAGGAAAATGTGATGCCTCCCTAGAATCAAGAAAGAACCATGATATATAGTATCAGCAAATATATATTCTATACAATGTTTAAAACATAACAAAACAAATTAAACTAGTAGTTAAAACTGCTTTAATTGTCTCCACTTTTTGAAGCCTTGTTTAAAGTAGGATAAGCTCCATGTCTTCCTTTTTCTGTTGTTTATACCTGCAGTGCTCAGCATGTCTTGATTTAATTGCTATACAGATGCTAATAATTGCAATAGCACATTAACAATAAAAATAAATTTTTCATCATTGCCTCCTTTGTGAGGGATCCTGAGCATCACAGCAAGAACATGTACAGTCTTTCACACAAATGCTTTCATACAATAATATAAAATATACCAGCAGCAGGAAGCATCAAGAGAGCATGGATGTACCAACACTCATTATGTACACGTTGTTAAAGATTTTCTTTAAAGGAACAATATCCACACCTTACCATTGCCTACTGTGAGCCAATGCTATAGAAGGAAGCTGTGTAGCTTGATCTCATCAGATCTCAAAAGCTCAAGCTGTTATCTTAAATCCCCCCTTAATTCAATTGCAGAGGAAATTTCTCACTTCTCCACCTGTTGTGCTGTATAGTACACTTGCTGGTGCATATTGGCCACAGTTCATCTCAGTTTGTGCAGCAGTTACTAGGATTTTAATAGTGGATGAATTTGTTCCCCTAATGTATGTAAAGCACTTTGAGATCCTTTAAGAAGAAAACTAATTTATAATAGAAAAGAACTATTATTAACATATTACCACAGGCAGTTATGTTGTATTTTCTTGGATCTGTTTAAGATCAATTGTAACGTTGCGTAGTTCTGGACCCTATGCAGACGGTATAATCCGGAAGTGAGTGGAGTAGGACAACGGGGAGGAGATGACGAGGATCAGGGCAGGTTGACAAACAGGGGGGCGTGGTGACAGTTAACTGGTGCTCGGGGGGCATAGCCATGGCAAACAAGTTCAAGGGAGTCCAGGGGGAAATCTGGGGCAAAGTCCAAGGTCCTAATCCGAGTGATCTGTCCGCGACAAAAACAAGATAAAGTTAAAAACCAGAATGGGATCTGGTACAGGGACAGGGAAATAAAAACAGGATGACGAGGCCAGGTGCTCTGAGCCCCAGACTCAGCTGGACTCAGCTATGCCTTCAAGCCGCGGACGTAGGGCGACTTGGTGGTAGGCGAGCCCGGCTTAATAAAGGAGGGGCAGGATTGAGGGCAGGTGCACGGAATCAGCAAAATATGGAAGACCCAGAGTGCCCTTAAGAGGAGGGATTACAATCGTGACATAAATAGGGTGGCACATTGGTGAAGTGTTTAGCATTGAAAGCTCACAGCACTGGGATCCTGGGTTCAGTTCTACACTTGGGTGTCATTCCATATGAAAACACATAATTAGCCATAAACAACTCAACAAAGTCCTGTAAGTGGCAAAACAAACTACGGATGCTTAGGTTTTGAATTTAATCATGTAGTGTATACCATTGGTCAAATTCTAATGACAAAGAAACAATCCATTGAACACAAAATGATACAATGTTTTGCAGCAGCTCACCTGAAATTACAGTGCAAGCCAAAGATCAGTGCTGAAACAACCTACGAGATATGAGTCAAGGAGAGAACACTGCAACAGTAAAGCTGGAATGGTTGGAAAGGTACTTGAAAAGATGCAAGTAAAGTGTTTTGCAGCCAGGGAGTATTTATAGTGTAGTGATTCACTACCTCTGGCATTGCACTGTCCCCATGACCTCTCCCCTTTTACCTCAGGTTCCTGCCTTTTCCACTCTTTCTCTTTCCCCTCTTCTGGATCCAGAGGATGTCTGCACCCTCTCTGCTTTGCTAGCTTTACCTGTTCCATGACTAGCACAACGTAATGAATATTGCAATTAAACTCATCACAAAATGTAGGGGAGCGGAAGTGCATCATTGGAATTTACCCTTTCCTGAGTTCCCCATAATAAGAGAAATTCATTGTTACATCAATTACAATTCATCAGTTACTGCGAGAATAATTTCTAGTCGGTCAATATATAAATATATCACTGTCTAATTAACTCTAAACAACTGAATAACACAATTTCAGTAGTTTGATCACATTCTGATAACAACAAAATGAGCTGACATATATAAAGGGATGGTGTACTTATTATACAGCACTGGTTGAAGATCAGCAGTGCTACAACTCCCAGAAAGATCCCCAAAACTCTAATACAGATTTTGATTTTGGTTTTAAAGCTAAAAGTGAGTTAGTTCAGCTGCAAAGTTTCACAGGAATTGAGCAGAATGAATGTGTAGCAAAAATGAATGAGGGATGTGTGTGATGCAGGCTTGAACTTGAACTAAACACAGTGTATACATGTTATGCCCAAGGATGGAAAAAAAACACGGCAAATAATCACCTTCGGATCCTGTTCAGCGGTGAAGATGATGGAGTTTAATGGGTGGTGATATAATAAATGGAGAATTGGCAGGGTAATGGCGGATGAGTTAGATCATAGATGAACCAGACAGGAAAACAGCAGGCTGGAGAGAAGGGAACACAGATCTGAGAGGAGGTCAGGAAGAGCAGATTGGTGATTAGTGGTGGTGGCGCCTGGGAACTGGAACTGGAGGCTGAAACCTGGGAGTTCTTGAAAAAAAAACCTGGAAAAGAGAAAAAACACAAACCAATGTTAAGGACTCAATGTCTGAACCCTGACGAATGGTCATTTAGGGCTGTTGTGGGGAAATTCTTCATCAGAGGAGCAGGACACAGTCTTGTGCAGATTCAGTTTTATTGAGCTCAATAAGTCCAACAACGCGCGCTGGGTCTGCCCCACAGAACAGACAAACTGCAATCTGAGTGCTTGTCCTGTTCTTTGATATGTAATTACTTCTTGTCCTACTCTGTCTTGCTCTAGGTTCTGTCCTTTGATATGCAGCAGACATTGGTCTGCTTTGTCCTGTTTGTGGGTGTTGTTCCTGTCTTTTATTACATAATGTTAAGTCACTGGAGCTGCTAAAGCAAGTCAGCTTTATGGCATCTTAGCATGACTTTTGTTGAAGGCTAAATTAACAGACCCTAGCAACACCTCTCACAATGTGCTTAAGTAGCGATATTTGCGATGCTGGATAAGTGAGATGTATACATGTCCCACTTCAGGGCTTAAATAGTGTGTGAGATTCCCTAATGAGGCTGACAAGCCCGGCCTGATCTTGTTAAGGATGGTCCTGACGAGCTCCTTCCACATGTGGAAAGCACCGTAGAATTGGATGAAGTATTTGCAGGAGCATTGGGGCTTGTCATGGTATCACAATACCTACAATGCAAATGAGCCTCATCACACTTACAAATCACTGAAAACCAAAGCATTATAATTTGCATTTAACAACTGCCATTTTAAGTTACAGAATCACTGCCAAAAAAACAAAGACTTTTCACTAGTTTCACCCACCAAATCATTAATGGAAAATAAAGAGAACTGAAAAAGCACTAAGTGTCTCAATGAAGACTGTAGTCCACCTGAAATTAAGAAATGCGCCAACAATGGTCAAGGGAAGACATGTAACACTAAGTGAACCAGCTTAATAAAATAGAAAACTGCAAATGTGACTGTAATTATAATTACATTTAAAAGAGTATATTTACTATCACAATTTAGATTAAATAAGTCCAGAAAACAAAAACAAAATGATAAGTGAATTTTATATGAATGTGCAACTTTTTTGCATTTATATTAACTAGAGATGGAATAGTGCTCACCAGGTGGTGACAAGTAAAGACAAGCAATAATGATTGCCTATCTTATCTGAAACTTTCCTCTAACATTGTAGTAGGATTGGTACAGATGCAGCCATTCAAAATGCGCGGGCGATACCGCATTATTTTGCGGTGCGCTGTGCGCAGTCTACCGCGAGTTACCAGTAAATACCACTAGTTACCGTAAATTCTCCTATAATACCGCAAGCAAAATAATAGTATCTGGAATTTCCGCAAGGTGGAGCTAATAAAGCTCAACCTCTCGTGTTTGAGCTGTCGCCATCAAAGTCTTTAACGAAGATATAACTAATAGTATTAATAATGAATGACCTTGGACAAGCTGTAAACTCAAAGTATTGCCCTGGTCCACATTCTTTTTTTCATTGACCGTCTTTGTAAAAGTAACACCACAGCATTTCGCAATCACGCATTTGTTTCCAATCATGCAAAGTACAGTAATTTTTGAGAATCGATTCACCATGCCTTTCACATGCTCATAAAAGAGATTGATTTAGGAACATAAACATATTACCGTATGCAAACTGTACTGTATACAGTATGTATATGTATATTTAATGTCTTAACTGTGCCCATTTAAGTATTGAATATTTATATGGAATTTTACCACTGAAGGGAAATCTTAGTACCTGAGCATAAAAAGAATAGGAGCATACTGTAACGCGTGTGAAGGCCATAAACGATATTAATTATGGAACTTAAACATACAGTATATGGCTGGTCTCGGTACTTTAAAGAAAACATACACACCAGTATTCCATTTCTCCCTAAACATTTTAAGCATCGAAGTCTTTAACTAACGTGATAGCGGAGTCAACAAGCATACTTTTAGAATTTGATTAAAAGGGAATATAATATGGAATCGCGTATCTAAAGAAATTAATAACGATATAATTATATTCATGTTGCAAAAAAACTGCAACGGACATAACAACTCCCTTGCTTTTAACAGAGTGTTCCATAATTTCTAACTACGAAAATTATTTAAACTGCGACACTTATCATTCAACCAGAGCTCGAAATATCACAAGGATCCCCAAGAGCACAGCAAAGACTGTATTAAAAGAATCGCGTATCTAAAGAAATTAATAAGATATAATTATATTTGTGTACTGCGACAGGGCTGTGTAGGGCTGTTTCACCTCTCTCTCTTCATGCGACTTCCCTTGTAGCCCACTGGTCTATGTGCCTGATTACTAACTCACGGGTTGTGTGTTCAAATCCAGCTGGCGCTGTGACTTTTCTTTTAACAAACATTTCTTCAAAAAAATAGAATAGCAATATTATGGACAATCAATTGACTTTTATATTTCAAAATATCACAACATGATCGAATCTAAGTCATTTTTGATAACAATGAATAGTCACCTTCTTCCCTTCTGACAACGGTCCCTGCTTCTGCTTCCTGCTTCTATTGTGTGTGTGTGTGTGTGTGTGTGTGTGTGTGTGTGTGTGTGTGTGTGTGTGTGTGTGTGTGTGTGTGTGTGTGTGTGTGTGTGTGTGTGTGTGTGTGTGTGTGTGTGTGGGGGGGATCCCTTCAGATCTCCCTTCAGATTTAAAAGGTTATTAATCATATCTTCGGTGTCGCATCTTACCAGTGCAGCTGGTCTTTTGCTGCCTGCCTGGGTGGGTCAGCTATCACAAAGCTTTAGAGAACCTAACATTTCTATTATCAACAAATTGTAAATTTGTAATAGAGTAAATTTTTATAGAGAAATGGAGGCTGGACAGTATGCGTTACAATATAAACATTTATATTGATTTAAATCGCATTTTGATTTAAATCGCAAACGCGTGTTTAATGATATGTGTTTTTTTTAATCATAATCAGACAAATGCAATATAAATTGATACAGTATCTTTGTCTTCTACGTATCTTAATAAACTTTCAGCATAGCTTTCTTCCCGTTTAGATTTATTTTTCTTGGGATTTTGGGATCAAACGTGGAAGGATTAGATTGTAATCGTTTTTATTTTTCAAATACGTTTTTAGAAAAGTGTAATCTATACCTGCCCAGACTGTACGCCCGCTTCACTGCAGGACAGCCGCACTGGTCGGCGGCCTTCCTAAACCCCACCCTGACCACTTTCACTCCTGTGCTGCTCTTCCCTGCGCACCCCAGCCGGGCGCTCTTCGGCCTCTGCCCGGGACAAATGTATATTTAGATATTTACACCCGGCGCGGCACCGAGGGAGCGTCTGCATTTATAACTTAGTTTTTAAAATTAGTCAAGCAATATGAAGCATCTCCTTTTACTTTTAAGTCCCTTAAATACATTGAGCACAGCTTTCTCACCACTTAGATTACTTTTTGATACCATCCTTACACAAAGCAGAAACTTCTTGTATTTTCAGATGACATACAGTACAAGTGGAAAGATTACAGATTTTAATCGTCTTTAATTTTGTTACGTTATACGTTTTAGGAACGTTTCATCTAAACAAACACCACAAAACTATTCTCGATTGTATTTCTGAATGTTATGTTACACCTACAGTAGTTCACTGCTTTAAATACATCGAATTAAGAAAGTTAGGTGTAGCACTTTAGATCTTTTTTTCTGAACCAGGGAAAATCTGATCATGTTTCTCTATAACAATAATAAAAAGCTTTATTTTACATATCACCTTTAAAAGTGGTATCTCAAAGCAATACAGTAGATGCAAACCACAGATTACAAAGTAAATACCCAGACAAACACAAACGCGTTTTTAATAAAATGCTTTTATTTATTCAGCAGAGAGAGAGAGAGACATCCAGCAGAGAGAGACACACACACAGGTTTTCATTGACAAAAAGTAATTGTTTTTTTTACATTCCTCTTGTCTAACAGGAATGTTTTGTTTGTGGACAGACTGTCCACAAACGTGAGACTGTCTTTCTCAGACTCACAGTCCCGAATGTCCCCCGCCCCGGTCAACAATCCTAGGAAGAGTTAATAAAATTGTTACAATTTTGTTCGGTCAGTTCTTCCTCCCAGAATTTATAGATCGCATTGATCAGTTCCTGCTTTGTGACGGGCTTAGCAGTTTTCCGAACGTAGTCTTTCAGCGAATGCCAAACCATCTCTATCGGATTTAGATCTGGGGATTCGGCTGGAGTTTTCACCCAGTTCACTCCTTCTGCTACAAGCCTCGCCCTTGCTGCTGTGTGTTTCGGATCGTTGTCTTGAAAGAGACGGTGCCTTGATCCAAAGTGCTCCCTGATATATGGGGCGGCATGCTGTGTGACCACGACTTCCTCGAAGAATTCACGGTCCATAATTCCTTCAAAATAAGAAGTGGTCCCGGGCCTCTTCTAGATATACCCCCCAGACGTGAACCTTCAGTGGACGTTTGGGCTTTGGTTTGTCCACATATCTCCCCTTTTTGCAAAATGACATTGTTGAAAACTGTTCCAGAGCCACTGTTGTTTTGTTGGTGAAAAGTACATCCTGAAATGCCTCCCCCTGTTCAATCCATTGGAGCACTTGTTTGAGTCTTTCCTCTTTGTTTTTTAGCCTTATCATGGGGCATGTGTTGGTTTTTCTGTATCTCCATCCAAGCCTCCTGCACACTCTTCTTATCGATGTCGGACTAACGGTCGCACCGAATAAGCCCATAGCCGTCTTTGGACTTCGCTGGTAGCTCATCATTTTCATCAGTCAGTTTGTCGATAGCTCGCACAATAGGACTTGAAAAAAAAGAGATCAACAGTTAGTTTTAAAAATAATGTGCGTAGTTGTATTTACATGCAAGAAAAGTATTTTTAGAAAGTTATTTACCTTTGAACTGCCTCGGTTTAGATTCTATTTGCCTCCTCTCCCCTTTATAATGTCGTCTCACTGTGCTTTCAGAAACGAAGATGTCCATTGAAGCCAAATGCTGTACAATGTCCCGTGTTGACTTCCCGTTTCTTTTCATCTTCATTATTTGGTGTGAGAGAGTCTTCGTGATTTTGGCCATAGTCCTTCTCCTTACCAAAGCGATACAGTGGTGCAGCTTGAATTCTGTACCTACAGTATATACTGTATGGTATGGTACAGATAAAACGTACACCATACCGATGAGCTAATACCAGGACACCAGGAAATGTGTCTGATGCATTAGCAAGTTAAAACAATTGCGTCGAAAACCTGGGCGTAACAGCTGTCCCTTTTTCTGATCACTCGCTCTCTGGATACACATCTCACCTGTCCTGTTCTTTGTTTTCCTAAGTCACCGATTATGCCTACTGCGATCCACTCCTACCCTCACACCTAAAGAAGACTATTTTAAATTTCTTGGCACGGTTCATTGTGCAATTGACCCTTGTATGTGCTGTCCTTAAGGTGATATCACATAAAGGTTATACTGCTATTTAATTGGATACGCGATTAAAAAAAATAAAAACTTTTTTGAATCCCCGGCGGAACACATTCCATAAGAATCAGCGCTTTTATATATTGCTTTTAAAGGTGGCTTCTCAAAACGCTTTACAGGATAAAAACAACAATAACAGCAACAACAACAATATTGTATTTCATTGCACTTTGACAGAGCGTCCTTAAATCAACTGTTGACTCTTCTCTCTTTACTACTTGTTTGGAGTGACTGAGCTCCGCTCTGTACCACACAATGATCACCCCAGAGTCTCTGCCCCGGGTGATTTGGGGTTTTTTGACAGAGGGCAAAAAACTCTCTCTCGCTTGCCCTCCCCCCCTTGTGTATTATCTGTTTTTTTGTGCTGTCCTTTGACAAAACAAGGCTCGGCAGATAATGTGAATCGAAACCTGTTTTTCTAGCTTTTAAAGTCGTGCGATGTGTAAGCGGGAACACATCATTATATCTTACATATGAAAAATACATAATATAGCTCCTAAACAAACGCAAACATGTTTATAATAAGATGCTTTTATTCACTCATAATCCAACAATTTCAGGAAGACTAAGGAAGGACTAAGGTAATTGTCATCTGTTGTTGAAGCTCTGTGAGCTCGGTGACTTTGAGACCACTTGTTATCCCAGGTTGTTTGAATCGCCACAATTCAAATAGAGAAAAAAGAGCTGACTGACAAGATTTAAGATGTGGCTGTCAATGTTGGAAAAAAAAACACATTGCCCGACGTTTGTTGCATTGCTTGAAAAATAACTTTATTTCGAGAGACTGGATAAGTAATTCAAGTGTTTTTTTTTAACTTCCTGAAAAACAACTAATAATTTAACCATATGTGCAAACGTTTTATGATATGTCGCTGTTGTGAATGTCTGTGGACATGTGCTGGCTGGACAGGAGGCTCTACTGTACACAGAGAGGGGCGGGAGGGGGGGGCAAGCCGATGCATACTCTTAGAGTTTGATTAATAGGGAATATAATATAAAAATATAGTACTAAAAATAAGATACACTCTACAGACATTCACAACAGCGACTGTCAGAAGATAGGACACAGCGGCTCAGACACCCGCTGAACGGAAAGGGGCACTTTAATGTTCTGTATGGCTAATACTAAAGCCAATACTTTAATATTATTTTCTGTACAGTATGTTTAACAATAGTGGGTGCTGGCCTAATTCGGCCCTGCTGCCGTTGTTAGGTGTTAATGTGTTGTTGTTAAGTGTGAATTTGTACCTGTTTCCCTGAGGTCTGGCTTTTTTTCTGGAAAACCATAACTCTGGTCTTGTCCAGATTGACTGTCAGTGCCCAGGTCTGACAGTGCTGCTCCAGCAGTGACAGGTTCTGCCGCAGCCTCTGTTCTGTGGGCGACAGCAGGACCAGGTCGTCTGCAAAGAGCAGGAACTCGATTTCTGTAATTAATGCAGATCAGTAAATCAAGGGAGAAAACAATTGTTGCGCCCGGCTCCTCAATGGGCTTTGATGTGCTAATACGTTGGTTTAACAGTCCAGGTGTGGCAAGCCTCTGATGTCTCCCAACTTCGCAAAAGGAACCTGCCTTTCACTGGACGGGAAAGCAAGAGCCGACCGCTACGCCACCCTCGCGTTTCGAAATCTTGTGACTTTTGAAATTTACTGGGGGTGGACCACGTCTGTAAATTTCGATGGGTCCAGAGGCAAAAGTGCCTTGCCTTGCAATCTCCGGGAAACCATTAGTAGCATGGTGAATCGGAGATTCTCAACCCTTACTTCGTGCGACTGGAAAAGAATTTGTGACCGGATCAACGGAATGCTCCGTAGAAGGAGGCGCTCTTTTCCTCTAGTCTAACAGTCTGTCCACAAACAAAACATTCCTGTTAGACAAGAGGAATGTAAAAAAACAATTACTTTTTGTCAATGAAAACCGGTGTGTGTGTCTCTCTCTGCTGGATGAATAAAAGCATTTTATTAAAAACGCGTTTGCGTTTGTCTGGTATTTACTTTGGTCCTTTTAACTGTTTTTCCATCTACTGTATTGCTTTGAGATGCCACTTTTTAAGGTGATATGTTAAATAATGTTTTTTATTATTGTTATAGAGAAACATGATCAGATTTTCCCCGGTTAGAAAAAAAGATCTAAAGTATACTAGTTTGTCACTCTTCTCATACCCTTTCTGCTAAATGGCTTTTGAATAGAGTCACATGAAGAGAGAGGTGAAACAGCCCTACACAGCCCTGTCGCAGTACACAAATATAATTATATCTTATTAATTTCTTTAGATACGTGATTCTTTTAATACAGTCTTTGCTGTGCTCCTGAGGGTCCTTGTGATATTTCGAGCTCTGGTTGAATGATAAGTGTCGCAGTTTAAATAATTTTCGTAGTTAGAAATTATGAAACGCTCTGTTAAAAGCAAGGGAGTTTTTATGTCCGTTGCAGTAAAAGAAAATGCCTGACAAAGTAGGGCTTGGACAGATTCCAAGTGCATTTTTGCAATTTACGTTGCATTGTCCATTGTGCTGCTGTAATACAGTTTAAAATAATTCAAAGTCTAAACTGTATCAGCTTTATTTATGGGTTGCAATTTAGAAAAAGTCAAAAACCGCACTCAAAATGCAATTTAGAGCTTTCTGGCAAGAGGAGACACCCAAATTAATAATGTAACATGCCACTGTTTGTACATGAACAAAGTTATACTGCTATTTCCTTAGATACGCGATTAAAAAAAATAAAAAAAAATTTGAATCCCCGGCGGAACACATTCCATAAGAATCAGCGCTTTTCTATATCGCCTTTAAAGGTGGCTTCTCAAAACGCTTTACAGGATAAAAACAACAATAACAGCAACAACAACAATATTGTATTTCATTGCACTTTGAAAACCAAGTAATAACTATATGTGCAAACATTTTATGATATATCGCTGTTGTGAATGTCTGTGGAGTGTATCTTATTTGCCTGTCTGTCCTGGCTCTCTGGCTCGCCCTCCCCCCCTCTCTCCCTCAATTCAATTCAATTCAATTCAAGGTGCTTTATTAGCATGACAGATGGGTACAATCAGTGTTGGGTATTTACTTTGCTTTGAGATTCCACTTTTAAAGGTGATATATAAAATCAAGGCTTTAACTTGCTTTAACTCCGCAAGTCTGAGTTCTCGTGTCTGTCCTATCTGAACCCGAAAGTATTACAATATGTATCTTTATAGCGGGTGGTGTACAACTTTTTAGCATAGATTACACTTTTCTAAAATGTATTTAAAAAATAAAAACGATTACAATCTAATCTTTCCACGTTTGATCCCAAGATCCCAAGAAAAATAAATCTAAATGGGGAGAAAGCTATGCTGAAAGTTTATTAAGATACTTAGAAGACAAAGATATCAATTTATGTTGCATTTGTCTGATTGTGAATCAAAAAACACATATATTTAAACACGCGTTTACGATTTAAATCAAAACGCAATTTAAATCAATATAAATGTTTATATTGTAACGCATAGGTGACTATTCATTGTTATTAAAATGACTTAAATTCGATCATGTTGTGATATTTAGAAATATAAATTTGTTTGGTGCGAGTGAGGTTTTATTTAATCTCTGACCAAGGGAAACGTTTCATTTTTTCAAAGAAATGTTTGTTAAAAAAAAGTCATGGTTCCAGTGGGATTCAATCACAGACCATGTAACATGGGAGTCAGGAACCTAACCCACAGCGCCACCAGCAAGGTCACATGCAGAGTGCTGAAAAAGCACCACAGAAACATTATCAACAGAGAATGTACAGCGTGTACTATTCTTGTGTTGCGGTACATGAATATAATTATATTGTTATTAATTTCTTTAGATACGCGATTCCATATTATATTCCCTTTTAATCAAATTCTAAAAGTATGCTTGTTGACTCCGGTATCTCGTTAGTTAAAGACTTCGATGCTTAAAATGTTTAGGGAGAAATGGAATTTTTCTTTAAAGTACCAAGACCAGCCATATACTGTATGTTTATGTTCCAAAATTAATATCGTTTATGGCCTTCACACGCGTTACAGTATGCTCCTATTCTTTTTATGCTCAGCTACTAAGATTTCCCTTCAGTGGTAAAATTCCATATAAATATTCAATACTAAAACGGGCACAGTAAAGACGTTTACTGTAAATCTTTCTACGACAGACCACGAGTGCCCCTGTCAGTCAACCAATCACGTACCGCGGTACCGCGCATCATCGTGCGTCACATTGCGCGACGCCGTAGCCAATTACCTCCGGTACGTGTCTGTACCGCGCACTTTGAATGGCTGCATCTGTACATAAGGTCTGCTTTGACCTTGAACATAAACTTTCCTCACATAAGTGTGAGGGCTTACACCACCAATGTTTGAGATACAAAAAGAAGAAAACTTGGATGTCTGTGTCTAACATACAACAAGGATACAAAAATCACAAGTAAAAAGACAAATTTCTGTTTC
Source organism: Atractosteus spatula (assembly GCF_055471065.1). Taxonomy (NCBI): domain Eukaryota; kingdom Metazoa; phylum Chordata; class Actinopteri; order Semionotiformes; family Lepisosteidae; genus Atractosteus; species Atractosteus spatula. The sequence continues at coordinate 43,168,145 of NC_142707.1, read as the reverse complement.
AATTATTTTTCTTCCTCTAAGAGATAGTTACTTGCATTATAAACCACTCCTGGATCCTGGAATAGAAGTGATAATATGACTGCATTCATAAACTTCTGATAAGGAGGATTATGGTATTTAGCTCTCTTAATAATAGTTAGGAAATTATTTCCAAAGGTAATTTTGCTATTTGTGACAAAGTCCATTATGAGTAAGCAATAGTACAAGCAACACAACATTCACCATCTGGCAATATACCAGCAGTCCAAATAAATTAAAGTAGTTTTAGTAACAATAAAATGTGGCTTTTGTACATGTATGACTCACAAGATTCAATAATAACCAAGATTATGATAATATCATATTTGCAAAAGTCAAATTGATGCAGATGCCATAAGAAAAGTCATGAATGAATCCTGGGAATGTTGCCATCCTGATGTTAAACTGACAAAACTTAAAGGATATTAGAATACAGCAACTGTCTTATGTCAAGATTTTCAATAAATTGTTTATAGAAAAATGAAATTATTTGTATGTTTCATATCTCTTTGCATTTTAAAAAATAATTAAATTGTACGGTATGTGTTTTGTGACCAGCGTTCAGCTAATCACCATCTGAGAGGATGAATGCTGTCAGTTATTCCTGTGATATCTAACAGCTGAGAATCCCTCTATAAAAGCATGTGCTCCCTACTGCAGGGGTGTGAGATAAAGGAAAGGCTAGAGATGTGAGAGAACTGGACTGTGAGACTGTGGGAGAAGGACCAACTGAATGTCTGAATGTATAACACAATATAAATCATCAACTATTGCACAATTCATTTTATAGCATTGATATTATTTATTTTGAGATTTTTCATGTGCAATTGTTTGATTTCACTAGGAATGACAACACCCAAGATGAAAGTGTCATGGAGCAAAACTGTGGCTTAACCCCCTTGGCTGAGAGCTGACCTCTCTGCCATAGGACAAGGAGACCAGGACCCCCATGCAGGGTGACCAAGGGGTAGCTGCAGAGGTGGAGATGGGGTGGAGGTGGGATGTAAGAGACATGCAAGACAGAGAGATAGGGATCTCATATGTATTTATAGTGTTTGGGAGAGGAATGGATTGCCAGGAGCGATTGCTAATTACTGATAGCTGAGTCTGATTGAACTTGGTTGTTTTCATCCGTCCCAAACTTTCATTATAAACTCCATTTCACTAGGAATGACAACACACAAGAGGAAAGCATCATGGAGCGAAATTGGGGGTTAACCTGCTTGGCTGAAGGCTGACATCCTGGCCATAGGACAAGGAGACCAGGACCCTCAAAAGAACCAAGTGGGACCCCAAACCACCAATGTAGAATTATGAAGCATGGAGGAGGTGAGAAGAATTTGTGGGGTGAACTGTGGGTCAACGCAGAAGTTGGATAGCAGCTGGGGTGAGTGTTTGTTTAGTTACTGTATGTAAAGAAGGAAGGCTTCCAAAGACCTAGTCGAGATGCTTATTAAAATAAATGTGCATGAGCAGCAAGGAGGCAGCTTTGAGTTGGAGGAAATGTCTGCAATAGGTCCGGATTTGTGAAAACTTTGTAAACGGGAAAGGAAGTCACTGGTATTATTAAATTGACTAAAAATGGTGGTGTTACCTGAATGGATAAGAGCCCAAGTTTCCAATTCTACCTCCAAAAGCAGCAATGGAAATTGGAGACTCGTTCGCTGTATTTGCACTGTGAATAGAATGAGGGACGGAGATAAACATCTTGGCCTTCTATAACCATTGAATTTGATAAGAGTCTCCTGGGCAAACAGAGTGAGTGTGTAATGCTGAGGTGTATAAACCTGTTGACGTGTGACCTCTTGGTATCCGAGTCAGAGTTAAGTATAAGGGACTAACAGCTTGGATTCTTGAATGGAACTGAAAGCGCTGTTGACCACCCAACGAATCCATGTGGGCATCGTGGAGAGGAAAACAAAAAATTAAATTGGGAGAAAATAAACCTCTGGGGGTCCCGTCCCAAATGGATGCCCCCCCTCCAGGCAGCTAATCGTTTGAGTAAGGGTTGGCCCTGTAATACTGTAACTGAGAAGATGCTGGACAGACCCAGAAGCAGGTGTGGCTTGGAAAGTGAAGCGAGAGCAGACCTGGAGTGGATAAGTTGGTATCAGTAGTAGCGCAGAATGAGAGGAATGAACCCGAGGCCGAATTGGACAATGGGGATAGAGACTCGAATGAGTCAGGGACACAAGTAGGACTTACCTGTATAAATATCAAGCTTTGGTAGCAGCAGAGAACGAAAGGGATGGACCTGAGGCCAAACTGGACACCGGGGATCAAAACACAACGAGATGAGGACACAAGACATAAGAGCTGAATTGGACAGAAACACGAATGAGACACGGGACAACTGCTGACTGTGCCGGATGTAGGGTGCCGGATAGACCCGGGGCCGAGGAGATGGCCTCAGTAGCAGCAGAGACAGGAACCTGGAACTAAATTGAGTGCCGAGGATAGGGACACAAGATGCAGTTAAATTCGCAGGCGAAAAGTAAGATTAAAAGGACATGGAGGAAGAACAGTGGGGGCTTGAGATTCAGAGGGGTGGGTTTAGACATGATAAAGAAAACAAATACAGACCGCTGAATGAAGAAATGCAGGAAGATTGCAGAATGGATGGTTGTGGGATTGCAGTGAGGGTAGCTCAGAGGGTCCGTCCTGCTATGAGCTGAGCAGAAGCGTGCTGAAGGGCAATTGTTATTTATTACTCTCTCTCCAAAGTTCAAAGCTTTTTTTTTTGCTTTATGTTAAACAGGTTTGTGTGAAGCTGGGGGAAATGTATGTCTGTTGCACTTTTCTCTTCCCTGCTCTTGGCTGGAAGCATAGAGAATGAATGCAACTAACGTTAGTAGTGCAGGTGGAAATACGACATAAGCAGCATTTTTTTTTTAAATCCAGAGCACGGTTCTATGGACACGAGGGTAGGTTCAGCAGGTCAGCAGCAATGGTAGCTCAGGGTTTGCACCGGACTGGAGTGTAGGATTGCTGATGATGTTGTCAGGAGATGCGGAAGTTTACTGGGAGCTCAGGATACGTTAAGTATAACTTTGATAGGTAACTGAGTAATATTCCAAGATGTATGTCCTGAACGAAAGCTGTTTAAACATAGTTTAGTGACATTGTGCTACTGTTCAGGTGATAACAGGAGGAAAGGTTTTGAATGGGAGATTTTCAAACGTGGTGGCGAATGTGCGTTTGCCGAGAGCAGCCCATATAAAAAAACAATAGTAAATGGATAGTCGAATGCTAGGTGTTTCAAAAGGGACAGGTTGACAATGGCGGTTCTTGGTCTTGGGAAAGGCATGACCTGCAGATGAAGCTGGCAGATGTTGAATAGTGACGAAGAGTCAGATCAATGGCTAGCTGGTACATGGAGTCAGATCAATGGCTAGCTGGTCTATGCAAGGACGCGTGCGAGACAAAGAGGCTCATGCAAGAGACATGAGAGAGAGAGATAGGTATTTATAACGTTTGGGAGAGGAATGGATTGTCAGGAGCGTTCGCTAATTACTGACAGCTGAGTCTGATTGAACTTGGTTGTTGTTTTTCCTCCTGAACGTTTGTTATAGACTCCATTAAATATGTAAAAATGTACTACATAAAATTCCCTTAGCAATTCTAAATGAATAGCAGGAATGTTCCCACCTGGAAAGCTGTTTAATTTGTTGCAAATGCACATTTACAGACATTTTTCATAATGAAAAAACAGAATATTTATAAAACAAAACATAACTTTACAGCATTTTAATTGACATAAGTACTGGGATTTAGTGACTAACTTACCAAGGACAACTGACACTTAACAAATTATAAATTAGGTGTGAAGTCCTCAGGCTCTTCTGAGTATTGGAACAGTGAAAGAACACTCAATGTTTTATTCATTTTGTCAAAGGGCTAAATAAACTGATTTATTCCAGCATACTGTTCATATGACTGAAACAGCCTCAATGGTTAATGTGTGGTATTAAACATGAAAAGATTTAATCGTATTTTTTTGGTTTGGAATCTCTATTTAAAATGTGTATATATTGAATAGAAAATTTGAATAAATAGATGACATTAGTAAATACTTGAAACAAAGAAAGTGGCTTAGAGCCTATAATGTGGGAATCTATGCGTCATGAACAAATACAAATGTAGGGATTCAAGTTATCCAAAATAAGTTACAGTATATGATTATATCTTTGATACAGAGCAGATTTAAATGACAGTGATTACAGTTAAAGGTAATGTATGCACAACTAACAAGAACTGATTAATGAACAGGAAACAGTGTGTCATCTTGAGGACAACATGGGATCACAGGGGATCTCTAATGGGAGATATGTAAGCAGTGGTTGCTTTTCCTGATCTATATCAATTATTTAGATTCTAATATAGTTAGGACACTAGGTCAATTTACAGATGATCAAAAAATGGAGGTAATGGCAAACACAGAATGATTAGCAAAGGCATTATAAAAAGACTTACATAAAATGATGGACTCACAAGACACTGGGTAAATAATTTAACATTGATTAAAATCAAGCAAAGTTATGTTCATGCTCCCCAACACATTACTAAATACTGTGGTGCCACGGAAGTTGTGGCCACCATCTTGGGCATGGTCAGGTGTTCCATTCACCCCTGACACGCCCCTTTTTAGCCTCTTTTAGGTTCCTTTTTTACACACACTCTCTTCCGAGAGTGGTGATCACACTGGCCCCCTCATCGGGGTAACAGGACACATGACTCCACATTCCGTTACTTCTGGGCCCTTTGCAGAGTCCCAGGCTCACCAAGTTTCACCCTCTACTACTTTGTTCTCACTACTAGCATCCTTCTTCTCCCAGACACCAACACAGAACATCCTGCTCCTACTCCATTAGGCCACTGTCTCACACACAACCAGTGCCTCAGACTCCCAGGTCCTGACATCACCGGGTTGGGCTACACAAACACACATTATCTACATCACTGAGTCTCTTCTTTACTATACACCATGCCGAGTCCCAACACACTGTCCATCTCTACAAAAAACACACACAACCTCTCTGGTGCCTCACTCTCACACCTCTAGGTATGAACTTACAGCTGCTGGCGCACCTCAATCTGTGCCCAGCCACACCATGCCGAGTCCCAACACACTGTCCATCTCTAGAAAAAACACACACAACCTCTCTGGTGCCTCACTCTCACACCTCAAGGTATGAACTTACAGCTGCTGGCGCACCTCAATCTGTGCCCAGCCACCACTGCACTACCTCCCAGAGGACTTTAGCTAGATAAACCCCACTTGCTTCCCTGATACCATGTATTGGCAAGGGGGAGAGTCCCTCTACCACACGACCCACTCTGGTCCACACACACTTACTCACTAATCAAATCACGACTCACTCAAACAGTGGACACCGACAGCCCTGCTCTCACACTCTAGCAGGATACTGTTAAATCTTCGGTTGATCTCATTAGGCTCCATTTCTTCTGTCAGTCTCTCACACTCCCCAATCATTCGTCTCCACCCCCTCACAGCAGGGCCTCTGCATTCAGCAGAGCTAGTCTCCCATGTCCTCTCACCACTGCAGCCACAGCAAGACTGATATACTGCTGGATCTCTCTCTCACAGGGCAGTATTCAGCACGGTTTTAAACCACTCCCACACCTGCCACTCATTCCAATTATTCACGTCAGATTCACGTCTCCCTTAATCTGGGGCTTCGCTCCCCATACCAGACACTCCTTGCATTACACCACAGTACATATTTTGAATATTGTTCAGTTCTGGTTATCAAACCACAAAAGGAAATTATACAGATGCAGCCATTCAAAATGGGTGGGGTATTTCGCGGCATACCCCGGTGGGCGTGTCGCGATATCACGCGGTGTCACGCAGTATCACGCGGTTAATCGCGCGTCATTTGACGTCATGCCGAAAACTATCCGGCGTCACCTTGTAAAACCGCCAGGGGGAGCTTAACCTCTCATGTACAGCATTTGAGCTTTTAATTTTGAACTGTGTATTACAGCATGTTAATCATCAGTCGTTAAAATATTGGTATATTTTATGAAAGCAAGATTGCTCAGTTGGACAAAAGTACACAACCTACCTTTATCAGAAATATTTATGCATCAAAGCCTTTACCGAAGATATTACTAATAGTATTAATAATGGATGACTTTGGACAAGCTGTATACTCAAAGTATAATTTCTTTAGCACATTTGTACAAGCACTTGGAATCTGTCCAAGCCATACTTTGTCAGGCATTTTGTTTTACTTCAACGGGCATAAAAACTTCCTTGCTTTTAACAGGGCGTTTCATAATTTCTAACTACGAAAATGATTTAAAATGTGACACTTATCATTCAACTAGAGCTCAAAATATCACAAGGATCCTCAAGAGCACAGCAAAGACTGTATTAAAAGATACTTGTATGAGATACATGAGAATCCAGGCTTTTTTATCAACGCTTTCTTTTCCGTATACCAGATATTATGGAACCACTTCAGAAGGGTGTCAGCCAGTCAGATTCCAGGAATCGGTACTTTAAAGGAAAAATACACACCGGTATTCCATTTCTCCCTAACGATTTTAAGCATCAAAGTATTTAACTAGCATGTGAAATAGCGTGTGAAAAAGTGGTAGTTTTAAGCTTTTCTGCTAATATAATATGGAATCGCATATCTAAAGAATTTAATAACATTATGATTATATTCGTGTACTGCAACAGGGCTGTGTAGGGCTGTTTCGCCTCTCTCTTCATGCGATTTCCCCTGTAGCCTACTGGTCTACGTGCCCACTTACCAACTCAGGGGTTGTGTGTTCAAATCCAGCTGGTGCTGGACTTTTCTTTTAACAAACATTTCTTCGAAAAAATAGAATAGCGATATTATGGACAATCAATTGACTTTTATATTTCAAAATATCACAACATGATCGATTCTAAGTCATTTTTGATAACAATGAATAGTCACCTTCTTCCCTTCTGACAACGGTCCCTGCTTCTGCTTCCTGCTTCTATTGTGTGTGTGTGTGCAATAGAGTACATTTTTATAGAGAAATGGAGGCTGGACAGTATGCGTTACAATATAAACATTTATATTGATTTAAATCGTGTTCTGATTTAAATCGCAAACGCGTGTTTAATTATATGTGTTTTTTAATCATAATCAGGCTAATGCAACATAAATTGATACAGTATCTTTGTCTTCTAAGTATCTTAATAAACTTTCAGCATAGCTTTCTACCCGTTTAGATTTATATTTCTTGGGATTTTGGGATCAAACGTGGAAGGATTAGATTGTAATCGTTTTTATTTGTCAAATACGTGATTGTATTTCTGAATGTTATGTTACTCCTACAGTAGTTCACTGCTTTAAATACATCGAATTAAGAAAGTTATGTGTAGCACTTTAGATCTTTTTTTCTGAACCAGGGAAAATCTGATCATGTTTCTCTATAACAATAATAAAAAGCTTTATTTTACATATCACCTTTAAAAGTGGCATCTCAAAGCAATACAGTAGATCGGAAAACAGTTAAAAGGGACCAAAGTAAATACCAGACAAACGCAAACGCGTTTTTAATAAAATGCTTTTATTCATTCAGCAGAGAGTGAGAGGGACATCCAGCAGAGAGAGACACACACACCGGTTTACATTGACAAAATTGTTTTTTTTCAATTCCTCTTGTCTAACAGGAATGTTTTGTTTGTGGACAGACTGTTAGACTAGAGGAAAAGAGCGCCTCCTTCTACGAAGCATTTCGTTGATCCGATCACGAATTCTTTTCCAGTCGCACGAAGTAAGGGTTGTAAAGCGCGAAGTAAAAAATGAAAAAGTAAAAAAATGTTTTGAATCCCCGGCGGAACCGGGCATCCATATGAATCAAGTAACAGGTTTATTCCATGCTGAAAAAAAGAAGAAAGAAAACACATTCCATAAGAATTGATTGAGCTCCGCTCTGTACCACGCAATGATCCCCCCGGAGTCTCTGCCCCGGGTTATTTGGGTTTTTAGACAGAGGGAAAAAAACTCTCTCTCTGGCTTGACCTCCCCCTCCATGGGTATTGTCTGTTTTTTTTGTTAACAAGGCTCGCCAGCTAATGTGAATCGAAACCTGTCTTTCTAGCTTTTAAAGTCGTGCGATGTGTAAACCACAATTTAAATAGAGAAAAAAGACCTGACTGACAAGCCGATACATACTCTTAGAGTTTGATTAATAGGGAATATAATACAAAAATATAGTACTAAAAAAGGTACTACCACTTTTAAAGGTGATATGTAAAATAAAGTTTTTTATTATTGTTATAGAGAAACATGATCAGATTTTCCCTGGTTCAGAAAAAAAGATCTAAAGTGCTACACATAACTTTCTTAATTCGATGTATTTAAAGCAGTGAACTACTGTAGGTGTAACATAACATTCAGAAATACAATCGAGAATAGTTTTGTGGTGTTTGTTTAGATGAAACGTTCCTAAAACGTATAACGTAACAAAATTAAAGACGATTAAAATCTGTAATCTTTCCACTTGTACTGTAAGTCATCGGAAAGTTTCTGCTTTGTGTAAGGATGGTATCAAAAAGCAATCTTAAGTGGTGAGAAAGCTGTGCTCAATGTATTTAAGGGACTTAAAAGTAAAAGGAGATGCTTCATATTGCTTGACTCATTTTAAAAACTAAGTTATAAATGCAGACGCTCCCTCGGTGCCGCGCCGGGTGTAAATATCAAAATATACATACCCAACACTGATTGTACCCATCTGTCATGCAAATAAAACACCTTGAATTGAATTGAATTGAGGGAGAGAGGGGGGGAGAGGTAGAGAGATAACCAGGACTCAAGGCAAATAAGATACACTCCACAGGCATTCACAACAGCAACATATGAAACGTTTGCACGTATAGTTAAGTTATTACTTGGTTTTCAAAGTGCAATGAAATACAATATTGTTGTTGTTGCTGTTCTTGTTGTTTTTATCCTGTAAAGCGTTTTGAGAAGCCACCTTTAAAGGCGATATATACTGTAAAAGCGCTGATTCTTATGGAATGTGTTCCGCCGGGGATTCAAATTTTTCTTTATTTTTTTTTTTAATCGCGTATCTAAGGAAATCTCAGTATAACTTTGTTCATGAACAAACGGTGGCATGTTACATTATTATTAGTTTTTTTGTTCACAAGGCTCGCCAGCTAATGTGAATCGAAACCTGTCTTTCTGGCTTTTAAAGTCGTGCGATGTGTAAACCACAATTCAAATAGAGAAAAAAGACCTGACTGACAAGATTTAAGATGTGGCTGTCAATGTTGGATTAAAAAAAACACATTGCCCGACGTTTGTTGCATTGCTTGAAAAATAACTTTATTTCGAGAGACTGGATAAGTAATTCAAGTGTTTTTTTTAACTTCCTGAAAAACAACTAATAATTTAACTATATGTGCAAACGTTTTATGATATGTCGCTGTTGTGAATATCTGTGGACATGTGCTGGCTGGACAGGAGGCTCCACTGTACACAGAGAGGGGCGGGAGGAGGGGACAAGCCGATACATACTCTTAGCGTTTGATTAATACAGATGCAGCCATTCAAAATGCGCGGGCGATACCGCATTATTTTCCGGTACGCTGTACGCAGTCTACCGCAAGCTACCGGTAAATACTGCGAGTTACCGGTAAATACCGCTAGTTACCATAAATTCTCCTATAATACGACAAGCAAAATATTAGTATCCGGAATTTCCGCAAGGTGGAGCTAATAAAGCTCAACCTCTCATGTTTGAGCTGTGGCCATCAGTCTTTATCGAAGATATTACTAATAGTATTAATAATGAATGACCTTGGACAAGCTGTAAGTGTAAACTCAAAGTATTGCCCTGGTCAACATTCTTGTTTTCAATGACCGTCTTTGTAAAAGTAACACCACAGCATTTCGTAATCACGCATTTGTTTCCAATCATGCAAAGTACAGTGATTCACCATACCTTTTACATGCTCATAAAAGAGATTGATTTAGGAACATAAACATATTACCGTATGCAAACTGTACTGTATACAGTATGTATATGTATCTTTAATGTCTTAACTGTGCCCGTTTAAGTATTGAATATTCATATCTAATTTTACCACTGAAGGGAAATCTTAGTAGCTGAGCATAAAAAGAATAGTAGCATACTGCAACGCGTGTGAAGGCCATAAACGATATTAATTTTGGAACATAAACATACAGTATATAGCTGGTCTTGGTACTTTAAAGAAAAAAATACACACCAGTATTCCATTTCTCCCTAAACATTTTAAGCTTCGAAGTCTTTAACTAACGTGATACCGGAGTCAACAAGCATACTTTTAGAATTTGATTAAAAGGGAATATAATATGGAATCGCGTATCTAAAGAATTTAATAACGGTATGATTATATTCGTGTGCTGCGACAGGGCTGTGTAGGGCTGTTTCGCCTGCCTGTTCATGCGAGCTGTCTTGTAGCCTACTGGTCTAGGTGTGTGACTAACAACTGGCAGGATGTGTGTTTGAATCCAGCTGGTGCTGGACTTTTCTTTTAACAAACATTTCTTCGAAAAAATAGAGTAGCGATATTATGGACAATCAATTGACTTTTATATTTCAAAATATCGCAACATGATCGATTCTAAGTCATTTTTGATAACAATGAATAGTCACCTTCTTCCCTTCAGGCAGCGGTTCCTGCTTCTATTGTGTGTGTGTGTGCAACAGAGTAATTTTTATAGAGAAATGGAGGCTGGACAGTATGCGTTACAATATAAACATTTATATTGATTTAAATCGTGTTCTGATTTAAATCGCAAACGCGTGTTTAATTATGTGTTTTTTAATCATAATCAGGCTAATGCATTTCTACATTTTCTGTATGAACCAGCTTAGAGGTTCATACAGAAAGACAGCTTGTGTTTAAATTGAGTGTAAGGTAATTTATGCTTCTAAAGTCATGGTCAGCATTTATTATTGTACTGTGCTGTAAACTTTTTCTGTGCCTAGTCACATTATTTTATAGCGTTTTTATTGCGTTATTAAATCCGGTGGCGCTGTGTGTTAGTTTCCTGACTCCCATGTCACATGGTCTGTGATTGAATCCCATGGAACTATGACTTTATTTTTTAACAAACATTTCTTTGAAAAAATGAAACGTTTCCCTTGGTCAGAGATTAAATAAAACCTCACTCGCACCAAACAAATTTATATTTCTAAATATCACGACATGATCGAATTTAAGTCTTTTTAATAACAATGAATAGTCACCTATGCGTTACAAAATATACATTTATATTGATTTGAATCGCGTTTTGATTTAAATCGTAAACGCGTGTTTAAATATATGTGTTTAAAGACGATATACTGTATAAAAGCGCTGATTCCTATGGAGTGTGTTCCACCGGGGATTCAAAAAAAAATATTTTAAATAGGCTGATAAAGCTTAGACTACTGTAACTGTATTCTAGCCTGTATTACAACAGAACATTGGACAATGCAACGTAAATTGCAAAAATGCACTTGGAATCTGTCCAAGCCCTCCTACAAAAATTATTTAAACTGCGACACTGATCATTCATCTCTAAATAAACTTTATTTTATATAGCGTTTTAAGCGAATAGGTAATTAGATTGCTCATAAACCTAATCGCTTTTTCTACATAAACACAGCGTGATTGCTCTCTGAAAATGCCTTTCCTTAAAGCGATTCTATTGAGGGAGCAGCCCAGCTACCACTTAACACTGTACTTCCTACTTTGAATACCTGTGAGACCGGTTTAATTCGTCACAGCCAGCACTCCGGGAGGGAGGGGGTTGAGTAGTGGAGGCAGGCGAGATTTCCAGCGAAAGACACCTCCCCCTCAAAAACCCAGTAAGCAGTAATGCTTTAAGTCGAAAATCGAGGTAGATTTTGAGGATGATAAAGAGGGTAAACTGGGATGGGAGGAGGGTTTGGTTTTGCATAAGGGGCAGAAGATTTCCCTTGTAAGGATGGTATCAAAAGCAATCTTAAGTGGTGAGAAAGCTGTGCTCAATGTATTTAAGGGAGTTAAAAGTAAAAGGAGATGCTTCATATTGCTTGACTAATTTTAAAAACTAAGTTAGAAATGCAGACGCTCCCTCGGTGCGCTGCTCTGGTACGCCGGCTCTTACACAGTGCCTGTCGGCAGTAAGCGTTACAATATACATACCCAACACTGCTTGTACCCATCTGTCATGCAAATAAAACACCTTGAATTGAATTGAATTGAGGGGAGAAGGGGGGGATACTAAAGCCAATACTGGCTCAATGGGCTTTGACGTGCTAATGCGTTGGTTTAACAGTCCGGGTGTGGCAGGCTTCCAATGTCAACTCGACTCGATTGGAAGACAATGAACGTATTTTAGCCCTAAATGAATTAATAGCAAACATGGTTTACATAAAATACATTTTTCCAAGAAAGTTTATAATAATGCAATCTATAGTTGAAATCTGAGCCTAAATATAAAGGACAAGCATTTTCAGAGAGCAATCACGCTGTGTTTATGTAGAAAAAGCGATTAGGTTTATGAGCAATCTAATTACCTATTCGCTTAAAACGCTATATAAAATAAAGTTTATTTAGAGATGAATGATCAGTGTCGCAGTTTAAATAATTTTTGTAGGAGGGCTTGGACAGATTCCAAGTGCATTTTTGCAATTTACGTTGCATTGTCCAATGTTCTGTTGTAATACAGGCTAGAATACAGTTACAGTAGTCTAAGCTTTATCAGCATATTTAAAATATTTTTTTTTGAATCCCCGGTGGAACACACTCCATAGGAATCAGCGCTTTTATACAGTATATCGTCTTTAAACACATATATTTAAACACGTGTTTACGATTTAAATCAAAACGCGATTCAAATCAATATAAATGTATATTTTGTAACGCATAGGTGACTATTCATTGTTATTAAAAAGACTTAAATTCGATCATGTCGTGATATTTAGAAATATAAATTTGTTTGGTGCGAGTGAGGTTTTATTTAATCTCTGACCAAGGGAAACGTTTCATTTTTTCAAAGAAATGTTTGTTAAAAAATAAAGTCATAGTTCCATGGGATTCAATCACAGACCATGTGACATGGGAGTCAGGAAACTAACACACAGCGCCACCTGATTTAATAACGCAATAAAAACGCTATAAAATAATGTGACTAAGCACAGAAAAAGTTTACAGCACAGTACAATAATAAATGCTGACCATGACTTTAGAAGCATAAATTACCTTACACTCAATTTAAACACAAGCTGTCTTTCTGTATGAACCTCTAAGCTGGTTCATACAGAAAATGTAGAAATGCATTAGCCTGATTATGATTAAAAAACACACATAATTAAACACACGTTTGCGATTTAAATCAGAACACAATTTAAATCAATATAAATGTTTATATTGTAACGCATACTGTCCAGCCTCCATTTCTCTATAAAAATTACTCTGTTGCACACACACACACAATAGAAGCAGGAACCGCTGCCTGAAGGGAAGAAGGTGACTATTCATTGTTATCAAAAATGACTTAGAATCGATCATGTTGCGATATTTTGAAATATAAAAGTCAATTGATTGTCCATAATATCGCTACTCTATTTTTTCGAAGAAATGTTTGTTAAAAGAAAAGTCCAGCACCAGCTGGATTCAAACACACATCCTGCCAGTTGTTAGTCACACACCTAGACCAGTAGGCTACAAGACAGCTCGCATGAACAGGCAGGCGAAACAGCCCTACACAGCCCTGTCGCAGCACACGAATATAATCATACCGTTATTAAATTCTTTAGATACGCGATTCCATATTATATTCCCTTTTAATCAAATTCTAAAAGTATGCTTGTTGACTCCGGTATCACGTTAGTTAAAGACTTCGAAGCTTAAAATGTTTAGGGAGAAATGGAATACTGGTGTGTATTTTTTTCTTTAAAGTACCAAGACCAGCTATATACTGTATGTTTATGTTCCAAAATTAATATCGTTTATGGCCTTCACACGCGTTGCAGTATGCTACTATTCTTTTTATGCTCAGCTACTAAGATTTCCCTTCAGTGGTAAAATTAGATATGAATATTCAATACTTAAACGGGCACAGTTAAGACATTAAAGATACATATACATACTGTATACAGTACAGTTTGCATACGGTAATATGTTTATGTTCCTAAATCAATCTCTTTTATGAGCATGTAAAAGGTATGGTGAATCACTGTACTTTGCATGATTGGAAACAAATGCGTGATTACGAAATGCTGTGGTGTTACTTTTACAAAGACGGTCATTGAAAACAAGAATGTTGACCAGGGCAATACTTTGAGTTTACACTTACAGCTTGTCCAAGGTCATTCATTATTAATACTATTAGTAATATCTTCGATAAAGACTGATGGCCACAGCTCAAACATGAGAGGTTGAGCTTTATTAGCTCCACCTTGCGGAAATTCCGGATACTAATATTTTGCTTGTCGTATTATAGGAGAATTTATGGTAACTAGCGGTATTTACCGGTAACTCGCAGTATTTACCGGTAGCTTGCGGTAGACTGCGTACAGCGTACCGGAAAATAATGCGGTATCGCCCGCGCATTTTGAATGGCTGCATCTGTATTAATCAAACGCTAAGAGTATGTATCGGCTTGTCCCCTCCTCCCGCCCCTCTCTGTGTACAGTGGAGCCTCCTGTCCAGCCAGCACATGTCCACAGATATTCACAACAGCGACATATCATAAAACGTTTGCACATATAGTTAAATTATTAGTTGTTTTTCAGGAAGTTAAAAAAAACACTTGAATTACTTATCCAGTCTCTCGAAATAAAGTTATTTTTCAAGCAATGCAACAAACGTCGGGCAATGTGTTTTTTTTAATCCAACATTGACAGCCACATCTTAAATCTTGTCAGTCAGGTCTTTTTTCTCTATTTGAATTGTGGTTTACACATCGCACGACTTTAAAAGCCAGAAAGACAGGTTTCGATTCACATTAGCTGGCGAGCCTTGTGAACAAAAAAACTAATAATAATGTAACATGCCACTGTTTGTTCATGAACAAAGTTATACTGAGATTTCCTTAGATACGCGATTAAAAAAAAAAATAAAGAAAAATTTGAATCCCCGGCGGAACACATTCCATAAGAATCAGCGCTTTTACAGTATATATCGCCTTTAAAGGTGGCTTCTCAAAACGCTTTACAGGATAAAAACAACAAGAACAGCAACAACAACAATATTGTATTTCATTGCACTTTGAAAACCAAGTAATAACTTAACTATACGTGCAAACGTTTCATATGTTGCTGTTGTGAATGCCTGTGGAGTGTATCTTATTTGCCTTGAGTCCTGGTTATCTCTCTACCTCTCCCCCCCTCTCTCCCTCAATTCAATTCAATTCAAGGTGTTTTATTTGCATGACAGATGGGTACAATCAGTGTTGGGTATGTATATTTTGATATTTACACCCGGCGCGGCACCGAGGGAGCGTCTGCATTTATAACTTAGTTTTTAAAATGAGTCAAGCAATATGAAGCATCTCCTTTTACTTTTAAGTCCCTTAAATACATTGAGCACAGCTTTCTCACCACTTAAGATTGCTTTTTGATACCATCCTTACACAAAGCAGAAACTTTCCGATGACTTACAGTACAAGTGGAAAGATTACAGATTTTAATCGTCTTTAATTTTGTTACGTTATACGTTTTAGGAACGTTTCATCTAAACAAACACCACAAAACTATTCTCGATTGTATTTCTGAATGTTATGTTACACCTACAGTAGTTCACTGCTTTAAATACATCGAATTAAGAAAGTTATGTGTAGCACTTTAGATCTTTTTTTCTGAACCAGGGAAAATCTGATCATGTTTCTCTATAACAATAATAAAAAACTTTATTTTACATATCACCTTTAAAAGTGGTAGTACCTTTTTTAGTACTATATTTTTGTATTATATTCCCTATTAATCAAACTCTAAGAGTATGTATCGGCTTGTCAGTCAGGTCTTTTTTCTCTATTTAAATTGTGGTTTACACATCGCACGACTTTAAAAGCTAGAAAGACAGGTTTCGATTCACATTAGCTGGCGAGCCTTGTTAACAAAAAAAACAGACAATACCCATGGAGGGGGAGGTCAAGCCAGAGAGAGAGTTTTTTTCCCTCTGTCTAAAAACCCAAATAACCCGGGGCAGAGACTCCGGGGGGATCATTGCGTGGTACAGAGCGGAGCTCAATCAATTCTTATGGAATGTGTTTTCTTTCTTCTTTTTTCCAGCATGGA
Organism: Atractosteus spatula; assembly: GCF_055471065.1. NCBI lineage: Eukaryota > Metazoa > Chordata > Actinopteri > Semionotiformes > Lepisosteidae > Atractosteus > Atractosteus spatula. The sequence goes on along the minus strand of NC_142707.1, from coordinate 43,151,855 downwards.
ATAAACCTGTTACTTGATTCATATGGATGCCCGGTTCCGCCGGGGATTCAAAACATTTTTTTACTTTTTCATTTTTTACTTCGCGCTTTACAACCCTTACTTCGTGCGACTGGGAAAGAATTCGTGATCGGATCAACGAAATGCTTCGTAGAAGGAGACGCTCTTTTCCTCTAGTCTAACAGTCTGTCCACAAACAAAACATTCCTGTTAGACAAGAGGAATTGAAAAAAAACAATTTTGTCAGTGGAAACTGGTGTGTGTGTCTCTCTCTGCTGGATGTCCCTCTCACTCTCTGCTGAATGAATAAAAGCATTTTATTAAAAACGCGTTTGCGTTTGTCTGGTATTTACTTTGGTCCCTTTTAACTAACTGTTTTCCGATCTACTGTATTGCTTTGAGATGCCACTTTTAAAGGTGATATGTAAAATAAAGTTTTTTATTATTGTTATAGAGAAACATGATCAGATTTTCCCTGGTTCAGAAAAAAAGATCTAAAGTGCTACACATAACTTTCTTAATTCGATGTATTTAAAGCAGTGAACTATTGTAGGAGTAACATAACATTCAGAAATACAATCACGTATTTGACAAATAAAAATGATTACAATCCAATCCTTCCACGTTTGATCCCAAAATCCCAAGAAATATAAATCTAAACGGGTAGAAAGCTATGCTGAAAGTTTATTAAGGTACTTAGAAGACAAAGATACTGTATCAATTTATGTTGCATTAGCCCGATTATGATTAAAAAACACATATAATTAAACACACGTTTGCGATTTAAATCAGAACACGATTTAAATCAATATAAATGTTTATATTGTAACGCATACTGTCCAGGCTCCATTTCTCTATAAAAATTTACTCTATTGCACACACACACACAATAGAAGCAGGAAGCAGAAGCAGGGACCGTTGTCAGAAGGGAAGAAGGTGACTATTCATTGTTATCAAAAATGACTTAGAATCGATCATGTTGTGATATTTTGAAATATAAAAGTCAATTGATTGTCCATAATATCGCTATTCTAATTTTTCGAAGAAATGTTTGTTAAAAGAAAAGTCCAGCACCAGCTGGATTTGAACACACAACCCGTGAGTTAGTAGTCAGGCACGTAGACCAGTAGGCTACAGTGGAAGTCGCACGAAGAGGGAGGCGAAACAGCCCTACACAGCCCTGTCGCAGTACACGAATATAATCATATCGTTATTAAATTCTTTAGATACGCGATTCAATATTATATTCCCTTTTAATCAAATTATAAAAGTATGCTGTTGACTCTGGTATCTCTTTAGTTAAAGACTTCGATGCTTAAAATGTTTAGGGAGAAATTGAATACTGGTGTGTATTTTTTCTTTAAAGTACCAAGACCAGCCATATACTGTATGTTTATGTTCCAAAATTAATATCGTTTATGGCCTTCACACGCGTTACAGTATGCTCCTATTCTTTTTATGCTCAGCTACTAAGATTTCCCTTCAGTGGTAAAATTCAATATCTACAATGGGCACAGCAAAGACGTTTACTGTAAGTCTTTCTACGACAGACCAACGGACCACGAGTGCCCCTGTCAGTCAACCAATCACGTACTGCGGTGCCGCGCGTCATCTTGCGTCACACTGCGCGACGCCACCTGCGGTACGTGTCTGTAACGCGCACTTTGAATGGCTGCATCTGTAGCTGATTTCATGCTTTGAATTTACCTAATTAGAATTGGAATCAGTAAATTCACGCTTTCACTCTTATGTAAACTTTTATGACAGTACATTGATTGTCATATTATTGAAGTATTAGTTCAACTTGAAAAATCAATACAAAAAAATAAATATTACTATTCATAAACTCTCAAAGCTAACTAGTAAATATTTAATTACTGTCAGAAATTAACACATTCTCCGTTAACTGACTTAACATTTTGAAACTGCATGGTTGGGCAGCCTGATGCTATTTCCTGAAGTGATTTAAAACCCACATTGAAAGAGAAACAGCTGTACTCTGTTGATGCCTGTTGGGCGCTGACTCAAGGGGCTGTTCTATTGGAGCAGGGAAGAAGATGTTTTGCGTCTTCAAGAGGTTCTGCAAAGGGACTTGGCAATCTGGGAGCATACTGAGATTTGGTGGAAGAAACATCTGAAAAGTCTAACTGAAAAGTTTTTAGCTGCTATGCTGAATATTTATTTATTTAGATGAACATTTGGATTTTGGTTCTTTTGAAAAATGTGCCACTTCATACTTTCGGTGGTCAGGCAATATCACAATTTGGAAGTGTCACAAAACATTTTCTGAGAAGGTTTGGGCAGAATTAATTTTCATGTACAGTATCTCTTGACCCAGTCATTTTGTTCAATTTCATTTCTGTTGCCTTAGCAGTTCAGTGCAGATATCAATGGTGGGATTCATGTGTTGAGTTAATTGTCGTGCTGGAAGAAAATCATAAAGCGAATTCAGAATGTGGTGCAACAACTTCAAAGGAAAGTCAGGGCTTCTAGAATTCTACCTCAGAAACATTTCTAAGAAAGAGCTGGAACAAGAATGACTCATGGTCTAAGCGGCTCATCATATATGGACAACATTTTAGATTCGGTTAGCAACTACTGTAAATTACCAAATGAGCTGTGTTCTCTTTTGCAACATTAGGTATGTTTCAATTTCAATTCAATTCAAAATATTTTATTCATCCCCAGGGGGAATTTTTTTTTATTTTTCTTAGCAAAAGGATAACTGTTGCAATTTAATTACAGTTGCTTTTCCAAATACAGTGAGTCCACCGCTCTGTTAGTAATATAAAGGTGTCCTAAGAATAATTTTTCCCTGCCTCTCACACCTCTCTCAATCATTTTGTTTCATCAATGTCTGTAAGAAAACCAGACTACAAACAAACTCCAAAGACCACAGTACAAACACAGTATTGTTTATCATTATTGTTTGGCCTTAACCCTGGGAGTTTAACTCTGAGATATGTCTGATAGTGGCTCACATCACTGGTATAGATTTCTGCATCAGTTCTTTCTAAAAAGGATTGCAGCAGGCTATAAACAGTACCTTACAAAAGTATTCAGACCCTTTCTATGTCTTCCATTTTCTTTCAAAATTACAGGATAACGCATACACATTTTTAAGCTTAATATTTTATTTGAAAACTGAATTATCAAATGGACAATGAATGGGTGGTAAGATACAATACAGTAAATACCAGTAAAACATATATAGAAAAAAAGTTAAATATATTGAATTCATAAGTATTCAAACCCATTAATTCAATACTTAATGGAAGCACCTTTGACAGTAATTAGAGGCACAGGTACTTTGAGGTAAATTTCTACCAGTTTTGCACCTGGCTTGGTGCAAGTTTTACTCATCTTTATGGCATATTTTATGATTCATTTCATTTGTTTTGATAGTTCTTTACCCTTTTGCAGAAAAAAAACAGAAGTCTAGGAAGACAGCAGAATGACATGTTAAGAGTTTGTAGAAAAAGACAAAGCAAGCTATTCATCTGTACCCTTAAGGCAGCAAGATCCTCTTTCTATTCCATTTTTATGGAGAAGGACTCTTCTATTCTTTTTCTTTACAAATCAAATCAAAATCAAATCAAAGTTTATTTATCAAATGCACAACAATACAGCGTGCAGCAGTAGTTGCTGGCAATGAAATGTCTTTTCTGCGAGCTCACAAAAATCACAGAAATCATAAAAATCACAAAAACACAAAAATCACAAAATTGAGGTTATGAAAATAAGGTTACATAATAATAGATGTAATAGAAATTGAATAAAACTCAATATGAGTAGAGCTGCTATGTGTCCATGGTGTATGCAATATGTACAAGTAGTGCGGTTATGCTGAATACAGTGAAATCTGTGTGTCCATGTAGCCATTACAGGTGATTTGCTAAAGGAGCTACAGGTTGGCTATTTAGCACTCTTATTGCCTGGAGGTAGAAGCTATTCCGTAGTCTGTTGGACTTGGACCAAATGCTTTGGTACCGTCTACCGGACGGTAGGAGGGAAAACAGTTTGTGACTGGGATGACTGGGGTCCTTGAGAATGGACCTGGCCTTCTTCAGACATCTAGCTGAGTAGATATCCAGGATGTTTGGTAATGAGCTGCACTGACTTCACCACCCTCTGCAGTACTTTGCGATCCCGGGCGGAGCAGTTCCCATACCAGGCAGTGATGCAACCAGTCAGGATGCTCTCAATAGTGCACCTGTAGATGTTGGCCTGGATATGTGATGGCATGCCAAACCTCTTTAGCTTACAGAGAAAGAATAGGCACTGCCGTGCTGTTTTGACCATGGTGTTGGTGTGGTGGGTCCAGGTTAAGTCCTCTGAGATGTTAACTCCTAGGAACTTAAAACTGCTGACCCTCTCCAATGCAGTCCCACTGATGTAGATAGGTGTGTGATCTCCTCCCTGGTGTTTTCTATAGTCCACAATCATCTCCTTAGTCTTACTGATGTTCAGAGAGAGGTTGTTCTCCTGGCACCATGCTGCCAGGGTTTCAACCTCCTCCCTGTACGCAGACTCTTCACCATCTGTGATCAGGCCGATGACTGTTGTATCGTCCATAAACTTAATGATGGAGTTTGAGTTATGTCTGGAGACACAATCATGAGTAAATAAGGAGTAGAGGACAGGGCTAAGCACACAGCCTTGGGGGGCTTCAGTGTTTAGAGTCAGAGTAGTGGATATGTTGCTGCCCACCCTCACCACCTGCGGACGTTCTGTCAAGAAGTCCAGGATCTAGTTACAGAGGGAGGTGTTCAGTCCCAGGTCCTGGAGCTTGATGACAAGCTTTGAGGTCATTATGGTATTGAATGCTGAGCTGTAATCAATAAACAGCATTCTCACATACAGTATGTTCCTTTCTTATCCAGGTGTGAGAGGGCAGTATGGAGGGTAGTGGCAATAGCATCTTCTGTTGACCTGTTCTGGCGTCAACAGAAAAAAAACCTGGCCTGAACCCTTGGGTACTTAACAACTACTGTACAATTTCCAATTTGCCTTTTCTCACTCAAACTCTGGAACGGGAAGTGGCAGTTCAATTACAATCTCATCTTGAATCTAATGAGCTCTTTGAACCTTTTCAGTAGGGGTTTAGACAGAGAGACAGTATGAAAACAGCCCTTGTTAAGGTAGTTAATGATTTGCTGATGGCTTCTGACTCTAGATCACTTAATATTCTTCTTTCTGTATTTGAGATCAGCTTTTAATACTGTCAATCACTGCATTCTATTGGATTGCGAAACTGAATATTTTCTTTTGCTAATTCATAAAACTTTTTTTTAAAATGTGGTCTTGTCATAGTTTCTTTCGATCTAGTGCTCATGTGTACAGTATTTTTACATTTTGCTTCTTTCTTCGATTATTTTCCTTCATAGATGTAGGAATAAATACAGAGAGCTGTGTCATTGTGCAAGATGCAAAGGTAGAAGAAGACATTAGTTTCTCGTTGAAAACAAATAAGAAAAAAGAAAAGCATCATGGTTCTACTTCTGTGTTGATGTTCTCAGATTTACTCAAAAGAACTTGAATATGGATTAAAAAAGAACGTTTAACTCCTGAATTAAAAATGTGACAAGACAGTGGAAAAGGTCAAGCCCCCCCCAACAGAACCTAAGACTTGACAGTCAGACTAACATCTGTTAGAATATGTTCAATGTAGACAACTGGAGAAGGCTACATGTAGATATCAATAACTATAAATACATGTTGGGGATCACTGACCTTGAAAGACCTGCTTGTGAAAAAGATTTCAATATCCATATTTCACAATGTGAGTAAGCAATATGAAAGGCTAACAGAATACTAAAATATACTGTAAAAAGCACAGAGTGTTAAATCAATGGATATTGTGCTAGAATTGTGCAAGGTACTAGTAAGACTAGTAAGACCAAAAACCATTGAAACATTATCAGGCTTAAAGATTTTCCATTCTGACAAGCTAAAAGAACAAGATCTACTTAGATTTCAATGTAAATGGCTACCAGAAGGATAGATTCACATATTCAATATACTTAAATTTATTAATAAAATAAGCCCAATAAAAACTGCAAAACTGAAGACAGAAGTCACTACACAAAGGATGTGGGAGTCTGGAATAAATTGTCAAATTAAATTCTGTGCTTTTTTTCAAGAACTGGCAGGCCATGATATGCAGAAAAATTGGCTACTAGCAGTCAAACAGTCCAGATGAGCAGAATGGCCTGTACTTGTTTATAACCTTTCTTTTGCTCTTGTGTTAAGCAATTAAGCATTTTGAATGTGTAACATTTCTCAGCTAGGATCCATGCTCTACTTACCTGATGTAGCAATATTAATACATTACAACTTTAATGCATTACTGGTATTTCTTTTAAGGTTCTACTAAGGCTTCAGTGTGGCAAGAACCCTGAAGTTCGTATACTAACCAAATGTTCTCTATATCAGGACATAGAGACAGATAGATAATACTTTATTAATCCCGTAGGGAAATTGATGACATAATCCAAGTCCATAGAAAAAGGCTAATGTACACTGTACTTTAAGTTCTTTTGTTCACTTATAAAGCAGTTAATAGTTTACCTGTTGGGCTTTGTCTTCTGTTTTTTCTTCCATCAGCACTCTCAATTACATATTAGGTATAATTATTTTATAAACTATAATTGTATTATGTATTTCTAACCAGGTTCTGATGTGTTTTATAGGTCGCTCCACCTTTTATGAAGTGAATGATTTCAGTAACCAGCTGTAAAGGAAACAGCTTATACAGTATATGTAAATGATGTCCTTATTAAGATATTTTTCAAAAACTTAGGTTAGAAAAAAACCAGAAGGCAGTAGGCCTACTCTGAACGTCTTTCTCAAAATTTAAATGTACTACATTGTACTGTATGTTTATATCCATTGCATCTGCCGCTTAGACAAAGATCTCTTTACCAAAACCTACCTTTTCTAAATTCATATTGAGTATCCTATACAATAGATGATCTTCTAGTTTAGATCACATTTCTTTCCCATTACCTGACATGAAGTTAAGAGAATTAGTAGAATTATGGTTACTATATGAATGATTAATAATTATGTAGGTGAACTGTCTTGTCTGGTCTGTGGGTGCATTGGTGGGTCTGGGAAATAAAAATAACCTGTTGCGGGGGAGAGTGTCATAGCATCCTTTTAATTGCTAAGTAGCTTAATTGGCTACAAAGCAAAAGTAGTTCCTACACTTAGGGACCACCTTCAGTGACGTAGGTTCTATATTTTTAATTTCCCAGTCACTGGATATTAGTCCTGTCTTTAGAGACTACTAGAAGAGTTTTGCTGACAATCTATGAATACAATATTTTGGTTCTTGAAGTACAATTGTCAGAATTCCATCAGACTCTGATGATTTTACTATTATATGTGCTTTAATAACTAAAACTTTTCCCTGTGCAATTCTACCATTATTATATGGTTTCTCAAACTGAAGCACTTTGTTGTTTTTGTCCATTGTACAGGAAGTGAAATATTTATTTACTAATTCAGCCATTTATTTTTAGATGCCTAAAAAAACCTTCCCATATTTATCCTTTATTTATCCCTCATTACTGTTTAGTTATTTTAATATTGGAAAATGATTATTATATTATGTATCTTAGCCTCAATTGGAATATTCTTTTCTATTCTTTTTTATCTGTGTTTGTAGTTCATTATAATCATCTCCTTTATCTGGATGTTCTTTTTTGATTATATAATGGCACACTTGTGTAACATGGTTGCGCAGCGGTTAGTATTGCTGCATCCCAGTGCTGGGACCCTGGGTCCATGTCCTAGTGTGGTAGTTGTGTGGGGTTTGGATGTTCTCCCTGTCTTCATGTGGGTTTGCTCTGGGTGCTTGGGTTTTCTCCCACAATCCAAAGACATATTGGTATAGTAGGTTAATTGGCTTCTCTACTAATGGAACATGTGTGCATGTGTGTGTGTGGCATTATTTCTGAGACTTAAAGAGCCTTACATCAACTCCCATGTTGTAAAATATTTCAGAATCATGGGTCAAAGCTTAATAGAAAAATCTCTGTAAAGTGAATCTTGAAATTAAATTTGAAATGAGCAAACTTTTTAAACAAGTGGATGCCAAGATATAGGAATGTCAGGAATAAAACAGACCAAAAATGACTACACAAGAACAGCATATTTTAAGAATTGAAATGTTTTTAAATTTGTCACAGCTACTCCCATAAAGATCTTTCATGCTGTAGAATGTAAAATTTAATACACAGTTTATTCCTATCCAATTTTAATTTACAAAAACTAAAATGCAATTTATCCCAGTAGCCTTAAGAATGAGAGAGAAGTATTATATTAATAAAAAGGTCAAATATAGAAGCAGATTCATTTTTAAAATGGAGAAGAGACCTCAGGCAGAGAATTTTGAATTTTAATCAATTTGTTGAAGTCTTTGATTAAAATGTTTTTAAAAATGTGTATCATGTACCAAGGTACATGAACTGCTGGAGAAGTGGTAAAATCAAAGAAAAAGATAAGAAATTAGAAAATAATGTAGCACTGAGTTCAGTTAAAGAAAAAGAGTATAATGAATTGTAAGCACAGGTAAAAAAGAATATTAGTAAGGCCAAAAAAGAGATAGAAAAGAATACTGCAATTGAAGCTAAAATAATAAAAAAATGTTTGACTACAACAGCAAAGGAAGAGTACAGATAAAGTAAGGTTTCAAATATAATAATGGGAAACACTGGACAAAGAGAGAAATGGATGATCTATTCAGCAAATACTTCACTTACAGATGCAGCCATTCAAAATGCGCAGGCGATACCGCATTATTTTGCGATGCGCTTTACGCAGTCTACCGCGAGTTACCAGTAAATACCGCTAGTTACCATAAATTCTCCTATAATACCGCAAGCAAAATAATAGTATCCGGAATTTCCGCAAGGTGGAGCTAATAAAGCTCAACCTCTCATATTTGAGCTGTCGACATCAAAGTCTTTAACAAAGATATTACTAATGGTATTAATAATGAATGACCTTGGACAAGCTGTAAACTCAAAGTATTGCCCTGGTCCACATTATTTTTTTCATTGACCATCTTTGTAAAAGTAACACCACAGCACTTCGCAATCACGCATTTGTTTCCAATCATGCAAAGTACAGTAATTTTTGAGAATCGATTCACCATGCCTTTCACATGCTCATAAAAGAGATTGATTTAGGAACATAAACATATTACCGTATGCAAACTGTACTGTATACAGTATGTATATGTATCTTTAATGTCTTAACTGTGCCCGTTTAAGAATTGAATATTTATATGGAATTTTACCACTGAAGGGAAATCTTAGTACCTGAGCATAAAAAGAATAGGAGCATACTGTAATGCGTGTGAAGGCCATAAACGATATTAATTTTGGAACTTAAACATACAGTATATGGCTGGTCTCGGTACTTTGAAGAAAACATACACACCAGTATTCCATTTCTCCCTAAACATTTTAAGCATCGAAGTCTTTAACTAACGTGATACCGGAGTCAACAAGCATACTTTTAGAATTTGATTAAAAGGGAATATAATATGGAATCGCGTATCTAAAGAAATTAATAACGATATAATTATATTCATGTTGCAAAAAAACTGCAACGGACATAAAAACTCCCTTGCTTTTAACAGAGCATTCCATAATTTCTAACTACGAAAAGTATTTAAACTGCGACACTTATCATTCAACCAGAACTCGAAATATTACAAGGATCCCCAAGAGCACAGCAAAGACTGTATTAAAAGAATCGCGTATCTAAAGAAATTAATAAGATATAATTATATTCGTGTACTGTGACAGGGCAGTGTAGGGCTGTTTCACCTCTCTCTTCATGTGACTCTATTCAAAAGCCATTTAGCAAAGAGGGGATGAGAAGAGTGACAAACTAGTATACTTTAGATATTTTTTTCTGAACCGGGGAAAATCTGATCATGTTTCTCTATAACAATAATAAAAAAACATTACCACAGCCGGACTGTTAAACCAACGCATTAGCACGTCAAAGCCCATTGAGGAGCCGGGCGCAATAATTGTTTTGTCCCTTGATTTACTGATCTGCATTAATTACAGAAATCGAGTTCCTGCTCTTTGCAGACGACCTGGTCCTGCTGTCGCCCACAAAACAGAGGCTGCGGCAGAACCTGGCACTGCTGGAGCAGCACTGTCAGACCTGGGCGCTGACAGTCAATCTGGACAAGACCAGAGTTATGGTTTTCCAGAAAAAAAGCCAGACCTCCCTTAGTCTTCCTGAAATTGTCGGATTATGAGTGAATAAAAGAATCTTATTAAAAACACGTTTGCGTTTGTTTGGGAGCTATATTATGTATTTTTCATATGTAAGATATAATGATGTGTTCCCGCTTACACATCGCACGACTTTAAAAGCTAGAAAAACAGGTTTCGATTCACATTATCTGGCAAGCCTTGTTTTGTCAAAGGACAGCACAAAAAAACAGACAATACACAGGGGAGGGAGGGCAAGCGAGAGAGAGTTTTTTGCCCTCTGTCAAAAAACCCCAAATCACCCGGGGCAGAGACTCTGGGGTGATCATTGTGTGGTACAGAGCGGAGCTCAGTCACTCCAAACAAGTAGTAAAGAGAGAAGAGTCAACAGTTGATTTAAGGACGATCTGTCAAAGTGCAATGAAATACAATACTGTTGTTGTTGCTGTTATTGTTGTTTTTATCCTGTAAAGCGTTTTGAGAAGCCACCTTATGGAATGTGTTCCGCCGGGGATTCAAAAAAATTGCAACGGACATAAAAACTCCCTTGCTTTTAACAGAGCGTTTCATAATTTCCAACTACGAAATTTATTTAAACTGCGACACTTATCATTCAACCAGAGTTCGAAATATCACAAGGATCCTCTAGAACACAGCAAAGACTGTATTAAAAGTATACTAGTGACGAACTAGTATACTTTAGATCTTTTTTTCTGAACCGGGGAAAATCTGATCATGTTTCTCTATAACAATAATAAAAAACATTATTTTACATATCACCTTTATGTGATATCACCTTAAGGACAGCACATACAAGGGTTAATTGCACAATGGACCGCGCAAAGAAATTTAAAATAGTCTTCTTTAGGTGTGAGGGCAGGAGTGGATCGCAGAAGGCATAATCAGCAAATTAGGAAAACAAAGAACAGGACAGGTGAGACGTTTATCCAGAGAGCGAGTGATCAGAAAAAGGAACAGCTGTTACGCCCGGGTTGTACGCTCTCTCTCTGCTGAATGAATAAAAGCATTTTATTAAAAACGCGTTTGCGTTTGTCTGGGTATTTACTTTGTAATCTGTGGTTTACATCTACTGTATTGCTTTGAGATGCCACTTTTAAAGGTGATATGTAAAATAAAGTTTTTTATTATTGTTATAGAGAAACATGATCAGATTTTCCCTGGTTCAGAAAAAAGACGATTAAAATCTGTAATCTTTCCACTTCTATGTCATTGGAAAATACAAGAAGTTTCTACTTTGTGTAAGGATGGTATCAAAAAGTAATCTAAGTGGTGAGAAAGCTGTGCTCCTCAAAGCGCTTTACAGGATAAAAACAATAACAACAATAGTGTTAAGCTGGGCAAACGATTTTTTTATAGAAATACAAAATGAGATATAATGATGTGTTCTGGCTAAGACATTAACGAGTACAACCCCCCTCTCTGCGGGAGTGCTGGCTGTGACGAATTAAACCGGTTTCACAGGTATTTTCAAAGTAGAAGGGGGTGAGATTTCCAGCGAAAGACACCTCCCCCCTCCAAAGCCAAGGAAGTACAGTACTTACTAGTTAAGAAAGCTAGGCTCCTCAATGAAATTGCTTTAACATGCTAATGCGTTGGTGTAACAGTCCGGGCGTGGCAAGCTTCTAATGTCAACTCGACTTGATTGGAAGACAATGAACATATTCTAGCCCTAAATGAATTAATAGCAAACATGGTTTACATAAAAGACATTTTTCCAATAAAGTTTATAATAATACAATCTATAGTTGAAATCTGAGCCTAAATAAAAAGAAAAAGCATTTTCAGAGAGCAATTACGCTGTGCTTATGTAGAAAAAGTGATTAGGTTTATGAGCAATCTAATTACTTATTCGTTTAAAACGCGATATAAAATAAAGTTTATTATTAATTTGCTGGACAGAGCGGTGAACATTATTATGGATAAGACAAAGATAACGATCCTGATCAGTTTAGAAATCTGTGTACGCTGTAAGGTTTTTACTTCTTAAACTTTTAAAATACACATTTCAAATAGAAAGAAATCATCTTCCTGGTACAGTATGTATAGCAAACCAGCACGTCTTT